>NW_024502347.1:959362-1559362 GCF_017590055.1 Onychostruthus taczanowskii
CCGGCGGGGCAGCGCCGCGCCCGCCTGCTGCGCCCCGCAGCCCCCGGGCGGCCGCCGCAGGAAGGTAGGGCGGGCTCGGGGGGAGGCGACAGGCGAGCCCGGCTCCCTGCGAGGGGCTGAGGGCGAGCGGCGCCCGGGGCAGAGATGGGGTTGGTACCTGAGAAGAGGCGGCCGGGAGGGCGGTGGTGAAGCGAGGTGGTGTGGTGAGATGTCGACTTCTTGGGAAGTGGTCAAGCGACTTTTTGAGCGGTGCTGCTCAGCTGCAGGGAAGCGGGAGTGTGCTGGAGTCGGGCTGGACAAGGTGGGAGCTCGGCCTGAGAAGGCGACAGTGACCCCGAGTCAGGGTGGGCTCCGCAGGCTGACCATCCCCAACAGGATCAAACTTGAGCAAAGACCGCGGCCCTTGGCGTTCTTGGCATCCGAGTGCCATTGAATTCGTAGAAGGCCATCAAGAAATTGTTCTGAGACCTGGTCTGCCTGAGAATTTTGAGTTAGTGGACGAGCTGGTAAATGAACCTATGACAAGGTTCCTCGGTGGCAATGGCTGTAAAGCCTTTTGGGAGAGTGAGGACAGTGGTTAGGATCTGGAGTTCAGCAAGAGCAAGGAGTGCCTGTGCTACCCCCACCCCCAGGCAGCTGCGTGTGTGGCCAGTACCGGGATGCTGCCTTCTTCAATGATCTCCGTGTCGTCCTTGGTTTTTGCAGATTCCACACTCTCAGGAACTGCTTGGAGATTCAGATCATTATTTAGTGGAGTTCTCTTTGCAGTCTTTCAGAGGGAGAAGAGCCAGCTTTGAGGGCAGCGAAGAAATGGTTTATGTACTTTGGGGTCCTGCTGTCAGGGTGCAGTAGAGATGGTCTGTGCAGAGATGTGCAGGTTCTTAAAGAAGCTGGAATGATCTTGAGGAGGAGCACATGGGATTTTGCTAGAGATGAGTCCGCCTTTATGGTCAAAGTAAATAACTATTTCTGATCTTTGCCCCAACAAGAATAAACCAGTCTTTTGTGGAATGGCTAAAGCTTGTCCTTACTGCCTCAATGAAAAGACTACCTGCTAACATCCAAACCACCACCTGACCAGTGGTCTCTCACAGGTCATGCATGTGGTCTCAACTGCAAATCTGCTTTCTTTTCTTTGCCTGTTCAACCCCAGTAATTATTTTTTTATTTCATGAGGAGATGGACAATGAACTCATATATAGACTGACTTCTAGGTTTGGCTCATTTTCTGTGGGAAACTGTGATGTAAAAAATAAACAGCTACTTTCTGCTTCTGGTTTCCTGAAAGGTTTAGAAGAAATTATATAATCCTTCACCACGCTTCCTTGACCACTGGCAGTGGTATGTGAGGACAACATTGCCACATGTTTGTTCAGAATAATAACTATGTGGTGTTCCTTTGTGCCATGGTATTGATACCACTTTGAGGTACCTAGGTCTTGCAGTGTCAGTTTTTGTGACTTTTGTTGTTGATGCTCTGTTACTCAGCATTATCCTAAAGCGCAGCTTTTATGTGATTCTAATAATGGAAGAATTTCAGCATTTATGGAGGAAAAAGCCTGTAATCCTGTGGATTCAGAGAGTTTCTTGAAAGTATGCTAAGAGTGGCATCAAAAAACAAGAGGCAAAAGTAAAACACATCCTAATTTAGTTAATGGTTTTTGAGGAAATCCTAGTAGGGAAGTAGAGGAGAGGATGCTCATTTTACCTGAGAATTGGCAGCACCTTACAGTGTTGGAGAGCTCGAGGCTCTGGAAAGCCCAAGTGTGTTTTGGTGCACCTCCAGGTGAAGTGTGTGAAAGAAACATCACTGCTGTGGTTTGTGGTGTTGGGCATGTTGCTGCTGAAGTCTAATTTGAAGCCCTCAATAGTTAAGTCAAGGGAAAAATATTAGTATATATAATAGAGGGTGGAGTTGTTGCCAGGTTAAGTTTGAGACCATCAAGTGACTTCTGTGTTCAGCTATTTGACTTGAACTTGTTGCTTTAGGCTAAGAAAAATCCACTTAAAGACAGGGTTTGGGGGATAGAAGAATTGAACTTTGGAATGAAGTTGTTAAATAAAAATATAGAGGAAAAACAATGGTAAAATAAAGTGGAAGTAAGTGGTCTGTGCTCTGACATCTTTTCATTAGAAGAATCACAACAGCTAAAAAAATTAATGGGTGATTTATAATTTTTTTTTTTAATCAGGAAACATGGTATTTCACATCAGACTATTGTATGACAAGATGGGGGCATTTACCAAAAAAGGCTGCTTAAGTTGATGGTCCATGGCTTCTACCAGCAGCTCTGGAGAAAGGTCAGGGTGCAACAGCTGCCAGCGTGCTGTACCACTGAGTGTAAATGCTGCCTGGAGGAGAGGGACAGGCTCCATGCACAGACCTGTGCTACATCGGGTTAGGATTGCTTTTTGCTGTGCCTTTTATGTCTTTTCAGTGTCTTCTGTCTGTCCATAGATTATTATTAGTCCATTCTTAAAGTCTGCAGAGGTTTTCAGGTACAGGAATTTTTTCTCTCCTGCTGTTTATGGGGATGGTGTTGGACTATGTTGGGATGTGTGAGCCAGCAGGATGGCAGCAAGGAAAAATCAGTGAGGCCAGACTTTGCTCTGTTTTCCTAGTGCCTCTAGGTTATAGCTCTGCTCACACTTACATCACTGAATTAAAACAGAAGACTGATGAACAGAGTGTTTCCATAGATGAAGTTGAATATCCTACTTTGTGGCTGTTTAAAAAAAATAAATTGCAAAAACACACTTGGAAATTATTTGGTGCCTGCTTTGAATCACTTTAAATTTCCTGAGCAGGGCTGTGTTATTTATTTCCCAAGCACAACTGCAGTCATCAACCAACACCACCAAAAGGGGGAAAAAAAAGACACAGGAGAGGAAAGATGGAGACTTGTTCATAAATGGTCCCTAAGTCTGCAGGAAACTGCCTGTGCTTTTCCTGACCACTGGTGAGGCTCTGTCAGCAGAGGCCATGGCTCTGCAGCAGTGGGAGGTTTGACCACCAAGGTTCCAAGCATCTGTTTGTGCCTTAAGATAAAAGGTAAAAGATAAAATTTAAGATACATAAAAAATGTTAACTGAAAGGGGTAGGGAATAAAGTAATTTAGCTATGTGGCATGTCTGGGAGCTGCTGGAGCTGCCTGTTGTGGTGCTTAAGGGAGCTGTGCTGCTCCCAGCTATTTTGCTCCCAGCTGAGCCTACCAAAGAGCAGATGCTGCTGCTCTTGCTGACAAATAACAAGCAAGATTTGGCATTGATAGCATATGATGGTCATCTGAAGAATCAGAAGAGTTTTGTTGTGCTGCAAGAGTAAAGCAAATGAAAGTTCGTAGTCCCACTTAAATTTGGTGGAAGTTCATAATCCCACTTTAAACTGCATTGTTGCTAATAAAATTATGTTTTTAAACTGTGATTCTGAGATCTGGTTGTGTTAAGCACTGACCTGGTAACATATGCAGCAGGTAAAAACTCCAGCTACCTGGAAACACACAGATTCTGCCAGGTGTACCTGCTCCTGCAATAGATATTAGCAGCGTGTGCACACACAGAGCGACGTGGAGGACATGTGATGTGTGTTTTAAAAGGTTATTCCAGGGTGCCATGGCAAAAGAAAAAAAAAATATTGCATTTGGAATTTGAAGTAATAGCAAATTCCTGTCACAATAATTGTAATAACAAGGTTATGTTGGCTCTTGTGCACTGAATTTGGGACGAGCCCTCTTCAAGAGTCTGGTTGAGAAAAGCTGGAATTCCTTGCCTTCTGGGCAGATTTATTTCCATGAAGGTGAAGAGTGTGGTATGCTGCCAAACTTAACCTGATATTATTTTGGATGCTCTTTCATGTCATCTCTAGGAATATAAAAGTATTTCTCTTCAGTAATTAAAAGCAAAGAATAAGATTTTTGCTGCTGGGCCCATGTATACTTTGCCTGGGATTATAATGTAATTTGAAACATGATGTATTATTGCCTAAAACCAAAAACTCTTTTGAGATTTTTTTTTTAGGTGTTCCTTTCATTTGTATACATTTGTCTTTTGGTTCACTGTAAATGCAGACTAATTATATTTTGCTGTTTCTTGTTGGATTGAAAGTTGTGGTTTTCTTTAAATAGGAACTATTTCTAAGAAGTTACTGCTCCTCTGCAGTGATGACTGATAACAGTTTCATCTTTAATTGTCTGCAAATTATTTTGGAGCGATATCTTTGAAATTACATGGAATAACACATGTTTGGCACTTAGTAATACAGCAGGCTCATAAAAACCTCATTTGATTTAGTGTTACATTATTGCTAAGATTTTACTTAAATTTACATTTGGGTTTTAACTTTAGAATGACAATGCCATTTACATTGGTGTGAGTGATGTGTAGGGCTTATGCCAAGAGTCCTTTTTAATTCTTCTAGAAATTTGGTTTAAAAAATGTATTGGACGTTTCCATTGCCTAACTGTATGCATAGTGTTTTCAAGCCGGCTTCACATCTTTAAAAGTACAGTAAGTTTTGGGTACTGCTTTTATAGGAAGTTACTCTGACTCTTCATGAGGAATAGCCAAAATTCTTGGAGAAAACTTGGTTATTCTGAAGTTAAATTGATCCGTCTGTCTTTCTGAAGTTAAATTTATCCATCTGTCTTTCCACATCCCATGGTGTAATAGCTTGTCTGTTTTGGATTGGGATTTAACTTTTATAAGTTTATTAATTCTGTGTGCCTGGAGCAACGATTTGACATTACAGCAGAGTTTGACACGGCAGGGCTTTGGGAGCCGTGCAGGGAGTCCCACCAGGCTGCGTCTGCAGAAGGGGATTTGCCCTGGCTGAGCCAAACCAAAGGAGCCACTGGGGTTAAAATGGCCTCTTGGATCTCCAAAGATCATTCCAGCCTCTCCACCTGTGTCCCAGCGTGATGACCTTCACGGAGTGCAGTGCTGTTCCCCAAGTGCTGTGTCGAGGAGTGAATAACGTGCTGGCTTTGATGGATGGGAGTGGCACGTGGGATGATGCTGCAGAGGAGTGCAGAGCTGAAGAGCTGGATATTGCTTATTCCTTGGAGTGTGCTACTTCTGGGCGTCTTCTTTAATAACTGGTAGACAAACTGAAAAGGGTTTTGTTCAGAGGAAAAAGGAGTTAAGAGGTGCAGGAAGGCAAGCCTGCAGGGAAAGCCCTGAAGTACTGGTACTTGTTTTGAATAGGGAAAAGTAGGTTTTGAGGGAATGTGCCAAGACTTCAAACTTAAAAAAATAATTTTTTTGAAGGACACAATGACTGATTGTTCCCTAGGTCCACTGGAAGTAGGACAGGAAGTAATGGGCTTCATTTTCAGGCAAGATATTAGGAAAATCTTTTAACTCTGCAGCTGGTAAGGAATGGAAAGACTCCTTAGAAAAATGTGAACTGTGGGTATCCACACAGAGAAGGTCTAGGAATGTTTTCCATTATGCTTCAGGTCAACCTCCTGATGTCCCTCTGGCTACATTTACCTGCTCTGCAATTAGGAAAGCAATCTGGCAGATACAATGTGATTAGCCAAATTGGAATTTAGCCTGAACAATGATCTAACATCAGTGGAATAAAAGGAGGTAATGGGGTCTTTTAAGACTATTATAAGCAATCTTTGCCCTGACTTAATACCTCACTAGAGAGACCAGCCCCCACCATAATTGTTCTGTGTGATGACTTAGTGGACCCCAGAGGAAGGGACACTAATTGACAACTTTTTTTTCCCTCCAGCACTTGGAGGTCTCTTAGCAAATATAAACCAACCCAAAGTTGCTTATCTGGTAAGATCAACACAATATAGGAGCTTGTGGCTTCAATCTGTTAGTACCTGGGGAACAGCCTTTGTTTGTTTTTGCTCAAAATACTCAGCCTAATAGCACAGACTGAGCGAGGTTATTGTCTTTGGAAGAAAAGAATAAACTTTTATTGAAAGCAGTTTTCATCAGCTGATAACCAAATCTGGGGAGCATCAGCCAGCTCTGCCCATAAACAAGGGCAGCTGAGGTAGCAGAAAGTACCCAAACAAGGAACTCTTCTCCAAGTAGTCAAACAAGGGCAATACTGGGCTTTTATTGTATTCTAACTGCAGATGAAATGTGTTTATAGTATACCATAAAGAGGAAATGGTAATGTTTTTTCTGACAATGATGTCACTTGCAAGCTTGTGAGGTAAATGATTACTAAGAATAACCTTGATTCTTACACATTTTTTATTACCTGAAATAGTTCTTTCTTCATGAATTTTTGAGAAGCAGATGGAGAATGTTATTCTTCAGAAAGTCATTACAGTGTTATGAGACTTTATATCCAATAGCATAGATTTCTTTCAAATCTTTCAAATACCACCTTAAGGCTTTGTTTTGGCATATAAAGACAAGAGAAGTTTTTCTAGGTAGCTGTGGCACAGAAGAAAATATATCTAGGTGTTTAAACCTTCTCTTCTAAGGGGCCCAAGGAGTGAGGTGGTAATTTATTCTGCAGATGCCTTGCTCTGTGAGGCCATTACAATTGTGCCATCATTTCCTTCCACCCAGAGACATAGTTCACAGGCCTTGTTTAAAATGTGAATCCTTTAGAACTGCTGTAGCAGATCAGAAAAAGAAGCATTCCTGTTTGCTGTGTTCAGCTCAAACTGTTTCATGGGACTGCTCTGGGGACCAAGTGACCTGAACTGCCCAGTAGCAGTGGCCTGGTTAGTGCCAAAAATGATCTTTTGTCACATTTCATGTTTTGAAATAAGAAGTGAGGATAGTTTTGAGGAGACACAGATTTCCTTGCTCAACAGCTCTCAAGGTGGCCAATCTTTCTACATTCTTTTCTAAAATTTCCTTCTGTGGAGACAGAAGAACCCAGAAAGAGAGATTTGGACAGGTAAAAATTCTGCTGGATAGCCCTAGGGGTTTTACTTTACATCTCCAACATCTCTTTACATCTCTTTATCTGCCTTCTTACAAGACAAGTGCTTAAGTTCATTGCTAGTAAGGTTTTCATCCCAGTTAGTTCAGTCAGTTCACATCAACATTTACTCAGCCAGCCAGGCTGTTAAGAGAGACGTGTCTGCTCGGGGCTGCATGGTGGGTGCCAGCATGCCAGGTATCTCTCATGCCACTTTCAGGGAGCTGTGGCCACAGTTCAGACCAAGGTGCAGCTGGGGGATCTTTGCTGTGAGCAAAACTCCAGCAGCCCCTGACAAGGGGTGCAGCACTGAAATCCTGCAGTGAAGAACAAAACGCTCTCCCAGGTGCCTTGCAGACTCGTGCAGACAGCGTGGTGAGTGCATCATCACTTCCTACAAAGCAGATGTAGAATTTGGAGACTTGGGAAGCATCAGGGAGGGACCTTTGCTCAAGCAGTCTGGTTTGGTTGTGGTAGATCAGGCTGTGCTGCAGCCTGGCAGTGATGGCTGCCACTTGTGGCACAGATTAGGTAAAAGATTTGACAGGTAAGTGAGAAAGTTTGTGTGAACCACCACTAATCTTTGATGGCATCTGCAACACAGCCCACTCTTATCACTTGTTCTAATATTAGAGCTGAATTTGTCTTGGACGGCTGCTCAGTGCTCCAGAGCTGTGTGCAGTGGATGTGAGTCACTTAATCAACTTGAGTGTTTTTGTAGCTAGAAGATATGCACCAAGATACTTTTGTGCATGATTAAATGTTGTCCAGAGCCCTCCCATGTTTGTAAGTCTAAGATCAAATGACCTGTAGTTCAGTGGAACAACTAAAGGAGGGAAAAACCGGTGTGAGTCAATTTTTCTTTCGGTTGTGATATTTAGCATATGTATCATGCAACCTGTATGCATACATTCACCCTAATGCTGTTTTTTTAGTGTTTTTGCCTACATAAGTGACAGAGGGATGCGCTGCCCTATTTTGAGTCTCTCAGGGTAATAGAAACCATGTGCACAAATGGCCTGATGCCTAGGGTAACAGATGAAAGCCATGATTTTGAACTTGCTCTCGTGGCAACAACTGGGTCAATTTCAGCAGGAGATGGCGGAAATGTTCCCAGATGTTTATGCTAAGTGGAAGGGCTTGGATTTTCAGTGACGTGTGGTTTTCCCCTCTGATCTTCTCTTCCATCTTCAGTAGTGGTGCTTTTGAACGTGCCATCAAGCTGAGGTGCCCCAGGAAAGGCTCTGGCAAATGCTCATGAACTGCACTGCCAGAGAATGGGTGGATGGGGTCATTGCTGACCCCCTGAAAAGCACAAGTCCTGGGTGTGGTTCTGGGGGAACACCTCGGTGATTATTTTGCTCTCCTATTGATTTTTTTACAACATTTAAAAGCTTGTAATTTATGTCCATCCTGACACATGTATAAGTAAAATAAAAAATCCTTTCCTTGTGTCTGTGTAATGATAAATGTAGTAGTTACAGCAGCTGTTAGAAGACAGAAATCTTGCTTCTCACTAAAGTCTTCCCCATTTGCTTTGCAGACTGGAACAAAATAGCTTTGCAGAGTTCTTCAAAAGTCAGAACAGAATTGTTGTGACTTTGTAAATCCCAAATCTGGGGTACTTGTGAGAAACATCATTCCTGCCACCTCTCTCCATCATGCAATGGGGGCTTCTCTTGTCTCGGCAATGTAGGACCAGGAGGACTATGCAGTGGCTTTTGGAGTCTCTTGGGACTGTCAGGTCAAGCCAACTGCTTCAGATTTTGTATGGAGAATCTCTGGGTTTATGTGCTTGTGGAAGAGTGAGCTAACCACAGCTCATTTAACAAGTGACCCACTGAAGTTTACTTTGGGTTCCACTTTCTGATAGGTTTCAGATGCAGCTTCAGGTGCAGTGCTGTAAGTTCTTCTGGAAAAGACAGAATTCTGGGTTCTTTCCAGGACTGACCTTGTGGCTTCTGCCAACTGAAGGAATTGAAACCTCTGCCCTTCTTGGCCTGTGGAAGACAAATCTGTGGGCCTTGAGAGCTTAGCAAGGAAACACCTACAAGATCCTGACAGGCAACTTGTCTCTCTTAGGGATATTGCTAAAATACATTCTTGCTGTTAGTTTTGATGAGGTAGGGTCACTTTTTGAGTGTCTGTGGCACGCTGGTCTGCTGGCCGAAATTACTGCAGAGAAGCAAATATCAGTGATGCACCAGGGGCTGGACCTGGCTGGGAAAGCTGTGCATTTGAAAATGATAGAACCAGCAGACATTAACATCACAGAATTGCTGTTGCTGCTTTGTCCTCCCCCTCTTGGCCTCATCCATCCCCAGCCCTCTTCCTCATTCCTCTCCTAGCAGCTAGCTAAGTCAAATAATCAACTGGGAGCTTCAAAGTCAGTGCCCTTTTTTTAGTATCCTCTTTCATATTTTACAAAGAGACACTGTTTGAAATGTTAGGGGGAACAGATGGTAATGTCTATTGATATGGCATGTAATGTTAGAAAATATCTGCCACTTAGAAGCCTAAAAATGATAGGAATCAGTTACAAATCTTTCCTGCTCCCTGCAGAGTGGATGACAGTAGTGGAGGAGGGAGATTTATCCAATAGGTAAACACCACAGGGTAGGAGCTGTCTGAAAAACCCCAAAATTTTTAATACTGGTGCCCTGTCTCTTTTTGGGCTTTCCTCATGGTTGTTCTGCAGCACTGAGACTTTCAAAGAAGTGAACTTTGTTTCATCTTGAATAGGGCAAAGCAACAACATTGTGTTCCTTTTCCCTCCCTCTTTTGAGAAAATTAAACAAGAAGCAATTATGTGTCAATTGGTTGCTGCTGAGTTGATGTGTTTTTTCTTCATTAGCTGTCTTGATTAATGGTTTGATCTTGCAATTATTATTCATTATGAAATCCGTGGGAATTCTGGGTGCACCATGAGTTCAGGGTCAAACCATGTAGTTTTTCGGTACTTCATCTGTATAATGCTCAGAATTAGTGATAAAACAGAAAAAACATTGGAAAATATCCTTAATTAAAGAGGATGGTACATGTTTCCCAAACCCATCCTTCATGGGATTATGATGCTTGGTTCTATACTTGTCTTGAACAAAAAATATTTCTAATATTTGTGTGCTTTGAAATGAGCTAGATTTTCTTCTCTATAGACTGGAAAATAAATGTATCATTTTGTACTTAAAATCCTAACAATTTGTAAGCTAGCTGTTGTTCTCTTTCTAGACAGAGGGAAGACTTGCCCAACACAGTTTTGTTTTATTTGGAAGACTTTTACATAGCTCTAGACCAAGGGCACTAATCCATAGCCATATTAAAAAAAGAAAGGGAATGTTTAGAGCTAGAATACATTTCATTCTGTGGAACTCCATTTTCTACTGCTTTTATTAAATAAGGAGTTAAGGAAGAAAAAAAGTGGAGTTTGGCTTCTTGAGTCTTCCCTGGCTATCCAGTAAAACCCAGTTCAACCAAGTGAGCTGATGGTGGGTTGAAGGAACAGTACCCTTGGTACCTGTTGTAAATACAGTCTGTCTTGCCTTAGGGTTTTACACTCTGAAATCCAAATACCTGTAGAAATTACTCAGCCTTTTGGCTTACCCATGGATAAGAGTTGATATTTACTTGCTTTATGAGATTATAGACGTATAGTGACAAATACTGTCCTCTCCTGCTCCCTGGGCACAGAGGGTTGTCCTGGTACTTACCCAGGAGGGGAAGGTGAAGAGGAAGGGCGTTTCTGACGCTTAGTATCTCCCTTTAGTCTAGAAGATGTGGTGGACCATTTCTGTTAGACATTTGCATTCCACTTGGATGAGAGAGAAGGCTGCACAAGTGTGAAATGCTCTTATTTTGTGTGAAAGCATTGGTTTTGCTCTAAAGCACCTTCTTTTCCCCCAGTTCTTAGCCTCAGGCAGAGGCTCTGAAGTCAGAGAATAGGCTGCCAGACGCATCCCTATGTGTAAATCACAGATAGAGTGCTGGAACTTGCACAAAATAAACTCAGCTTATCTGGCTAGCTGAGTATTTACTGATGAATTCTGGTTTTTGTATTCTATGGTTTAAATTTTGCAATGAAGTCAACCTAGAGGAAAATAGCTTTTTTCCTTTCTTGTATGGATTGTGACATCTCCATATTTCTCAGCCAGTGCGCTTCAACTAAAGCAGTTATGAATACACGGTCTTGCCTCTGCTTAGAAGAAACTGAATTTGACAAGCAGTGACCGGTGGTTGCTGTATCTGTTTCTTGCTGTTATACTTAAGTGTTGGCAAAGGCATTCGGGCACTGGAAGGAATTCAGCTGATTGAGCTGCTTAAGCAGTTTTGGGAATTTACTTCCATAAATTTCAATCTGTTTTGGCTCCTGGTTTTATCTCCATTAGATATATTATCGTGCTGTCAGCCTCTGGGTAGCTCAGGAATGCTGCTGTCTGATTTATTTATTTTATTTTAGAACCATAGCAAAGAAATTTCACTTGGCTATTTTCAAAGCTGTATGTCTCCTAGAGTAAAATCAATCTCTCTTTTAATAAATGTGCATTTCTCCCATATGTTGCTGGGATTTCCAGTGGCAGAGCTGTTAGTCTCTGGTGACCTTTGAATGTCTGAGGAGAGGTTCCTCAGTGCAGCATTGCCCTTTCCTACCCCTGCAGCCCCCAGATCCTTTGGCTGCAGTGGATTTATTTCCCAGAGGTAGTGAGGAATGGTTGTTATGCTGTGTAAATGATGAATTAGATGCAATGCTTTCTGAATTCATAAGTACCTACAAATTAATATTTTGGCAAGTCTTCTGAAACCCTGCTTCCTGTCATTCCCAAACCTGCACTCAGGGTGATGGTGAATTTACAGGGGTGTCCACGTGGCTGAAGGAAACCTGGCAAGTGAGTTCCCAATACCCTTTCCTGGGGAATTCAGGATTACTCTTTGAATTAATTGGAGCATAAGTCACCTAAATTCTTCTACAGATCTGGCTTCCTTGTGTTAATTTTGGAAGCTGCTCTTTATTTCACCAAATCCATTTCTTGATTCTTAAAGTGATGTAAATTCTGTCACTTGAAGTCAATGGCGAGCATCCTTTTTTTTCCTTTGCATGCTTTTCTTTTGAGATCGTTATTTAGGGGAAAAGGCAAACCTGAAAGTAGAGTTGGAGAGAGGCTGAGTGTGGGCTTTTTGTGTGAAACACAGAATCTCCCAGGGCATCGAAACTGTTGGTGTTTTGCATGGAGGTCTCTAGTGCAGCTCGCCTGCAGGTGAGGGCAGCAGTTCCCCCCAGAGAGTAATTGGCATGGATGTGGCTCGATTTCACACCTTCAGATGGGATATGAGAAGCAAAAGGAGCAGAAAATAAACATCAATATTAACAAAAGGAAAGCAGAGGTGAAATGCTTGGTGATTGCTGCCTTTTCAAGGGTTGTTATGTATTCATGTTCAGATTGATTTGCTCTACAAGAGTAAAAACTCTTGGTTTCAATTACCACGCAGTGAGTCAAAGCTTTTCTAATGAGAATTGAAGTCAGAAAATAGTTTTTTTCATTTCAATGTAAAACTTTTATTTTTTTCCCTTTTCCCTGCTCAGTCAAGAGTTTTACTTACTGGTGCAAACTGCAGCCTCATGAAGCAAGTGCTGATAAACTGCTTTTAACTGGAGCCCTCTGGGTGATGTTTGGAGCTTCCTAAGTTGACTCCTGCAATCACATCCTGCTCCCAGGCAGACAAATGTGTGCTGCACTGCAGAGACTTGGAAAAGATGATGCACAGAGAGTGAGGAGCTAGGGGAGACTTAAGTGCATCCTAGACATTCCCTTTTCCACAAAATTAAACACACATGTCCAGACATAGAATTCTCCATGTGCAGATCATGTTGGAAACCCATTTAAATTTAAGACACACACTCATTAATGCAGAAAGCACTCTTATCATGGGACTGCTTTCCATAGGCAGGATTTACTTTCCTGAGCAGCCTTCCTGCATGGGAAAGCCGGACTGCATGTGTGACACATTGCTGGCTTATCTCGGCACAAAGCTATTGTTCCTCAGCCTATTGTTCCAACATCAGATCTTTGGATAAGATCATGGAGTGGATCCTCCTGGAAGACACGCTAAAACACTCTGAGGACAGGGAATTGTTTAGGCACAGCCAACATGGAAAGATATTGATTTGATGGATAGACTGGTGGATGGATAAGGAGGTGGTTGTAGTCAGTGGTTCAATGTCTAAATGACAAACCAGTAACGAGTGGTGCCCATCAGTGTCTGTACTGGGGGCAATGCTGTTTATTTTGGGCAACCTGACGTAGTGGAATGTGTTGGAATATTTAAAGGCCCTTTCCAACCCAGACCATTCTGTGGTTCTGTAACACACTGCAGATCTTTCAGCTCTGGAGTTTGCCTGTGGGAGGAACTCCCTTTGTGGCCGGCTCGTTGCACTGCACCAGTGTGGTGCCTGCAGAGGACAGAGCAATCTGGAGGTGACTGGGTATGGAGAAGGCTGTGTGCATGTGTGCAGTGGTGTCAGAGATGTCTCTGCCTTAGATAAACTCAGAAAAGTAGAAATATGGAGAATAGAAAGATTTCCTGTATTAATTTATTTTTTTTTTCAGTTCATCATGGACTTTGTGCAATGTGTGGAAGTTTCACTGTTGGAGTAGAAATTCTCAGTTTAGGTGGCTGCAGGACTAGATGTCAGCTGCTTTTCCCTGTGATTCCCTCAATGCCTGATGCCTCAGAGGGAACCCACTGCTTTTCTCTCAATACAGGCACACACATGCAGAGGAAGATTAGCAAGTTTTGCACTATGGTTTCTTAAGAGAAAAACTCATGTTTAAGAAAGCCAAACTGCAGAGAAAAAAAAGAAAATAACAGTAATATGAAAGAGAAAAGAAAGAAACAGTTCAGACACGTAGGGATGGAATATCTATAAAACCAGTTGTGTTCGAAATTAATTCACTCAGAGCTTTAAATATGAGTCAGTCACTTTGTAAGCCTGTGTTTTAAATTACAGCTGACTGAGCCTGTGTGTGTCCCTGCTGCTCCAACATTAACAATGTGAGGTAGCAGGTTTTTAGGAGTGTGTGTCCTGTGAGCCCTGGTGGTGCTGGTTACATTTAGCTAAAGGGGGCTGTATGAATTGACCTTTCTCAAGGAGGTCTGTGCCAGGGCTGAAGGCATACTTGTTCTTTCCTACTGATACCTCCGCTTTTGGGTGGAGTTTTTTTACTTGTGCCACTTACTGCTGCCCCAAACATAAAACGTTTGGAATTACTCAACCCTGCTGAAGAATAAAGTGCAGCTAGATGTTGCTTTAGGCTCACAGTTAAAGAACAGGCTCAGCCCTCTAAAATGCATGTTTTTCTGCAGCATGGGGTGTGTGAATGTCTGGTCTGGGGTTTCTCTTCTGTGATGTTGAGGGTCCGTGGTGTAAGTGTTTCTGAGCCCATCCTTCAGGATTCCTTTGCAGGTCATGGAGAGACATGGACTTTTCCAATGCTTGACTCACATATTTTATATGTCTATTTTCTAGTGAGATGAATCATTCCCTTTAAGATCCTGTCTGCCTCATCTGTCCTGTCAAATAACTTAGCTCCCCAGCCCACCGTGGGAGCTTCCTTGACGGCTGTCTGCATGCACAAGTGTTTCTATCCCCCTGGCTCTCCCTGGGAGTCACCCAGCTAATTGCCACTGAAACTAAATGTGGGATTCTCTGCTGCTGGAGCTGCGCTGTCAGCAAGAGGAGCCATGTTCCAGGTTTGGCTGCCTCCACCCTCAGCAGCCCTCCCACTCCCTTCGCAGGCTTCGCGCTGGTGGCGTGTCCCTCGTGGGGCGTTGGCGTGTCCTGCAAAGCCAGGGCTTGCGTGGGCTGCAGCACGCAGCTTTCGCTATTCAGGGTACTTCTGAACTGAGGGGAAAACCCCAAACGGTGAGACCACAGCAAACTAATGTGCTTAAGGCCACAGGTACTTGAGTGGGACCACAAATAAAACTATGTCCAAGCTCTGTAAATCGTATCTGGGGGCAATCTGTTCTCACAAGGGCAAGCTTTCACGGAATGCAATCTAATAAATTTGCCATGTAGATGTCTGAAGTTTTGCAGCCTGAATCTGAATCCCGTGCATTGCCTTTCAAACTGATAAAACTCCTGCAAAATTTCACCCATGGGCAGGTTCTGTTCTGCTGAAATACTCAGGCAGAATAATTGAAGATGTGTGCGTCATTTGTTTCTATGGCTGGCAAATATTTATGGTTCTTGATGGAATTTATTGCCACGATAGATTTCCACTCACATTTGGTCCTGCCGCAGATGTAAAAAATTAAATTGTTGCATGATTTAATCAGAGGATTTACTTAAGGCATCTGTGTATATATTGACAAGTCTTTTGTTTCGTCTTTGTAAACAACAGACTGCTTGGCAGGGCAATGGGATACCCCATTTTTGTTTACAAAAATGGCTAATATGTTTCTGTATTTTAATTGGCTGCTAAAAAGGAAGGAGATTAAAACGGGGGGAAACAGCTACTGAGTTTAAAAGGATGGAAATATGAAAAATTTACTAATTCCCTCTCAAATGTAAGCAGAAGGGAAGGAAGGGGTTGGGCTTTTTGAACTAGTGCATTAAAACTAGGATTCGTCTGGAAAGAATTTAATGATTTGTGTGTAAGTTTAGGCTGGAAAAGCCAAACATTTGGCAGACCTACAATTTTAGACCTGCTGGTTTGTGAGCCCTTTGCACATTTTGATTTAAATTTTATATTATAATTTCAGATTTTTAAGACAGATTTTAAATGACAATCCTTTAAAAGTATATCTCATATATACTACAGATTATTAAGGGATTATCAAACGACTATCACAGATGGCCATGAGGGAAAAAAAATCTAGGAGAAAGTGGTCTCCAGAGAGAAGTCTCTGCAGATTACTGTCAGATTGTTCTGAAGGAAACATCAGTCCTTATCCTTAAGTGTGAAGTACCTGGAAGAAAAATCAGACCTTCAAACTCATCCCAGTTTTCTTAACAAAGCAATGGCATTGCTTTAAGATTTTCTTTTCTCTGTAGTTATCTCACGTGGTGAAAATTTAGACACCATTCTGAATGACAGTTTCTGGATATCCATTACCCTTCAGGAGCAGCTGAATTCAGTGTCTGACAGTGCTTGTGATAAAGTCTTACTGAAGATTGATTTTTCTTACAATGCTAATTTCAATTATGTGTCTATAAGTGAAGCTATATACAGAGGGATATTTTAAGATATTCAGTATGATTTTTTTAAGTGGCATTGTAACTTTCTAAGTACTGTTATATCTTTATATTGTGGAATATGGATATGTTGGTGTTTGGGAAACACAGTCATGGTATCTAGCTGGATGAATCCTTACCCTAGGGAGAGAGCACAGCCATGGTGATAGGCAAAAATGCAGATTGTCTGCGCCCATTTTCTGGCTCCTCCTGGGCAGCCTTTGGGGAGATCTCTCTGAATTTCATATCCAGAGCTGTATAATCTGGGCTGTAATAACTCTTCTGCTCTTCTTGCTGTAAAGCCCTCTGTGAAAGGAGCTGATGCTCAGCCTGTTTGTTCAGCAGCCACAGGCACCTGGTCTCAGTCATTCTAGAGATTTCCACCATACAGGTGAGAAAACCCAAATCATGATGCCCCACTCACGTTCTCTCTGAGTAAGCAAAATTGCAAAGTCAAGAAAGGGGAAGACTCCTCAAATAAGGATCATTTTTTATTACATAAACCTGATTTTCACAAAGCATCTGTAGATTTTATTTGAGAAGGCTTACATGGGAACACTATGAACTGAGCTGGAAATTACCTGGAAAACTGTAAACAAAGGCTACGAATGTACCTATGGAACAGCTCCATCAGGAGGATATTTTGTATTCCTGAATGTAGCCAAAACTCATTGTTAACATTTGTGAGTTACCCTCTGGGGTGGGGGGGCTGTGCGCCCGGTCCCAGAGATGCACTGGATTTTCACCCCCATCCATTGTCTGTGAATGTTATTGTAAGGCAGCTGTTGAGGCACCCTGTGGGGGTGTCAGGAGGTGTTAGGAACAGGGCTCTCCTGTGGGTTCGTTAGTGAATGGAAATAGGCTGCTGCTTCCCAAGGAGCCGTGGACCGAGTGTGAAGTTGAGAAACTATTCAAAAGCATTGCTGTCAACCTGGAGCCTCAGCTCTGATCTCTGTCACAAAAGTAGCATTTATGTATTGCTCCTAAATTTAAAGAACTATACAAAAGCTTGATGTCTTTCTGATTTGGTTTTTTTTCCTTCCTCCCCCTCCCCCCCTGATTTTTTAGTGAAACTTCATTAGTAAGTCACTGGGGTTTTTATTTCATTTCCATGTGTTTATCAATAGTTTGGAGTCAGTGGGAAGGCAGTTTACTGTCTTTAAGATTTTAAGAACCCGAGTGTAAGCTGCAGTGGCTCTTGGACATTGCTCTCTGCTGAAAAAGAATCTCATTCATGTGCTTCATTATAGAGAATCTTTTTCTTCCCTGTCAGCTCTGTGCAGAAGGAATTCTTGCTGAATAGTCCACAATGGTCACCCTGCAATTCCTCTACTTAATGAGCTACTTCAGCTACTTCTCACACAAATAGATTTCAGAATAACTGGGCACAGTTGTCTAGGTATCTGGATGGTTGGTGTTTTTGGTTTTGGATTTTTTTTTGTTTTGTTTTGTTTTGGTTTTTTTTGTGGGTTTTTTTGTTTGGTTTGGTGGGGTCTTTTTGTGTGCTTGATTTTTTATTGTTTGGATTTTTTTCTTTTTTTTTCCCTCTGAAAACAATTGTCAGTCTTCATTTTCATTTCAGCTTTCAAGCCTGTTGAAACAGCAGCATTCCTGTCATTGCAAACGTTATTCAGCCGTGTGAACTGTGACTCATTCTGAAAGATTACACGAATTTCCCTCCCTGGTGTGCACCTATCCTGCTGTTTGCTGTTTGCAGGCTGCCTGCTGCAAGCAGAGGTCAGGGGGACATGCAGCTGCAGAGCTGGCTTGCTAGCTTGCTTCCAGGTTCACGCTGTGCAGAGTATAGGAGTCCAAGTTTGCTGCAGGCAGGAAGTTTCAGGGTGAGAAATGCTACTTTTGTCTGCTTCTGGGAGAGAAAAAAAAAAATCTCAATATCCTTTTCAGCATGTCTTTACAGTAAAAAAAAGCAAAAACAAAACCTTCCCCCAAAAAACCCAAACAATCCAAAACCCAGAACAAATCTGAAAAATAACCCCTAAAGGGACAACAAACCTCATACAGACCTCCTGGCTCATATTCACTGTGGACTATGTTTACTTAGGCTGCAAAAATATCAATTCATGATACCAGCTCAAGGCAAACGCCATCTGTTCTGGTGGTCCTCTTTAATAATCTTTTCTAATTTTACCTTCTCTTTCCTGCATTCCTCTCTGGCATCAGAGGATCCCTGCTGTCACTGTGCTGGCTCTTCTGCTGGTGCCACAGACCAGTCCTGTCTGGGGGCTCAGTGCCCCACCTCACCGGTCTGCCTCCATCCTCTCCAGCTAATTGCTCTCTCCTACATGTTTTCCAGGACTTCGTCTGAAATACAGTCCTGTGGGAATCCCGAGTGGGGTTTCTCATTGTATTTTATTGAGCCTTTGAGGGAGAAACCCCATCCTGTCCATTATGGAAGCTCAGTTAATTGAGGATGATTAAAGGGAAGCTTGATAGTACCTGCCCAAGCGTAGAAGTGAATTGTGGTGCCTGAAGATGAAAGGCCACGAGGAATCAATCTTGATTTAGTACAGCTTAACACCGTGCTTGTATTTTTATCTACTTGAGGGCAAGAGATGACAAGTCTAAACCTCCCAGCATGACAGCGGGCAGAATTTGGAGAAGGAGGTGCAGGTGGGAGCATAGAGCTCTGTTGCTCTGCAAGCACGTGTCTGAAAGGCCTTTTCTGTCCTGCTCTGTCTACGTGGGAAGTGTTTCTGAAAAAGCTGACAGGATCCCCGATGTTCAGAGCTGAGGAAGCACAGAAAGCACCCACCAAAGCTACTTCCTTGGGGCTATGTAAATGAGGAGTGGTAGGGCTACAGGCAGCCACGCTTTTATTTTTTCAGGGAAACAAAGAATTCTGGTATATCTGTCAGGCAAGCGTGGGAGAGGAAGAGGGCTTTTCTCAAAGCCCACAAAGAGCTTGTTTTTTCAATAAAATCTAGATCTTAAAAAAGAAAACAGGTTGCTTGCAGGGATTTCCTTTGGTGATTAGTGTTTGCAATCCAAGTTCTTCTTTCAGTGGACATTCATACCTGGCAGATATTAAGTTAAAATGATATCACTGTTTCCAGATGTTTTGATGTAGGATTTGGTTATTTAGATCTTGGTCTTCTTCACACATTTCTCACAGCTTACTTGAGTGTCCTAGAATAATTGGGTTAACACATGTATGCTGGATGAGGAGCACTTTCTTTTTTAATTTCCTGCATCTGCTTTCAAAGCTGATCATTTTGAATCGCACTTAGATGCTTTTTCACTGTAGTTGAAACCCTGCTTTGTTCTGAAATGTTTTTCATGTGTAGACAAGCCCCCAGGAAACGGCTTTAGTTTGAAATTAAATCTCCTTAGTTTATTAGCCCATGTAATTTATGCTTGCATTGCCTTTAAGGTGTTTTTTGTTTTGCTTTGTTTTACAGACTGTAAGATGGCACATTGAACTACAACCATGGGCAAGTCCAACTCCTTCCCTCAACTATGAGGCCTCAAGGTTCCTCAAGTACATTAGCACTTCTCAGGTAGGTTTTTAGTTTCAGTCTCCATTTAGAAAACACTTTGCCTGGTGCAGATTGTTCCCTCATATCTAAGGAATTAACCTCACGCCAAACCTTTTTGAAACTGATTTATTTCTGAAGTTGCTTAACCTAGCACTGATGGTCAGCATGAATATAAAGGTCAAAACACAGGTTTGAAAGACTGCATTATTTCCATGTTATTTGTTTCCAAATGGGTTTGTGTCCTGACAGGAGTATGGTATGACTGAAATTCTAGATGTGATGTTGCTCTCTCTCTCTCCCCTCTCTCCCTCTCAGATGGAAAAATACAGAGCACTGTGTATCAAGAGAGTGTATTCAACCTCTCCACCTCTCAATGATAGTATGATAAGCAGGCTCATTTTACTTCAAAAGGAGGCAGTTGAGGTTCCCAGTAAAATGAGAACATGGCATCAGACCCTAACTTGGACAAGCTGTTTCAATGATACCAATAAAATATTGATATTTTCAGGACAAAAACAACAGCCATGGAAATTGGTGGGTGTATGTGCTTTTTAAAATATGGCATTTCCAAATCCAGATTGTGCTGATGGATACTTCCAGCCTTCAGCATACATGGAAATTCATGGGCCATCACGTCTTAACAGAGACATCACTTATGCACAACTGCATCTGTGTGTGCATTCCCTGTAAGAAAAAAATGGAAAAGGTGCTGGATGCTCACAATTCCAACAGAGCAGCTGCTTTTGGTACCCAGGTCTGTCAGCAATTGACCCTTGAATACAGAGCTGACAGCATCATTACGTACTCTGAAGAACAGCAAAAAGCCCCAGGTGCCAACATCTCTGAAGTGTCATTCACATATGAAATTCTTTGTAAATTCAGTGCTTTTGAGGCTGAGATAATTTGAAACACCTCTAAAAAAGAGCAGGGTGTTCATGTATTCTCCAGCTTATGGGTACCCTTGGCTAAATTCTCAATAAAATGGCATCTCTGCTGCCACTCATGCCAGCACTGAGAGGGCAGGAGGCAAGATGATGCTTGTGGGACAGCAAGAGATGTGTGTAGAACTGCTTGCTTTGTCGTACAGAAGTTTAGACTGTGGCAGATGTATTAAGTTTGAAAACATCCTTCATCTCAGCGACTTAATAAACAGTGGCAGATGCTGCTAAACTCCACTAGTTGGGTCAAAGCCTACAAGGACATCAATTAACAGAGAGTTTATTGCTTTTGACACACTCAGTGAGAAGTTTCATTCCCACAGTAACTGACCCTGGTTGGGGGAATAAGCATAAGTGAAAACAAAAAAATGGGAGGAATCCGTGTTTCTGACCTGGCAGATGTTACAGGATGAGTAACTGATGGGATAACACCTTGACTGGTATGAGCACTTCTGAAAATGGCATCCTGCTTATGTAGGTAAGCATGGGATGTCATTTTCCTTGTTTGCTGAGCAAGTGTCTACTAATTACTGTGCCAAAGTTCAGCCCCATGCCATTAGTGTAGAATAGCTCAAACTGCTGGAGCAGGAAGGTGCCATGTCAGCAGGGTCAAGTGTGGCCAGAAAAAGCATTTTCAGTGCTGGTATTTCATGATCAGGAGAAGCATCTTTCTTGTTCTGTTGTTTGTATTATAGAAGTGAGGAGAAGCCCAGACGAGGATGTGAGCGCAGTGCATCAGTAAATCATACAACAGACTGATGATGGTGCTAAAGGCAGGTTCAGGGTTTGATTTTGGTTTGGGTTTTAAAAAAATTCAGTTGTTACTTGTGTGTGTTTGTGGGTTTTTTTTGGGGGCATCTTTCTTGTTCAGGGTTTGATTTTTGTTTGGGTTTTAAAAAAAATTAGTTGTTGCTTGTGTGTGTGGTTTTTTTTTTTTTTTTTTTTGGGGGGGGGGAGTTTGTGGTTTTTTTAAGGGGAGTTTTTTTTGGGTTTGTTTTTTTTTTTTTTTTTTTTAATATACAAAAGTCTATTCAGTAGCAAGGGCGTTATTTTGGTTTGGGTTTTAAAAAAATTCAGTTGTTACTTGTGTGTGTTTGTGGGTTTTTTTTGGGGAGGGGGGGAGTTTGTGTTTTTTTTTAAGGGGAGGGTTTTTTTTTTTTGTTTTTTTTTTTTTTTTTAATATAGCAAGAGCTATTCAGTAGCAAGAGCTGTTAAAATTGCTTCAAATTCTCACTGTTGTAATTGCTCATAATGCCATGAGTCAATTAAGTGGCAGCATTGCAGAATCTTAGTTTTCTGTAGAGAGTACATTATTCTTCTGTGTCTTAAATTAGTGCTTGTTATTGCAGTGCCATTTATTCCTTGATTGTTATGTGACTGAAGGGAAATGGGTAGTGGGGTGCAGTGCAAATCTTTGCTTAAAACTTTGTGAATCCTGGGAACAGCATGAAGAGATGCTGTATTTGCTTTTAGGAATTTTCTATGAGCCAAGCAGGAGCAGGGAGGTGGTGATGCAGTGTGCAGCTCTTTGAATGTAAAGCTCCAGGTAATGATCTTTCAGAGCATACACTTCTTGAAGAATGAGAATTTTATTTACTTATTGTAAGGTATGTGGTGGAGAGTGCCTGCCACACTAAAGGCTGGGTTCCAGGTTTTGCTCTCACCTCTGTGTAAAATTGCTCCATTTCTGTGGTTCCAGGTAGGATCAGAGATGTGCTTTTTAGTTTGGCTAAGACTGAGAACTGAGCCTCTGCAATCTGCTGTAGAAGAAGGAAAGGAGCAAGATGAGAACACTCTGTTCAGGGCTGATATTTAACCTGGTTTTGTCCTTTCTACCATTTTAGTTGTTGCCTTTCTGACAGTGCCAGCTTCCATTCCTGCAGCCAGGGCTGGTACTGGACCCAAAGAACAACTTTTCATCACGATGGACCGGCTGGGTTCCTGCAGCTCTTCTCAGTCTTTGCTTTCTTATCTGCGTGGTAGCAACCTGTGCCCTGCAACCCCTGACTGATGGCTGGGCTGTGTGGTTTGAGAAGCCCTTCAAGAACAAACTGTGGATGCTGATGCTGGTGCAGAGCAGTGCAGCCTTTCCTGGGCAGGAGCAGCCACAGCTTTGGTGCTTCCTTCTGCTTCCCCTTGCCTCCTTGCCACTGCTATGGTGAGAGCCATGGTGAATTGTACCAGCTCTCCATTGACTGCTGCGCTCTGGCTCGTGTGTTCTGCAAAGGGTGCAGCACTCTCTAGCTCTGTGAATGCCTTTTCCAGAGTGGTTTTGGAGGAAGAAGGTGGAGTGGAATGTGGTGGCCTGGGGGTGAAGTTCTGGCCTGAGCTGCTGGGTGGACAGGCAGATCTGGTGCTGCAGGCAGGGCTCCTCTGTAGGGTGTCACTCACAGAGCCATGGCTTTGCTGGCTCAGTGTCTGTGGGTCTGGCTGTTCCAGGCTGCTGTTCAGCTGCTGGCAAAGCTGACTTCACCCCTCAGTGATTTTTGACACGTCCAGGTTTCTGATGAAACCAGTGCATTTTCAGTCTTTGCTTTCTTGGTCTGTGCAAGGGCTTTGACTTACGGTGTTCCTCCCTGCAGGGTCTCTATCTCTTCTTTTGCAGGGCTTTTATTCTGGCTTTAGTCTCTAGATGTCCAAGCCAGCTCAGCAGAGATGCTATGATTCCTCTGTTTAGTTACACACTTGCTTAAATCCCATTGTTGTTGGAGGTTGGGGTAAAGATTAAATCCCTTCTGGAGCTGAGATCCAGAATGCTCTGGGTAAGGTACACATTGCAGAGGCACTGCAACTTTGTAATTACAGTCTTGATTTCAACATTATTCAGGATGCAGACTCCACTCCAAGGTTTGAAAAGAAAAAATTTAAACATTTGAATGCTGAAACATCTTTTCCTCATGGAAAAAAAAGAATTTGGGTGTAGTACTAATGCTTAATTATTTGCTTTTCAAACTGCATTTCTCTCTGGGGAATTATGTAAGCCTTAAATTTCACCAAGCGGAACATACAAACAAGGAAAAAAAATCATCAAGTCTTTGTAGCTGTGTATCAGATTGACAACAAGACTTAAACCAATGAACATTTTTCTTTTTTCCATTTCTCCCCCAGAAGGCAAATTAAAAACAAGTTAAAAGTCCCTTCTTAAAATCAAATATCCTTTGATTTCAACAGATTTCATGTGAACACATGAACCTGAACAGCTTGAAAGGGTACTCCAAAACCACAAAAAAGCCCTGGTCAGTCTGTCTTGATGAGAGGTTTAGCCTCATCCACCGAATCAGAAGCAAGAAATGCCGTCTCTATTCACTTGGGTAAGTGCTCTCTTTAAAAGAAAGGAAATTGTTTCATGGTAAGTAGCTTCAAAAAGCCCTATAAATACAACACAGGCTGCAGCAATGTTGTCTTCTAAAATACAAACTTTGATCAGGTGTGTTTTTCATGTGTTGATGTGCTTCTGTAAACTTTCTTTTTAGGGAAAAATCCTTTCTCCATGAGGGTCTTTATTTTCCTTTGCCTTTCTAATATTTTTAGGAAAACAAATTGCTAGCTGGCGAGTTGTGAGTGGTAGCTCATGTAGAGGAAGGTGGAAATCAAAGGGGTAAGCTGAGAAGCCTACAGCATCTGCCTTGAGAAGAGGTGACTTGCATAACTGACAGGGATTTCAGCAGCATTGCTTACAAACCTTCATTTACCAGCTCAGGGACAAAACAGTACATTTCCATATGAGAGTATGTTTGCTGGACACCTCAGGGGTGACATGTGCCAAAGGGATAGTGACAAAGGCAGCTGTGCCTTTACTTTGAAATGTTTCCAGTGTTTATGATGTTTACAGCCCTTGAGAGTGAAGTTTTCACTCTTCTCAGAAGAAGTGCTTTTACGGGTAGCAAATCCACACGTGCAGCCTGTTTCCCTGCTGGTAAAACATCCTGTTGTCCCGGAGGATGAGAGGTCTGTCCTCACAGTGCATCAGGCCATCAGCACACAGATGCATTAGGAGAACAGTCACTGGGATCTGAGGCTCATTTCACACAGATCACCACATAGAGCTGCCTAATAAAACTCTACTTGCTGTCCTGAAAGGCAGCTTTAGGTTAGAGGCATATTGAAAGGCTTCATCTCCCTTGAACCAGTGCAGTTTATTCCTGTGATATTTTGCTGCTGTGGATTTACAAATGGTGGATAGCAAGGAACTGTGCTGGCGTGGCATTTCTCATGGCAGGTAACACCTGCAGTGAGCATGGAGGGGGGGCAGGGTGCCCTCTGGTCAAAGGGAGTGGTTTTGGTTAATTTGGGTGGGTTCATACTTTGACTGAGTGTATTTGAGCTGTAAAGAACCCAGATCCTCTGAGAGGGAGGTGCTTTCAGGTTTTGTTCAGCAGCACTGCTCTGTGGCAGAACAAGAGCATTCCCCTTAGAGACAAATCACATATACAGAGAGACTTCTCTTGACTACTGTTACTTCTTATTTTCTGAGTGTTCTTTGTAATATATTTCAAATTATATTTACCTGGCTTTAATGCAAGATAGAGGTTTACATGATTTTTTTTCCTTCTCAGCTTTTCATGTTCCTATAAAACTTAGGAAAGATGCAGTGTTACCCCATGCTCAGTTCCAGACTTTACTGTCTGACTGTAGTACTGAGTTATTGCCTGAGGGCCCTTCTAGTGGTCAGTAGGGAGAGGCAAGCACATTCAGGTGGAAAATCAGCTAAGTTAAATAGCATTCTAGAGGTAGGTACAGCTTTCCTTTGATTATAGTGGAAGTCTGATATAAGGTGGCTGCTGATTTTGGATGTCTTGTCAAAGTACTCAAAGTTCAGTGGAATTAACATAGACCTTGTCCTTCAAGCTGCATGATCATTAATATTAGACCTGAGCTCCTCTGTTGATGTCCATTTTCCATGTTGTTAAGGATCAAATGTGGATTGAGAATGGTATTTTTGTTGAATTGTCCAGTAGGCATTATGCAGAGTTGATTTAATCTGTGCTAGGAGGTGCAGATTAGGCACAAAGCTGACCAGCACTGAGATATTTTTCTAACGGTTTTGAACAAGACTGATCTAGTGTGTCCATACCAGTGCTTTATATGTGGTGCTGTTCTGTGTATGGGCCAGGGACCATGAGTGCCAGATTTTCTGTTGTGATGGAACACTAGGGTTTAGCAGGGATTGAAATGGATATCAACTCTCCCATCAATCAATCATCAGATACACACGTGCAGTAAGTAACCAACCAGGATGCCTCACACAAAACACCTGGAAAATTAAAGGGAAATACTTGAGGTTATGGAGAAGCAGTCTAAAACCCATCAGTTTACTTCTGCAAACTTTGGAGCTTGTTGCTGCATAATTCTTCCCCTCAGACTCACTTCCTTTAGTTTATGACAGACAGAAAAGTAATTTTGTTCTAAGGCAAAAATCCACTTTAAACGTTTTTGTTATCTCATACGTTTCATAAAGAGCAAATGGGGAGCAGCTGCTTCTAATGAAGAGCATTCACTGCAGAGAAAATGGATGGAGGACAAATGTGAAAGTTCAGTGGGAGTGTTACCAGGAATCCTGAATTAAATCCATATATCATTAAAACTGGAATAAAATGTGCTGCTTAAGCTTTGCCTTCTTGAATGCCATAGAAGAAGTTACTTGTGAATGGGAGCGAGCAGCGTCTGGAACATCTGGGGATCTTTTTAGATTAGTATTTGTTGCTTCCACTACTGGGAGGCAGCAATGTTTCTGCTTGGGGGATAGGATTTCCCAGTGTGATACATAATTGCAATATGCATTAGTGAGCTCTAGTTATTAGAGCTAAATCTGCTTAGATTAAACTAAGTCAGTTACAAACACCACAGGCAGGCACTCAAACTGGGATAACATAAATGAATGGGATTTCAGAAACTTACCAGCAAGGTTTAAAGAGTCTTGCTGTAATACAGCACAAATGCCATTTCAGGTGCTTATAGGAGCTTTAGGATTGAGGCAGGGGGTCCATCGTTTTTTTCTGAGCTGCTGAGCTCAGTCATCTTCCTTTGAAAGAGAAGGGGGGGAGGAGGAACAGAGAAAGAGAAAGCTGGACCTTAACTTGCATGTGTTTCTAGCTTTGTCCTGTGGGACAGAGTACCTGCAGTGGGAGCTGGAGTACCTGCAGTTTTTCAGGCTGGATCAGCTACAGGTGTCCACTGCAGCCGTGCAGAGGGGACAAAGCAGCTTTTGTGCCGCTCGGCGCTCGCTGTGCCCCTGCATGTTTTGTCCTGTGGGACAGAGTATCTGCAGTGGGAGCTGGAGGACCTGCAGTTTTCAGGCTGGATCAGCTACAGGTGTCCACTGCAGCCGTGCAGAGGGGACAAAGCAGCTTTTGTGCCGCTCGGCGCTCGCTGTGCCCCGGGTGGTGCAGGGCCCGGTGTGATGCTTCACGCAGTGCAAGCTGCAGCCCAGTGCCTATTCTGAGCGCAGGGCTCTGTGCCCCGTGCCCCTCTGTGAACCCTGGCAGCAGGGAGCAGCCAGGGGACAGTGCTGCCCGCCGTGCTGCGCCGTGTCCCGGCTCAGCGCCGCTGCGGCCTGCGGGGCCAGCGAGGCCTCCGTGCGCCCGCCGGAGCCGGGAGAGACCGCGCTGGGCTGAGTGCCCCTCTGTCCCCGCGGGGCACTGCGGGCTCCTCTGGCACCGGGCTCCCTTCTCCCTCACGGGAAAAACAGGCCAGTTGCTTCGGCAGGTTTTATTTTGCTGCTGATGGAGGCAGCAGCTGCTCTCTCCTGATGGCGAGGAAAGGCCTCGCTGGTCTTCTATGACCTCCACACCGTCCTTCTAAAATCATGATCCCTTTTTAAGTGACACATCTTTCTTTAAGTAACTACATCTTTGTTAGGAGACCTATTTTTTGGTATATTTTTCATGCTGCATTATCACTTTACATGATGACATGTGGGCCAGGCATTTTTTGAACCAGTTCCTTTGGAGACAACCTTATTTCCTCTCCTGTATATTTGTTGTTGGCCGGATCTCTCTTCAGGCATAAATTTGAGCTTTTAACTAGAGTGCCAGAATGAAATAAGTGGGCAGGAGATCTCTCTCCTTTTTTGATGCCTTTATTAAAAAGAATCAGCTCAGGTGGGGAGAAACCGACGGATCGTGCCCGCGCCGCAGTCGCTCCCAGGAGTGGCACGGAGGAGGAGGATGATGCAGCTCTGTCCGCTGGTCTGCAGGCAGAGCTGGGGCTTCCATCCTCACCGGAGATTAGGAGATTCCACCTTTTCGGTCCAACACCTGGGGTCCTCTCTCTAGTCAACATCCTTTCAGGTTAGGGTGAGAAGCAAAAAGGATCCTAGCAGGCACTGGACTACGCTCCCCATCCTTAGACATCACCTAGGTCCCCTAATTCTATGTTGGCTCGTTGTTTTTAGGCTTTTTTTTTCCTGTAAAGTTACAAAATTCAGTGAAATGCATTCTGATCTGCATACTAGCTCTGATGTGACACCCTTTTCCTGGTACCTGCAGGGTGTCACTCCCTGGCAAGCATCAGGGGGAGGATGGCTAATCACCAACCATTAACAGGTAATTGAAGAAGAACTCTTAACAATGAAGCTAACTTAACAGCAACTGGTTCAACTTGTTTTAACTCTGCAATCTTAAAAAAAAAAGATAACTTTTTATTCATAACACAGAAGACACATCATGCCCTCATCTGTATTGTTTTCCCCCCCCACCCCCCGCCGTGAAGCTCCCTTTGCAGTCCACATGAGCAGCAATCTGTTTGGAGGCAGCCTGAGGTTTGTCTGCCCCAAAAGCATCTGGCCCTCTGGATTGTCCCAGCTGGTACAGTTGGAAGTGTGTCACGGACACATGTGGCCATCAGTCGCTGGTGGGCTCATCACTAACGCTGTGACTGTCCCCAACAATTCCCATGCTGTTCATTTTTAGCCAGTGTCTCATTCCTGAGGGATTACACTGCTCTTTGTCCATCACTGACCCTTCTGTAGAAAGCCACATGCAAACAAACATGTCGATTCACTTGGTTAACTTCTGAACTTTTTTCCTGATGTGTGCTGAATGTATTAAAAGAAAACTCCTCTCTTTTCCTCCCACCCAGCTGTATGGGTTGGAACTCTGTGAATTAGGGTTGTTCTTAAAAGCATGCTGGGCTATTTTTGCACACTCTGTCTCCTCCTGTTTTCCCAAAGGGAAGGTGGTTGAGGAGAAGACAGCATCCTAGGGTATTGTTACAGTGTGCTTGACCAGTATTGCAGCAAGCGTCATACTGTGTTGGTAACTTCCAAAACAAATGCTCTGCCACACATTTTTTCATGAGGTGAATTCATTTTATCTTACCTGTATGTCATCTGTGTAGATCATTTAGTGCTGGCCAAACGTTGTACCATAGCGTGTGATGTGATTTAGAATGTGCCACCTTTAACATATTGATGCAAATAGCCAAAATTATTTCAGACCCACACCATTGCTTAGGGTAACTGTGGTGTAGTGTAGCAGGTGCTCTGCTAGTACATCTAAGAGTACTGCCCTGTCATGGTCTGTGCACAACAGATAAATGCTCTGCTATTAGTACAGAATGAATAATCTCAGTTGTACAATTTGCAGTACAACTGATTTTAAAAAATCTTAATTCTCAGTGCTACAGGTGTGTATATCAAACAGCTTAATTTTGTTTAAGTTTAATGTTTAGTGCATGATTTGAATCACATTTGCAATAAGCTTGGAGGAGTAGGAATGAAGAGAACATCCTGTTTTACGGAGTAGGGAAGGCCTGTGGTTCAGATGTGTGACTGCAATGGTAAATACCAGATTCTTTTAGTTTTAGTGCACCCTGTGTGAACCACTGGGCTGTAGGAGGTGGGAATATGGCACAGCCTTTTAAAACACGTCTTCTCACAGAGGCAGGGACCGAGACCATACTGCTGTACAAAGGGGCTATTAATTTTTCTTCTTCTTTGGGGTCTTCACCACATTAGCAGCAATCTTTCTCTCAAGTTTATGTAACAACTCTGCTACTGTTGTAAAGAGCTTATTTTTAAATATGCTATTTTAAATCTGTGTCTTCCTGTCCACAGAGAAAGAGAGGCATTTGATTCTTGTGCCTTTTCTGTACTGGTGGTCACTGTGGGTCATGTTTGTAACAGGTGACAGGTGTGGCGTGAAATATGCCAGATTTTTACAAAGTAGTATTGCATACTTTTTAAATGTATTTTCTCTTCTGCTTACGTTTGGTTATTGGAGGTTTGTGCAGCAGGGACTAAGGAAAGTATTGTAAACTTTTCAAGAAAAAAGCAAATTGAAAATAGGGAAATATATATAGACAAAATATTAACATGAATAATAACAGCACAACGATTCCAATATTTAAGTGACTTTCATACAAATTTTTCCAACTTCTGAATTAAGGAAAAGCTCTTTGGGAAAGTTATCAGCCTGGCTAAAAGTGGTTTAGTTCTTGCCTAGAAAGTTCTAACATTGCATTGAGTTTGAATTTTCTTCAAGTTAAGTTAATTAATCCTCAGAACATCCTACTCACTAACAGTTCTTTTTGCTACATTAGTAGTTACAGCTGCTTTTTTTTTTTTTCCTTTTCTTTTTCTTTTTTTCTTTTTTTTTTTTGCATAGGTTAGGCCACGATGACAACCAGTTTGAGCTCAGCATGGCCAACAGTGGCTGCGAGGTGCATCGCTTCGACCCCAGCATCAAGGCAGCTCACATTCAGGAGGGCCGGCACCTCTGGTACCATCGCCTCTCCATTGACTGGAGGGATCCCAACCCAGCCATTGCAGCCCATAAACTTCACAGCAACACAAAGAAGCTGGGCACAGTGTTGAATGAATTTGGACATCAGAAGGTAAGGAAGGGCTTACGTATCAGGTTTCTGGCTGCAGGGTTAGGTGTTGGGAAAGCTCCAGATCTCCCTTCTTGCTGCCTGAGGCGACCAAGCACTTTCCAAGCTCTTCTCCTGATAGTGGATTTTTCTTCAGCAGTACTTGTAATGCATTTCTTTTAGGGGTGCCTTTTCTCTCCTGCTTTCTCTGTGTGCTGATAACAATCACAATGATTTTAAATCCCCAGCAGTCTAGCAAATTCTTTCTCCTCCTCACTTCCTTTTCCCTTGAACTATCTGGTGACATTGAACGGTGCTAGCACATTTAGTCCTGTGGAAGTTCTGGTCTTTGCCTGAGTATGAAAACTAAATTACTCACACAGGCAAGTTTATAAAGAGAAAACAATATTTGCAGCAGTAATTAGAAGAGAAGAGGTAATGGATGGTTTGTTTACATTTTCAAGGTCACTGTTCCTAATTACAGTCCTCAAAAACAAAAACATCCTGTTTTGAAATTGGCAGCAATCGGTGGGGTGTTTTTTTAACATTTCCCAATTTCTTTTTAAGGACTTATAAAGACATCAGAAATCTTCAAATCTCAAATAAATGTTGCCATAATACATTTCAGGAAGTTCTTAGGTTGCTTTTAAGAGAGTTTTTCCTTCAGAGGATGTACAAACATGAATTCAAATGCTAATATACTTCATTGCCTGCAGCTAGTTCTGCTTGTCTTTGTTTTTCAAGAAATAGGCAGCCTGGGCTAAGGAGGTGCTCTTTGGTAAGATTTACAAAGCAGGCAGTGCAGTGTTTGGTTTGTTATTTAAAATGCAAGATGTCCTTTTCAGTTCACTTTTTACTTTTTTAAAATGTTTTCTTTTGGTTCCGCTCTACGGATTGGAACATTTTGAAGATAAGAGCAGAGAAAAGGAGCCTTTTCCTTCTTCCTTGTGCTACTGTAACTGTACTAGGCTGTGCATTAGTGAAACATCTGGGGAGACAGAGATGGCTTTTCTTTGATGTGTGCCTTGCATCGTTTTGATTTTAGAATTAATCACACGGCAAAAAACTAATGATCTGATCCAGAAAAAGTTTACAAGTCTTGTGACATACTAGACCTGCTGAGGTTAGTGTCAGGTTATCATGGTAGAACAGAGCAGTTGTAACACCTTCTGTGGAAGAGAAGGATGTAGGGGTGAATTCTGAGTGTGTAACTTTCTGAAAACGGGGCTGTATGGCAGCCAAGGAACATAATGCAACATAACACATGCAACCAGGCTTTCCTCTAGCTGGGTACTTATGACATGGGATTTGGTTAAGTGTTTTGGTGCATTATGAACAGTGTATAAAGCCCCTTGCTCTGGTGGCATTTGAGGAGCTCCCCTGTGCAAAGCTATGGCTTAGCAAAGTCAGGAGCTGACTTTCTCCCAGCGGGGATAAAGGTGTTACAGACTCTGAGACTTTCTGGTGTTGAAACACCTGAATGGGCTGACTGTCCTCACATTTTTCTGTTTAGGTTTTCTTTAACTTAGAAAGAAGGCAGCCTGAGAAGTTGTATATTGTGTAGAGACACCATTCTTCTGGTGAATGTGAACAGAATGTTCCCTTGACTGAATAAATAAGTTAATTCAAAACAGTTTCACAGAATATTTTCCAAAGCACTTTTATTCAATTAGAAAATTAAAACATACTCTTGGTCCCATTTTTAATTTAAAAAACCCTTCCGCCTACCCTCAACGTTGTTCCGTTCCCACTTCAAGGCAGGAATTCCAGACAGCTGCATTTGAAGTTAATGCCTCATTTTATCCATGCTTTTATTCTTTGAGATTTGGGACTTGATCCAAGACCCTACAAGTGACTGAAACTACTTCCACTGATGTTAGAAAATCAGGCTGATGAAGACTGCGCAGACAACACCTCCTGGAGTTCTTGCTGTTCTAGTCTTGAAAAGAAAACTTATTTTTTGGAGGTTTTGTGTGCAAGAGAATCAAAGAACTTGGATGGGCTCATTTGCACCCTGGCTCAGATGAGAGCACACCTGCTATTCTGCAGGCAATACTGGGACCTCATCCACACCAGGGAAAGCCAGCCTGATATTCTGGCAAGAAATACAAACACTTTTTGGAGTCAGAGCGGATGTGAGAAAAGATTAGAAGAACTTGATCTTTCTAACTGGCTATGTGGCAAAACAGTCCTCAGTTCTCTGAGGATTGTAAATAGCCTGGAGGCAGAAGACTTATCTAGTAATATATTAGGATGTGGCCGACAAAGGAAACATGTAGTCAGAGTATTTTTGGGAACCATTAGAGTGTGAAATCTCTTAAGCCCTGGAATAATCTCCAAAGGATGTCATGGGAGCCTTATTTCCTGATATACAGATCTAGACTGAAAATTTACTGGTGTATCTTCTGAGAAGAGCAATCATTTATCAGCCACAGGAAAGCATAAAGATGTAAAAATTGATCTTGCTCATCTTCCTTTCTCATCCCCCCCGCCCTCAACTTTATTGCTGAACATGCATACTCTGCAGGGCACTCTCAATGAGCAGTGGGGAAAAAAGGGAGAAAGCCACTGAGGGGCCATGATTCTTATGGCAGTGGAGTTCAGCTTTATGAAAGCTTTCACTTTCCTGTTCTCAAGCTACCTATGGGGGTGAGGATGCTACAGTGCTGGTGTTTCCCATGGATTAGTGATAGATGCATGGAAAGCTTCCTTTCTAGAGAGTTGTTGGAGAATTCAAGTCAGAAGGGATCTTGAATGGCTTGTGGTTCAGTCCTCTGCTCAAAGCAAGGCCAGCTGTGAAGTCAGACTGGGTTGTTCAAGGCTTTATCCACTCTGGTCTTGAAAAACACTGATTTTTCTCCAGAGCAGAGACTTTCCAGCTTCTCTGAGTCATCTGTTGTCATGCTGGACTGTTCTCATTGTGAAAATGTTTCTCCTTATATCCAGTCTGAACATCCCTGATTTCCTTTCATGTCTGTTGGCTCTTGTCCTGCTTCTATGCATGCTAACCCTTAACAAGCAATTCAAGCTACTAAGTGCATTCTGTATTCCAAAGATTATGCTGTGAAGCACAATTAAAAACCTTCCACAGAAGGGCCCTGAGGAGAAGGAAAAAAACCAAGATTTTAGTCTGTCCCAAATGGACAGAGATCACACATGCAAATTCTTATTTCAGTAGTAGTTTTCCTCCCTCTGGAGCTCTGCAGAACAAGTCTCTTGTCGTGCCCTCAGTAAGTGCTATGAGTTTGCATTCCTTGGCAGCATGGCTCACCAGTGGATGAAATTGTTTCTTGTAAAACAAATTAATCTGCAAAGCAGAATCTGAGAATGCTGGGTAAAGCCCTAATTTAATCAGGAAGTGCTCATAGCTGTAACTTTCAGGGGACAGTTCAACTCCTGACATTCAAATTATCTCAAAAAAATTGTGTAAGAGACCAAACTGTGTCATTCTTTGTTATGAAAATAAATGCAAATCAATCTTTACATCCTGATTTCGATTTGAAGGCTTTAATTTACACTCTCTATTCATGCAGATTTTTTTTTCTGTAACAACTTGGATAATTTTGCTTCATTTTATTGAATAGGCTTCAATTTAGGATTTCAAAAGGAAAAAACTGCTCACCTGTTATTTAATACTCAACACAATTTCAAAACACTATACCCTGAAGTAATTTTGATTAATAACATCATCTTCTCCTAGGCAAGTAATTTATCACTTGCTCTTCTCCTCAAGTAGAGACTATAGAATTTTTTTTATGCTGCTTTCAGCTTTGTGAAGGCTGATGTGAAAGGACAAGTATTAAAGAAAGGATTAACCATTTTTGCTTAAAATCAGCTCTGATGGTAGCACACAAATAGATATAAAAGTCCAGAGAAAATGTGTAACAGCTTAGATGTGCATGGTGATTTTATTAACAAAACAAAAAATAAGCTCTTCAGATTGGGAAATGTCCATGTTCAAGTTTTGTAGTAATGAAGTCCCTGTAATTACTCTTTACTATGCATACCTTAGGGCTGTAGGGGCCAGAACAAGCTTCTGAATTCTTGACCCTGCCTAGACAAAACCATTTAACTTTGGTTATCCTTTGCAAGGCTAGACTTAGGTATTGCCCAGGGAGCCTGGGGGTTGTTAGTGTGAGGTTCACTGAGGTTCACTGTGCCCTAGCTCGGTGTGTGGGTGCCACCAGTGTTTGCACTCAACTCGTCTCAATTCCCAGCAGGACCTGAGCACCACCTGATGAGCACTGGTCCTGATGTGGAATCCTCAGCTCAAGAGGAAAAGACAGGAGCTCAGAAGACCAGGAGCTCTTCCAGGGACATGAGTCCTTGTCTCTGGTGCTGCTGCAGCCAAGGAACAGCTCCCATCACCTTGCTGGAGTGGGGGGCACAGGTTCAGATCTGCTCTGCTACGTGTGGCTTAGTGTCAGAAAGAACAAATGAGACCAGGTCTTTTGAATCATTGCATCACAAATCCTAAAGTAAATGTTTGGAATTCTGAATTCTTTAAAGGGTTTAATTTTTTTCTTTGCTTTTTATGCTTATTTGGGGCTTTTCCAAAATCTCAGTTCTAGAAGGAAAAAATCCACCCTTCATCTGATTTTTAGCCTCATTATTTTTGCATCCAGTTTTTCTTGTGCAATCAATGGTCTCTAAGCTTAAGTGGCCCTTTTTCTGCAGCTGTTATTTACCATCTATATATAGCAGTGAAGAACAGCCTTTGCTTTTGTAGGGTTATCATACTGGCCTTTCTAAGATTTCTCCAACATGAGAGATCCTGTATTTCCCGTAACATCTTATTTGTGTTGTGCTGCCCCTCCTGCAGCTGGAGCATCAGCAATCAGTACTATTCACAAGTCCCAGTGGTGCCTCTGCTAAGGCTCAGGCTGTGACTGCCTTCTTCCTGGAAATGTCCTGACTGTCCTTCCCTGGAAATGTCTGCAGTTATTGCTTATCTTGTTTGCTTTTTTGTGACTCATCAGACTGTCTCCTTGTTATATTAGTTTCTGAATGGCACAGTAGAAAGAGTTTTGTCCCAGAACACTGATTTTTTTCATAGTGTAAATGGCTGGTCATGACCTATTTGCAGAAGGAGTAACTCTGCTCAGCAAAGTCCCATTTTAGTACTGCACCATTTTGCACCAGGCAGATGCAATACCATAGCACTTAGAGCTTAATAAATAGTCTAAATAAATGACCTGCGCAGGATGGAGGAGCACGAACCTCACCTCCATTAACTTAAATTTCTACATTTGAGATAGCTGTTGAGGTCCTTATAGACTCAAGCTAAACTGTTGTGGTGCAGTTTGTCTCATTCAAGGGCAGACATTACTGCAGTCTGAGCACTAACTGGAGCCACGTGGGAACCCTCTGTTTGGGGGTCTCTCAGAGAGCTGGCAAATCTTACTCTCCTTGCTGAAAAGAGGCAGTCAAGCTGGTGCAGATGTTTCTACCTGCAGTTGGAAACAATGCCTTCTGTAGCCTTGTACAAGTTGCCCCTGAGTAATCCACAAGCTCACAGCACACAGTGTTTCTTTTCTGCATGTATGTATTTTTTCATTTCAGGGATAATGAAATCAAGGTGGTGATAGGTCTGTATTTGCTTAATCAGCTGGGGCTGCTGCTGCCTGAAGAATTTTAATTGTAAGTAGATTGAAAAGTTTGGCTGCAACTAAAAATGGGCTTGACAACTTCATGTTTCTGAAAGCAAAGATCTTTGGATAGTGATTTACTGCTCACCACCTCTTGCTTTTGGTTTTGTGTGCACAAAGTGCCTCATGCACTTTCCTTTACAGGTTTTCTCTTGGTCCCTTACGTCTCCTTTTGCCTCATTTAAATTCTCTCCACCAGGAGCACTTCTCAAGACATTGTTAAGAATATTGGTATTTCTAGACAGTGACCTGAAGGTGCTGCTCAGTATGCAATTGACAGGCATGGAGGAAAGATCTTTTTAATGATACCACTGGCTGAATATGGTGCAATCCATAGCCTTTTCTTCCCCTAGGAAAAGGCCTAGTGCAACACCTGAATTGTAATGAAAGTGTTGAAGTATTGCACTGTTGAAGCAGAACTTAGGTTATCTTTCAAAAAAAGAAATAAAGGCACTTTCAAAGCATATTTTTGTCTGCTAAAAATTAGAAGCAAAGGACAATTCTTTTTAGGGTTTTTTTTTCCTTTTTTTTTTTTTGTTTTGTTTTGTTTTGTTTTGTTTTGTTTTGTTTTGTTGTTGTTGCCTTTGTTGTGGTTGTTAAGACCCTTCAGAAAAAAATCAGGTAGTAAAAATGTACTTCCCCCCAGCTTTGCTAGAGGGCTGTGCAAACTGTGCTCAATTACACCTTCCTATTTGACTATTTTGGTGTCTAAGAGTTGCATTCGGAGGAGCATGGCACTCGCTGCAGGCACCATGGAGTCATCATTGCTGTGCTGCTGTTGCAGGAAACCAGGCAATCCTGTTCCCTCCTCCTGCCAAACCTGGAGCTCGGCAGGAGCCTGGGGAGCCTGCCCTGCTTCACAGGGTGGTACCAGATGCAGGTACCTGCTGAGCTCAGACCTATGTGCACACTCCCCAGCTCCTCCTGAAGCCACTAACCTTTGGCTTAAACACAGCAATGTGAATTTTATGGTTTTAATTTGGCCTGAATATCTGATCAGGGTGGTGGTCCATGGTGTGGCATGGGTTTAATGAGAATTGAGAGCAACCCCTTTCTATGAGCATCCTGTTTTTTCTCCACTAGCCATCTTTCTCACAATTTCCCAGTGGTGTTGACATTAACAAGCACTTCAGATAAATGCCCTATTCAGAACCTCTAGGAGCTTTCTAAAAAAATGTACTTTGTTTTCTCCCCACATTTATACCTCCTCCTGTCATGGTTTACAAGTTCTTGTCATTGGAATTGGCCCTCTCTTGTTTCAATACTTTCACCTTAATGTCTGGATCCTTTCTGGTGTCTCTTTTTACCTGACAGCAGTTTAAGGTTCTGTTCTCAAAAATTTGAAATCCAGAGATCAAAGACTTAGCAGTTCTTCCTGCCTGTCCCAGATGAAATCTGAGTTGTGCAAGCATTTTGTGATGTTTTTATTCATGTTTTCAGAAATATATGTGCAGCTTTCTTTCTGTCATGATTGCAAGCAAATAGCAGGGTGGACAAACAGTGAAGCAGAAGGGAGGCAGGTTGGCATCTTAGACCTGAAATGGAATGAAAAAAATATATCCCCATGCAGGGGTGCAGACTTAAAGGACTTTATTGCTCTGGCAAGTGCAGATGGGAACCAAGTCCTCCACCAGATTTAACTGGAGCTACTTGGAAATACCAGGGCTGCTGATTCTCTTCCTGCAAGAGATGTTCTTTAAGGTGTGGTGGACATTTTTTGAAGATGGGACTCTGGTTCCTTTCTTCAATTACTTACATTTTGAAGGCCCCCATGGGCACTGTGTTAATAAACCATAGAAGGCAAAAATGCAACCAAAATGCTGCTTACTTGGAGCAACTGTTTTATGGTAGCCTAAGCCCTCTGTCCCTTGCAATGCACACACACACTTGCAGGTCTTGCTCCTCAGGGCTTTGGAATCAATTGTTGCTTCACCATTTGCCTCCTATTGCAAACCTCCTGCACTGACAGGCCCCTTGTCGTGCTGCAATGTGCTTGACCTGTTGCTGCTGGCTTTCACTTTCAGCAAGACCAGGATAATGTGGCTTTATGCAAGCACGGAGCTGTGTCCCACCATCCGTGCTTGGTGCAGCACAAAGAGACTGCAAATGTTTGTTCCCCTCTGATGAAGAGGCTTGAGGGTCTAGCATACACCATTTATCCTTTTGAGTAAATATCCGTTCCCACAGGCATCCAGCAGTGTCTGGCAGATCAAAAGAGCAGAAAGGAAAGGGTTTCCCGCCTTTGTGGGAGGAGTGGGCAGCAGGACATCTCCTGCAGGATTAGATGGCTGAATGCGCGTTTTGCAAAGCGACTCCTGCGCTCACCCAGGGCTGCACACAGAGCAGCTGTGCTTCCAGCTCGGCTGCTGCAGGAGTGCATGCAGTATTTAGAATGTCTGTTTGCAGCATGGGCATTGGCAAGCAGAGCTTTTGCAGCTGATCAGGCTGTTAAATTATTTAAAGTCAGGGTTTCTGCAGACCTCTTGTGGGATTTTTCCTGCTTGGGCAATCTAGACATTGGATGGAAGGACCAGACAAGTGGTCCAGGTTGTTTTCATCTTTTAGTGTACAGCAGGAGAGCCATGCTAACTGGAAAAGGTAACAGGGTGCAAATGGGAGCTGGAGCACAGTGTTTCTGAGCAGAGGTGCACATTTGTGAGCTGCTGCTACTCAGAGCAGATGAGGAGATCGCTGTTTGAGGGCTTATGTCTTCACGGTGACTTTTCACCGTTTCCTCTGAGGAAGCATCACTTTGAGTCTTCAGCTAGTGGTGAGGCTCCTGTTGCCTGCTCTGGAGACTAGTCTCAGTTTAAAGAAATGGGGAACAAAGATCTTTGATGCTCAGTTTGTCTTGGGAGGGGAAGGTCTTCTCCCTCAGCCATGTCCATGTGCAGTGTGTGCCTGCTCCATGCAGAGGGTTGGTAGAACCTATTCTCTGGGTCACTGTACAGGAACCTTGGTCTTGCTGGCTAGCAAGCTAGATAAGATGTCTGGCTTTAAGATCATTTTAGTGTACAGCTAGCTAAATCCATCAAACCTTTCTGAAAATCAATTCTGACTTGGGGATCTGTATTATTGTATGACCAGAAGATGGTTAACAAGTGACCTGCTATCTCTGACTAGTCCAGTGTCCAGCACAAAATAGGAAAGATGCTAAGAACTGGTCCCATGGCAAACAATGATGTTTGTGGTGACAGAAGGCTACAGGTGAAAACCTGTGACTTCCGGACCAGATGCAGCCAGGGAGAAAGGATTTCAGGCTGTGCTGATCTTGTAAATCATCTGGGGGGTGTTTGTCCAAAGATTATGTTGTCCATTGGTAAAGTATCATTAAAAGAAGCCTTTTGCCAGCTAAAAGGTCTTTTCTTCTCTGCCTGTCCACTGGAGTAAGAGGCATTGCTTAACTGGTCCAGTTAACTGGACTGGACAGAGTCTATGTATCTTTTATTCTGTAATGGGTCCTCAGACAGAAATTGCTCCCAGATGGAGAGAGTATATGGGAAGGAGAGAGTATATGGGAAATATCTTGGCATCAGAGACCAAGGAAAGAGCTGGACAATTAAAATGCCAGGTTGCCCCCAGACCTGGGCTCTGAGGCTGTGGGAAGGAAACATTTGGGGTGGCAGCATGGATCTTTCCTAGGAATCTCTCCCCCCATGGGAGAGCATGGGCAAAGTGCTTGTGGTCCTCCTGAGCACGCAGCTGAGATTGATGCCTCCTGTGTGTGCTGGGTGGGCTTTCTGGATGGGTGTGTTTGTCTGGGGCCATTACCTGCATCTGGCACGCTGTTGGCTGTACTGATAGTTGGCTGTGAGAAAGTTAAATAAGTTTTTTTAAATATTATTTTGAAACATTTTCTCTGATTCAAGTGGTAAACAGAGTATTACTAAATATCCTACTACTGCTGTGTAATGGGTTCATGGTAGTACATCACCAGAGCTGGGAGAAAAGTCTGTCACTTGTGAGGCTGTGGAGAATCTGTGGTGAGAGCAGAGGTACTGAGCTTGCCTGCACTCACTGCAGGTTTTCTGTTTCAGTGATGTGGATACTGTATGAGTAACTTCAACTGGACAGTTGCCCTTTACTGTAAAAAAAGACTAAAGACCCTGTAAGCACCCAACTGCACAAATCAGCTTTGTGACTTTGAAGCCTTAAGCAGATTCTTGAAGACGTGCCCGATCTGTCACACCGGGAGTGTATAATCTCAAATGACACATTTGTTCCAGAGCCAATTTGAGACTGGCTGCACAGACCACCAAGAGAGGTGTAAATGTGAGCAGGAAGGAAGGGGAGAAGAGAAGTGCTGCCGGTTGGAGCTGTACATCCCTGCTCAGTGGTGATTGATTGACTTCTCTCCTGATTTCAGCACCCGTGTTGCTCCGGCCAGGCCCCCAGCAGTCCTGCTCTCCCCAGTGAATGGCTGAGAGAGAGGCAGGATGTTTCCCCCTCCCATTGCTCACAGGGAGCATGGGAAGAGACAGTCACAAGCTGCTGGGAGCATAATTTGCTGTTAGGCTCTGTGGCATCCTGGCTGCCATCAGTTACAGCCTTCACTTAGAATAAAAGGGAATGAAAGGGACTTTACATCCAAGCCATCTCCTGCTGGTGAGGATGGGCTGTGGATGTATTTTGAGAGGAAAGAAAATGAGGGAAGTAACATGCTGAAAATCTGCATGTAGGAAAAGGATAAGAGGGAAGTTACAGTTAAACAAAACACACCCAAGCACCTGCTGTTACCTGCAAAGACATGGTATCAAAATGTCAATTAAACAACTTTTTTTCTAGAGTTTTGTTTTCTGAGAATAGAGAATTGTACTTAGGGAGAGAGGGGAAAAACTGATGCACAAGCCAGCAGACCTTTTCTTGCTGTACAGCTGATGTCAGAATGGTAGCCTGGTATCACAGGGAGCCAGAGCAGAGGAACATTTTTCTCTTGCACTGTGTGAGCAGCCCTGCAGTTCAGGAGGCTGAGGTGGTTCTGAGCTCTGTCCCCGTGCCTGAAAGCTGTAGCCAGCTCTCCTCTCCTTCCTCCCAAGCTTGCACTGCAGATCTGCTCCCACAGACTGGAGGGATCCTCTGTACCTGACCTGCATTTGTTGGTTTTGCCTTTCCTGGCTTCCACTTCCACATGCTGAGCTCATGCTGGAAGTAATACAGCTAAATTGCTTCCTCCAGCTACTCACTCTCAATTGACTCTTCTCCATGGGGAGCTTTAAATGATGCCCACGGGGCAGCACAGAGCCTGCAATCCCCGTTAACCCTGGTATTTCAAAAGCGGTCAAGGTGAACAGAGCTCAGATCTCTGCTTTAGGAAATGATGCACACTTGCAACAAGTCATTACCCTAAAAAGAAGAAATGAGCCTTCATACAGTATATGTTGACCTTCACTAAGTAAAACACAATTTTTCAGCTGTTTTACATGTTTGGTTGTGCATGAGCATGCCCCCCCCCCCCTTTTTTTTTCCTCCAAGTGTAAATGGTACAATGCTGCAGTGCTTTTTCAAGGGAGCTAAACTGAGAAAACATTCTAAAATCCACACTTTTTACTTTTCTGTGATAACCTAGTTAGTTCATGGAGGATAAGAGGATTTGTGGAAGATAAGAGGAACCAGTCTTTGTGAGTGCTTGAAACTCACTGCCATACTTTTCCTTCAGGCACTGTAGATCTTTGCCCTCCAGGATTTATTCACAGCAGCAGACTCCAGCTGTGCTTCTGGGTGAATTAGAGCTCTGAATTTATAGATTTGTCCACTAATCCTTTCACTGGCACTTTGGATCAAAGCAATTGGAAGGTGGTAGTGCATTTCTTATCGGTAGTGTGCTGCTTATCTTCTATGGTAAATATCTCCTGAGCTGTCTAATCATCACAAAACTTACATTTGGTGTTAGCAGTGTGCTTGCAATTTGCTCAGATATGCCTAAACAGAGCTGTTCTGCCATTCATTTTACACTATCCAAGGCATGCAATGGAAACTCTGGGCAGAGAGGGACACCTTGCCTGGAAGACAGTAACAAAAGTTGGTGGGTTGAGACAGGTACCTTCCCCCCTCCAGGTTTCTGAGCAGTGCAGGGACCAAGAGCCACAAAGAGCCTCTGGTTTGTGTATGCAGCACATCTCCACTAGCCTTGTGATTCTTTCCTGGTCATTTCATTATGTGTTCAAGCTGTTATTGTGGTAACTCATTTTCTCCTACTGAAACACTGGTTACCAGCCACTTTTCAGATCAGTTTTGCAAATACAGCACAAAGCATGCAGAGTGCCTGCTGAGCAGCCAGAGCAGCAGTTAGTGTCACCAGAGAAAAACAAACAAACCTGAAGGACTGGAAACATTACCATGGGAAAAAATGTCCTACTGATGCCATAAAGTAAGACCATGGGAAAACAAAACTAAATGCCTAGAAACTTCTTCCCCTAACCCTCCACCCCCTCCCCCCAAGAAAAAAAAAAAAAAAAAGAGTTATGGGAAAACAAAACTAAATGCCTAGAAACTTCTTCCCCTAACCCTCCAACCCCTCCCCCCAAGAAAAAAAAAAAAAGAGTTTGAATAATTTGTCTGCTTTCAAAGTTACATAAGTCTCCCAGAGATAAAAATCTGTGGTTTCTTAAGTGTGGCCATGTGGTCCTGTGGCAATTGCACCCGTGTGGAACCAACTGCCTGCAAAACTGCGTTACAGGTAGAGGTATGAGTTGGTATTTGCAAAATAAATAACCAGTTTAAATGTATGAAAGAAAGCAAGTGGGCTCACCCACCAGCTGAAATGTCATGAGCTGCATCATTTAAATTCAGCCTCCCCTTGAACCCAAAGGAGCGCTGTGTTCAACTCTTTCACTGACCCGCGGATGGACAGACTGACAGGCTCTTTGTTAGAGAGACAAGTTAGGAAATACCAGAGCGAAGGTTGTCTGTGCAACCTTCCTTTCTGCTCCCCATGTGCACATACCACAATATGGGCTTTAATTCCACAATCCCTTGGTCATTTTCCACTGGCCCCCTGCCTCCTACAGAATGAAGGAGGCACAATGCCTCCTTAATGAGCAGACGAGCGGTGGCTTGGCTTATTATGGTTCACTCTGTGACCATGAACCTCATTCAAGTCCTGCTCTGAAAATGTGGTGTTTTGTTTCCAGCTGGTTTCCAGCTTGTTCCATGCGAGTCTCGCAGCCCTTCATGCGCTCAACCCCTGTTCGGTGATTACCACCCTTGTTTTACAGATGGAGACCAGAATGGGCACCTAGAGATTCCTGCCATGCCATGCCCATCCATAGCGCTGGGGCACAGCCCCTGAGGAGGGCTGAAGTGGCTGTGAGCTCTGCACCCCAGTACCTCAGCCCCTGGCATCCCCAGTCAGCAGTCCATGGAACACGGGAAGGTAGATGTGGCCACCCCTTGCCACAGCCCTGTGGTTTCTGGGCCAGGGCCATGCAAAGCACAGCTCTGGTTGTACTGGAGATGTGCTCACAGCACAACTCCTGCCCTGTGCCCGGAGCAGAGGGGTCTGTGAACCCCACAAAGGGGACATGGCATGCATGACACCAGCCAGCTGCCCTGGGATGGGGAAGCTTGGGAGAAAAGTTGCCTTGGAAGTGCTTTTACATTATCTGCCCAAATTTCTCTCCTATACCCACACAAGTGCCTTTTGTGGTACTGCCACAAGTGGTTAACGTAGACTGCCAGAGAGAATCTGGGAATTTTGTTGGGTTTTGGGTTTTTGTTGTTTTTGTTTTTTTTTTTTTTTTTTTTTTTTTTTTTTTTTTTAGGAATTCTTGACTAAATAAAGTCTTCAGATTTTCATTTCAAACCCATCTTGATTGTGAGCAGATGGGCAGAATCATCAGCTCGGGTGGAACTGGCACAGGCAAACCCTACTCTCACAGTGTAGGACTTTCCCCTGCTGGGCTCTGGAAAACAAGCTGAGCTCTGCAGCAGTGACCACTGCTGCACTGTGGTCGTTGTTTTCTACCAGGTGTGAAATGGTGATGAAATGCTCTTTTTATGTTAAAGCATCAGCTCACCTCCCCCAGCTAATCTCCAAACAAAGTCAACCCACAGTTGTGTCGGGCTATGAAAAGATGGATTCCTGAATATCTTACTACAAAATTAAATAATGGTCTAAAACCAGAAAGCGGCACTTTTGTGTTAGATCTGTTATTCCTTTCAAACATCCTCACATCTTCTTTTCTGCTATGCCTTTTCTTTTGGAGGAGCTGCCCTTAAAATCCTGAAGACTCTTTGCATAGTTGTCCTTTGTTTTGGTCCTCCTCTCTGGGCATCTGTAGTGATGCCTGCAAAAGCTTCAGCCAGCAGCTTGGCCAAGGGCACCTGGTCACCTGAGCTGCTCACAGCATTTGTTTTTTACTTTGGTCTTCTCTTGCACTTGTGTGATGCACGTAACATTTGGCTCACAAGCACCCTACTCAGCTATGGTGCAGGTAATCCCTGTTAGTGGGTTTGGGTCTGTTGTTTGGTTCTGTTTCTTTTTTTCATAGTTGTGATGCCACCCAAGAATTGTGAAGGAACCAGTAACACACTTTAGTTGTAGGAGGCATTTGGAATATGCAGCTTTTCAACCCTGAGTTGGATGCAGGAGTAGAAGGGCTGTGAACAGTCAAGTGTGAAACCCTGTGTACTGCCTGTGTTAGTCCTCTGGGACTTTTTGATTTATTTTTTTAATACAAAATGAATATCTATGTGTATTGAAGAATGGCTAACCCAGGCCTCAGATGTAACTATAACTGCAAAGTTTCTCCTTTTCACATAGTAATGGTACTTTTGTTACAGATCGATGTCCTCAAAGCAGACGTGGAGAGCGCCGAGTGGAAAATTTTGGAAAACCTGATCCTGGAAGATGTTGTTGAGCAGATAGGACAGCTGGTCTTTGAGGTTCACATCCACTGGCCTGGGTTTGAGGTCAGTGGCAATGACAGCACCGTGGTGCGGTACTGGTACAGTCTGCTCCGAGAACTGGAGCTGAAGGACTTCAGGCTTTTCCATACCTACAAAGACTTATCAAAACCACAGATGTTTCTGAAAAAGGAAGCCTTCAACGCCAGTAGCTGTTACACATTGAGCTGGGTAAATACAAGATGGAAATAGCAGAAAGGAATTTATGATGTGTGATTGCGAGCCATCTGGCCCCGTAGTGTTATTGAAGAGGATTTTGGTGTCACTGGCTAAAGTTGCTAAATATGCACGCAGTGACTGCTAACAAAATGAACTGACTTTTACATTTATATGTTGTCAAGAGAACTGGCACTAGGAGAAGATACATGGTGCAGATTTGTATAGCAATATATTGGCCAGTGGGTACATTGTCCCAGAGGACAGAGGTTTCTGTAAAGCCTGTAAAGCTCTGTCTGGGGGAGCAAAGAGCATGTCTTTTCCAGGCTGCCCCATGCCTGGGCATGCCAGCCAGGAGGGCGTCCCACTGGGGCTGCCCTGGGAAGCTCTGCTGGCTGAGCTGGACCAGCCCTTGGGCAGGACAGTGCTTGTGATGAGGTGTCTTTTTAAGAAAGCATCGTGTGTTACTTCTCTGTAAAGTGATCATCTTTGATTTGCACCTTTTTTACTTTGGCCTTGTTTCCTATGGAACAAACTTTAGGCAAGAACAGTATGTTCTTGAGCCCACTGGTAAATTTCAGCTGAATTTGGCAGAGACAGAAATCACCACCAAACAAAGTCCCTACCTATTTCTTTGAGCAGCTTCTGAGTGCCCTGAGCTGGGTTTTTCAAGGTAGTCTGGCTGCAGAAAGTGACTTCAACGCTTCTGACATGGGAGATGGTGGGACAGAGACACTCAGCTGCTGGATAAGCTGCTGCCTTCCTCATCCACAAGAGCCACAGAAGACAGGGCTTCCCTAGTTCAACTGCTCAAAGAACAGCTTGATTGAAATTACTCATGCAATGGCTGCAGCAAGTGGTTTTTGATCTAGTGAGATAGATGTAAGAGACAAAAATGCAACCTGGGCTTTTTTGTTTGTTTTGGGGTTTAGTTGAATATTTCCTGGTGCCTTTTCCAGTGCTGTGCCTCAGCACCTTGCCTCTCCCTGGCATAAGGAGGCCAGACCCTGCATCTGTACTGATGCTGGTAGAGGTGGCAGCCCAAGCTGGTGCCCTGGACTGCAGCTGTGCTGGGGCTCTGCTGGAATGTGGATTGTCTGAAGTGCCTCTGAGAGCCTTTGACATTCCCCAAAGAGCTAAGGAATGGGGGAGCTAAAAAATATATAGGAGGTTGGATTTTTTCTTATCTTTAGATCAATTTTGACATTAAACTTTTCATTAAAATACAAGATGTCACTTTCATGTCTTTGCTATGTGGACTTCTTAACTGCCTTTGGTTTCCACCTTCTCCAAGTCTACAGCTTCCTCAAGGGAGGTGGTGGAGGGGGAGATGCTGATCTCCTCTCTCCAGTGACAGGACATGGAAAAATAAAATGAAACTGTGTCAGAGGAAGTTCAGATGGGTTATGAGGAAAAGGTTCTTTACCCAGAAGGTGGTCAGTCACTGGAACAGGCTTCCCAGGGAAGTGGTCATGGCACCAAGCCTGTCAGAGTTCAGGCAATCTCTGCATGACTGACTCTCTCACTAACCTGGTTTAGTTTTAGGTCCAGTGAGAAGCAACAGGTTGGTTTTGATGATCCTTACTGGGCCCCTTCCAACCTGAGATGTTCTATGATTCTATAAAAGTAGCTCCTGTTTCTGCTCCTGCACATCCCACCCGGACCAGGGCTTTGGAGACACCCAGGGCAGGGCACTGTGGGTGCCCACCATGTCCTCAGCTCTGCATCAAAACCAAGATGACCTGATACAGATGTGTAGAATTCCCCATGTCCAAGATGTTTGGCACAGTACTTTCCTCAGGGCTGAGCTACCTATTGCCATCCCTGAACCAGGTAATGCACAATCCAATATATCCACAACCTCTGAAAAATGAATAAGAAATTCCTTCTTTGTGACAGCCAGCCTTGCTACAACCCTCATACATTAAGTACTGAAGTTGTTTAACGATGCAGAGCCATGAGGAGATTCATCAAAATGCAAGAGGCTGCCAGGGCTTCCTAAACTAATATCTGGTGTGTTGCAATGGCCACGCTCACTGCACCGCAGAATGGCTCAGCTCCCATTTTTCAAATAACGGGGTGGCAGAAGTCCAGCTGCAAGTCCTGATTTATTAACGAAGTATAAAAGTATGGGTTCTAGCACTGTGCAGGTTTTTCCTCCTAACTAGTCTTAGAGTAAGTAGCCTAGCAGCTTGTTATCATTTGTTTAAGAAACCAATAGATAGAGGTTAAAAAATAAATTACATGACCTCTCTCAGATGTTAAAGTTGAAAATGGAAGCACATCTTCCATCATTTATTTCCCTGAAGTAATATGGTGATATGCAAATTACAGAAGTGGAGTAGAGGTCCATCCTGGTTCTTTGGTTAGTAAGGGAGTTTAATAAACCCTCAGGTAATCTCTTGCTTGGGATTGCCAGGTAGTGTCAGAACCACTTCAGGCTACAGCAAATACATCTTTGGCAAAAAAGATTCCAATAACTATGGTAATTTTAAAGAAAACCTTATCTCTAATACAAGGTAGATAAAAGCCATTTATCATTCTGGAGGTAGTTATGTGATATTACAGGAGAAAATGAACAGTGCTTATTTAATGCACTCTCTGCTTTTCTACTTCACATCTTTTAGAGCAGAGTTACAGCCTTCCTTTCTGAGGTCTTGCTTTATGCCCTTACCCCTTCTCTTTTATTGATCTCTTTTACCTAAAGGACAGACCTTTAAATTAATTAGGTTCCTGTCTGCTAATGCCTGAGCTGCTGGATACGTGCCCAGGACACAAGCCAGTGCTGGCTGACTGCTGCGGTGGACAGGCTGGTGCTGGGGGATGTTGTGTGGGGTCTGTGTCTACCCACTGCCACACCCAGGCACAATTGGCCCTGACCTGCTCAGAGATCATCTCCATGCAGTAACCACATGCTAGTGTTGCACTCCACAACTCTTCCCAGATCACGCCTGCACAGAAATCATCACAGTTTCCCCCTTCTTCAAGGGCTACGTCCAGAGAGCACCATTAAAACCAGTGTGGACAGGGCGTTCTGCCCTTGTAGCCATGGCCTGGAGGCTGGGAACTGCATGGCTATGGAGGAAGTCAGACTCAGCCCCAGATCTGCTCAGCACCACCACTAGAGATATTGCCCAGCTCTGCTGTCCACCCATTCTCCTGGCCTGCTGTCCTCAGGAGCACTGGGCATCTCCCCACCCTCCCTGCAGGCACGAGCATCAGCTCACCAGAGCAGCCAGTCCACTGCTTCCAGCCCAGGAGCCTCCTTCCTGCCCGATCCTCAGGCCTCTCATGGTGGCCACAGCCAGTGCTAACAGACATGATGACAGGTCTTGTTCCTGACGTCAAGCCATTGTTGCATCAGCTGGACAACTCCACCAGGAGATGTTTTAGGTTGGTCTAAAGTGGATCCTTGCAGAGATGACCCAGGGGTAGAGGCAATTTTACCTGCACAAATCCTTTTGTGGGGGTGAGGGCATTTCTCTTTCAGACAGGCTCACAGTGATTTATAAACCACACACATTTGTGAATCAGAACTTACAGGTGCTGTCCATAACCTGGTGAAAATGAAGAGAAGCAACAGATATGAAATCCCTCAAACTATCCCAGCTGATACTGCAACATGAGCTTTCCATGATGAGCCCATGGCAGCACAGAGGGCAATTTGTTAGAACACTAATACACTCCTCCAGGAAAACTGGGTCCTTTCTGAATGTCATATTGGCTTCCTTAGAGGTTCCAAAATTCGCCTAAAGAAAGGTCTGACCTCCTGCTGCACTCCAAAACCTGTCATTTATTGCAGGTACTTCTGGCTGCAGGCTTTGATCCCATTGTCACTTGTGAAAGGTTGTTCTTTGAGCGCCTCTCAACTGTGAAAGAACAAAGAAAGCGTAAAGGGAACATATGTCTGCCCTTCCTTGGCAGATGCCAAGAAGACATATCACTCAGTAGCACACCTGAAGAAATGGTACTCATTCTCTCTGGTGAATAATTCAACGGCTGAGACCATCTGGTTCATTACAAAACTTTGATTTCATGAGCTTCATTAGCCGCTCCCTTGTCCTTGACAGGATACTCAGGGTTATTCAGTAGGAAATCACTCTTGATTTTTTTCCTGCTTGTTAACACAATGTGACATTTAATTGCAGTCAGTAGAGACCTGGTTTAGTGGCAGTGGAAGTTCAGAGCTGACCTACATTCAGAGACATATTTATACCTGCCCCCCTCCACTGGCTTTCAGGGGCAGCATCTGCAGAGCAAGCTTGGCCCTTGAAGGGAACCACCTGCAGTAATGAATGGACCTCTGCCCTTAAAGAGAAGTCCCTGTTCACAGCACAGTTTGGCCTCATGGAAGGAGCTTTACCTGCTTCAGAAGGAGACCTTCGCAGAGACAGCCCATGTTACATCCCTTATCCCAAAAGGCAGCGCCTTGCACAGGAAGAGCAGGAGCCCGCTGTGCACTGCCTGGAAGGGATGACTCAAATGTGAACACCAGTGCTATGTTCCTGCTCTTTTTGGTGGATTACCAACATAGATCTTTGAGTTTAAGCAGTTTTCTGAAGGAAAGTGCAGTGGTATACACAGTACAAAACTTCTGCAAATAATGAAAGTGCTTCAGTGTCTTAGTTGGTATTTCCCCCCCTCTATATTTGAAATTCCATTTCTGAATCAATCAAAACCAATGTGAATCCCACCCCTGCATCCACCTGCAGATATCTACAGTGGAGCCACCACCCAGGGTGCCACTGCCCTTGCAGGGAGGAGGGGACAGCTGCCTGACTGGTGTCAGACCCCTGAGGCAGCAGCAGCTGTGCCCTAAGAGGACCTGTGTCTCTCCAGTGGTTTCTCTCCAGCAATACCAGCCAGGAGCAGCCAAGACACAGGGACTTTGGTAGTCCCAAAGCATCAGCATGAGGGCAGAGAAAGGAGCTTGCAGTAGGGAAGCTCTTCTGACAAAACTCAGCAAGGTTTTGGAAACTCCAGGGAATGGGCCTTCCTTCTTTTTCCTGTAGATGTCTGGCCTGACAAATGATTTCAGAGTCTGAGTTCCCTTTTTATCTCCAAGGAATACTGGAAGGGATTATTGTTTGAGAGAGAACATGAGGAAAAGCTGAAAGAGCAGGACTGTATGGGGATGCCAAAGCAAAATATGAACAACAGCCCTGAGCAAAGGCCTGGGGAAATCAGCCTGGAGCAAGCTAAGGTGGGATGTGAAATTGTTACAACTCTTCTAGGACAGGGCATTTTTCCTTTTTTTTTTTTTTTTTTTTTTTTTCCCCCTCTTAATATCGTTTTGCAAGAGAATAAACTCCACCAAAAAAGAAAGATTACACAATTCCAAGAGTTTAGCTGGGGAATAGGAGCGAGACACCAACTGTGGGGCAATTATGCTGCGAGAGTGGGGAAGATTTGCAGCTCCCAGAACTATGTCTGGGCAACTGTCAGTGGTCTTGAAGCTCCATAAAGTTCCTATTACTCAAATGACTACCCAGAGGATTTGTGTTGCTGTCTTCCTTTCCCAAACCAGAGAAGCAGGCTCAGTTAGCCTTGACATCTTCCCAGCTACCCAAAAAACACCAAGGCCTAATGAGAACCTCTTACTCTATTGACCAACACAGCAATGTTTCATTTGAGCAGTCCCCCGGTGGTGTGAAGCACGGCAGGGCAGAAAGCCTCGGTGCATTTAACACATTTTAAATATTCTGTCACATAAGATAACAAACAGGTCTGAGGACAAACTTCCAGTGTGCCTGGTGAATTTACAGGTCCATGGTCCGCTGAAAGTTATTGCAGCTTGTTTCTGAAAGCTTTAAATTCTGCAAACAGCTTCTGTAAACATAACTCTGCCACAAGTAGTTTCCTCTGAGTGCTGCAAGACAGCCGTGGTGTCTGTTTTGCTTATCAGCAAGCCTAACAGCAAAGGCATATTTTCCTGCAAAATATGAGGCTTAAAATGTTGAGTGTATGCTAGTTAAGTCCACCTACAGTAACAAGTCCTTTAAGTAGTCTCCAGAAGAACAACCTTCCTGGCAACTGATTTTTTCTGGTGTATAGGTTATACTGTTTATAAAGCCCTCCAAGCAAAACTCCCCTCCCTCCTCCGCTCTCTGCGTGTTCCCTCCCGTGCTGGCTGCTTGTCATATGGAGCCTTCCTAGCAAATGGGAGCAGGATTTTGTAATAACCAGCTGGTAGAAAGAAGTACATCGTGTTACTGGGCTGCCAGAGCTGCAAGGCTCCCTGTTTAAATCAGCTGTTAAAGACCACGGAGTTAAACAGCGTACGGAACATCTGCCTGCTGCTAAAAATCGGATTTTTACAAGACAATCTTGGACTTTCTGGATGCACAGTAATTTTGATGTTTGTTCTTTGTAATGAGGGCAAAGACTGAGCAGCCCCATCTTACTGGGGACAATTATAAACTCTGAGCAAGACAGATGCCAAGACCATCTGCTTCAAGACAGCCAGCCTCCTTACCAGCAAGATGCACGAGGATATGTGGGCTATTTCCCCCTCTTGCATATAAAAATAAGTCCAAGAAAAAGCTGGCAAAAGGTGAAAGGAACTATCAATTTTCCCAGACAGAACTCCAAGAATGATGGAGATAGTTGACTGACCTGCAAAACTTCTGCTATAAAAGCAATCAGTATTAATAAAACAGCAACATATTGGCATGTAATTTCTGAGATCTGCAGGTGCATGATCAAGGGGAACAAAATAACGATGCTGTGATGGCAGCCCTGCAGTCCAGCTTTGCTGTGTTCCTCCCTGGCAGTGCCACACACTCTCTTCCAGCCCTCCCAAGATGTCCATTCAGCTGGAAGCACTGAGCTGCACTCTCCACTAATGTCCGAGGAAAATTAACCAGGGATCTCGAAATGCGCTCTTCCTTTTTCTCCCAATGCTGACTTTTCCCTGGATCTGTCTGCTCACAGGCCATGCTCAGCATAGAGGTCTCAGCCTAGACTTGCTCTGACCCTGTGACAGACCAATTTCTGGTCAAACATGAAATTGGGAAGGACATGATTTGAGTTGATGAGGCCAGGTGGCTGCTGGAAAACAAGTCTGGACTCGCACCTCACTCACACACACATCTATCCTTGTGCACAGCAAACTAGCTGGCAACGTGAGCTTTGCAGTTTGCAACAAGAGGGAATTATCCTCATGAAAATTTCCCCTGCAGGCTTCAATGCAGATGTGAGAAATTCCACAAAAGATTAATGCAGTGACCAGCTATGAGGGACAAAGGATTTTATCTGAAAGTTTCTAGGGTAATTTTGATTCTGGTCTTGCTGCAAACATTTAATCCCAATTCATCAACTCCAGCAGAATTGGTTGAAACATTTCTTATTTTTTTCCCTACAGAGACAACACCCAGTATTATGAATAGAAGAGTTTATACACTTATTTTCATATTTTGCATGTACTATTTTACAAGTATATATCTAAATATATATCTATATATTATCTATTTCTATCTAAATATATTTTACAAGTATATATCTAAAGTTCAGCATGGTAGATGACACATGGAAAAACACAGTACCAACAACAGAGCCAAGCATCTTGTGTATTATGATTTAAATGGTTTTAAGCATTTGGGAAAGGTGTTTCTGATGTGAAAGCCAGTACGTGTTCCTGTGGGAAGATCTTCTATCAGCTCTATTCCTCTTCTCCTCCTTATTTCTCTGTACATACAAACTGTTAACAGTCAGGGCACACCGCCACATGCATTTGGGAAATGTATTTGAAGGAGAAAATCCGTTCCAAATTCCTCCAGCCCACTTTCTCTTGAAGCAGCACCTGGCACACAACACACACCAGAGCTCAACTCCCAGCTCAGGAATCAAAACTCCCCTCTGAAAAGCACAACAGAAATTCATCCTCTGCAAGACAGCAGCAGCCCTTTCCCACCCACATCCTGAAGAGCAGGAACAGCCTCTCCCAACAGAGGATCAGTCCACAGGACATGCTGGACCAGCTCTTTCCTCCCTCTCCAGGCTCTACCATTTTTTATGTCAGTACTTGTATGAGAACAAGGCTGGGCAATACCTAGTTACCACCAGGATGGTGCTTGTGAAAGTGTGGAGTTTTTCAGGCACACAAGGCTGCTGGAATGGGAAAGTAACCAGGAATGTGTAAACTCAGTGCAGTTACACGGACTGACAGTGGAATGACTCTCGAGATCAGCATTACAGAGTTTGCCTAAAAATGCTTAAGCTTCCTGTTCACTCACAAGGCCTAACTTGTATAACTCACTCTTTGAAAGACCAGAATTTCTTGCATCATTCAAACAACCTAAAACCCACAAAACAACCAACCATCTCCTTCTGCCTTGACCATTTGGGATTCTGTCTCAGCTTCTATCCCGCTGTCAATTAAGGCAATTACTCCTTTGCTAGCCTTTCTAGTGGTTGAGCAATAATTGGATTTACAGTAAACAATATAGTATAATTCAAAACTGTAATTGAAGACTGATCAATGGGATAAAATTCAGCACATGCATTTATTTTTATGTGCCCAAAAAAGAGAGCAGACAGGGAGTAAAAAGGTTTTTTTTTTTCTCCTGCTGCCAACTTGCCTTAGTTTTGAATGAATACTGCAAGTGAATGAGTTTATCTGAACACTGATACAACTACACATTAAAATACCAAACGGCAAGAAATATTTTATATGGACAGCTCAAGACAGAAAAATTGAATAAAGATAAGCAGAGTTTTTATAAAAAGATTTATTAAAAATAAGTTCTTTAAAGAGAAAAAGTGTGACATGTATATACATTGAATTGTCAAAACCTTCATGGGGCTTATAATACAAACTATTCCAAACAGAAAAAGAGACATTCACTTTTTTTTTTAATATGTCATGCTTATTGGAACAGAATAGCATATGGGGAGACAAAAAAACAACACAGCACACAACCATACAAGGAAAACCCTGAAAATGAAGACTACTTGCAAAAGTGAAACTGAGTAGCCTCATGATTCTACAGACAGAAAGTAAGACTATGAATGGCATCTTCAGTTGATAGAGTTCATCTGAGAACTGCTAGCTTCCAATTAATTCTTTATTTCTAGTGTGAATTAGCGAATCCCAGCAAGTGGATTTGTGCTTATCTTTTCCAGCTCTATTGCAGTAGGTACCAAAGATTTCTTCTTAGGAAGAAAGTTCCACAATTGCTGGTTCTCTCTTTAAACTCTCTGACAGCCAGAACCACAAAAATAGTTTTTCTTAAAATTATTTTTATTTTACAAGAGTGTTTTGCACAAGCAGAGGCAAGACAAACTGGCACATGATTCTGCATGCTTCAGATGACCTCAGCTTAGCTTCTCATTCCCAGATGCCATATTTAGAACTATATCCTTTCACCTGAGTCTTCTGAATTTCCTGGTGTTTAGTGCATATATACAGAGAGCTGAGAACTGCAGTATTACAAATGTCTACCCATCCTCACAGCAGAATGCACCCTAATCTCAGATGTATGCAGGGCTTGCATCTTTTGGTCTCTGTAGCACCCTCTTTAGTCCCATAGTTTAATCAGACCATCCCAGCCGCACGTGATGACTTTGGATGTTTCGTGTGGATGCCACACTGCACCAATACACACTTTGTCATGTGCTTTTAACCTGCTGTAGAGTTTTGTTGTCTTCCAGTCCCAGATGTTTAGTTTCCCATCTGCATCTCCAGATATCACATAGCTGTATTAACAGGAATAAAATGAAAGTTGTATCGTGTGTGGACTGCTTGTATGCTATTACAAGCAGCAAGTGAGCAACAGAAAAGAGCTTCCTCCAGGGATCTTCCCATCTGACACAGCCTGCAAACATTGCTACCAAGGAATTAGCTTTCAGGCCGTGCTCTAAGAGTGCACAAGTCCTGCAGAAGGTGATTCATCAACTGCGAGGCAAATGTGCTAAGCAGTGTGATTGTACCCTGCATGGTGCGCTGGAACCCAAGAGAAAGTGCCACAAGTTTCTCTAAAATTATGGACACTTTCCTCCAGGTTTGCTGAGGTTACCCCCTGGTTTTTATAGTAACTTGTATCTTATGTACATACAGTACTAAATGTATGGGCATATTACTAAGCCAACGGGAAGCAAGAGATGGTTCTCTAAACAGTAAATGAGGATACCCACACCAGACCTACGAACTGGGGAAACGGGGTGAGTTCAAATGCCAGCTTCTCTAGACAAGTGCACATTGTGGGAACAGACCCCGCACTGCACACCCCATGCAAAAAGATGGGAGTTGGATGGGGAAGCCTCTCTTGGTCCTATCAGATGCCAAGAGTAAACTTTCTGTTCTGCTGCTTGACAAGGGAGCTCTGCCCAGTGCTGAGCTAACAGGACTGTGCATTCATGAATGTTGCACGGGATTCAAAAGGAAATTTAGTGTCTGTACTCACAAGTTTTAAGATGACGTTCATTCCCACAAAAACTTACCTCATATCAGGTGAAAAATCCACTTGACAAGCGTAGCCAGCTACCATGTGACCTTTGAAAATTTTCTTTTTGTTTAATCTGAATCTGTTCTGAGCTCCAAAAATCAAGATTTGGTTATCCATTGACTGGCAAGCCAACCATTTCCCTATAAATGCAACAAACAAAGGTGGTGTCAGTGTGTATCTCAAGAAACAGACCTAACTGGGATGTTTTTAGAGATTTTGACTTTTTTTCTTGCACTATCTGAATCCAGATTTTCATTATGTAGCAGGGATTTAGGTAACAGTTGATATTGTTTCTGCCTGCCAAGAGTTGAAACCTTATGTTTGACAGGCTTTGGGATGCCTATACCTACAAAATGCACTCAGGACTCTACTAAAGCTCTGCCTGCTCCAGCTAGGAGCTGCATCAACCCCACTGACTTCCTGTTAAGTTTTTAAGATACTGTGTAATCTTGCTGGTGCTCATAATCACATAGCTCAGTGAGGGGAAAAAATTCCATCTAGCTACACTCTACTTGATCACCTGTTTTGTGGGTACTCTAAGAAAGTCATCACCTCTTTTCTTTATGGGAAAATAGGTCTAAGGTAGACTGAGGAGTTTGCAACTATGTAGTATTCTCTGCCTTAATGGAACGCAATTAACAAAGATATTTTAGTGAAAGAAAAATTGAGGCTTTTCTAATCATAACTTCATCTCATTTTGCATCTTGGCAGTGCATTAACTCCTGCCTGAGAATCCAGTGATGATGATGTGCTACAGAACACCAGAACAGACTTCTGTCCCAAACTCTGCATATTGTCACTGCCTTTAAAGTGTTTTATGCAGTGACAACATAACATTGGCAGTGCAACAAGTTGATCAGCCTCTACTCAGCCTAATGGGATTGTTAACAGCAAGTCTGGCAACACTGTAATAATGGTGACACTAAAGCTATTTAAATTAGGCCAAAACAGATAACAGGAATTTTGCCTTGTTAGAAGGATTTTCACTGATTACTTGAGGCTCTAAACAACTATTCTTCTTCAGCATGATTCTAATTGAAGAACATAAACACCAGTGAAACATTAACATACAGAAACACTGAGATAATTTGGGATTTCTCTTATGCAAGAATTATTTGGACTACATTCATAACAGAAGGGAACAGGATCACATACAACATGAGTTTCTACTTAACTGTGGCACCACAAGGATTGCTGACTTGCTTAACACTCTGCCACCATTTGTCAGTTCCCTCCATTGTTTCTCTTAATATTAAATACAGCAAATAAATACAGCAAAGAGCACATGGTAGCTCTATGGAGAGTCCTTTTGCCTTGTCTGGATGAAGGCCTAATTTTAAACTGACACAGTTACCCTGATATAAACCCTCATTTTGACACACTTGTTCTTTAGAATTTTAAATCAAAACTTGATCCAATCCAGTCTTGGAATAAGTGCACAGAGAGACTGGGGAGGGGTTATTCTGGGGTGAAAGGAGGATGCAACACAGCTACATCACAGAGACAACAATCAGTAAAAGATGCCTATGTAAATTAGGTCTAAGAAGGCAGTAAAGTGTTAACCTACCATTTGGAGACAAAGTCACGGCTGGCATGGAATGCATACTTGGCTCAGCTATGTACTTGAAGTCTACAGGAATGTCCCTGCAAAAGGAAGAAGTATGTGTTTTATGAAGACATGGAGATGTTCCAAAGAGCTGCTTCAAGTCAGCTGATTTATGTGGCAACTGAACCATGGAGAATGTATGGTGGCATCCAAAGGAAGAATATGCAAAAACTCAAAAATATTATGAATGTCCACCCTACAGCTCTAGATGCAGAGCCATCTAAAGCATAACCTCAGAGTATGAATTTACCCCAATCAAATGAGCCAGAGTCTAAATTAGAGTCATAATTATAATTGTTAAGAGAAAAACGGTAACACAACGTTCCTTTATTGCTTCCAGTATAACTGCAGCTCTTACAAAGTTTCTATTTAGATAGCAAGAACATCCGGACATATGCATGGATCTTACTGGAACATCTTATTGACTTGAGTTTTGTTTTAACTCAAATATTTCTGCCTTTTAAAAATTCTTCTTTTTAAAACATTTTTTACAAGGAAAAGAAAAAAGGATTCTCTCTCTCTCTCATCTCTTTGACATGCCCTATTCCTCCTGACCTCCCCAACTGGGATGCCAACCAATTCCAAATATTCACAGCTGAACTGAACTCCCCAGCTCAACTGCACAAAGACTGTGCCAGTGCATGTTCTTAACATACACTGTCCTGTACAAAGGCTTAGGGTAGAAACAAGGACAGTCTAATCCTTACTCTGCAGAACTGCCCTTTGGTTTTGACTACATAAATTGAATTACTAACGGTTTGTGCATATTCACAGTGTTCCTCATACCCTGCACTGGGAGATTGCAAAAAAGGGAAGGCACGTACATGGCTTTCTCATTAAGCAAAAGAAACCTCCAGCAGAAAATAGATTTGATTAATGTATTCTGCAGAAAACACACGCAAAATGTTCTGTAGCAACGTTAATTAATACAAAAGGGATGTTTATGACTTCATTGTCTAATTCACAGAGCAGAAGGGCTGCTGGGACACTCTGGGAGCAGAGAGCGTGGGTGGCTGCCTCGTCCCAGCTGCCCGAGCCTTGTTGGATGGCAATACGGTCGGCATTAGCAAGGTAATTATCATCCTGCTTTATTGTGGAGGAAGTTATTTCCCATCATCTTGAGTTAAGCAACACACACAGGGGCAGCAGGGTGAGAAGCTGCTTTGTTGTCAGGAAGCAACACAAATGCTCCTGTGAGTTAAAATCATTTACTCCTCAGAAAAAGAAGGGCAACCCACTTAATACACTGGATAAAAGCATGCACTTTAGGCCAGGGACAACAGCTTCCAAACAGACACATCTAAGATGGCTGCTGGGCAGCAAATCTGTGAAGATTTCACCATCATTCCACCATTCCACATCATCTCTGAGGCAGATCAACACAACAGCATAGGAAGCGCAGCCCCTGTGCACACCCTACCCAAACCATTTCCAGCTCCATTTGCAACAGGACACAAGGTTATTCCTGCAGCAAGGCCAGGCCCTGATCCACTCCCACCACCCAACATTCCTGCAGACCAACAACCTTCTGGTGTCCTCAATGCCAGGTAAAACCAATCCCACTGGAAGCCCCATTAAAGTCTCATTACAGAAGATGAATCTGCAATACTGAATTGTTCTGCAGTCAGAAATTTAAATGCAGCATCGGTTGTTTTGCTTCTCCTTTTACAAATGAAGGCTCACCTACTAGAATTTATTCACAACAGCTCTGCTTTATGTTGATACCTACCAGGCACACTTAAAACAGCAGCAGGATATGCTGCATTAAATTATTAGGCAGAATAAAGAGATGCGTTTGTGTTTCACATTTGCTTCCAGTCAAATTGCTAAATAAGTAATGTCAGCCTGCTCCCTTAAAAAAATTGCCAACAGAGGTGCTATCATGGCTGCCCAACCTCAAAACTCATGTGATGTATTTGGTTTTTTTTGTGACAAATACTTAAATATTTTAAAGTCCTTTCCCTACTTGACAGCATTTCAAAGGCTGAAAAGTTTTAAATATCAGAAATTATATCTGCTAGCCAAGACTTAGAAGTGTTATACTCTGGGGTCTTGATACAATTTCTTCCCCAGGCAAGTGACAGAAAAATACCTTTAACAAAAGAAGGAAAAGAACCAAGCCAAGCCAAACCCTCAGTACAACCCAAACCAGTTTTGGGACCTACATATCATGCAGATGTCTCTCAGGAGACTACATGATCTCTACCAGGAGCCATGGGTGAAAAGACCCACTGAGGGGCACAGATTTACAGAGATGACAAACCTCCAAAGCCTGTCAGCATAATAACTAAATTGCTACTGCACAGTTCTTGCTTTACTGGCTGACTTGGAGGTAAAAAGCAGTAACAGCCTCCAAAGTTAAATGCTCACATCATTTCAGTGCTTACCCAAGCAGGATCAGATGCATACAAAGCAAAGACAAAATAATATTTTGCATTTCTAGAAGAGAGTACAAAGTATATGATACCCATGCCAACTTTAATATCCCAATCACATGAAATGCAAAAGCAGGAAAATTTTCAAGTACTCCCACTAATATTCCTAAATAAACTATGTCATCTACAAGAGTCTGTACTATACTTGAAGTCTGAACTTCCAGCAACTAACCAACAGCAATTCTATGTACAGCCCCATGAAATCTTTGCATGGGATGAATTTTTGGGAAAGGAGATTTAAGTTCTCAGATGTTCCTCACTGTCAAGTCAGACATGCCATCCCATTACCCATCTCTGGCCAAGGCAAAGTATTTACAAAACACACTAGAATTCCTCTAGACAACTGAAATGAAGCAATTAGACCAACTTCTAATTACTAGCTTTTAAGCCATACTCAGGTCATAATTACTTCTACTTTGTTTCTGTAGGATACTGAAGAAACATTGTGCTGAAGAACATATCAAAGAAAAGTGCCAAAAGGTGCAGCAACCAAATCACTGCTAAGGAGCAAATAATTTTTCTTACCAATTTAGGAAAAAAGGATTTGAGAAATAATTCGCCATGGAATTTTTTGAGCTCCAAAATTTTCCATAATGAATGTATTAACTTAGTTTTAAGGCATTTTAAAAATCTGGATCTTGAAATAATAGAAATATGCCTACACCAATTAGCATATATCATGGTAGGTTGTAGGGAAAGGTTTTCAAGTCATGCCCAGAAACATGGCATTACATTTGCTCTTTATAAAACCAAAGTGTTTCCAACAACTGCATTACAGAATACTGCATGGAGTAGAGTTTCCTATAATTTCAACAAGGGAGCTCTTTCTTCAGTGTACAAAACACTATTACATGTTTTTTTTCCTCAGAAGAAAAAATCTTCTGCTACTGGAACAATCAGGTTGTGATGTTCCCATGCCAGAACCTTTTTGCCTTTCCTGCTTTTCTCCACAGACTGACTAAATCCACCCACTTCACTATTTATTTCAGCCATCACACAAAGCTCATAAAACAAGGGCAATCCAATCTCAAGGAAGTAACAGATTTGCGCAAGCGAGATCATCCTCCCACTCAACAAAGACAAGACATTCCTTAGCAGACATGGTATTGTAAAGGTTTTTCTTTAAGGAGCTCAGTAAATCCATGGGTCTGCTTATGAAGAACTGAACAGAGGCTTTCTTGGAGCAGCATATGGTGACAACATTTTATGTCTAGCCTAAGCCTGGCTTCCCAGACTTTGGTCATTCCCACTGCTACTGGCAATGACTGCAGACGATCACAGACAAGCTGAGGATTTAGCTGGCTGCTTGGGTAACATTCCAATACCACAGATTGGAGTCTCTTGTCTAGGATACAGAAAAAAAAAAAGAAAAGCAAGCAGCCAGGAAGAAACTGATTAGTCACAGAACTGTTGAACTAGATTCTATATTATGCAACAGCTTTGCATGTGTGAACAGCAAAAGGAAATGAATACCTCAAGACATGGGACTGATTATTTCAAAAAGAAATTCTCAAATCCTAAAGAAATCTTAGAAGTTCTAAGTTCAAGATCTTAGTACCTAGAACTTTGCGAAAAACATTTCACATAGGAGTGATCTGTTTTCTCTGCAGGTTAAATATTAAAAACTGGAAGCCATTTCAAATATTTTGTATTTTTTCTTGGACAGACTTTCCCTTTTCTGTCATCTATTGCATTCATACTGTGTGCACCAATTATTGCTAAAAAGCCAGACTAACAGAAAACCAGAATAAAGCTACACTAAACTAGTTATTTCAAACATGAATCAAGTATCATATAACACTATGGACATCCACGTTCAAAGCATTCAAAACCAACAAACACCAATTGTAACAGAGCAGACATTACTTTAAGAGTTAATTTAAGACTAATACACCCTTGGGGAAAGGGGAGAGAGCAGAGACCACTAACAGAGGGCAGTGTGCTGCAGGCTGATAGGGCTGCCTTAAGTTTTCTTTGGGGAAGAGGAAAGCAATGAAATGTCTCAAGCATTAAGTCAGAACAGGGTTTTAAAGCTTTTCCTGAACTAGCTAGAACTCAGTACATTCCAGTGGCCGATATGCTATGTGTACTTCTAAAAATTAACTCTCTCTCAGTTTGCTCATAATGTACCTTGAGGTAAAATTCAAAATTTTAAACTTACCATTCCCAGACTCTTAAACTCTTGTCATCAGATGTACTCACAAACCTTCTATTTTCATCCACAAACACAATGGTGTTGACAGCTCCCAAATGCCTATCGTATTCCTGCACAATCTCACCACTTCGAATATCCCACTACAATTAAAAAAGTCAATATAAGAACCTTGTTTTTACTAAACACCAGTACTTTTAGAGAAATAAATATTGAGTAGACATACCTGTACAATTTTCTTATCTGACATCCCTGCAACAAAGAGATTTTGTTTATCTTCGTCAGGATTGAACTTGACACAATAAGGAACCTTCCTGTTGGTGAATCTTGAAATACATTGCCCTGCAACAGAAAACCCATTTATAGTGTATCAGGTTGGAAGTCCTATGGGCTGATTGGTTGTTTGCATATACTGAAAAAAAGCATTTTACTAAGAGCAGACAACACTTCTTTTAATGTTCTTGAGAAAATTAGAGGGCACAATTTGCCCTGCTCTTTGATTAGGCCGTCTTTCACATTTGCATGCATGCACCTGCATAAACATGCACACACACACACACTGTTCTGTAAGTTTGCTACAGCTTCCCAAACAACACAACTGCTCAGTACCCTGTATGCCACCAAGACATAACAAGAACATAAGGACAGGTTCAGGATATCACAAGCTGACTACTGTCTGCCAAACATATCTCCTTAGGATCAGAGTCTTCTCAACAAGAGATACAAATTTTGGCAAGAATTCAAGACTAACCTCAGAAAAGGTTAACAGTAATCCAACTGCAAAATAAAGCTCTGACCTCCCCTCTTAGCTTCAGCCACAAATACCCTGATAATTCCTTTTCTGTAACTTACGGGAGATGTGTTAATCCAAAAGCTCTGTCTAAATAAATGAGTTCAGACTCAAGTACTGGAGAATCAGACTTATACCTTTCTGGCTATCACCTGTGTAAGATTAGTGACACTGCTAACCCAGAAAGCCAACAATTTTTTCAAACATGGGAACTTTCTGTCTCAGGAAGAGACCCAGGTTTAAAAGAATATTGACAAAATCTATCCTGTATTTTTTTTAACTTAACAAACTATGTAGCAGAATGTTACAGAGCATCTCCCAGGCATTAGAGCATCAGAGCTACCATTCAACTCTCTACACCAGCAGGTCACCATCTTTTCTTATTTGGAGTGCTCTTAAGGTTAAGCAAAAGATCAAGTGAGATAATTTTTCAAAATTAAGCATATTTAGGTGTAAAGAGTAATTTTATGCCTGTAAATATAAACATGCAATTAAATGATTTGACAAGATGTCTTTTTGCTGAAAATCGCTCTAGGATTACAAATAACTATGAAACTTCTCAAATTAAAAGCTATATGAAATACAGGTAGTGTCAGTTGCACCAATGCAGATAACAACAAAACAAATGTGAAAAAAGACTAATTATCCTGCAATGAAAGCCTCAACAGTGAACTACAAGACAATATGAAGGACAACTGGAAACAACCTGAATGCTGAGGTATCTTTGTAATCCTTATTAATTAAAAAGGGTGCCAAATAACAGCACCTACAAACACAAGCCTACCTGTTTCGGTGTCCCAGAGTTTTAGATAGCGGTCATATGCAGCACTAAGGAACTGAGTGCCTGCATTGTTAAAACAGATGTCTCGAACAGCTTTACTGTGCCCTGCAAAACAGAAAAAATGCAATGGTAAGCTTTCATCCATTCATACTTAGAATTAATTTTAAAAAAATCCCAACCCATATTACTCAAGTTAAATGCTCTAACAATGCAAAGAGAAGGAGAAAATCACTTATTGAAGTTCTTCATGAGAACTAGTACAGAATAATTCAAGTGAGAAAGAAAAAGTAACTCCTAAAGAATCGTGAGAATAAAACCCCGTAACACTCTCACACCTCTAAAACACTGGAGAGAGAAAAAAAAGCACTGCACAGAATCAACTTGATAAACAAGTATAAACTTGTATAAATTGATACACAAGCAGAACTTCAAAAGAAATTTAAAATACTCTAATAAATTGCAACATCTAATGAAAAAGAGGAGAGACAAACACTGCATGAGACTCATTTAATGGAGAAACATTTAAAATTACAAAGCAGGTACAAATTAGATCAGAAAATTAAGAATGCTCTCATCTGATGTTAATCTTGCTACCCCTTAGCCTCAATACTTTTATGTGACCACCACATTAGACTTTCAGTTCTTTTTAGTTCAAATATTGACAAAGTAATTGAAATATAGCAAAATGGTAGGCAAATCTGGTTGATAATAAGAATCTTTTGAGAAAAACAGTCACACTGTTCAAAAAGAGCAGTCTATTGAGAGAGAACCTTTTTTGAGCCATCATCTTTGCCACACTGCTGTCATCAGAAATAATAGGTGAAAAAAGACTTCTTTCTTGTTACTCAACATATATTCACTCAGTGTTCTAGAAATGTTCCTATTTCAATAGGAGAATCAGTAACTTTTGTTCTGCATTCAAGGTTGCTAAGAAGTTTGTATTTCTCTCTCTCAGCTATCTGCTTTAAAAAGCACCTGTTACATGAACAAAGACTGCACCTGAACCTAAAAAAGATTTCCCATGCTTTTGCACTAAAAACTCACCACAGATGGAATGACCTATTTAAGGAGGGATCAGACCACGAGACACCCTCACCAGTTAAATACAGAGGGTTGCTGTTTTGAACATGAAGGTGGGGCAATTTCATGTCAAAATTTTGCCTTTGAAAAGAAGTCTTACATGAAGTATTGATGACTATAGAACACTAATGTTTTGTTTTAAGGGTTGCAAGGTGTAGAACATCAACATTAAATTGCTTGGAATAATGACAAATAACAAAACATGGATCTTTTTCAGTTCTTACTGCCAAGATCATTCCAAACAACCACTGACTTGAATGCACACAAGTCCTCTCCATGACAAATTAGTAAGCTAACCTAAGCCATATTCTTCCAGGAAGTTGTTCTAGACATAAATGAGTTTAAAAAAAGACTATTACCAATAAATGTTCGTAGACATCTTCGATCACCATATACTTCCCATAGCTAGGAAAAAAAGAATGGAGGGGAAATATGTCAATTGTTAAACAATAATGATGCTGAAATTAAGTGCAAACATATGTCAAACATCTTTTAAGAAATTAATTTCAAACATATATCATGTACTGATTAATCACAATCTATCCAGAAATTCACTAGAATGCTGTCACCTTCCTGTCAGCAAAATTCCCTTAGAATAACTAAACTCCCATACCATATTCCAACTTTAATGACTTAAGGTTTTGCTACTAAAAAAAAATATCACCCAAAACAACAGCTTTCTGTTGATATATGCTGGACTGAAGTGAGATTAGTTCACACCACAAATGCTTCACTAAAAGATTTCAGCAGAGACCTATTGTTAGTTGTAAAACTAGGCTTCACAGAAAATGAATTAATATAACAACAAAGGCAGTAACGTGAGAAACTTGTGACCTTCTAAATGCTATTAAAAAACAACTAACACTGTTCTAACACAGACAAAAGGTATTTGATAGAAGTACCAAATGCTTACAGATCCTAAAATGCACTGTTTGTATTCCAGGATGGAATAAAACGTATTCACGAAAACAGAAAAATAACTCACCTTAATTTTGCAATCCATAGAGCAAGACAACATTATATGCCCAGACAGAGGAAACAATCTGACTGCACTGACACCCTATAAATAAGGACATAAGTTAACAGTAAGTGGATAATCTAGAAGTTTCTTCAGTTCATTTGCCCTCTTTTCCAAGCAAAAAGCTAAAGCTTATCTTCATAAAATATACAGATACTGTACCTTGAATAGAAATAACCTGCCCACATTCCATTTTAGAAACAGTGATGTATTTTGAACAAATGCTATTGGAAAAAAGTTGCTTCACTTTAATAGCTGTATATATAACCTCATAAATACAAACTGGGGGTTAAAGGAACTGTCTCTGCATAGCAAGCCTTTTCAGATGGGACAGGTACAGAATTTTTCAAAAAAAAAGAAAAAAGTTTTGGTCAGCTCAATTTCTTACATATAGTACCAATGCCTTCTACCCACTGAGCTCAGATTTCCTGGGCACAGCATCTTCACTGCTGTCTGTATTTCAGGTATTCCTTTCTGGGAAGTCCAAAGAACCGCCAAGTACTTGTGGTTTTAATGTCTCTCCTTTCCATTTCATGTTGATTACTCTATTCATATGCCACCCAGTTCCTCCCTCCCACCTCTGGTTGGAGCTGGTACTTTATCCTAGTACTTTATCCTCCCTTTATCCCCCAGCTTTTCTAAATTTGTCAGCCCATTTTTCTTTTGCCTCTCTCATCGATATCATTATTCATCTTTTTTGAAGGAAAAAGCCATTTTTATTATTTTATTTATTACAACAGACATCAGTCTGTTGTAACAGGATAATAGGCAGAGGAGGGACTAGAGCTTTGGGGAGGAGATGTCATTCTGGAAAGCCCTGATAGTTGCAGCTATAAGCTTGTTGATGCACCAATCATTTAAGAAGAGCTCAGAGACGTGACTCAACTGAAAAAAAGGTAAAAGCTAAAAACATTCCCTGTGTCCTCCTTTCTTCCATCTTCCAAATATTATTAAGGTGATGTCCATTGCAGTGCAGCATATTCCCCCTCAAGCAATACTTCAAATTAGTGGCAAAAGAAGCAGCAAATTGAGCTGTACAACCCTGAGCAGTGAAACACTTTAACACCAGAAGCGTGTATATTGTTTTGGTATCTGACACAAGAAGGAACTATGGATGTTAAGCAGCATCAAAGAAAACCCTTACCAAGACACACCTCTCAAAGGCATTAGCTACATTTGGGAAACCTAGAATGCTGATGCACCATAATCACAAAACCTATGTAACTTGACCCAAGTTTGATACAAAATAGCCCTTAAGTACTCTTCTACAAAAAAACCAAAACCCTCAAACCCCAAACTTTCTTAGGATTCTCTAGAATCAGCCTTATTCACATTGGAGTTTAGGAAATAACTTCAAATCGCCCTGAAGTCACTGAATAATATTTTCTCTTGAAGGTAGGTCAGGAAGTCACTGTGTTAACACAAAAGTATATGCAGCTAGACAACTGCAATGGAGCAGGCATACACCTTGTGTGAGCACGTAACTCAATTAATTACATGCACAGTATGGTAAAGAGAAAAATACTCCTTTCTTCTACTGATTCTTCAGTTTTATAGAAATTACTAGCTGCAGACAGAGAATTAAATGGGTTGTTATGCTGTATGCTTCCAAACATTCCTACCTTTGTATGCCCAGACCACACATGGATTTGTTTCTTTGGAAGATAGCACTTCTCAGGTGGTACTGTAGAACGGAGATTAACCCCAACATCTTGAGGGACATGAAGATAAGATCTCCCCTGGTAGTCATACATTTCTTTAACTGAAAAGGTAAACACAGAATTCTGAGAATACATATTTTAAGAGGTTATAATCTTTGAAAGGCTCAACAACTCACATAGTTATGGTTTTCTCAACACAGCTGCTCTGCTGTAGAGTGAGTAGTGAGAGAGGGGGTGTAAGAAAAAACAGCTTCTTCACACAGATGTGGACTCTTATTTGACATCAGTTAAACTCAAATTACGACATTTCAGCGAAGTCTGCTTGGAACCTTACAATCCAAACATTAAGACAATCTTTCTCTTATTCTTACTCATCATCAAACAGCAAGAGTTCCCCTGACCAAAAAGACTTAGCTTACACTAACGCTACGTAGATTAAACCGTGCAACTCTAACCCCGACCTTTGCTTGCAACTCACATTCTGGCCAGCTCTGTGCTATGCCAGTCATGTCAACAGAATTACAAACCAAGGAAAAAAAGATTCATGTGGCCAGCATGAACCAATACTGGTCAGCAGCAGCCAACAAATGCTCTTTAACTAGATTTAAGAAGTGATTGGACAGTCAGAAACACAGGGATGCATTGTGCAGGAAAATGGATTATTTCAGAGTAGACGTATGTTGGGTAGCCATGACAATAAACTGTTCACTGATTAAATTAATTTCTCAGTTTCTGCAATGTTGTTATGGCAGTTTTGGTTGTACTCTTGCACAGACATGCACATGCATACACACATCTTCAAAATGGGGTATTTCTGGAATGTTTGCATGCAAGAATATGGCAAGGTCTTTCACTGTGAAATTTCAGGTAGAGAGCACGAAAACTTGGATACAAAATAATTAGTCCATAGGAGGCTCAGTGGCTAAAATTTCATGTTTGTTATGCTCACTGCTATAAATACCATCACAATTTACTGCACATAAACAGAACAATGTCCTAATGCCAGCAGTGCTTTTCTCACAGCCACCACTTCTTCCTCAACGCACATTAGAAAGGATGCTCACAGCTCGTGTGTGTGAGCCTGGCTGTACAAACTGGCACACAAAGAGAGACCCTGTCTACTAAACTGTGCTCACCAAGCAGTGTTACACAGGGCTGTTTTGTATGCAGAGAGCTGAAGTAAACAGCTTAAAAAAATTACTGAATTCTACTTAATTACCAAACCATTTTCTTAGAAGGTACCACATACTACAGGCTTCTGTAGGGTAATTAATTGATACACAATTATTCATAGTATGACATAGCAAGAACATTTACATTAAAAACTGAGGAAGTGTAAAGTCCAAGTGATTTTCTAAATTGCTCATAAACCATAACTCAGAGCACTACCTGCTGATGAAAATATTGACACATAAAACTACAATAATTCTGAAGCTGAAACTAAGCCAAACCCATAACTTCAATATGTTTGCTCTGTGAAACAGAAAAGAGATACGTGCATCTAGTAACACTGAAAATAAATAAATAAAAGCAGTACACTGAAAAATGGTATTTCCACACTGCTCTTCACAGCACGAAGTGGAATTAGTCCAAGTTTATCTCTTTCCCTGTCCTTTATGCTTTTGCCTGTGAGTGCTGTTATGTCCAACACAGAAACATCAACGTGCTGAGGCTGTCTGCCATCCTTACTAATTAACACAGCAGGCAAGAAAACACAGCGAGCTAGAAAATGAGAACAGCCAGGAAGATGCCATTACCATGTAATATAGTCTTCTCCTCTCCAGGTTTATCATCTTCTAGTTTTCCTCTCTTCTGCCTCTTAGCTGTTATTTCATCCAACTCCTTCTGCTCTTCCTGGAAAAAATAAAACATGATCTCTTAAAAAGTCAGCATTCGGAATTGCATAACAAAATCCAGAACTGTATTATTGTTTACTCACTACTACGAAGACATTTATTTGCTAAACAAGATTAGAAATATTTCTAAGCACCAACAAAGAGAATACCCCATCAAAACCACAAAGGCTTGGAAAGCTATGTACACTGAAAAGAACAAATATATTTTTATTCATAGACTAAAGCTAAGCACTGACTGGGCAAGAAGGATATCTGTTGGTTGGATGGTTCAGGGTGCATGCATTTTTGTGTGTGTGACATTGGGGGTTTTCATTTGCCTTTTTTTTTTCAAAAAAGTTTTACTATTTCCCCCCCCCCCCAAGCTGTTTCTTTTAATCAGACTATGCACACAGATTGATTAATTTTATTTCCAAAAAGTGTTCCAAATAATTTAATGCACAATATCTGGAACATCTTATTTGGATATATCACCCAAAATGTTTCTAATTACCCCAAAGGATAGCATGGATCTGCTTGGACAAGCACTAGAGCACTAGAAACCACTGCCATGTTCTGACAATTTGCATCCATTTTAAATGGATAAAGCAGGACTTTAAAGCAGGACTTACTTCTGATGGTTTGGCTACTTCTTTTTCATCAACATACTTTGCCCATGGTCCCAGAAAACCATCAATATTAGACGCATCATTCTCCTTGAATTTCTTCCTTTTTTCAATTTTCCTCTGTCCTGTTTCAAACACTGTTAAACCTGAAGAAGGAAACAATACACTAACTGCTAACACAGAATACATCAGAGGTTATACCACAGTCAGCTTAAAAGAAAAGCCACCACCACAGCTCCTTTCAATATAAAGGACAACATGGAAAAAGTATTTGAGCAAAATTGGCCAAAGCATTGCTCACTTCTCCAGCTATGAACACTGCTGACCATGTGCAGTAACAGAGTAACCACTTCAACTGTGCATCCTTGCTTGTTAGAATATTTAGCCATGCATGTACCATAAATTTTTAACAGTCAGTCTGCAGACTGTATGAATACATCAATTTTCATGCTTTAAATAGTGTAGTTTTTGAAAGTAAAGTCTTCTTGGCTTTTGATCCCTCTGAACCCTCTCAGTTTGAAAAAAACAGCCCCAAAATGAAAATAAGACAAGTGTCCCAAAACCCCAACCCCAACTGTGTATTTTAATTTAGAAAAAATTAATAGAATTATAGAATAGTTTGGGTTGAAAGTGACCTTTAATGGTCAACTGCTCCAACCACTTTGCAATGATCAGCAACATCTTCAACTAGATCGGGTTGCTCAGAGCCCTGTTCTACCTGAACTTGAATGTTTCAAGGGATGGGGCACCCATTACCTGGCAACTTGTTCTAGTATTTCTCTAACCACATTGTAAAAAATTTCTTCCTTATAACTTAGTCTGAATCTGTCCTCTTTTATCTTAAAATCATTACCCTTGTCCTACTGCTACAGGCCCTCTTAAAAAGTCTGTCACTATTGACAGAGTCAGCTCCCTTCAAACACTATCATCTTTAATAGAATACTAGCTTTTCACAAATATTGCACCTTCAGAATTTCATGTGTCAAAACCACTATACAGTACGGATATGGGAGGGAAAAAACCCTCTAGGTAATTATTTTAACATATTTTAAGTTTTTCAAGCTTGTATATACAATTACGTTCAATTTTCAAAAAATGTTTTTGTGCAGCAGCAGTAATATTCATCTAGTGCAAAAGAGACAAAAGAAGCTTTATGCAAACAAGGGGAAATAGGCAGTGTAAAAGTTAAGTAGTGATCAGAAGGAATCATATTAATCAAGGCTTTTCTTAAAATGAAGTATGAAATTCCATTATGAAAAGGGTTTTTTTTAATGGTTTAATCTTAGTTATTTCCTTCTTTGGAAGGAAAGAGTGAAATAAGCTTGGATATATTCTGAGGAAGAGGACACAGAAATAAAGATCCTTTGTATACCCATGTGAATAGGGTATTTGAAAAAGACATGCAAGGAAAAGCATAACCATGACATTTACACAGGTACAGTTTTCCAATGCGAACGAATCCCTTTGAGTGTTAAATATCTTGTATCAAAGTATTAATTACAAACCCCATGCCTGTGGTGTCAATCCTCCCAGTGGCACGCCATGCTCTTACCATATGGCCACCTTCTAGTGGTTTTTCTTTTCCAAATAACCCAAAGAGCTTAACTTTGCTAAGCAGAGATAACATGCAGCTCCCAACAGGAGTGCCAGAGGTTGCACACACAGCGATCAGTTTGCTCCTGAGGAGCAGTTATGGTGATCAGCTCAACATACAGCTATCCTAACGCAGACACATGACAATGTTAGCTTAGACAGAATTTAAGAGGACTAAAAAGATGTTTCAAATTGTACTGATAAACTGTATTCATGCAATGGCACATTACAAATCCTACTCTGAAATTTGTCATGACAACCTGAATCATTTGCTACTTCAAGAAAACAAAACACTCCAACATCTCTCTTCCCTCTCTACATTAAAATTGCAACACTTCTCTTCTTTATTGTGCTCTTGGACATGGGTAAGTCTCACATAATACCTCCTTTGCTAATACCTATTCCATTTCTTAGTAAAGAAGCAATGAAAACAATTTAAAGATGCAAGTAATTTATACAAGATTCTGAATTAACTACCTTGATTTTTTTCAGCTTCTTCCACAGAACCAATATATTTGGTAGCAGCTTCAGGGTTATCTACAGAGGGATCTAATGCATAACCTGGAACAAGAGGAAAAAAAATACTGTTATTTCAAGCTTTTCAGTTTTGTACAATTTTTACTACTCTGTCCCTCTGCAAATTCTTTCCTGTTAACTCTGAATGAGCTGGGGATCACAAAGGATTGAGACTTTGGAATCCCATTAACTTGCCACTTGGCCTGAGTATAAAGATTACTATGAAGTAGAGCCATGAGGCCCTTGAGTACATACTGCTATCAGAATTCTTAAATTTGCACAACACAGAGAAAAAAAAATAAATCTAATAGGCAACAATTAACAACATAAGATACATAACATAAGATACAAAGGGGGGTAATCACAAGAAGCCAAGTAACAGAATCTGGTGGGAAGGGACCCCAGGATGCCCCTGCTCCAAGCAAGGTCAATGCTGAACTCAGGCCAGTTTGCTGCAATGCAAACAGATTTTTGAAACAACATAGCAACCTCTTCTTGTAGTAACATAGCATAAGGAAAAGACTAGCTCAAAATCTTATGTCAGTGCACTCGACGTTAATGGATGCTGCTTTAGAGCAGGACACTGCTCCTTGGTTTGCAAAGCCAGTGAGTCACATGGAAAGCAGCCAGCGGCTGCTGCATGCACAGAGCCCTCTGGCTTCAGGAGCAGCCTCCTGCTCTGCCCACTACTTCTGCTGGGTCAAAGACTGTCAACTTTGGCAGTCCTGGGGTGGCAGCAGCTGGAAGGCAGAGGATAGAGATGGGGGACAAAATAAATGAAGTTTTTTAGGGCTTTGTGTGTATTCTGTCTCCCACAGCAAAAGTTACTTAATCCTCCTCCTGCCACAAGTGGGAAAGCTTCAACTTGAAAGGAGTTGCTTTAACTAATGTGGATGGTACCAGAAGCAGCAGTCAAGGACTTTAATTTTTAAAAGAATTAAGTATTCACATCTTCATTTCTCACATCTTCATTTCCTGACTACAGCTATTGAGCCTCGATAAAAACAAAACAGAACAATCCCAACCACAACAAAATCTGCTGCATTTAGTCTTAGAAATAATTTATAAAATGAACAAGCATTTCATAGCTATCCAGGATATTTACAATTTTATTACATATATCCAACTTTTTTCCTCCATTTCTCCTGAAGTGGATAACATGATCTTATAAGACAAACAAATGAATTAATTTGGTTTCCATGGAACAGGTGGTGCACTGAACACTTACTGACCACCATGGCTTGTTTTTTTTTTTTTTTTGGGAAAGACTGCACCCTGGTGGACATAACCCCAATTTTTATTAAATATTGAAGTGACAAAATGTCTCTTGAGGAATCAGTGAGAATTCCTCTGTATCAAGGATGGAAAAATAGAGAAAGAAAGATATTAAACCAACAGTAAAACACACATAATGAATTAAATCCTACAGCATGCAATCCAATTCCTGTATTTTTGTTGATTCACAGAGAATCAAGAGCAGGGGGAGATTATCCAGTCTACTACTGCAGGCCAATGGCTGGCTCATAAAGGCACACACAAATGCATACAAGCTGAAAACCCACTGACACCACTCCAACAGCCAAAGGAGATTGTCTCCCCAAACATTTTTCAGAAAAACTACTCTTCTAGAACATGGTCCAGTTAATTTCTTTTTAGATGCTGGGGGAAAAAAGTACTAAATTAGTGGAAAAGCCATTCCAAGAACACAGTAGGTATTACCAATATAAATAGAACATTCCACCTGCCAACCAGCCCTGTAGTTTCAAACCTGGTAAAACTCAGCTGTGGAACAACATATGTCCAGATGATCCATGAACACAATATAGGGAGAGAAATATACACCAATGTCATCTTACAAAATATACATTCCTGCTATTCCTCTGTTAAACAAGAAAATAATTTATTCTAGATTTTTAGTAGGATTTACTTCCATGGCTAACCAAACTGAGCCAACACTGCAATCAGACTTCCCCTAATTTAGCTGCCTGCTTTTACTAAGCCACTATTTCAATGAGTTCCCTTCCAAGCTATAAGGTTTCTGTTAACAGTAGAGAGATATTACTTTGGATCACTGTCAAAATCAATACAGTGGTTTACTTGTCCTCCAACTGTATTGACACCATCTCTGGGACTCTATTTGCTTGGTACTTGTAAAAGAGGGACAGTATTCCCATGAATAGGGCCCCTGGGCCAAGCACAGCTTCCCGTGGAAGTGGAGACTTCTTAGAGTTGAGTTGAATTTAGTCCAGCATCATTCTCATAGAAAAGCTCTGAACAATTTCTACTTTCTAGTGGATATGTGAAAGGGAATATTTTCCTTCTGGCTGGGACTCCTAAACGCAGCTGCAAAAGACAGCTTGCTTTTATCCTACTCAGCTGGTATCCCACATAATGTGCCCTGACTTCTATGTCTCCTTCAGTTTTTGTTAGGAGGCAGATATTTCCCACAACATTTTAGCACACCTACATCCATAATTTCAGTGCACCTGAAAATGCTTGGTTAAATAATTAGACTTTGATGTGCATTCCAGAAAGACAGCTCATTAAAGCCTGTTTACACCTCAATGTGCAATGCAGCACATAGAGACCCAAAGTAGCTCAGGTATGAGGAAAAATACAGCTGGACCAACCCACTCTGCACTGGCATCTCTGCACAATCAAAGTAATCAGAGAATAAAGTGCCTACAATTGTTAACAGGTAATAAGTGACTGTAGGTGTTGCATGTAACATGAGTAGATTAAAAAAAAATTCACAAGTGTTATTTCCAAGGCAGTTATTTTAGGCTCTCAAAATATCAGTGTTAGTGATGACATAATCCTGCTATAACCAAGTTACTAAGTACTCAGAAAGAGCTTTGAGATTCATTAGGCTTCAATAGAAAACTATTTTTTATTAAAAAGGACATTATCTTGTGAAGAAGAAATTTAAAAATACTGAATGTTGCATGAATGAAGCAGTCCACTATTAGGATGAGCACTGATGCTCAAATAGCTATGAAATGGCTAAAATATTCATGAATAATTCGTGTGCAGCATATAAAAAATAATCTGTAATTCTGCTTCTGAAAATGTATGTGGGCTTATACATTGACTTTTTTATCAGTACTCAAAAGAGAATTTTCAAGAAAAGAGACTCCTTCAGCTGAGAGCAGATACAGAAGAATAAACATGTGCTGTATGTTAGGACTTCCTGGTCTTTTTTGACATGCTCCAAGGAATACAACATTGAAAAAATAATGCTAGTTAAGCATTTTAAATCATAATGTATTGTGAAGGGGAATTTTATTTTCTAGAGAGACAGCCTTCGCTTGATAGTTGAAATTAAAATAAGAAGACTGCCTTACATCAATGGAATCAAACTAGGGTAGATCACTTAGGACTGCAGATGCAAAACTGGTTACCAATTAAACAAGTCAGACTCCCACAGAGAAATTATTAATGGTTTTCCATTAAAGTGGGAGAGGACCTTTCACAACATCATAAAATGCCTACTTGGACTATTTTATTCAATGTTTTTTATGGATTATGCCATCAGTATACTCCTTTCAGGTAGCTGGAAGGGCAATAAGGTCTTACCCTCAGGACTCCTTTTTTTCCGAGATAAACAGTCCAGCTCTCTAGCCATTGCAGATTTTAACCCTAATGTGGAAAACATCTCCAGTGCTTGTGACAACTTCACTTCCTCTAACTCCTAGAATAACGGGAACCTTACTAAGAGGGGTAGGTCTCACTTAAATCATAAAGCAGATGGCACAGAAAAGGTTCAAAGAGTACTTTTTGATAAAATAGCTGGGCTACTTAAGGAATACCTAAAGAAATATAATACTTTAAAAATATACTTAAAGAAAAGTAATCAATTTGCAATGACACACAATCTTTAGAAACCCATATCCTCAAGGAAAAGGTAGCTCAGAAATCTGAAATTTCAGGTAACAGGGACAGTAATAATCACAGAATCCTATTTAAACTGAAGGCAGGGAAACGGAAAACCCAAGGACACATACAAAACAAGAGAGGCTAAAAATAGTATATTGAAATATCTTGTTTTAAAATAATAAACTAACATAATTGGTAGGACATTACTGACATAATTGGACATAGAATATATGCTTTATGAGGTAGAAAGAATACAGAAATAAGATGGTCATGCCAGTGGGGAAAAACATGCTCTATGCCATAGAAAGCTTGAAGACAAATCAGATTAACAAGTTAATAGTGTTAATGAGCATTAAACGATCCTGTGGACTGAAATTTCAGGTCTTAAGTAGTGGTGAGTACAGTTGCCAGAACTCCCAGAGTGACCATTAAGACAGAAAATGCAGTAACCATGAAACAGTAACAGAGATTAAACAACAGGTGCCAGGGAAAGAAGCACAGGCATAATGACATATTTTAGTCATCTCCTTGCAGCAGACTGCACAAATCTCACACCAAGATGCAATGATTTTTACACAATGTACTTGTACCATGAAGCAGTCATGCCAGAGATTCACATGAAAAAAGCCAGTTTAGCAGTGCAGGAAACTTGATTTTAAGATATTCTTTCTAAGGACACATATTTTAACAATGACCATAATGAGGTATAAAACTAACATTACTGACAAAGCAAAGGAAGATATAAAAACATTTATGACCGTTATTTCCATCTCAAAACAAGAGAGCTATATTAAGAAAAGAACTTTAAAAGGAACAGAAAGTAAAGCCTTTGTCAAATGCAGGGGCACTTCAAAGACACCATGTAGGAGGAAAAAACCTAATGCTTGCCAGCTAATAAAGGATGACTTTAAAGCATCTACACTAAGGCAGCCTGCCCCCAAAAGTGAGGGAAATCTTATAAAAACTAACACTTGTCCTTTGTCAAAACTGGCAGGGACAGAAAGTGCCCCCGAAAATGTGTAGGCCAACTGATGGTCAAGGACTGAGAAGAGCATCTGTGAGGGCTGTATTAAACACATGTTGATGATAGTGGAGCTTGGGTAGACTCCTGTGCCAAAATCTTGCTTTATGGGCAACGTGACGCTGTATCTACCTCAATGTGAAATGCCAGGAAATTACAGACTCAAATAAGTGGTAACAAAACACCACGATCAGAGGCAGTCACCCAAGAGATCTAAAATCAAAACACAGTGCAGATACTCTCACCTAATATCACCTCAATATGACAGAAAAGGAATGTATCAAATACAATGCTGTCTTTTAAAAGACATTTCAGAGGAGATATGGAGAACTACAGATCAACCTGCCACACATTTGTACGGTTAGAAGATTCAAGGAGTAGAAACCACAATACAGAAAATGAGTATGCACTCGGATGAGCATTATATATTGCAGGAGAACAGACACCACAATTTTCTCTACAGATAAATCACAATGAGAAAACCTCCAGAATATTTCTGAGGTGGCAATCCTGTGAATGAGCTTAGCTGATCTTGGATATCTTTACGAAACCAAGTTAGACTGATTACAGGGTGCCTCAAAGACATTTTAAAAACTCATAGGTCCTTACATGATCAATTGATGAAAAGTTATGAAAACACTGTCAAGAATAAATGGTTGGTTTGCACAGCACAGGAACGTTGGTGGATTCATGCTCAGGCCCATGACATTCAACATATTGATAAATGACCTGGAAAAATGGAGCAAGTAGCTTTGAGCAAGTTATTCACAGACCAAATTCACAGCGAGAATAACATGTACCTGCTGTGCACAGCTTTGCTCTCCATCTTAGGAGCAATACAGTAGAACTAGAAGAGATACAGAAGAGAGACAAGGACAGCCATAGGCATAAAAAGGCTGCAACTGAGGAACAAGAAGATTGATCAGATCTATCCAGGTGGGAAAAAAAAAAGGAGACTGAGAAGAAGCTATGGCCAAGATCTATAAAATAAGAAATCACAGAGAAATGGTGAATAAGAAATGATTGCTCATTTCATTTTCCAGCATAAGAGACATGGGGATATGAAGCCAAACTAGAAAGCTGTTAAGTTCCACAAGTTTGAATCACTGATACTTCCTCACATAAGGAGCTGCTAAGCTGCAGAGCTGCCTGAAAGAGGTTACTGTACAAAGAAAAATTATACAGGTTCAAGAAGCAGCTGGAAAAGTTTATCAAAAAGAAAAAACACAGAAAAACCCCAACAAGTTGTCTGAAAAATAATAAATATATAAGCATTGCCCTTGGCTGACAGACTGTGTATTGAAAAGAAGTATCAGATGTATCACTATTTTCTTGCTTCCTTCCTCCACTCCTCACTAGATAACCATTGCTGGCCACTTGTCTAATGGAATAAAGGGCTGGAAGGGCCCTCAGTCAATGATAGCATGGATGTTCTCAATGATGCTATCCAAGCATCACAAGAAAAATGTACTTTTAAGAGTAAATATTTACTGCACAAGAAGTAGATCAGAAAGACTAATTGCCAAAAAATACTTAGGTTTTGTTTGTGATTAATATACAGGTTTCTCAATGAATATGTATAAGCTTTCAGGATTATATATATTATAAGGCTGTCCTTTTTTTTGTGAAAAACACTGGGACAGTTGAGCTGTTTTGGATACATGATCTCATTCACTACCCTTGTCCTTCATTTACAGTCACTGCTTATCTATTTGCCAGCCTTTGCAGATTTGTTCGAGACCTCCTGCCTTAGTGCAATGGTGCTAAACAGAGTAACAGAGACAAGAAGTCTCAAGATCTGCAGCTTTTAAAAGAGAGGTTTACTCCTGTTCTTCTAATAGGTTATGACTCAGTCTTGAAAAAGATTTATGGCTTGCGTTTATGCCTATCAATTTTACTTGCATTTCTATACTTTGTATTTTCTGAGAAGATATTTATTACATCCTTCCAAATGGAAAAAGAGAGTATTGAAAGTGTTAATAGATAACTTTCTGACAACTTAAAGGAGTGCTGTTTTTAAGAGATCTTTACTGAGCCAGAATATCATGCTCACTTACTGCATCTTCTAGTTAAACAGTAAGAATCAGCTTGTCAGTGCTGGTTCTTACTGTTTAAATTGCCTATATCTCAGCCTTTTCCTAGTTCCATTGTCACTGTATCCAGATCATTATCTGTTGAACATTTCTAGAAAGCTGAATGATAGCTGCACAGTTGTCAGCTGCACAGTTACAAGGTTTAAAAATACATTTCTATACTCACTTCTAATGCAACTTTCAAGACAGTTGCTATACAGTGATGACATAACCAACAGAAGTAGTTTTGAGTAACTTGCTAGTTTTATCTTTCTCCAAATGAAACTTTTCAAATAAAAAACCCCAAATGAAACACTATATGCCTACAGGCACCTTTTCCCAGTATCTATTTTACACACACTAAAATGTTACATTTAATTTCAACCCACAAAATTTTACATTTAATTTCACAGAACAAAACCTAATCTGTCTATTCAGATGTTGAATAGAGGCTCCTACTTGTATTGTCTGTCAAGTTCTAATATCAAAATTATAGTCAAGTAAGTTAAAATTATGGTATGAAACTAGACATCCATTTCTTAATATTGTCATTTTGGTTACAGTCCACATCCTAACAACTCAGTGAAAAGTACCTATTAGCTAAAACTATGTAAGAGAAAAACTCTGTCATTAATATATTTCAATTTCCAGTATTTACAAGAAAGCTTCTAGTAAAACTCAAGTACAAAGAAAAATTGAGTGTGGCATAGTCTCTGATGTTAGGCATTTTCTTCCACTGTAATAGCTAGCTACCACAGGTGTAAGCAACAAAGTCTGAATCTCATGCATCACAGAATGCAGACAGTGAATTCAGGCACGCATAAAGCCCTAATGAAATTAAGGATACTTGTTTAGGAAGGTGATTTTTGAGGCAAAACAGTTTGCAAGAAGTAGTATTTTGAATGTAAATATGAATAATGAAAGACTGGGATCTGTTGTGCAAAAAGTTGAGTGTTGTGACATTTTAAGTTTACACAGGAAGCATGAAATCTTGCTTAATAAACTGAATTTCAAGTATATAAAGGATGCTTCATTTGAACAAGCACTTGCAATCAAACTTAAAACAGAGATGAAAGCTTAGAATGAATCACAGGAAAAAAATTAACCATTGTTATATATAAACACATGGCAGCTTTGTTCTTTCAAATGTGTGCAAAAGAATGTTTAGAATCCATAGTCTTTCCATATTTCTCCTATCTAAAAAAAAATAATTATTTTTCTTACAATTCATAAAAAGCCTGGTTCCCCAAGGTTCCCCAAGATTCAAATGTTTTATGTGCCACTATTTGCGAGGGAAAATGTTATCCAAGATAAGAAAGCAGTTACTACACTGAACACCAAGACAGTTCTTTGGGTCTGTCTTTGCCAAGCCCGTTTTAGTAATGCATTCCCATTCTCAGCAAATTTGGTTCATTCAGTTTGTACCAAGAGGCAACCACTGAAGAACCTGACAACTCAGTAAGGGTTCCTTATGGTTTAGAGGGAGCCAGAATCACATGAAGAAATCTATTTGCATAACAGATGTACAGTTAGTCATGTGAGAAGTGTGAAATTTTGATTTGTGTTTTGTACACTTGATGCAACTAATGGAAGGATTAATTAAGAGGGGCTTGCTAGGAAATCATACACTGGATTACAATTCAAAACAGAATTACAAAATCAGTTTTTCCAAATATGATCACTATTCATATAGATTCTTATTCAAAAGCCTTTTCCCATTTTATTAATTCTGATAAAAACCAGTTGACAGAAGTTACAGTCCTATTAATTGTTCTATCAAGACCACCATGATTTGTCCAACCTGTCATATCACTATTCATATCGATTCTTATTCAAAAGCCTTTTCTCATTTTATTAATTCTGACAAAAAGCCGTTTACAGAAGTTAATTGTTCTATCAAGACCACCATGATTTGTCCAACCTGTGTATGATAAAGATGTTGGTGAATTCCACTGTTAAGGACTTACCATAGGTTGCAAATGTTCTTCTCTGTTGTTCAAACATGAAATCATTGATGTGAGCTGGTTCTGCATATCCAGAAAGCATGTTTCTAGGTGCAGCCATTTGCTGAGTCCTAAATGGGTTTTCTGGTCCAAACTTAATCAAAAATGTTAAAGCAAGGTGGAGCAGAATTAGTAATCTATTCTTTTTGTGTATTTTTCAGAAAAAAAAAAAAAAACCACACAGAAAAAAAAAGAGAAAAGAGACCTGTCTTTCAAAAATGGTAATGTAAAATCACTTCAACTTTAAATTTCTTTGTGACTACTGAGTAAGCTTCTTCATCTGTTATTTCACACGGTAATCACACAGCTGTTCTGAAGAGTTGATTTCAGGACTGAACTTTCTAGCACAGAGCTTTCTGCACAGAGCTCAGGTTGACATGGGCTACTTGACTTGTTGATACTTGAAAGAACCAACACATGTTGTCATTCACTATGGGACCAGTACCAGCATTCAGAAGACAAAACCCAAGGCTGTCCTACAGTAGGTCTCCCTAACTAAAACATTTACACACAGCAGCACTGAAGCAAGTTAAAAACAGTACTTTTGTTCACACACATTGTGGCTTTGATATGTTGCAAACTCACTTATGAAAAGGCCAATTTATGTGGTTCCTCAAAAGGTTTTCTAAACATAAAGCATAACTAATGCAGAAATTGGAGCCTGATGCAGTATTTGTCTACCTAGAGAAGGCTAACCCCTGGTCAAAGAGAAGACAAACTGTACAAAGAGCTTAAATACGGAAAAAAGTTAAATGCTTGAACAGCTATTTTTATCTTTCAGATAGCCTGTCAGTTATAACAAAATGGAAAGTGGTTCACATGGCACCAGGCAGTCTAAATTCAGTCTTAAAAGGTTTTTCACCATATAAATTTAGCACAGCACAAGTTACTAAAATTCTTAATATTGATGTGAATAATTAAACTGAAAGTACTTTGATTTTAATGTTAAATCCTCCTCTTAAAAGTCTTATATCTGCAAGTCTTACAAATGTTAATTTTGCCCTAACGAGCACAATGAATAAATAGCAAAAATGTGAAAAGAGTAAAGGACCACTTCAATGCAGTTCATGTTTAACTCAACATCTTTATAATGCTATTTTCCCAGCTTAATTTTTAATTTTTATAGCCATAATTCCGATAAACATTTTAAGACTCTTCTTAGAAGAGCTTTATGCAGAATATTAAAATTCAAGCACTAAAAATACCAACATACTTGTGTAGAATCTATTTTTTAGTTTGCCCACACTATATTCCAAAATGCAGCAAGCACCCAAGGAAGTTGTCTTATAGGAAAGTCATACAAAATTTATACAACCTCTTTCCTTTAAGCCAAAGGCATTTCTGCTCTAAAAACAAACATTGTTTCTTACCTCAGGTGCAAACATAGTTTCATAAGTGGGATTATATTGAACTTCCTTGATAGCAGGATCAAGGTGGACTCCTGTTTCCACATCTTCCTGAAATAAAACAGACATGTTAATAACCTATTTTTCACACACAGACATTTAAATATATGACATTACCTTCTTTCAGTCCAAATTAGGGCTGTGGTTCAAGTTGACACTTGACAAGTATTATGAAAGAGAAGAGCACCCTGGCCAAAGTTTCTATTTTACAAAAATATTGATTGCAAAACCAATGTCAGGTGGTCACTGAAAAACCATGAAAGGTTTTGAAACTTGTCTAAAACACATGAAAGATTTTTGCAAGTGAAAAATTATTTCTTTTTATTTAAAGATTTCAGCAAGACTGAAGGAAAGACTTTTTTTTAGGAAGTTTGAAAACCAGACTTGTAAAGAAGAATCAATTAAAATGGCTATGAATTTAATATAAAGGTATGAAAGCTAGAACTCTACAAAAGGTACAAGGCAGAAATCAAAAGCAACTATTCTGACAGACAGTTGCAAAGAAAAAAAATTACATATCAACACTACATACAAACATTATGTATAACAATGGTTTTCACAGAATCCAATAATCCCTTATTTCCAAAAGGTATATTTTTATACTGAAAGGTATAAATGTAATTCAGCTTTAGTACTTAAACACATTTGCAAGTCTGATGTGACAAAAATTTAACTTGATTGATGAAAGGACAAGAAAGAGGAATTAACCAAAAGAATAACTTCAAGCAATTCACAGGGAAAAATTCAGAAGGGCACATGCAGCTGAAACAGAAGACAGAGAAGAAAGAAAATGGCTGACAAGGTAGCAGTGCCCAAAAAGACCTGGTTTCAGAGCTTTACAAAGGCTCCCTCTCATCATCAGAACCCCTTCCCTCATCAAGACCTCAGTTAATGAAGGAGAATGTTATTTTGCAGAATTATTACTGCCATTGCTTCCTGTGTCTTTATTCTAAAAAACAGCACTGAAAAGGACTCAAAATGTGCAAGTATACTGACAAAATCCTAGTAATCATACTGAAAAAGCAATCTTAGCATCTTTGCTTAGTCAGTGCTTACCTACAACAGGATCCCAAAGCATTTGTGACTTACAAAAGAAAGTGGCACAACAGAGAAGCAGATTTTAGCAGTTGCTTCATTAACTGAAAATTATCTCAAATAAACTCAATCTTGCTTTATATTATATTATAGTATCTCAAAAGAACAAAATGATACATTCTTAACTTGTTTAATATTGTTAGTATTCTCTGACATAAGAGAACAGCTAACAATACCAGAAGAAGCTTTTTCTCTCCCCAATTCAACAGCAGGTCAATTACGAATTTGCTGCTGCATACAAGACTTAAAAGATTTTAAAATCTGATTTTCTAGAACACAAAGAAGAAAAACAGTACCTGAAGATCTTTGGCTTGTTACCTGATTATATTTGATTAAAACTGCTCAACAAAGGAAAATATAAGAATGTCAAAAAACCTCAAAACAAAGCAAAAACATGACATCAGCAATCCCGCTAATTGCTTTTCTGCTAAGGCCATTGTCTCAGTAGAATTGTTAAGTCCAAGCAGAAAGCTTTACTCTCACCACATTATCAATTATTTTAACAGGCAGGTCCAGCCATTGCAATGATCTCGTCTGAAGCCTCAGCACTACCAGTTCTCAGCCTGTCCTCATTTTTCTCATCACACCACCCTTCCGATCCACTGGGCTGGGATGTCAACAACTACTGGTGCATTCACAGCCCTGACTTCCACACACCATGAACTTGCCGGCAAACAGCACAGCAGGCCTAATCCTGTCATTCAGCAAAAAACCCACACGTTTCCAGTCAGAACAGGAGCATACCAAAACCACTTCCTAACCTGCATTACCTACAAACTTACACTTCCTTTCACTGCTCCATGTCATGAGGACATTTTCCACAGACAGCTTTTTCAAGTCACATCATACAGCTTATCCTTCCAGCTACACCTCTCATCTTGTCCACAAAACTCAACATTTGAGAAAATAAAAATTCATATAATTGATAATAAGGCAAAGTTTATCTGATCAATGGTTAGTGACATGTGAACAGTGATCAGCTTACTTGAAATTAGGACAGGGTTTTTTTCTGCTCTTTAATCTGAAAAAGCAAAAAAATCCAGATTTGCAAAAATGCCAAGAATTTTTCAGTTCTGCTATTTTTCCTCCTCTTTTCTTCCTGTGAAGTTCTATTATATGCTGCTTGGTAATTGAGAAAAGAAACAGATTGTGCCATAAAAGCTGATCCTCTGCTGGAGGATTACAGCAATTCTGGTTCTACTTCGCTGCTGGTGGAACAGTGCTGAGTCACTTGAAAGCCACACAATATGTTCACTCCTAGACCACCACAGGCACATTCTTTCTGTGAAAACCACCGAGCCTTGAAATTGAAGCACATGTTATATTTATAAGAGCTACACTCCTCAAGACCTCCAGTCTTATTCACGTTTTCATATATTAGGGCAACAAATGACAATCCCATAACATGCTGCTGAAGCACGTAATGGTTATCTTTCCATTACATCATTTTGCTTTAAACTGTGTAATCATTTGAATGTGGTCCAACTACCCACTCTATTTTCTCAGTATTTTTAAAAAACAAAATCTTGATAGGAATCTAAAGTATTGACACAATATATTGCCAAATATGCTAGTCCATGGCAAGAGTCCAAATTGCAGCAGACAAATTATCCTTTGGTCAGCATCTGGTAAGTGCCATTTTGTACAGCATTATGAGACTCTAGTAGGTAGCAGAAACATTAAAAATATTAACCTAGCCCATCATTCATTTCCCCAATTGCCAAGCTATCTGCATTGGCATATTTTGGTTGCGGCTTTATTTATTTTTTTTTTCAGATGAGAGGAAAGAACTCATCAGCAACCTCTGCACACGGTGAAGATCTCCTGGTACAACTGCCAGAAGACCATTTCAGCAGAACTCATCTTTCTAGGACCCAGAAAGCAAGAAAAGGTAACACAGGTCTCACAACACTGTTCCCTTATGCTGGCAACAGCCTTAACTGCATGCATTTGCCATAGCTCTGGCTGACAGGGAAGGGATCACAGGAGAAGCAGTCTGGCAGAGTGTGACTGAGATAAGGTAATCTAAGAGATCACCTCTCTGCTGTGCTGCAGCTTTTCCTTTGGTCACAGGAATGATTTATCTAAAAGCCTAAGGTGAGCAATCCATCATGTAGCTTATGTGCCAAGTGTGACACAAGTGGCTCTGTGGGATGGGAGATGATCAGTAGTTAAGCTGAAAGAGGAGGGCATCTGTGATTTCAGTGAAGGGCTAAGTATTACTCTAGATCACTTCCACTCTCAAAGGCATAGGAACCATAAAAAGGGGGGTCAAAAAGCTCTCAGATACAATGTTCCTTTGGAGAAAGTGAAAAGTTCAGCTCTATGACTGGCAGAAAAGCAGCTGGTGTTTGCTGCAACTCAGAAATTGTATTAATATGGGCTTTATGGCATGCTGAAATATCATTAAAGGGCTGTACACCCCATATAACCTGGAACCAAAGAATTAAGGTTTTAGGAAGTTATATTTTACTGAATATGCCTATCTTGAAAAACATAATAGAAAGGAGCTGCAAACTCAGCTCTGTGTGTCACCTCTGCTTTTCTCAGCACTTGTAACAAGCACCTAACTGAAATACAGTGACTGCATTGGGCACCACATGTCAGGTAAGACACATGCTACTGAAAAGTGTTCAAAAGAAAAAAAAAAAAACCATTATTGAAGGGCTAAGAAAATACAACCTGAATAGAAAAATTGAGCAATCTAATTCAGCACAGAAGAGATTCAGATTATACAACTTTGCAGAAATAAGGAGAATCAAAACCAGAAAATGCTCACTCCATAGAGCCACTGAAGTTTGGTAGACAGGTTGAATGAATGTCTGTCCACAGAGATGCAAGAATCACTACTGATACGAGGCAAGAAGAAGCAGATGATGCCATTTCACCAAACTACTTACTGTGTTGGTATGTTGTTTTGGGTTTTTTAATATATGTGATGTCTACTTATTTGCAATATCAGGTTGCTTTACAGCTCAGAGATGACCTGATGAGGTAAAAAAATTATTTTGATAGTTAAGTGTTCCCCCTTTGTACCTTCTGTTTAGCAAAACACAATCACACTATTATGGGGGAATGACACACAGGGCTGTACTCTTGAGCATTAGCATTGCCTAAGGAGTCTATCTTGAGACAGGAAAAGGGTTTTGATGGTAAGTGTAGAAAAGGGGGTGCTTCATTACAACTTCCCAGAGATCACCAAATGTCTGGTTCCTTTCAAGGCATGCTCCTTGAGTGCTACCATAAAGCTTGGCCACTTTAAAGCATACAAAAGAGGACAGGAAATAGAAGGGATTTTAGACTACAAGTACAGTAGATCTGATTAACTTTCCTCCTTAACAAGTTCCTTAAACATGCCACAGTCCTCTTTTTCTTCAAAAAACTCCTACCCAAATGCCATAAAACAAGTGTTGCTTTTTACAAAAATCACTTTAATTTATGGAATAAAAAATAGTTCAGTAATTAAAAAAAATTAAAAAAGCTTGCTAGAAGTTTCTTTATGTGCACACAAGACAAAAATATTTCTTAAATTAAACAGCAGCAAAATCCCTGTAACAGGCAAAAACCCGAAGTCTTAAATAAAAAGATTGAGGTGCACTGTATACTGCAACACTGGATAGTAAATCTGCTCCTTAGAAAGAATATAACATGGCTTATATTTTCCAGCTTCATCTCATGCAAGCAGAGTTTTGATGTCTACATGTTGGGAGTTTTTCTATTTTTTTCTGGACATTTGAGATAATAAACCTACAACATTCCATTTCCCCAGGTATAGTCATTACTAGTTAGTCAAATAGCTAAAAAAGGGCAGGCTGCTTTGCATAACATTTAATTAGTTTTAATTATCAATCACATTAAAATGTGGTAAATTAAGCCCACATCCCATGAGCCACTGAGACTTAAGCAGTTTGTCACTTATCTATTTTTGCCTAAACCACTTGGGCTGTCAAATGCACATTATCTCATTCTAAAGATTTACAAATTTATTACCAATAGATAAATAGCATTTGCAGTGAAGCTCCAACATTAACACATAGCTGTTATCAGCTTTTATTCTTCCTACCCATTCATGCACTCCTAATAGTAAATTACTGCCTCACTAACTTCAACAGAATAAAAATAAACCAGCAAGAAAAGCATATGCTAAATGGTTTTGTTGAACTAGGCTGGATTCCCTGGATCTTGCAGAATGACAAGCTCTAAACATCTACTCCATACAAGATATTTTGTGTCAAAGAAAGTTGGAAAACCCACCCTGTCAAAGATAAACATTCCCAACAAGTAACACTTCCCAAGTCTGCTAAGGTTCAATCCCTGCTACAGAATTGTTATATGCCACTTTGTATCTTTCTTCTCTCCATTGCAGGCAGGATTAGGTTTTAAAAAACATCAAGAAGAGTGACTGAAGTCGACTTCCTCCTCTTATGTAAAACTTCTCTGGAAGCCTGCATAGTGCCAAAGGTAAACTGGATTCAAAGGGAACTGACACTTCCGATCCCCTCTCACATTAAAGGCAACACAGATCCTGCAGCTCCTGCACTGGGCTGGGCCAGCCTGGTTATTCCAACCCAGTTAAATGTCCCCTCCTCAAGACCACTGAAGGGCATGCTGTAGAGAAGTATCATAAAATCTGCTCTGATAAGAGCCTTACCCTGGACAGAGATCAAACAATAACTGTTCTCTCAAAAGTAAAGCTTATAGACACAATGGTTCCTGTGAAGTGATTTCTTCACAGAAAGTGCAATTTTCTGAATTTCCTTCCACGTGTATAATTTAAAAGTGAAGAGAGAATTGTCAGCAGTGTTAGGGTGATTTTTTCCCAGAAGTAGAAACTGTAGGAAAACTAATTATAATTGGGTTTGACAATTGCCTGGTTGTTGGCAAGTGGGCTCCCTTCTCTCTCTTGAACAGCCTCTATTTACAACACTGTCACACTTACCTACTGCTTGAGGATGTATCTGGAAAAAGAATATATCTTGATTAACCTGTCCACTGCTCCCACAAAAGAAAACATCTGCCTTATGGAAACTTGGTATTTGGGGAGAGTAAGAGCAGAGCAAGGGTATATGATGATGATCTGCACTCTCCCAACAGCCAAATATTTTCAGGTCTTGGTGAGACTTGAGGACATCTGTGTATTTATTGACATCTCATCCTTTAATGGATCTCTTCCAAGTACTTGTCCAGACTCTCCTTGTAACAAAATTCTTCAACACATTGTACTTCTTGGCATGACAATAAGCCCTAGTACACATTGCATGAAGAGCTGCATCCTTTTATTTGCTTTGAACCTAACTCCTACTAGACAGCTTATGGCTGCTGTAATGGAAAAGACAGTGAGTATTTAACTCCCTCTCTGTGCCACTTAATGATGTTGTAGGTATCTATCATATTTGACACCTCAGCCATCTGTTTTGGCCTTCTCATTACCCCCTCATACAGAAGCAGAACCCTTCTTCAGCCCAGCTGTCTCTCCTTGAATGTCCTGCAGTTACAACCTATCTTTTTCTGCATGAAGGGACCAGAAGCATAGACCTTCTGCCTCTGCTGTTCCCTCAAGTGATTTTAGTGGTGCTAAAAACAGTAACAGAAGCATGCAACTTTCTTCCAATGGGCTTTTCAGTTTAGAATGAGAGTAGAAATATTACTGGATTGGAGTCACCAATAATTATAGCTGTTACGTATTATGAGCAATTTAACATCAAGATCAGCAACAGAGCTATTTCAAGAAGCAGACTGTCAGAAGAGGGTGTAACAAAAACCAGCCCCTCAAACTTTTAAAACACAGTTACCACCCATTAGCACAGCTTCCAATTACAGAATGATTGTTTTCATAGAAATGTGACTTTATGTAACTACGATATACTTTGAAACAAGGACTCAGCAGATTTCGACCAAAAAACTAAACAGATGTAGGAGTAACATCTTAGGGTTTTATTTGCTATGCACACTTCAGTAGCCCAAATGCTGTCAGCTCAGTGTGCTAACAATGACAGCTGCTATTAAAGAGAGTGAGGACCCGTTCCTGTTAAAAGCATACATAAGTCTTTGGCCAGTTCACAGGCCAAAATTCTGAACTAGAAACAGCTAAAACAGTCAGAATGCAGAACAGCAACCATCTCAGGTTCACACTCTCAGCTGCCAAAAATGCAAGCTGTGGTTGCCAGTCCCTGTAGTTGCCAGTCCCTGAGCAACTACATGAACTTTTGTGCTGGCAAGGCAAAGGGAAAACCTGTTGCTACAGGCTTAAAGGTGGTGGAAAGCCCATCCAGTGCTACTTGCCATTTCTCCCTAACACTCAGGAAACATTATAGATGTTAATTAGGATTTGTTTTCAAATGTGCACAAGACAGCCTGCTGGATGCTGCGACTTGAGAAGCCAGATTTCCAAGCCTCTAAGAGATAAACAAACGTAGTCACTATAAACAACACAGCAGCTACACAAAAATATGATAAATTGTGATATGAATTAATTAATGGCAACAAAGTGAAAGAGCCCATCCATCTCTCGGTCACTAGGCAAGAAACTTTTCTGAGCATGTGGCAGCAGGACAGTAACAACGACAGTTATCACAGCAAGATGCCTGCTTTTGATTAGAAATTTGTTTTCTATATAAAAAAAAATCTCAAAGCTAAACCAACACCCTCCCCTCTCCCTTTCTGCTATCACAAAGGTGAGACAATGCGATACTGAACTTGCAAAAGAAAGGTTTCCCCAGCAATAATGATACAGAAACACCAACCAAACACAAACCAGCTTTCAGGCTGTCCTTTCCAAGAGGATTCGGTTGCAGCCACCCTATCAAGAATCGACTTCACCCCACAAACCGGGAAAGCCACGCAGGAAAACACCTTACACAGGGTACAGCAAACAAGTGTCTCAAGAACTGGAATCAAGGCACGCTCTGAGACGGAGCGAACACGTTTTAATAAACCTGACCCCCGCGGCTGGAACCCACGGGAGCTCCCCGACACACGCACAGCTCCGACCCCCGCGCCTCCAGGCAAGGCAGGGCAGGGCCATGCGGCGGCACGCACCCCTACCGGCACCGCGCCCCTTCCGCCCCGCTCCCCCAGCCTGGGGCTGCTCCAGGGCTGCCCCCAGCGCTGTCCCGAGGCCGGCGGTGCGGACACCACGCCGGGCGGGCGGGCGGGCGGCCCGGGCCCTGGAGGGCTGCCTACCTTCACGGCTACTTCCGGGGCCGCATCGACGGGCAGGGCCGGGGGCGCGGCGGGCGGCGCCCGGAGGTGCAGCACGGCATCGCGGCTGGCGAGCACGGCGGCGGAACCCTGGGAGCCGCCCTCGGCCTCGGGCTCCGAGTCGGCCTCCGAGTCGGAGCCGCCGTAGGAGGCGAGCGCGGCGATCGCCGCCGACATCTTGGCGCGGGGGATGACGGGACGGGCAGGTCCTGGCAGCTCCGCATGGCTCGAGGCGTCCCTTCCCCCGAAGAACGAGCGGGGTGGAGATGCGTCTTAAAATTGTGGCTCTTTAAAACAGAAAACACACTCTAAAGGATAAGTTTTGTTGCGGAACATACAGGCGTTTGAGGGGAGAACAATCCACTTGGCTGTTGATGGTGCTTAACCTTTCAGGACTCTAGAGGACTACAAGCTCCAGCATGCAACGCGGCGCAGCGCTCGGAAGTTTCCCTCCGGCGCTCGCCTTCACTTTGTCTGGCGGCAAGGGAAAATAAATATTCAACAGCCCGGGGAGAACTCCAGCCGGCCACTTCTTCCGCCACACAAAGCGTCTTCGCCGTCTTTTCGGCAGAGGACAGCGGAGCAGGGAGCCCGGCCCCGCAGGACCGCCGCTGTCACTCCCGGGCTCCCACCGCTCCGGCCCCGTGCCGGGCCCCGGAGAGCACCGCCCCCTCGCGCTGATTGGCCGTCGGCACACCCGGCTTGTTACGTCACAGCGGCGGGGCCCCGCCCCCCCGCGCCGGGGAGAGGGAGCCCGGCGGGCTGGACTGTACCACCTGCCCGCCCGCGGGGTGGGGGGCGGCGGCGCATGGACCAGCCCGAGCATCGGGCGGTGGTGGGGGGGCGGCCGGGTTCGGCCGCCGGGTAAACAGCGCTTCCCCCCCGCTCCCTCCCGCCCGGCTCGGCGCGCCGGGAGAGGCCCCGCCCCCCGCGCGCGCACACACGCGCACACACACAGAGACACGCGCGCGCTGCCCGGTGTCTATTGTGAAGCCGCCGGGGACGCTCCGCGCCCGCCGCCGCCCCCCGAAACACGGAGCCGCCAGCTGGGAATGGCCGGCGCCGCCTGAACTTCCAGCGCCCCGGCGGCCGCGGAGGGAGGGGCTGGGGCTGAGCGGCGTGAAGGTGCGCAGCGAGGGCAGGCGAGTAAGTGGCCCCCGCCCCCCTACCTTCCTTCCCTCGCGGTCTGTGGGGTGGGCGGGAGGGACCGGCCCCCGCTGCCCATCGCCGGCGGGGCTGCGGGACGCGCCTAGCCCACAAAGGGACCGGCGCTCGCCAGGTGTTGGTCCCCTCCCCTTTGTCCGCGCCCGCGCGGGGGGCGGCGGCGGGAGCGTGTGATGGAGGGAAGGGGGGAAGCACGCCGCGGAGCCGCTTATCCTCCGTGTCCCCGCCGCCCCCGCGGGCAGGGGCACGAGGGGGGCGTGTTGCGAGGAGGGGGCCGCACTTGTGCCGGAGCACGGCGCTTCCCCTCCTTCTCCCGCTCCCGGCCGCCCCGTGTGCCCGCGGCGGGCTCGGCCGGCGGGGAAGGTGCGGCGGAGCGGGGCCGGGGTCAGCGCGCGGGCGGGCGGGGGGCGGCGGGTGACGTCACCGCCGCCAGGTGCGGGCAGAGGCGCCCCCTCCCCTCCCCTCCCCGCCCGTCCCCGCCGCGGGAAACGGCGAGGGCAGAGGTGCGGGCGGGCGGCGGGACCGCCGGGCGGAGCGCAGGGGGATTCGGTCCGATCCCAGGGCAGAGCTGCCCGCTGGAACACTGCTACCATTGTTAAGAGGGCTCGGAGATCGCGGGGGATGGCCGGGAGCGAGGAGAAGCACGCAGGTTCCAACTTCTCCCAGCCCGCTCCCCAGCGCCTTCCTGCGCGCCCGCGGACGGGAGAAACGGGAAGCGCGGAGCGCCGGCCGAGGGCTGGCTGTAGCGCCAGGTGTGTGCATTGCACGCGCTTGCACCTGGAGCGGTTCGGTGCCCTGACTTCCCTTCGAGCCGCATGTGCTTTCGGAATTAAAGTGAGCACACAGTGACATCTAATTGTGACACAGTGGCATTTAATCCGATTAAATGCTCTACTTTGAATTTTCCACCCTCTTCAGCAGTCACGGTTTGAAATATTTGTTTTCTTAGCTTGAGAAGGTATCACTTGGTTTTATTTGTTTTTAAAGAAAGGCTAGAATAAATGTAGAGGGCATGTAGAAAGTGTTGATAGTGTGGAGTGGAGCAAGGTGCTGCATTAAGATCTGTTCTGTTAGACACAGGTATGCTGTGTCTTTGTATGCTAGAATAGGATTTTAGGTAAAAGTCCCACACATTTCAACGCCAAGACCTTGTGTTTTTATCTCCAACAGCTGAAATATGCTACCTTGAGCTAGCATTTCATATGGTAATGAGCTGACTTTTTCATCTTAAATCTATGGATGATGAATCCATAAGTAAGGAAAGCTATACGACGCTTCACATGAATCACTGCATATATCGAAATATCAAAAGGGGTTCTTCCACTGCAGTCAGTTGGTTTATTGGCAGCAATTGTTAACTGATTCCATATGACTGCATTCCTTTTTCTCTTGGCATGCAGGTATTGTCTGAAGTTGAAAGGTGTGCTTCCTGAAAAGTGAAAAAATTCAAGGTCTATTTGTGCAACCAGTTTGTGATATTTTATCTGGAGAATTCTGTTGAAAATCATTAAAGTAGTTCTGCCATGTTAACCTTGAATTTTAAGTGTTTAATTCACAAAGCCTTGGTAGCTGACATAAGTATGTTCTACTGTGTTGTGTCCAAGCGTCCAAGTTCGCTTGCCAGTGAAATGTAATCATCTGGGATTGTGGATGTGTTTGTTGCAGAACCTACAAAAATCATTTACTCGTTGAAATTAGCTGCCTTTCTAGGAGCAGTAGATAAGCAAATACATGAGAAGGCATTCAGGGCAATACTGTCTGAAGTTTCTCATTACTTAAATAGTAGCGAAGATTAATTTTCAGCAAGCAAGAACCAAAATCACTTCAGTATGAAAAACTGACTTGACTATGTTTGAAGTGTAGATGGCTAATATACGTCGTGATCTAAAATCTGGTTTTGTCAGAAAAGCTGAGGAGTTGCTGCTGGTCATTTGTGTTGAGCTAACATACTGGCTTGTCTTGACTATCAGCTGCATATTTGTAATGTCACGAAGTGGTTGATCGGTATAAAACAAACTGAAAGGATGATACAGCTTTTCTAAAAAGCCCTGCTCATTGATCACTGTGTGCTGTATGTTCTCTTTTAACTGAGTTCCACAAAATGTGTTATGTTATGCGTTGGATGCTGCTGGTTCCGAGGCAGACTGAAGCAGTGGGTGGAAGGTGGTTTGGGTTGCTTGGCTTTGCTTTCCATCCAGCTTTTTCACTGCTGCTTTGCCTTGCAGTCACTTAGCTTCTCTTGCTTTAGTTTTCCAAAGGAAGATAAAACTATCTCCCTTTGTACAGCACTTTTACATATCAAGAGGGCCTTTTAACACTTGTCTGTTGTTACTCCTGGTGGTAAATACTATACCAAGTATTACCATGTCTTTTCCCCTGGTGGAAAGAAAGAGGAAGAAGTATTTTTAAGAGAGTGGTTCCTTGAGCAGTAGAAGGCCGGATTTTACCTTTTTCCTTCTTTTTTTTTTTTTTTTTTTTTTTTTTTTTTTTTTTTTTTTTTTTTTTTTTTGTTTGGTTGGTTTTTTTGTTTTTTTTTTTTTTGGTGTATGTGTGTTTGTTCAGGGTTTTTTTTTTTTTAAATCCTGATAGTGGTTATAAGCTCTAATGGAATTTTTTTTTAGTACAGTCTCATCCTTTTGTGGATCGTCTAATGTCCAACAGGATGTTAATGCATTCTGAATCCTTTCCCTTGGTCAGGACAAACACAGCATCTTGATTTCATGAACTTAGCATTTTATAGGTATCTTTGAGAATTCTACACCTCTGACAAATTTGGTTGGATTCAGCCAGCCAGTTTCCAAGTGGAGGAACACCCATCAAATACCTGCCCCCCCAACACTTCCTGTTTGAGACAGATTTGCTTCACAATTTGAGGTACAATATATTAAATTTAACATTTCCCAAATTTCTTCCACATCAGTCTTTTTTCTTCCCTATAGTTGATCACGAAAGCTGTTTCCCTCTGCTTTTAACGTATTGTATCCTAATTTCTTTTCCCTTTGCTTGCTCTTTCATAGTTCTTTTTTTTGTTGCTTTCCATTATGGACATGCTTTATCTCACACCCTTGTGCTTTCAGCTGGTTTTTCTTCCCCACAGAAAATGATGCATATAGTCCTGCTTATTCTAGTTCTTTCCTCTATATTTTTTAGTACTCCTAAATTGCTATCAGCCCACTTGCATATACTCTCACTTCTCATCCACCAAGATCTGTAAATCTGCAGTTTGGATGAAAGGGAGAAAAAAACCCAACGTTATATTTATCAGACAGAGGATTGAACCAAAATACGAAGTTCTGTTGTCTATGGGAAATACAGCATTTGAAAGAAAATGAGGGGTTTTTGCCTCTGTTCATATGCTTTTGGCTGCTGAGAAAAGGTATCATGATGTAAGTCTTCTCAGGTTACTCCTACTGCATTGGGATTGGGCCCTTTTATAAGCACCTGCTTGTGTGTCTGATGCATCTCAGTGTACTCCAATTTAGCTGCTTGGAGACCGAGGCACATTTTATAACTCGCGCTCTGCTATTTCTACTACCTTGGAGCCTCTGACTGCTGCAAGGGTGATAATACCCCTTTTCTAGTTTTTGTTATTTTGGACTAAGTCCCGGATTCTGAAAGATACCAAGGCGCCAGATTGCAAAAAGAGTTCTCTGTTCCAGTACATCTGTGAATCAGTCTCTTTAAGTTTTTTGGAAGGGATCTAGAGGTTGTCTGACACAGATTACATGCTCTATATTTCATGTTTACAAGGTGTGGTTTCAAAGAATGATATGGGATAAGACTGGAACAACTTAAGACCGTTGTACTTATTTCAGATGATTTTGCAAACTAAATAATATTTGTTGCAGAGCCACCTCTTCCCTGGAGGATGGAAGCTGTGCAGCTTCTTCGAGCTACTCAGCTGCATATGCAGTACTGTGAACTGCGTCTTACAGCACAGGCTGAATGAGTACTGTGTCAGAGAGGCAGCAAAACTAATTATAGACTTCCGGGAATATAAACTTAATTAGCATAATTACAAATTTATATTGGTTTTCTTAATTCTCTGAAAAATGTTTTTTAAAATCAGTTAAAGGACAGAAAATGTCATCAAAAGTGTATACATTTCTGAAAATGTGTGCCTGTATTTTTGGGAGAAGTTAGATTGACAGCTTGCTTGTCTGTTGATGTAAGAATTATCTTATACTTTCAAAGACCTACAGAATAACAAACATGTAGTTACATTTTAGCAAAGCTCTTAACAAAGAGCAGAAATAATGGATAATTTTCAATGAGCTTACACCTTTTTGTTGGCTGACTTTTCAATTAGATACTATGGTTGCAAAATGAATTTAGACTTCTGACAGCTGATTCCATGCAGAAGTAAAATATTATAAATGCCCTAGCAGTATGACATTTAAAACTTATTAGAAAACAGAAATCTATTCTAAAGCCAGGTGTAGGTTTTTGGCATATAAGAAAAGACATTAAATTCTGTTGAAGAGATTTTTTTATAGCTAAGGCATTTGTACTGTCTTTTCCCCTTTTTTCTGCTCTGTGGTAAGCTGTATTCATTTTCTGCAAGCATTAATAGAGTGTCTGTTCTCTATTTGTCTCTTGTATTCATAAATTTGAAAAACAAATTTGGTAGAAAATTGGTCAATAGATGTTAAGTTACTGAAGGAGAGTTTCCAACAAATACTCTCTAAGTGGTCTCAAAGTTTACATAGGGAACAGGTCTGCAAGTCATTGGGTGCTCATAATGAAAAAATATGGACACATAATTCTCATCCTTTACAATCACAAATGCCTGTAGACAGAAGTATGTGATGACAACAGACTGATGGTTGACTCAGTAGCACTAACTGAAATCACTGAAATCACAAGTAGTTGGTACTGCTTCTGCAATGATAAATGTGCCTCACCAATCTACATGGGGTTTTGATTACAGTAATTTAACAGTGGATTAAATATTAATGTAGCTCTACTTTCCATACACTTTTAAAAGGTGTAATTGAAGTTTCCTCACATCAGACTATTAAATGAAAAAGCCATGATATGAGAGGTAAAATATTTTCATGGATCACAAAAATCTCTGAGAGGAATTAACGGAAACATTAACTTATAGGAGACTTAATTTTTTCTCTTACATATTGAACAGGAGCTGTCCAATATCTTTTATTAGTCTGTAGAATTTTATTCATAAAGTAGAATTATTTACTGAGGATTTAAAACAATTTAATCAAATTCCCAAATATTGGAAAGGTCACCTGAGAAGTCTAAGCAAGCAAGCTTTGTGAAAGGACAGCAGGATGACAGGTAGAACTGCCTGTTGGTATAAGCAAACCAGTGTGTTTTGGAAGCAGAAAGTTTCCATTTATGTCTGAAGAGTTTCTAAATTAACAGTATTAATAGAACAAAAAATCTGAGCATTATTACAGTTTGATAAGGTACTGTTATCCAAATTATAGCTGTAATCAGAAGTGGGCAAAAAAACAGAGAAGGAATTGCCATTGTACACAAATTAATTAATTCTTATCTGCTATTCAGAGTGCATTATTAACTGTCAATTAGTTTAAAAGAGATCAATCACAGTATTGTAAAGACTTTGATATGATGGATATGGCAGAGTTTGTCAACAGAATGAAAAGATTGGAATTATTTACCCAAGGAAATGAAAGAAAGTGAGGAGTGGGCTATAAAATACATGTGAATTTAAGCTCTCCAATAGCAGATGTAAAAGCAAAAACCCCTTCAATCAGTAAAAAGCAATTTATTGAAGCCATACTTTTTTTTTGCAAGGAGAAGGGAATTGAGGCTTTTTCCCTGTGCCTGCTAAATGTATCTGTATTTCTCTTGATACATGTATCTGTACACCTGTCTGTCATTCACTGTTGGGCTGTTTCTCTTGAACACACAGAACCAGCTTAAACTCCTTGCTTTACTTGCTTCAAAGCAATAATCTGAACTTTGTTCTTTCTCATCAGAAGTGACTGCTCAAATAAATTAATATTCATTGCAGTGTGGTATTCTCAGTTTTCTGTAGCTGAAATAAATGTTGTAATTTCTGGGTTTTGGAGTATTTTTATGGTTGTTTGATGTAATGAGCTATTTTACACAAAATGAAGCAGTCCAAAACAGAGGGATAATGAGTAATACTCCTGCATCGATAGATTGAATATAGAAATGGCTTATAGCATGGGGATGGGAAGTTTGAAAAATCATGAATGAAAGTTGATGTATGAATTGAAGCTGTCTTAGACCAGTCCAGCAAGTTTATGAGTGCCCTTTTTGGATGTGGAGTCTTCTTTCAGAGTAGCTCTTTTCTCTGGTATCTGTTCTGCATAGTAGATGTGTAGGTTATGGAAATCTGAAAGAGTGATTGACACTAAGATACTTTGCTGATCATATTTATGCTAAATGCCATATTGAAGCGGCTTGTCCAGCAGCTCCCAGTTGCCAGTTTTGATGTAATGGCCATGGAGTGGCCAAAATTAGAGTTCTTAGGTATATTTCTCCAACATGACACTGTTCGTGGTTTGAGAATCTTTCACCTTCTAGACACACACAGGTTCGTATAGATTGTCTGACAGGTGAGCTGTACCAGATAAGTGTTTTTCTAGAAAAAGTTCTTATTATCATAAAACAAAACCACACCCTCCATAATAATTTCGGAACAGTGGAACAAGCCTTCAAGTAATTAAAAAAAAATTGGGAAAGTCACAAGTCACTTATAAGTTGATAATATGTGGGAACTTAAGTAGTTCAACCAGCACTTGTAAAAGTGGCATGCAGAGTCAGCTTTTCATTAAAAAAAGGAAATGCTTAACTTGTTAAATCTTGTTCAGCCACTAGCCACTGAATGTCTGTGCAGAAATGCTTAGAAAGGTCTTTTAACTCTCAACTGGTTCTGCCTTTTGTTGATATTAAAGGAGAAGGCTGTGATTGACAAACTTCTGCAACTGTTTCCATGTGCAGTTGTGAAATTTAGCAAGCTTGAGAACACAAGTGAAAATACAGGCTGAGTTTGTCATAGGTGTCTTCATTTGGAAGCCTCTCTTCAGGAACAAGGGCTTTACAAAAATTGTTTGATTTGTGGGGAAGGAACTTTCACTTCTATGCCACCCAGCTACCCACTATGGCAAATGTTGGTCTGTGCTGGTGATACAGGAGAGTGGTATCTGTTACATCTTAATACTCTGAGCAAACTGCTCTGGCTGATCCTGTTTTGGGCAACCTCAAATGCCCATGATTAGATGATCTTCACAACAGAAAGAAAAATTGTCTTACAGTTAATTCAGGAGAAGTGATAGGTGGCTTAGACAACTGTAGAGATGGAAGTTTCTGGCATGGCAGTTTGATCTGAATTTTCCCTTATGAAAACAGATCAAACCCTATACAACACGTGTGGTGTTGCAGGGCCCTACATTGTAGCTGAGGAATGGCATTATATGGCAGGATGCTCACGGGTATCAGTCATATGCAGAGGGAACTGAGGTTACTCTGCCATAGAAGCTTCCAGTGTGGCACCCACTGGAAGCGCTGCTGTCTGCATCCCCAGGCAAGACAAAGGGATGCATTCTGTGGCTCTGGCTAGCATGAGTACTCCACTAATAATAATAATAATAAAAAAAATCCCTGAGTTAAAAAGAAGTTAATTTGATTTTTGATTTTTTTAAATTTTGTTTATATTATTGCTCTAAAAGAGGTCCAGTTCTTGTGGGAGGAGAATTGGACCTCTCTTCCATATCTGTCGCTACTCAGGTGGTCAACACATTATTTTATTCTGGGGTCACAAGTGAAGTACATGTCTTTAAGTTCTGGACAGGTTTGTATTCCTCCCATATGGTCATCTGTCCTACCTGCAGGAAAGTTCAGAGTGGTGCTTCATGGCTCAAATGTTTTAAAGTACTAGCAGTATTCATAAAAAAATTGATAGTAGTGATATTACATCAAAAGGGAAAAGAAACCGATTGAGGTAGATGGGATTGATTCTTAAGGTCTATCATATTTCATGGATTCTTAAAACACTGCTGTATTTATAGGCTGTTTTCTAGTAAGCTATACTTTCTTTATAAGTTTACTATCTGTTTATTCATTAGAAATCTGATCAGTGTTGCAAAAAGTTCAAAACCTGTGGACCATTCCTTTGAGTGTCTGGTGATTTCGGTAATACAGCATAGCATGTAATACTTGGAATGCTCTTGGTGGATTGCTGTGGCCCAATGATGGGACATCTTAAGAAATGTATGTAAATTTGTGACCTAAATTTGTTATTAATTCTGAACTTGGATCAGCTTCTGGCACTGTGCTCTCTGCCTAGATATTAGAGAGTTTGCATGGGAAGTAGCTGCCTGATGATCAGTATTGTCCTAAAGTAATACTTGGTAAGAAATTTCATGTAGGATAACTTACTGGTAGAGAAAAATCTTTGTTACTTCTAATATTTTCAATCTCTTGCCCTGTCACATAAAACAGCCCCTTAATTTTCTCTTTCATTGTTCCTGGGAATACATTGAAAAGGAAAGCCATTTGTATATAGAAACAATCTAAATGGGTCATCTTCTGTATCTGAGCATTTTCAGAAATGTAAGTGCTTTCCTGTAGCTCGTGCTTATATATGGAGCACTGGCTACCAAGGTTGATTTTTGAGCCTGAATGTGGTAAGAAGTGTTTCAGATTTTTGGAATCCTTAACCATATGCTGATTATAGATATTCTAGTCCATCCTTGATTATAACAAGCCTCTTTACTAATAGTAATTTTTTTTACTTGAAACTGTCTGTGTCATTACCAGAAAGACTCTTTTTAGAAAAAAGGATTGATTTTATTAAGCAAAGAGATAAAGGTGTGGTTTTAAAATAGAGACAGTTGGAAAAAAAACCTTTAAGAGCTGTGTAATGCAGTCATAAAACATGTTGGATGTTCTGGTTTTTGGTCAGTTTTTGATGTTTGCTAGAGAGAGCTAAGAACTGTGCTTGGTGGTAACTTTCTAGAAGGCTGAGGGACTTTTAAAGACAGATTCTTCTCTACCTGTTTTATATCTCCTTTTTCCAGGAATTCATGAGATCATGTAGCAACACTTTCAAACTTGCACTATAAGACTTAACTTAAGTTTCCCATTTTCCTCAAAAGTCTGACTTCCAACATGAAGCTTTTAATGTTTGGGTGCTTTTTTTCCTTGCAGCTTTCATGTATGTCATTTTTGCAAGTTAGCAGTTTAGCTTATTTTTCAAGATATTATGTCCATTTAGATCCCAAGACACATCTGTTGGCTTTATTTTTAGAGTGCTCAGCTACCTCTTAGCTGGAGTTGCAGACAAAATGATAGATGGCTGTGATGTCTTGTTGAAACAAGAGCAACCATTTGGACACCATTGTTGATAGGATTGTAGAGAAGTCTGATTCATGTGTACTTGGAAACAGTACTTTGATTCAAAAGAAACACTTCAGAAAAATGTGTCTTGTGTGTGACTGTTGAAATGTTGAAATATCTGGAGCCTTGTAGAAGGAAAATATGTATGAAGTGCACAGAGTTACGGCTCTTCAAAAAATGAAAATGTTTTCAAATGCTTAAAATGGACAATGAAACACTTGAATATAATTATAATAATAATATTGTTGAGATTGCATGGAGTTTTTTTCTGAACTTTCTTAATGAAAATTTATATCTGGTACATGATAGTCTCACTGTAGTGCATGTATGAATATTGGCTAGAATTATGCAAGCCTTGGAGATAAGATTTAATAAATGGTGTGCAGATCTATTTTAAAAATATAAGATCTGGAGAATGTATTGTGTGTCCTAACTGCTGAGTCATATACAAATGTTTGATCTTTGTCTGCTCTTGTGAATTTTGAATTGTTTTGTGCTTAGTAGAACAATGGCAAAGGGAAGGTGAATAATATTCCAATTTGTGTTTGTCTATAACATATTTTTAATATATGTATTGTCCCCCACAGGAGGTAGGAGGTATGCTTTTGAACTCCCAGAAGACCAAGGAAGATGCTTCTGCTTTGTAGGGGACAGACCTAATATCAAAGATGGGTACCCTGTCTCCTGGCCACATTTTTTAAGAGAAAATAAGGACAGGTGCTTCATTTTATGAAGGAAAGAATGTAAGCAGCTGAGTTCATCTTCAGTGGATAGAGAAGATTGCCTATAGGTTTAAATCTGACAGATGAAAACTAGAGAAGGGATGGAATATAAAGTTTACCTATCTTTACTGTCATTCATAGATTTTAGATTCATATCATACTGTATGTGGGTAGTCTGGAAGAGGTGAAAAGAGGTGTCTGCTCTGAAAGGCAGTCCATACTGTCATGGGCCATATGTTGGCTCATTTCCAGACATGAACAGATAGCTGTCTTCAGCTGCCCATGTAGGTGTACTGCAAATGTTGTATTAGATCTAGGCTTTAACATTATGGTCAGATTTGACCGAACTGCATGTAATGAAAAGTTGCTTGACACAACATGTAAATAAAAGCAAGATGGGGTGGGTTTTTTGGGGTTTTTTTTTTGGTTGTTTTGGCGTTTTTTGTTTTGTTTTTTTGGGGTTTTTTTTTTGTTTGTTTGTTTTGGTGCTTTTGTTATTGGGGTTTTCTGTAAAAATGAAGTTGTCTTGCGGTAGTGAAAAAAATGTATTTTTTAAATAAAAGCTGATAGAGTTAGGTCTGCGAGAATGGAGTCAGTGTCTTTTAGTGTATTTATTAGAAAAACTAAGTATGCCTCAAACTAAACTACTGGTGATTTGATTTTTTTATGCCTTTCCTTTTCATAATATTTCAATATGGAGTGAAGTGGTTAGGTGCACTTTGGGTAATTTAATTTTTTTAATAACATATTAGTAATCTTGAATGCTGTTTGGGGACAGACAAAAATTAAGCTGATCAGTAACTATGGTATCTTGGCTTGGTAGGGAAATGAGCATTGATAGACTGTGGAACCACGTTTCATTGTGATTACATACTTCTCTCCTTCACCCAAACTCTGGTCTCAGCAGGATCATATTCTTCTGTGTGTGTATTAAGTTTAAAGTCACAGTGTTTTCCTCTCTCTCTTCTAAATACAACACCTCTGTAAGTGCTGATTTACCCTCAGCTTTTTTTATTGCAATGGAGCATGAATTTATGAAGGTGATTTATTCCTACAGGCAGCAGAGAGACTTTGAGCAAAAAATTCAACACCTACCAGTGTTGTTCCCCCATTTTTTGTTGTTCCCCCATTTTCAGTGCCAGATATGCATAAGCATCTCTTCCTGAATCTGGTGGTGTGCTGCAAACCTTCACTGCTGTGATGCAGCTAATAAGAGTGTATCTCAAACTTTTTCTAAAACAAGCAGTTTTCAAACCTTTTTCCTTGGAGCTGCTGAGCATTGTTTACATTGTTTACACTGCAGTTTGAGAAACACTGCCTTGGTTTGACTATCCCTGCTCAGTGTACCTCTGTATACCCACAAAACAGAGCTGAGTATGAGGAATGCAGAGAGGCAATAGATCCGCTGTCTTTCAATGGAGAGAGGAAGGTACCCAAAACTGCTGCTTTGCTAAAGGGCAGTGATGACCTTCCCCTAGAGAATGCCATCTCATGCCTTTCTTCTCACCTCAGTGCTTGCCATCCATGGTCTGTCACACCTACCCAAATGGCCCTTTATCTGTAAGGGGACATTGTGTTTCAGTGCAACATTAAAAGCCCCTCAGATTGACAGCTGCTGTCATGGAGAAAGAGATCTCTGCAGATGTTGTGTGACTGCTGCTTTTTAGTAGCTGAAGAGCCTTGAGTCACTTTAATGGTCTGTTGTGGCATGTATATAATGGATATTTCATGGAATTCATAAGTTGCTCTTTGTCAGAACATTTTGATCTTAAGGTATTAGAAACTAATTGAAGTGAACATTTCCCTTCAGCCCTGGCTGACCTCTGCAATCCACGTTACTGCTTAAAATAGTAGTTGCATTCACTCAGCCATTAAACAACTTCTAGAGCTGTACTCTGATCTCAAGAGTGTAGTTCTCTTAATGTTTTTTTTTAAGTTGGCCATAAAAGAAAGACAAGAGCTACTGTCAGAAATATTAAGCAGTAGCGTGCAATGTGAACAGGCTAGTTTAACTCACTCCTAAATATAATTCTTCTAAAAATAACTGCACTCCAAACAATAAAAATTGACATAAGTTGACAGCATGTTTTAGCAGACGTTGACAAAATGTTGACTTCTAATTTTTGAGCTTTTAGATTAAAAAATGTAAGCAAAAAATAACTGAAAAAATAATTGAAAAAATAATTTTAAAATATTAAACTCTTCTCATTGTCCTTGTCTGTTTTTTTTTTTTCTTTTGGTCAGGTGAACAATAAAAGGAGCATTTCATTACTCTTCTGATTTTTTTTTCCCCTCATCTCACCATTGTCTTCTCCTTTTTTCTACAAAATGGTGATGCTTGCTGAGGCTCTAGTTTGAGCAAGAGAAAAGATCCTCAGTTGTGGAATAAGTTACTGTTCACAGTTCAAGCGAGGCAGTAAATAAAATGCTTTGTTCTCTTTTTGTGGTAGAGGTAAGTGTTGCCTGCATGATAAAGTAGAATGATGGCACACAGGACTTGCTTTAATGTGTAGATATCATACACGAGGCTAGGCAAGTAAATGTAGTACAAACTGGTGTCGAGCTATGCTTGCTTGAATTGGTGGGTCACTTCCGTGGATGTGGAAAGCTTAATTATTTTAACAGCCTAAGTAATGAGTTGTAAATTACAGTTACCGCTTGAAATTTTTTTATAATTGCTCTAAATGGTAATAAGGAATTTCAGTCCAGTGTTATTCTAGTTGTGAGGCTTATCACTCTTACAAATATTTTAAAGGTTGGACTGCTAAAATTGATTTGTTATACTGTGCTTATTTTTGTAGATTCATCATTATGTACCTAAGCAAAAAACTGCATTTAATAGGAGTAGAATTTTAAACTGAAAGGTAGAAATTTATACCAAGATAAAGAATATAGCAAAAGAATAATGTGTGACCAATAAATTCTAGAATGTAAAGACTATAAACATTTTGGTTCATTTGTAATAAATAGTGTAACTAGTATACTTTAAAGAGCTACATGTAAGGCACATGGTGTGATTCTTGGGACAGCCCTGTGCAGGGCGAGGACTTGGAATTTGATGATCATAGTGGGTCCCTTCCAACTCAAAATATTCTGTTATCTATGCCTCCATGATATGAAGAGAAGGTAAAATTTGCTGTCAGAATTTTAAAATCTTATGGTCATATGGTTTGTTTTTTTTTTTTTTTTTAAGTATTAACAATGCTGATATGAATGGGGATTTTTTGAGGAGTGTTTTTATATCGTGATAGGTAAAGCTTGCTCAGCAAAGAAATTTTTAGCTAACTCAATTAATTTGTTTATACCTAGGGCACGAAATAATATAATTCTAACCACAATTTTGCAGTTACTCTTTCAAAGATTTGTTTATACTTTCACTGTAGACAGAACTGTATTTGGATAGAACAAAATAAAACCATAATCCTGAGTGATTTTTTTTTTTTTAATTGGAAGGTTTCTTAAAATAAAGATGCTCAAGGTCAGACCAGTCATCTTCAATGATAGGTGATTTGTGTACGAAATCCTAAAGGATTGCTGTGTGACCATTCACAACTATAATAAATATAAATGTCATGTAACATCTCATAGCATTTATAATTGTTATAATGAAAGCCAAACAGAACTTTTAGAGCTTCTCTGCTCTCTTTAACATCTGGCCAGCAGTGTTATTAAGGAAGACTATTTGATTTCATCTTATTATTGTCTCAAGACTGGAAGAAACCAATAACTACAAATGAGGTTTAAGAGGTGAAAAATAGGATTTGGAAAAATAGAGGAAATTACTAATGAGAACAGTGAGCAGCCTCAGGATCATGTTGGCAGTTATGTTCTGGAAAAGATTTGCTCAGGTTCCCAATTGAGTCTTAAAAACTCTGCCACCAAATTAAAGGAAACCTCGAGTGTTGTTGTCTGCAATAATAGTCTCGTTTCTGGATGTTACTAAATCACCTTTATAACACAATTTATGTGGACATCTCAGGAAACCATTTTTTAAAGTATTACAGATTTTTGTAATGAGCCAGATTTAGCAAAATAAAATACAGTCTTGTAATCTGCTAAGGTGGTGTGCAAAATAGCCTCTTTACTTAGTTTGTTCTTCTATGTCAGTTGCTATGTTCAAGTGACTCCTGACTCTTTTGATAACATTCTGCTTTTTACATAGAATAAATATTTTTCCTAAAAAAAAAACCTTTATATTTTTCTGCTTCTCAATGAGTTTGTTTTTTTCCCATTGGTAGTTACTAGAAAACCTCAAAATGGAAAGTCAGAATCTAAACCTTGTGATATTCCTTTTCTTCCCAGTTACAGACTATGGATAGTTTTGCCACAAGAAGAAAAGGTTTGGTTTAAGGGCCTCTTGTGTTAACGCAACTACTTAGATGGGCTTTGGATGGGGATGAGCTGTGGAGATTTCAAAGTTCTTTTCCAAAGCCTAGTCTTTGGCAAGAAACCTGATGAGTACTATGAAGAAAAAAACAAACCACTAAGTAAGAGGTGAGTGAAAGCTTGTAGCTAAAAATGCAGTAGCAAAATGCCCCCTCTCTTTCACTTACAAGGCTGAAACAAGAACACAGACTAGTCAGTCATAGTTTGAATCCACTAATTTCACATTTTGTTTTGAGAGTGTGTTCTATCTGCTTAATTTCTGTCCCTCCTTGGATGAAGGCTAAACCTGACAAATGTCTTGCAGGCATGAGGAAACCTCTGTTGCGGTCAGTCTGCCATGTGTGAAAAAGAGATTTTTTTGGTTCCCTTCAGCCTGGAATGAGACTTACCATGTCCATAGTTGCCTGTGATCACATCCTGATGTGATGAAGCTGCAAGACATATGGATGAGTGGGATCAATATATGACATTATCTGTGAAGGCACTGAAGTTTAATCATTGAGTTAAGATTGGTGAAGCAGTGCAGCAAGAAACTGTAGGGAGGAGTCAGATGGAATAGGAAAAAACAGGCATTAGTGAATTTTTTCAAATGCCTACTGAATTTGAAGGGCAATGGAGGTTTCTGTGTGATTTCTCCCCTAGGAAAATTAAGTTTTAAAACTGCCAATTTTTCTCTTAAATTATTTAAAGACCCCACCCTTTTGAAACTGGTAGTAAAATTCTCAAGGTTTTCTTTAATGATGTATTAAATGTTGATAGCTTTATATATATATATATATAGATTGTTTGCTTGTGAAGGAAACTGAAAGAGTGGAGAGGGATTGAAGCATAGAAGATATGCTATAAGGAGGAAATTAATCTGGGAGCTGGGAAAGGGGGAAAGGAAGATAAGTGTGATGTGTTGATAGACAATTTAGGAAAAAGGAGAGGTGAAGGAGCTTTGGAAGAGAGCTCAAGCATGTAGATATGTACATTTGAGAAGAGATAGAGAATAGCAGTTAGGGAAAGGAGAATAGCCTTCTTTATGAGAAACAAAATCCTGTATACAACTACATATAATCAGTGGAAAATATGATTGAAAACAAATGGAAGGAAAAAAGCAAGCAGAGAAAGGTAACAAAAATACTAAGGATGCAGAGCATCAAAATGCAGATCCTTCCTAAATCAGGGTCTTATTTAGGAAAATAAAACCACCTGAATTTACAATCGTCCAAAAATGTAAGGGAGGAGGGTTATGGGATACAAAACTAGATTAAGCTGTGACTTGAGGTTTGAAACCCTGTGCAGAACTGAAAGGCCTGTAGGTATTAGTAGAGCTTATTTATAAGCAATATTTGTTTTATTTGAAGAACTTCTAGACAGTCAGTCTAATATCTTGTTAGCCATTGTCATTCATCCTATAGTCTTAGAATATCTGTTAGGTTTTCATCTTACTTCCTGACATGCTGTTTTCCTTAAACACAGCAACACCAGGTTTTGCAGAGCCAGTTATTTAAGTGTGGGTATGAGGCTTCAGTGCCTTATGTTAACAATCTACACAAAGCCTCAGCAGTGTCTGGTTTTAAGAACATTATTCAGCCTGAAACTTTATGACTAACTTAGGTTTATATGTTGTATAAAATGCTTGCACTGTGGACACTGAACTTGAGGCAGAAAATGTGTCTGCTTCACTTCTATGTCTGTATTTTGAAAAAATTATAGATTTTATGTGTATATATTTTAATTGTAATATATAACATATATAGACAATATTTTTATTTTAATATCTGTAAGACTCATTGATTTTCAGAAATGTGCTTGTTAGAATGTAGACTGTCAAGAAATTCTTGAGGTACCAATTTCATTAAGCAGTCCCTGCTGATTGTTCTTGCCTGCAAGGCACCCTGCAGTTGTGTGGTCTTAGACTAAGGAGGATTGGGTACTCATCCAAGGTCTTTTTGTTTTTGTGGTTTTTTTTTTTTTTTTTTGTTCTGAATTATATTTTGCTTGGATTAATACTCTCTTCAGAAAATTTTACCTGCATGCTTGAAGTAAAAACAGGGGTGGAAATTTCAGGATTTCTATCTGTGCTGCTTAAAAAGTTGTTATTAAATTATTACCAAAGTATTCATTGCAGATTTATGCAAAACTTTTCCAAGAATTCTTGTCAAATCTATTTATGCACTGGTGAAATCAAGGAGGCTTTGTAATTTATTTCAATAGAATCAGGCTCCTTATAAAAAGAAGCAGGGAAAGCTGAGTGGCTGCAGGGAATTCCTGAAGTTTCTCTTTAAAGACAGAAGCTGTCTTTTTCATTCTCATCACAGTATGATTAATTTTAAACTAGCAAAGTAGGAAAATAAGGCATCTGTGTAGATTTGGAACTGGACTTTACAGTTGGGCTTTTGTCAGAAATAATGGCGATGAGTATTCTACACAGAACATTCTTTCTAAAATCTCAGCTGTAGCTAGTCCTTATTCTTAAACTAGGACTGTTTTTCAGAGGAAAGTAATTCTTGTAAATAATTTATTTCAAACTGGAGACACCCTATTCTGTGAATACTTTCAGTTAACTTCTTAATTGTACATGTGACATTATCGATGGGGAAAGTATTAATGAACTTGGGGATGAGGGAGTTTGAAATAAAATAGGCAATAACAGTGACAGTTCAAATGAAATAAGATTTTATGTTGTCAGTTCTGTAAGATGGTAGAAAGATTATTCTAAAATCGAATAAGCAGTTTGCATGCATAAGTTACTTATCAGTAATCTGATGCCATGTCAGACAGACATCTGTAATTGTTTATTTTTCCAGAAGAAATAAATGCATAATTTAAAATAAAACATTAAAGTAGTGCTGGGTGGGGGTGGGGGGAGGGAGGGCAGGGAGTTTATTTTGCATAACAATGTTCTCAGAAAGTAATCTTATAGTACATCATCAGGACTCATTTAATTCAGACCATTTCTTCATATGTTATATACCTCAGCTGATGGACACATTTTATTTTAGTAGTAATTCCAGTCTTCCTTTCTGTTTTATTTTGTATTGAAACAACTGTAAGGGGGAGAAGGTCCTACAATTCTAAGATAATTACCATAACACTAGGAAAACTTGGTTGATTTTTCCTATATGTGTTTCCTGATTCTTTTAGTCCCTTAGCAGTTCTCAGCCCTTTACCATCCAGGAGGGCCCTGTGCAATTTCCTAGTAGTCTTCTTGAAGCTGGAATCCCAAAACCAGTATTCTCAGTTTTCCCTACCAGTACTGAGTCAGAGGCAGAATGGTAACTTTTCTTTTGTTTGTTCTTGTTTCTGGCTTGTTATTTTTCTTCCTAATACAGCCCAGTGTGCTATTTGCCTGATTTGTGAGGAAAAGGCTTTGTTGGCTTGTCTTCAGCTGAGGATCTGGGTCTGTTGCAACCCTCAGGTCCTTCTCAGCAGGGCTGCCACTTGTCCTGCCAGCTGTCAGCCCTTTCTCCTTGTACTTCCACTGTTTCAGCTGACTCATTCCTCAAGTATCTCCATGTCGTTCCTTCCACTATCATACAGTGAGTTTGGGTATGAGATTTTGTTTGGGTTTTGTTTGTTTAGGGTTTTGTGGTTTGTTTTTTTTTCTCCATGCCAAACAAGATGAGAACTATATGTCCACCACTTCTTACAATCTGTGATAATTTAAAGATGATTCAGGAATCAAGGACTTGGAAATGTGAAAGAAAAATGGTCCTGAACATCTTGGAGACCCAGTCCCCAAAGGGCTTCCTTAGATTTGTGTCTTAGAGAAGAAAGCTGAATTTCCAAACTTGTAAGTTACCAAGAAAAGGAATAAATCTCTTTTAATTTTCATCTTTGCAGTGATGAGAAGTTATTTCTACTGAACAGTTGTATAGTGCCAAAAATTCTGGAATTTCTTAGTAGTAATCCCAGCACTGGTTATACAATCACTTTAACTCAGTGTTATTCTCTGCTGCCCTTTGAGGATGTCATCCCAGTAAAGACTGTCCATCCATATACTATGTGTTGAATCTTTTTTATTGACAAATAAATACTTATTTTCTGGGGATGTGAATACCAGCAGCTTTCAGATGAGGAAAAATGAGCAAATATGTCAAAAACAACATTACAGTCACGTTGTGAATATGTGCAATAAAACCTGCTTTATACCCATGTATTTCAAATATATGTCATAATAATTTGTTTTGATTAATATAGTTAAAATTGGGATTATTTTACATAAATAATCAGATCAAACTCTTATGAGATAAACCTCTTATCATCTTAAGTATTTCTTTTGAAGATACAGTTTGAATGGAGAGTGGAGGAATGAGGTCTGATAGATCTGTGTGTGAAAAAATTAATTTTGTTAATCTTTTGTTCATGGAAATTTTAAAAGACGTTTTCTGACAACCTAATCTAGTAGTTTATTTTTCCTCAATATTGCAGCTGAAATTAAAGTCATCCATCATAATGATGTAGATAAATAAAGAAAATATTCCTCACAAAGGTGTTACTACAGGCTAATGTTCATCTGGCGATGACATTGTTAATAAAGAATAAATTTGAATAATGAGTGCACAGAAAGTTACTGTGACTGAGACAAAGAATGCAGGAGCATTTTGGTCTCAAAAAACAGAACTAAGATGTTACAAATAAAACTTTCCTGTGATTCTGATGGTTTTGTTACTGTTTTATCAACTAATACTGCAAGATTAGAACCAAAAGTGCTTATATTTGGTAGACGTATGACAAACAGTGGTAGTAGCAAAGCAAGCCTCCTGCCCACACACCAAATGCTGTTGCCTGCTTTCAATTCACATTTAACATAGTCACTTTAAGGATGTGAAAGGAAGCTGGGTGTTCCTTTCCTTCTCTAAACTCAAAGGTTATTTTCCATCTTTAACAGTACTTTATGTTTTAAATGGAAGGTTCATAGATATGACTGGTCTCTGCTCTTGCTTTCGGAGAAACTTTCTCATCCTTATGAAGTTCTACAAGGCCAAGTGCAAGGTCTTGCACCTGGGTTGGGGCATTGCCAATCCATAGAGGCTGGACAGCAGTTCAGCTGAGAGCAGCCCTGAGGAGAAGGGCTTGGGGTGCTGCTGGATGAGCAGCTGAGCGTGACCCAGCAATGTGTGCTCAGAGCCAAGAGCCAGCTCTGTCCTGAGCTCATCCAAAGCAGCGTGGCCAGTAAAGAGAGGTGATTCTGCCCTTCTGCTCTGTCCTCCTGAGACCCACCTGGAGCACTGCATCCAGCTCTGCACTTGCCCTAGCACAGGAAGGACATGGACCTGTTGGAACAAGTCCAGAGGAGGCCATGAAGGTGATCAGAGGAGACTGGAGCACCTCTCCTATGGAGACAGGCTGAGAGAGCTGGGGTTGTTCAGTCTGGAGAAGAAAAGGTGTCAGAGAGACCTTCCAGTACCTAAAGAGGGCTGCAAGAGAGCTGGAGAGGGACTTTTTACAAGGGCATGTGGTGAGGGGAATGGCTTCAAACTGAAAGAAGGTGGGTTTAGATTAGTTTTTAGGAAGAAATTCTTCACTGTGAAGGTGGTGAGGCACCGATACAGGTTTTCTGGAGAAGGTGTGTATGCCCCATCCTTGGGAGTTTTTAAAGCCAGGTTGGATGGGGCTTTGAGCTGTCTGGTCTAGTGGAAAGGTCCCTTTCCTTAAAAAGGCAGACCTCTTTAGAGTTTTCTTCCAACACAAACCATTCTGTGATTCTATGAATTTATGGTGCACATGGAAAACAAAGGTCTGTTTTGATTTCACTGTATTTTTACTGCAACTCCACATTACATTTTTTTTTCATCTGTGTGCTTTATTACAATAGTGGAATATTAGAATCAAAAGACTAGCGTCGTATTTCTGGTTTCTGAGCAGGGGGTATTTTTGATGGATACTAAACTTGGTTTTGTTCAGTTGATTTTCTCAGCTGGAAATATAGTATCCACAAGTGTAAAATCTCAGAATGGAGTGCTGAATTCCCAATAAACTAGTTGATCTCAAAGAGACACCCCCAGGTGGAGTTACTTATCTGTCTTATGTTTGTCTTACCTATTATTTTGCCATGAGCTGACTAATTCAGGCAAATTTGTAATCCCTGTAGGTATGATGACATTCCAAACAATAGTGACTCTGGAAATAGATTGTAGGACGTTACGTTCCCTGTATTTCTTCATTTTTACTGCAGGGCAAATAAATATATATTCTTTGGCTCACAATGATTACACCTGCTGAAATACGGGACCTTTGCTCGAGACTATTGCTCTGTGCCAACAGCCTTATTATAACTGTATTTTTTTTCAGTCAGAAGAGCAGTAGGAGGAATAATGCATTTAAATATACCAAATCATATTTAATTTGTTGCTTAGCAGCCAAAGCAAATTATGGAAATCTCTGAGACAGATCAAAGATTGCTGTAGTATAGGGATTTCAGATCATCTTGCCCATTTTACACCAAAGTTCAGAGTTTGAGGGAGAGAGATCTCTTTTCCTAGTTACCAATGTCCTCAGCAAAAATAATTTTGATGAAACCTGAAATGGCATCAGGAGAAGAGAAAAAGTGATTGCTAAAAAAAAAAAAAGCAGAGTTGGGATAAGAGTACAGGCAAAAAGAAAAACAATTCTGCCTTTTGATATGTCACCAGATGAGCACTTCAGTTAGATACATAGATGAGAAAATGTGATATATTCCTGATCTGGATGTTGAGGGAATTCTCTGGATGCCAAGTTAATTTACAGGTTTTTTCACCATGTAAGTTCCAGTGCATGGAAAATGCACAAACTATTCAGTAACTAGTCAGTGCTGTTGTGAAGGTACAGGTGATTCACTTTCACGTTGTGCATAGGGCAAGCTATGTTATGTGTGAAATCTCAGTTGTTTGGTATTAATTTAGTTTTGCTGTCTATAGCTGGATATGAAATGTAATAATTACCACGGCAAAAGCAAACACAAACTTTGAGCACATACAATTCTTTCAATATTCTTCTGTCTCCAATATTTTGCACAAGAAAGAATTGCTATGAATTGATGTTTAGGGGTTGGGAATGTGGAATATAAAATCTATTTAAAGATAAAAGTACTTTCAAATACATTAAAAGGTAAGATATGTCTATAAATACACACAAAATAAAAAAAGGCAGCTGCTTTAAACATATAGGTAAACATTAAGGTATATGCAAATAGGAATGTTCATATATGGGTCATGAAAGATCACCTGAGGGACTGGTATAGCTCTGTAAAAAACCTTCCAAAGCTCTTGCAGTGGAGAAGGGTGTAGATTGGGAAATATTTTACCTTTTTTTTTTTTTTTTTTTTTTTTTTTTTTTTTTTTTTTTATGAAGGAAGCAACTGCTGCAGTGCATGACAGCTGGGCACTGTAATGGGAGATGTGCATGCATGTATGAATGGAAATTTTTAAGCTTAAACCATGAAAATGGACTAATTTTGAGTCAAATGTTTTGTGATTGCAAATCTGTTGCTGTCATAAATTATTCTTCAGAGAAACTCAAAACCTTTTGAACAGAAAAATCCTTTTGGTGGGAAACCTGATGTACACTAATATCTTTGGTACCCAGCACACAAGCACACAGGCCACAGTCCATTTCTTTGATGGTCATATAGGAAATAGAAGCTGAAATTCCCTGGCTATGACCACAAGTGTGATTTTTAACTTTAATTCTTTGGGGTTTATTTCTTTTTCAGTTTCTGTTGGTGTAAAGGTAATGCTTACCCTCAGTTTAAAGTTCCTCTATCTGGTTTAAGTGAGTAATCCTTATGTGTGGGCAGCATCATTTTGAGGGAAGCTTTTGATGCATATAAGCTGCTGGTGCAGAGAGATACTGGATATTTATGGAAGTTGGGTTCCAAGGTTTGGGCTTTTTTGTGTATGTGAAGGAGTGGAGTATTTTTCATGCTAACATAGAGAAAGAAATGTATACTTTTTAAAATAACATATAGAAAATGTCAACAACTTTTACATCACAAATATTTTATAAAGAAAAACTCAGACATACTACAATCTGAATGTTTACTTTGCTGTGAAATCTTTCTGCAGTTTGTATTGCAGTTTGGTCTTCTAAGAATTCTGTTTATGCAGTATCCTTTGTTTAAAGATATTTATGTACTTCAAGGTTTAATTTGATTTAGTAAAACATGTGAGAAACATTGGAAGTATATGTTTTCTTTCATAAGCAAAAACTAAAGGAATGGAGAAACTTTGGGGACTGCCTAAAGTTAACTCAATGTGAGAAACTTAGAGCCAAGTCTGCAGATTCCTTATACCCTAACCTCAAATTTCTTATTTTTCCTTTTTTGGCATTCAGAATTTAATTTCAAATTGTAATTTTAGACAGTTGTAAAAGTATAGCTTACAGGACAATGCTGACATAAACATAATATATCTCAAAAGATTCTTTGGTACTAAACCTGAAATTTTTCAAGTTAGTTTAGTTATAATTGAGGGTAGGGGCTCTTCCTGTGTTGTGTTTTTGGTGTGGTTTGGTTGGTTCTTTTTTCCTGACAGAAACAGATACTGTTATTATAGTCTACAGTTTCAATGGAAAAAAGAGAGAGAGAGAGACTGAAGAGCATGCAGGGAGCATTATTTTGGTGTTTCACTGATGAAAGTCAAAGATGATGTTACCAGTCAGCAATGGGCATCTAATGGGCAGTTTCCTTACTGACAAAAGCCTTAAGGGAGGTAGACTACACTTAGAAAATAAATCATCAGAAGTGATCTCTTTCTGTAAGATACAGCTTTTAGTTTGATTTGGAAGACCAATTCCTTTAGTTGTGCAGGAGCTCTGTTTTTCTCAAAACTTATAATGGACAGCTTCTCTCCATGTTTTCCATATGAGCCGTAAAGCTTCAGCTATAGGGGATGCTCTCACAGGCCCGTTCTTACCATGTGCTCACTTTTAGAACATGATCTGTGTATTTCTGACAGAACTGTTGCTAATTGTACATGTGTTGTACAGCAAAAGCACCAACAGAGATTCCTTGTGTCTATCAGAAAGGCAACAAGCAGTAATAGCCCCAGAGCAATTTGAGGTAGTATGGTCCCAGTTGTAGTCATTCCTCAGAACCATTAGCACTGTGCTGATGTTAGGCAGCCAATCTGTTTCCATCTTCTGGAGTGTAACAGGACTGTGTGTGCATCTCTTATATGGAGGGAGGGAGAGACAGGTGTCAGTGAAGGACAGACTGCAGAGGCAGAGCACTTTGGTTATCTGCAGCACCTTTTCCCCTGCTACCGTCCTGAATAGTGTGGACCCCCTGTCAAGCACATTGGGATAGCAGTTTGCATGTGTATCTTGAATTACCTCGTTCAGGAAGTGGTGGTGCTCCTGGGAGGCTGAAAGCATTCTGGTGATCCTGCTTTTCTCTCTCTGTTTGGATCTAACCAACCACAGACTATGTAGCATTGAAAATTACTGGCAAGAACAATGTTGAATCTTGTTTCCTAGCTTGCAATCTTGCAGGCAGGGCAGAGAATTAGTATTTTTGAGGGTTTTGTGTGGATGGGATGATATTTAGAAAATAAAATTGTGACAAATTGTTTTATCTTTATTTGCATTGAGATGCATTTGAAGATTACATAATCTTGCAGGATTGGATCATTAATCTTTATTGCTATGTTTCTTCATTTATGAGTTTGTTTCCTAGCCTGCAATCTTGCAGGCAGGGCTGAGAATTAGGATTTTTGAGGGTTTTGTGTGCATGGGATGATATTCAGAAAATAAACTTGTGACGAATTGTTTTATCTTGATTTGCATTGAGGTGCATTTGAAGATTACATAATCTTGCGGATTGGATCATTAATCTTTATTGCTATGTTTCTTCATTTATGAGCTTGAATATATCCCTGAAGCAGAGTGAATTTGTCTGCCTGCTTGCATTTATATTCTTAGCATAATAAATTCTAAGCCAGCAGAATATACCACAATGGCTGATGTTATTCAGAGCTGCAGAGCTGTAAATGGTAACAAATATGTGAAATTGTTTCGTTTGTACAGAGAGATGTTGTGCTTACAGAATAGAAAACTGCATGCATTTTGTATGTTTTGTGATCTCAGGTATTTTTCCCCTAATGCATAGCTGAAGTTTACTTGAAATTACTAAAGGTAGATTTGTTTCCTAGCTTCTCTAGGGAAATTAATTCTAACTGCTTTTCATGAATGTAAAAAAATTACTGAAGGCTTTCTGTGGAATTATACAGCATGTACTATGCTTGCGTCGTGCATGCACTATTAACAGTCATTACCCAGTGAGCACTAAGTTAGCACTGTGATGCCATTAAAAGTCTCTGAATATTGAATAAATGAAGATGTTCATTTAATTCTAACATCAATAAAAGTTTCTGGAAATTTGGACTCTGTGAGGGTGACAAATTTTGGTGGATTTTTTCCTTCTTTAATTGCCCAGATGCCTTTTTAAATGGTTTTATTTATTTTAACATTTGGATACAGAAAGGAGTGTAACAGTCACATTCAGGTGTTTGGAAGAGACAGACATATTGGAGTGAAAAGCCATAAAAAGATTTAAGGGATTGGAGTGTCTGTAACATGGGGATTGTCTCGAGGAGCTGAGGTTTAGCCTAGAGGAGAGAAGGCTCAAAGGAAGCTCATCAATGTGTATAAATGCCTGACAGAAAACAGCAAAGAAGATGGAGCCAGGCTCTTCTCAGTGGTGCCCAGTGACATGACAAGAGACAATGGGCGCAAACTGAAACACAGGAAATTCCATTTAAACATAAGAAAAAACTTTCTCTTTGTGGGTCTAGTTAAACACTGGAAAAGGTTGTCAGGACATTGTGGACTTTCTATTTGTGAGGTACTCAAAACATGACTGGTAAGGCCTGGACCAACATACCTGGGTCTAGATAATCTTCAGAGGTCTTTTTTACCTGCATTGATTCTATGATTTATTGGCCAAAGTTCTTCTGACTTGCTTTCTGTGGAACTGAGCTTTTGAACCCTCAAACATGTGGTCTTTCTTAGACCTTCTAGAAACATTTTAGGAGGAATGGAGCAGCACCGGAACAGTTTGCTCAGAGAGATTGTAATCTTCATACTTTCAGGTTTGTAGACCATGATGGATCAAATCCAAGGCTGTTCCTCCTTAATGCTGGAAATAATCTCCACTTGAATGGGAGCTTGGCCTAGATGATCTCTAGTGGTCCCTCCAAAGAAATGTCTCTGTGATTCTCTGCATTCCTGTGAATTTTAGATGCTTTGTTCATCAAACATGAGGTAAAATGAGTAAGGATTCTTGCTAATTGCTGTGTTTGGGTTCAGAATGATGAAGTGATCCAAGCAACTTAACCTCCTGTAGCTGCAGTACTTTGAGGGGCTGTCATAATGCATGTGGTGACATACCTCCTATCTCTGTCCTTGGAATTTCTGCAGCTGAGGATTCCTGCCACTGTACACATACAAAGAGCAACTTTGTTGTATCAGCAAGTATCGTAATGTGGAGACAGTGCAGCAAAAGAAGATTCTGGTTAAAAAGAAGCCTGATTTTGCCTAGGTGCTTGCAGACCAACAGTGGAGAGTCTGTGGTCAACACATATAAAATAATGCCTGGATTAGTAACTCTTTTCCTTTTGTAGGTGGAAGTTTATGCAACAAAAGTACCTAAGTTCTACTGCACTCTTTTCCTCAGCAATAACGTGGAGAAGTTGTCATTGGGGTAAGGATCATTACCTCTGTGCTGATCCATTTTCATGATTCTCTGCGCTGAATGAACTGTAATGAGTAATCAAATCCCTTCATGTTAGCTGCTAACTTGTTTTTGCTGTAGCTAATGTCACATTGAATATATCATGAGATAATGATACATTTTCATAGCTTTTCATATCTCTGAAAAGTTATAGCATGTGGGCTTCTTATGCTTGTTTTTGATGCTGATTATCATGGAAGATTGTCCTCACTCCTCTGTTCTGTATCTTTTCTTCCCTTAGAAAATGGGCGGGAGGTGGGGGAAGGCAGGAGGAAGGAGGTAACGCTGAAAATTAAGTTGCAGCACATCATCTTCTGGAATGGTGGGTGGTTCAGGTTGTGTGCATTTTAGAATTCTGTGTTTTCGGAAGCTGACATAAAACCATGCAGCAGATGAAATTATAATTACTTCACTGAGTGACCCAGTGTGTAGCACAGTTGCACATTGGTCTAAGTTTACTTGTTTTACTGTAATTAATATATCATATTAGTACATATGGTTTTGAAGTGAAAGACTGAAAAAATGTTTTTCACATTTGCAACTAATTATAGTTATGCCTACTTTAGTTTCAGACAAGTACTGTCAGTGGCTTGATTGAAATCTTGAAAAGCATAGTTTGTATGTCTTGGCACGTGTTTCTCTATATATAGCATAGAAATTTTGATTTCTGTATGGTATCTAACAGCAGTAACAGTTGCTAAAATACTTTTGAAATGTCATAAATTATGTAGAATTCTGTCAGGTTATATAAAGTCAAGACTTATTCTCCCCATCCCAGTAATTAAAAGTATTTAGGAATTACTCATCTTTTTATCTCAATAAACAAAGGAGGGATCATAAAGAATCATTCAATACAATTAAAAAAAATATATAAATAACTTTGGTAAATGCAACTTTAGGCAATTTATACCGTGCCAAATATTTGTTTATCTTAAGGTTTTGAGCCTAGTTTAAACAGATAGAGAACATGGAAAAAATTGAGTGATTTGGAAAGGTAAGATCTTCATGTATATACACAGAAGGTGTTGCCCATGGGAAAGCAACAGGTGTCTTCAAAAAAATGATAATGTTTTCCTCTCTACTTTTTTGTCTCAGTTGTAATGTTGGCTGCAGAAGCTCTTACAACACATCACAGACCTAAGCCTCTTTTCTGTGCCTCTGGCACCCTGGGTGAAGTAATGCATTCTCTTCACCCAGTAACACATAGCTTTTTGGTGACTGGAAAAAGGAAGAGTCAGAGATCCAAACTGCCAAAACAGAATTGAAATACAGAGAAGAAACAGTTACTCAAGAAAAAAAAAAAAAGGGAAAAAAAAGGAAAAAAAAAAAGAGAGAGAGAGAATAAATACATGAGGAAATAAGATGAAGAGAGAAATATGGATGTAGTGCCTTGACTCTGGCTGGATGCCAGGCATCCACCAAAGCCTCTCTCCCATTCCCCTCTGCAGCTGGATAGGGGAGAAAAAATATAATGAAGGATTCATGGCTTAAGAACTGGAAGAGATCACTCACCAAATATTGTCATGGGCAAAACAAGCTAGAGCTAGAGATGCTAATTGAATTTATTATTAATGAACCCAAACCAATGAGTTACAAGGGTATGGACAAAGGGAAATTAAACAATTTTTTCTTATATCACATTTATCATTCTCAAGACAGGTGAACAGAAGCTGTTGGAATAATAAAAAAGGAAATGACCCCCCAAAACAAACCAATAAAAACCACCACCAACAAATAATACCATTTTTTCTTTTCCATTTTCTGTACCCACCAAAGATGTTTCTGAAACTTCTCATTCTACTAATGGATTACTTAACTCTAAAAAATTAAAAGGAAAATGAAAAACTATCATCCCAGACTGTTGTTTAAACAGATTGTAAATACATTCTCTCCCTTTTCATAATATTAAGTGAAATACTGAGATAGTGGTTTGGCATCATCTGGGGCCATAAGGAAGCTAAACTTACCTGCTTGGAAGAACAGTTTATGTTTCAGTAAAAGTGGTTTCAGTTTAATCTTCATTAATTACAGTAATGGAGGAATCAGAAAACTCAGTGTTTTTTGACTTCTTTTGAAAATCAGCAAATGAGTTGAAGACCTGAAGTGAGCAAAATTACATGTACAAGGAAACTATTGTTTTGTGTTGCACAAAGCACTTCAGTTGCATTTATATGCAATGATAGGATTGGAAGGCAGAGGAAGAGTAGGACGTACATACTTCAGCACACAAAATGTGAATAGTTATATGTAATTTACCTGCCATCCTGGCGGGTTTATAAATTTTTTCTAAATAGACACTAATACAGAAACCAAGAATTTTATAGTGTCCCTGTACTGACAATGTTGTAGGTTTATAAGGAGAGGTAATCCGCTGTGAAAAAGCTGAACTCCTGCCTAGTCCAAAGGCAATAGTTGTGTTTCTGATTTCTGTACTCACAGAGTAGTAGATATAAAATTCATACTGTTCAGCCTGAATGAGTTATTTAATTCTAGATAAATGGCTGGATTTTTAGTTGATTGAAATTCCTTAGAGAAGCATAATGATTTGAAATACTTGGATTTTGCCTTTCTCTACAACGTATTTTATTTGTGGGTTGGTTTGGCTTTTCTTTCACTTCTGATTTTCAATTTACTGTGCTCAAAGATTGGAAGAAGAGATGAGCAGCTGAGAGCTATGCATAGTAGGAAGAAGATGGCATTGTTCCCTGTAATAAGTACCTCCAATGTGGCTGGGACCACTGGTGGAAATGACAGCATGGTTTTGTTTATCTAGCTTCTAGGGCTTTAATAAAGTTATGTGTTCTGCCCTGAAATGTACAGACTCACTGGGATATAAAGTAAAGATGATCCTTCAGCACCTTCTCAACTACCAACCCTCCTGCCCTTGCAGTATTTTAATGGGGAAAAAATAAAAAGGGGATCCTGAGCTGAATATTTTGAGAGCATTTTGACTATTTTTCTGCAAAAGACCTTAAAATAGTGAAAAAAAGGGTTCTGCACAACAAATAGTGATGTTAAAAAGCTCTTTTTGGAGGAGAAAAAAAAACGCCAAACAACAGACAAACAAACAAAACTAAATGGGAAAAAACCCCAATAACCAATACAATAACCAAACAATCTCCACTCCCTCCCTCCCCTACAAAAAGTGCATGAAACAAAACAAAAACAGCCCCCAATGGACCCAACTATGGAGGCTTGGAATAATTGTCATAAAATACAGCAAAATTGCAGACTAGTCATCCTTCAGGTAGAAGGTAAAAATTAGAGTGAGAACTATTGCTACCTAGGACCCCTGAGTACAATCTTCCCACTCCCATTTTTTTAACACCAAAACAAAACCCATTGCATTGTCATTAATGTCTTGTTTCTACAAAACAGACTATTAATTAGAGGATTGATTATTTTTTTTAATTTCTTCTGTCTTTAATATGTTTACATCCATCTGACTTTTGGTCCCGCTAGTACAAAATATTTTGATGGAGCAGAACTCCAAAACAATTCTTTTTTAGATACTTTGTAGGATTGGGATTTTCACAGGATAGGACTCTGTGAGCTCTTATTTCTCATTGAGAGGCTCATTTTCAGACATTGTAATAGGGCATGAGATTTTATTTTCATATGATATTTGGGATCTCACATCATATAAATTTTCTTTATATTTAAATAATACCTGTGTTGGCTATCTGAAGTTTTCAGCTCTCCTTTGCTAAAAGGAGAGCAGGAAGAAAAGTAATACATTTTCTATAGAGGTGCCAAAAGCAAACTTCAGCATTTATTCTCTGGAATGCATATTTTATATTTTTGGGTGACATGGTAAGTGTATCTTATTTCATAGAGTGGGTCTTAAAAAGATGTACATTATAGATTTTTTCCTGATTTTCATCATGACATTACATTAATAAAATTGAGCTGATAACTTCAATCTAAGCCAGTTTGGGGACTGTATTGCAATATTGAGTAAGTGCATTACATAATGACTTAAAAAAAGAAATACAGCCTTCTCTCTTTCATTATTTGTGTAGTATATTCTATGGCAAGCTTATTATTTCAACTGATTTTCCTTTAAAGGAACAATTTTAAAAGCTGGTTTATGTCTGCTAATTTAGCTGTGACATTAGAAACATTTTATTATTTTAACAAAACCCTTGTGTATTTCCTTGGCTTTTAAAAATACAGTGTAACTATTTTACTTCTTTTTACTCTGGCTGCTTAGCATGATAACAGTAATCACACTGAGAATTCTGTGGATATTTATGATTACAGTTCTGGTGTCTGTGCCTGTTTTAAAAAATTTTGTTTAGCAGAATTGGCACCTAGGTTGTAAAGCAGTCTCTTGACCTACCTTTCAGGTTATGCTGGTAAATACTACTGTATTAGAAAAATTTTAGACAAGCATGAGTATCAGCAACAGAAGAGAGTAAGTGGAGTGTGACTGATGCTGTTGCCTTCTATTGATAGGAACAACTTTAAGAGGAAAGGAAATACTACTTTTCCAAAGTCTGTTCATTTCAGGAAGGCTTCAAATTGGTAGGGATTTTTGCTTCAGAAATACTAATCTATTTGCCTTTAACGTTATGTAACTGCACCTCAGTTCTTTAGACTTGGCTTGGAATCATTTTTTATCTTGATAACATCACCCAAGGAAAGGGTGAAATGGCCTTTTATAATTGTGAACTTTTTCTATTGGTGCATCTGTCTATAATCAACTAGTTAAGGTAGGTGATCTTTCTGCGTCAGTTTCAGAATCCACATTTTAAGATGCAGTTTCCTGAGCTGTTTTGTTGTACTGTTGGTTGGGATTTTTGATGTTAAGTAGACCACTGGCAATGGAAACCACAATCTAAAACTTCAGCTCTGTGTTGGGTTAAGTGCAGCTCAAGGACTGTACTCAGGCAGGTACTGTAAGGTATATGTACCATTAATGGTGAGTCCCTGTTCTTGAAAGTATTGCTTCCACTGGAGTCAGGTTGAAGAGTGCCATGAAAAATCAAGAGAGAGATGCATTGTTTGTGTTGGAAAAAATAATTATCATTGCTAGTTCACTATGTATTCTGGTCTTGATATTATATAATACCATAATAATTCTATTATTAGTTGATACTGAGAAGTATATGATTGAGTCCAGAATTTCTGCAAAACTCTTTCCAAATGTTTCCATATGTTGCCCAGGATTGTTGGAACGGTTTGATTAAAAATTCAGAGCTTGTCTCAAATAAAGATAAATTATTCTAAGGTATTTTATTGTAATAAAGATGATACTGCTTGTGTTAGGTGTGAGATCATTCTGTGTTCTCAGTTGTTCAAACATATGCCGCTTCTGTAGCTTTAAAATAAGTTCTGACCTTAAGAACAACAAAGTTCTTTGGCAAACAATGTCCCTTGGATCTTGCTTCTAGGAGAGATCATCTTCATAATGTCCATTGTCTTTCCTCCTCGGAGTCAGCTGGTGTTTCTTTGCCAGAATTATCTGGAAAGTTGCTCTGTAGAAAGCTCCCAGCATGTTTGTGGAAGGAATAGCTTCCTAGACACAAGTTAACTTTATCTGTTGAAACAGCTTATCAGATGCAAACTTCTATTTCTTTTTCATGGATCTTGTAAATATACAGAGAATACTGAAGACAGATTGGTTGAAATGTTCATTGCACAGTGCTGCTTTCACTGCTAATGAAGTCTAAAGTTATTAAAGAGGCTGCATTTTTAAAGTGCTTGAAAAGAACTTTCAGATTTTTTCAGGCAAGGGGATTAAGGCAGATTTATTTTCACAGGGTATGCCTGCACGAGTCCCAAATCAAAAATATTTTCTCCGTGCTTTGATCTACACTTGGTTGGTGGTTTATTTGGTTTTTTGTTTCAAATATAGCACTACCACTGAGAAAAGGTGTTAACAGATGGAGTGATAAAAGTGAATGATGGAAGCTGTTTTTACTTCCTACCAGCAAAGTGTGTTGGCACTCACCTGTGAAAAAACCTAAACACTAACAGAATTGAACTTTGGGAAGTAAAGTGAATAATAGTTTAGGGTTGCTTGTTTTGGGTGTGTTGTCTTGTTTGGTTTGTTTGGGTATTTTTTTATAATTCAAGTATAGACAAAGCTCTAGAATTCTGGGAAAGTGTGAGTGGCAGAAAGCTGACCACAAGATTCTCAAACCTATCTTGTTTATTAATGGTTTAAATTCGCAAGCATCTCCCTGTGTTGTGACAAGCAATCTGTCTTGCAGTTGGTTTTTCTTGTGTGTGTGTGTGTACAGTTGCATTTCTGTGACTGAGTATTTTCTGTGTTGTAGAACTGGAGAATGCCCTATAGTTGTTACAGTACAGCTTTTATTATCCTGCACTGTTTTGTTTCCATAGGTTTTAAAAATTAATTTATGGTGAAAAGTTGCTTTTGCGTGTGATAATAAGCTCCATATGTTTCTATTTGTGAGGAGAAAGAGGTGGTAGAAGTCTCTTTGTATACAATTCTACATACAATATACATATAACCCTGACTTAAGGTAGAAGTAAGCACAGAAATTGTCAGAAGTCTTGAAAGCATATGATTTTGTTGAGATATGCCTTGCTGTGGGATAATCCACTAGGGCAGTGGAGATTAGAGTAAGTGTATTAAAAACAAATGGAACTTTAACATTTTAGAGACTGATTGAGCATGTGTATATAATAATCTTTTTGTTCATCATATGTTTAAAAAGTATTTAAGAAAGTATGGTGTTAAAGAAATTATTATTGACATTTCCTGTCGTCACTGCATTACACATAAAATTAGTTATCATGACAAATGACAGTTTTTGAGGTGATAGATTTATGTTTTATACTGGAAATGATTTCTGGACTAGAAAATAACTTTCCATACAATGCATTAACTTTCCAGTTGTTATTGTAGAGTAACATTAATGTTAAGGGAAAAAAAATCACCAATGTTAGGAAAAATACACGTAAAATATCCAACTTAATAAAATTAACAGAACGAAAGGGAAATTTCCCAGAAAAACAGATATGTGAAGTACTGCTTAAGAGCTGTGCAGAACCAAGCCAAAATAGAGGAAAAAAATCTCATACTCTGTCTATGTAGATGGGTTAGAGTAAGAACAGGGAAGGCATGTATTCTGCTCAGCTATTCCACTCAGAAATACCTTCCCAACTTTGACTTTGTGTGGGAGTCAGATTTCCAAAGTCAAGAGAGTGATCTGAACAACGGAAAAATCTGAAAAATCTAATTAGCTGCCACTAGTGTCTAAAAGTTTCTAGTAAAAACTTCCATAATCTGTGAAATCAGTGCCAGTTCCAGGTGTGGAGATAGAGCCATCATGATGCTTAGGTGTCCAGCTTCCAGCAAAGGCTGCTCAGAAATAATGGCTGGACACTTGTGCTCCTTCACTCTTCCAGGAATATAAACCAGGAGGAATTAAGTGAGCATATCTGATGCAAGGAGACAGTAGGGTGTTAAGCCCAAACCACAGCTCTTTTTTCTTTGCCAAATATAAAAACCAATTCTTTTATCCAGGTGCTTAAGGCAATCTCCTAGAAAGGAGGATGTCCTGGAAGGATGGATCTGAGTAGATGGGGATTTCTGATTAGTGAATCTTTGTTTCCTGATAGTGCATAAGTGCTCAGATGTTATGTAAGATATGGGCAATAGCATCAATTAATCCAATTGTCTGAACACAGGCAATGTGCCTGAAAAAACTACATGTTGAAAATGTTTAACATAATTTGAGGTGCTTTCTTCTAGTGTAGCTTGGGTATCTAAAAAGATAAGAGGTGCAATTTCAAATATACATTTTTCTTTCTTCTAGTTGAAGGTATTTCCTCTTCTCAGGATGCTGAGTGTTGTGAATACTGTTTTTCTATGCCTCAAGCTGTGCATACAGTATCTATACAATTAAGGTACCTACTGGAGCCTGTGAGTTTGATCTCTAGAACTGGCCAACTATTTTCTTGTGCTATGTCCTTTAGTGAAGGGCTTTTCATTTTGTATATGACCCTTGGATACACTTTAATGAGAGCAGTTAAAAACTGGTACAGTTAATTCAGTGAGATACTTAAGGCACATTTGTTATTTTTGATAATTCTGTACGTAGTGAATAAAATATTCAATTTTTCAGTTTTATAAAAAATTAATGTAAAGCAGCCCTATCTTTGATTCCTAATGAGTGTATTTTTAATGAAAAAGAAACACAAGCAAAGAAAGAACAAAACCTTTTAAAAGGTTTTCAGTGCACAGTATATTACAGTATGTGCAGTGCATGTAGTAAGAAAACTTTCCAAGTGCAATTTGCATGCACAGTCATACAGAACTGTGTTGCTTTTCACATTGCTGTTAATGGTATTAATTAATCTGTAAAATTACTTCGTTATCATCCATCAAAACTCTTCTTGTAACTTGTTGTCAAATACCTACCTGAACATACACCAGCAATACTAATGCTAAAATTTTTGCCTCTGTTTTTCTGTATTATTTTCTTTTCTCCTGTTGTAAGTCTCTTGGAGATACCAGTGTTAATGAGTAGACAGAAAGTGGGAAGCTGTTGATGTTCTCACCTGTAGATGAGAAATTGAAAAGCCTCTTTAAATGGCGAAAGATTGAAGACTGAATTGATTAGGGTGAAATGTAATAGAAAGTGGAAATGTCAAAAGAAGCATTTTTATCTTTATCCATAGAAGAGTGCATGAGAAAATCAGAGAAGCCCTGACTGACCTAGACAATAATTGCCAAGCAAAACAGAATCTGAATTTTGTAAAGGCAAATTTGCTATTACTCTATATCAGATGAAGTATTTCTGAAATAGCTAGAAATAAAATACTGGCATTTTACAAAACAGTGGAAAGGTCTAATGTAAAATTTTGTATTCAGAAATTATATATTACAATATCTTATTATTTTTATATATTATCATTATATATATAGTTATATATTTTTGATTATATGAATGTAACACATGCAGCTAAGGAGTAGAATTTTATTTGATGTACACAAGTTTGAAGGAGTTGTGACACACCCCCCATGTTAAATACATCAGAGGGTAAACACTGAAAGAAGAAGAGTTACTTAAGATAAATGATGGTTTTGGCAAAAGAACAAGTATCCACAAGAATGGGCATGAATATGCTTAGTTTGGAAGCTGGAAGGATTAACCACACAGAGTTCTGTGGTTCTGAAATAGTTTTCCATTGAAGCTTTATTGCCCTGCAGTAGATATCAACTGGAACTTGGTTAAAGAAGAATCACATGATAGCATGGGCCATATTGGACTTTCTTGCCTAAGTCTGGCTCTTTGTTGCTGGCTGAGAAACACAGGAAAATACCTAAAATTCAAAGATTAGTTCAAGAAAAGGATTATATGTAAACTATTTACTGTAGGAGTAATCATACCTAGCTTTCATAGGTTCAATAACTAAGTTGCAAGAAGAGTTTAAACTTTTAGAGAAGGAGCTTCCACCTGAGCAAGAGTTCAAGGACAGCAGAATGCAACTTGAGTGCCTCTCTTTTAAATACTTAAGCTACTGCAAAGTTATTAGCTATGATTGTACTCCTTTACTTCAGCCTTTGTAATGTGATTGTATGTTAGTTTGCAGGAAAATTGCCTCCAGATATCTAACCAGAAAATTAATTCTGCACCAATCTATCTTGCTCAATATTCATACTCCAACAGTCACCACCAGCAGATGCTTGGAGAAGAGTAAGAATAGGATTAGCCATATGATTCTTGCTGATATTCTTTCAGCTTCTGAGTATTTTCATCTTGAAGGTTTTTTTAAACTCTTGGGAATTAGTCTTTTTAGGAACCTGCCATGAACTCTCATAGGTGCTTGTCTATTCTTCTCTTGCCTTTGTCATGTGAGCTTGAATTGTGTCCCCTGCACGAAGTCCATGGTGCTGCTGCTCATTTTTTGAAGTCCAGCCATGTTTGCTTTGAACCTGTCTTGTCTTACCTTTTTGTGCTATCCATTTGTTTGCTTTTTTTTGGAAGAAAACATGAATACCTAATCTTTATGTAAGATATTTCCACTAAAGATTTTGAATGTCTCTGTTATAGTAGCTCCCAAACTCAGTTTTTTTTGCACACAGAAGCATTACATGCATTTGAGCTTTCTAGGTATGGAGACAGTTCATACCATAGATCCTTCTTGCCCTCTTGGAACCTTTTCCACCTTCTATTGAGAGGAGCAGGCAGAAGCTTCTTGCAATTTTTAAACTGTGGAACAAGTGTAATTTTATAGAATTATATAGAATTTTTTTTTTTTCTGTTTGATACTCTTTCTTAGTATTCCCTAATTTGCATAATGCTTCTTGAATTTTCTAATTTGCTTTTTTAGTATGGCCAAGCACCAAATTGGTGCTTTAATAGAATTATCTCTTCTGCTCCTTAGTGTTACTACTCAGACCTTCTTGTTTTATATATGAAGGCAGGATTAGTTTTCCATATGTGTATCATTTTACATTAATCTAAATTGAATTTTACCATCTTCTTTATTGCCTGCTCCCTCAGAGTGATAAGCATTTTTGCTGGTCTTTAAGTTACTCCTCTTTACTACCTTGTGGTATGTACCGTGAGTAGATTTTCTCACCTTGCTGAAGAGCTGCCACCCCTTTCTCCTTGCCATGTTACTTAGGAATGTGTTAAACAGGACAGTTCCCAGTACAGCCCCCTGGGCAAGTGACTTCCCTGCACTGCAGCACCTGAGTGTGAACTCTGATCTTCTGATTCCTCTGTTTTAATCAGTTATTTTCCCCAACCTTTGCTTTCATGTCTCAGTGCTTGCTGTGCTGAAAAAAACTTTAGTGAGGAATCTTGTTTACAGCCTTTCAAAAAGGTGAGTAGGCTGCATGAGCCAGATCACCCTTGTGCATTAGTGTAAGTTCTATACTGAAGATCGGGACAAGGCTCTCTTGAGTCAGATGCAGATGACACCAATTTGGGCACGAGTGTTGATCTGCTGGAGGGCAGGAAGGCTCTACAGCAGGACCTGGACAAGCTAAATGTAGAGGCTGAGGCCAATTGTACAGGGTTCCACAAGGTGAAGTGCTCACTCCTACCCTTGGGTCACAGCACTTCAGTCTGGGGCAGAGTGGATGGAAAGCTGCCCAGTGGAAGAGGACCTAGGGGTGCTGCTCAGCAGGGGTGAACATGAGCCAGCTGTGCTCAGATGACCACTCTGGCCTGTATCAGAAATGGCGTGGCCAGCAGGACCAGGGCAGTGGTTGTCCATATATAATCAGCACTGGTGAGGTCATGTGCCAATGGTTGCTTGTTTTGCCATGCTAACCAGGAAACAACCTCTATTCTGAGCGACCTACCAAATGTCGTATTTGTTTTGGGTTTTTTCCATCTACATAATTGTTTAATGCAATTGAATGCTCTACAGTTGCTACTTCTCTGATGTCTGTTAGCAAGTGATGCTTCTGTTATAAGTGGTATCACTATCATGTTTGGCAGGTAGCAATATGCAGCAAAACCTTTTATTCCTGTCTGTTATTTCAATCCAGCTTGTTTGCTAGTCATTGAAATGCTAGTCTATTACATAGATTTGATTTCAAATTCCTTACACAATTCTATTATCACTGTATATTTTTTTGTTCCCAGGCTTCCTTCCACAGAGTTTCCAATATGCCTGGTATATTAATGTTTTTATTTAGGGCAAAAAATTGATGTAAAATGGTGCATTGAATTTTCAATTCCTGTTCTAATGCTGAAAGTATAAATAATGTATTCTAAATTATTCATGCATCCATAAATATTGAAACATAGGCATTAATAATTTGATAAAATTAAGCATTTAAAACACATTTTAAAATGTAATTGTATATAAAATGAAAGAAAAGAAAAAATGGCAAGGAGAAGTACAAAATTATATGTCTTCAGTGCTATGCACTGGAAGTATGAGCTGTATAGTACATGCTGTTAATGTAGAAACACTGGTAATGTAGAAATATGCAAATGTGTACTTTTTCCAGCTCTTCTGTTGAAAGCCCAAAATAGTAAAATGGAACAAATAGCTGAACAGATCAGCCAGAATAGTAACATTAGAATAATATACCTGACAGAACATTTTTGTTTGAAATGTATTCCCTGTCATTATAATGGGAAAATAATTTTTTGGTTCAAAAAAAAAGGAAATGGCATTTTACCTTAATTAGGAAAAAAACCCAAAAACCAACCAAATGCATAAGAAACATCTCCTCCTTCTGATCTCCAGTATTGAGTCCAGTGCCAGTAGGTCAGGATTCCACAGTTATTTGAGATTTGACCTCTAAAACTAAATGAGATTTTCAGGGCAGGAGTTGTGTAATTCCCCATCTAGCACTAAATAACGTCTCAACATGATACTGCAGTAAAAATAACAATAAGCACAAAAAGAGAACCTTCACAATTTTCAATAGTGCTTCTTTACCCTTTGTTCTGTGTGTTCTACTAGAAGCTCAAATAATTTGGCCTTCTTTGGATTAATTTTATCCAATTTTAACACCCTGAACACTTTAGAATTATCCTAGAAGGATTTGTAGTGTTGTCTCTACCTATACAGACTTAGAGCGTGGTGTTTTGAAGCAGTTAGCCCATGCATGAACTAGGGGTGCCTTGTGAAAGTTCTTTAATCCATGCCTCAGAAGACTTTTCAGCTGATCTGTGGAATTTACGGAATACTTAAGATTAACCATCCTCATTTCAGTGAACAAGCTCCAGGAAGCTTGTAGTTTAAATAATGTGAATAACATAAGTACTCTCTGTGTTCCCTCCCCCACTCACTAAGTTCTTTGTTTGAAATTCAGCCAGCTCTTCAGAGCTCTAGGATAAAGTCCTTCCCTTTCCTTTATATTTTTGTATTGTCACTTTCTAATTATCTTATTTTATACATAGTTCCATTAAGAAATGAGGAAATCTGTAGTACAGAGGAGCAAGCAGTAGCTTCATGCTTAATTTGTATAGCATCTCTAAAGAGTGTCTTTTAATACTAAAAGAAGTATCAGGCTTTCTTTAACACATAGTATGCACCAAGCCAAAGATGATAATTTAATACTTGTTGAATACTGAATATAATGTTAACTTCCTATTTTCAATAGGAAAATTTAAGTGAATAGTCCAGTAGCATTACCAGTTAATAATTTAATTTCTGTCTGTACAATATTTGTAACAATTGGAATTTGCCTCACAGGTAGTAGACCTTTATTGTCAGCTCAGTACATCAGCAGACACCGACAGCTTAAGCTAAATTTGCCAGAGCTTTTGTGATTGAAGCTTTGAGTCAGGCACATTTTTCTGGGGGTTAGATTGTTTGCCTAGATGAGCTACTTTTGTTGTGATAACTCTCTCCTGCTCCCCCACCACACCTCCATCTTTTCTCCTGTGTTTTCCCAGTATTTTTTATTTGTGGCAATAATATTTATTCAAAGGTGTAATGAAATATACTTGTTCTCAAGTATGCAGATGGCCTGTAGTTTTTGTGAAATGTTGCAATAGCTTTCTTTGGGAAAGCTTGCCAGACTTCTTAAGACACCTGTGGATGTTTCTAGGGATGAGCTAGTAACTTGAGCATCATTGTTCCTCCCTTGTAGTAGAAGAATGGACTGTAGATGACTTGAAACTTTCCCACACTTTTACTCTGGAGTCTGTGGTTCTTCGAGTCTTTTGAAGCTCTCACAGGAGCACTCATGGTTTGCTCATTGTGGTTCTTGCCGTCTTCAGTCTCCTGAGCATCTGGATGTGTTCAACAGAGACAGATCTCGCTGAGTGACCTCTGCAGGGTAGCAGGCTGAAGGGAGCAGTAGCAGAAGCTGCCTTTGCTGCTGCCTCTTTTCCCCTCAGAAAGTCTGGAGGAAAGCAAACAGGGATTCAAAATGTGCTCTGTTGAACATGGCTGATTGAAGAGTTCATCTGTCAAGTTGTGGTGTCTCCAAAGTGACTCAAACCAGCAAGAAATTCTGCCAGCTGTCCCTAGGCGATTTTTCTTTGAGAAGTCCTGGCAGAGCTCCTTGTGGTTTTTTTGCACAAAAGTACAGAGTGGAGTGACTTTGTCTTGAAGGAAATGTCAGGGCTTCCTGAAGGGAAGGTGAAGTCTCTGGATAAGAGTGCTTTCATGCTGAGGAACTCACTCTGTGGAGCCACTTCAAGCCCTTTGTTGCCTGATGTCCAGGGGTGCCCACCATCACATGTTCAGTACTATTTCAGTGATCCTGACCAGAAGCTGAAAGGAGATTTTTTTAGAATTGGTGTTCTCATCTGCAGTTATTTTTAGAAAAACGGGTGATATTCAAGAAAGTTGGAAGTAACAGTGAAGAAACTGAAGACAAAAAATATTGGTTTCGTGCAGACTTCTGAGAAGTGTGGGAACTTTTTTTCTGCTCATTCAATATTAGCTATTAGATATTTCTAAAAAAACACTGTGGTGATTGAAAACTATTTAAATGAAACATTCTCAGCAAAGCACCTTCACAGTGAAATTATCTACTTTTGTAGTGAGAAAAGCCTGTTCCTAAAGCTTTTTTATCAGTTTAACTGTTACTGTTGTTATGTTGACTAGGTCTACAAGGAACAAGAATCTCCTCATCCTCAACAGTTTTGTTCAGAGTGTTGCATAATCATTTGGTTATTTTGTTTAATTAGGTGAAAGATGCTACTCTTTCTTCAGTAAGCAGTAATATTTTTGAGTGATATCAGTAGTGGGGAATAATTGTGGCTAGGTAAAATGGCAGCTTTCATTTGGAATGACTACAATGGCTGGACAATTACTTTAATCCTTTTTGTTTATGGACAAGGTTGTCCAAATATTTATACAATGATAATTTAATAGTATAAATGTAAAGTCTTCTACAAGGTCAATATTTGTTACTTTTTTCTTCCTTTTCTCTTATATTAGCAAAATATTATCCCAGTGGTGATGCCTGGTATAAACTGGGTATTGGAAGAAGATGCTTTAGACTTGTGATGTAGCTTAAATTGTAAAAGAGAGGAGTTGTCTTCTTTCTATTGTTTTTGGTTTTGTTTGATTAGTTGTTTTATTTTTGGGGGTTTTTTTTGTTGTTTTTTGGGTTGTTGTTTTGGTTTGGTTTTTTTGTTTTTTTAGTTCTTTAGAGGAAAGTAGGTTCTGTGTATAATCAAGATATAAATTTTGAAACCTCCTTTCTTGTTGCTCTAATACTCAGATTACTGTGCTGCTCCCTCCCCCGGCTCATGTACATTGGAACGATCATCTGAATACTCATAGAATAACATCAAGCACGTAGGAGTTGCCGTGCAAGATCAATCTTGGTTCATCTAAACATGTACATAGCAATAATCATCTGAGTTCTTATAGGACTCCCAGCATGTAGGAGTTGCCATGTAAGTTAAATATAAATTATCAACGCTGGTAATTTTGTTAACCTTTTTAGTCCAGGTTCAGCAGGGAGTTCTGGTAGTATTTTTCACCACAGGAGGATCTAGCTCCTTGGAAAGGCTACAAAACTGAGGTTATGGATTATAAAACCAGATAAATTTTCTGTGGTTTTTTTCCAGAAATGTGCAGAAATTGTATTATGCCAATCCAAGTTAGGTTTTCTTTTTAAATCTTGTCTTTGGGACCTTTCATTGCATTTATATATAAATATAAAACTGTCTTCTCTTAGTGAATAAACATCAGCATCAGTTTTCTCACCAGTGTGATATTCTCTCCTGCTTACTGCTGCAGAGCATCTCCAGACTATTAGTAGGGACTCATTATCTACTCTATTACGTGCATAGCCATGTCTCTTGCAGCACTGATCTACAAATAACATAAATGGCATTTGGTGGCTGCTTTAGCTTTTACTTGTTGCATTCAGAAGCATTAATTTATTTCAGATTTAAAGGTAGTATATTTTTTGAGCAAGCTTTTTACTTTCCTACTTTCTGGTCTTTTGATAAAGGTTTTGATTGAAGATCTCGCAGAATAAGCAAGAGTAACCAAACAGACTGTTATTATTTGATTACATCTGTCATTGTGCTATATAGGGTAAGGCAAGGATTTTATTTACAATTTTTATTTATAACATTTAGTGGGAAAAATAGAAATTTTGCTTTTTTTATTTCAAATTTGTTGCTAAGAATTTTAGTGGTATACAAATATTCTGGATTTTACTACATAAAAATATTATTTTTATTAATTAATTTTGCTAGTTTTAGTGTCTCAGTTTGTTGGATGAATATTTCTATAAATTTTTATATGAATCGTAGAATCATTTTGATTCAAAATACCTTTTAAGATCATGGAATCCAGTCAACAGCCTTATACTGCCAAGGGCATCACTAAACCATGTCCTCAAGTGCCACATGCACATGTCTTTTGAACACCTCCAAGCCTACATCCTCCTTCCATGCACTGACTCAGGTATTCTGTACCATATAACAGCCCATCCTTATGCTGAATCCCATGTGAGATTCCATGTGCATTTTTTTTCTGTGATGTCTTCAGATTGTGTGGGCTCCTGGCTGGTGTTTCAATGTACTAATTCCAGACTCCTGAACAGTGGTCTCATCTATAAGTTAATAAAATAACCTGAAAAAATATCCAAAGAACACCTCCTGACTTGAAACAAAGTTCACATGTTAATCAAAGTATTCTGAGCTTCCTTGACTACACAACTTGTCTTCCCTCAGAGAGGCATACTATTTCCTAGCTTTAATTAATTTAAATTCAGTTATAATATGTTTTAGTTATGTAAAACAGGAAGGATAATAAAGTATAAAAGTACAGTTGGAGAGACAGAATTTTTAAAATTAATGTTAATTATTAATCTAGAATGGAATTGGTATATTGTCTCTTGTCATCAAAGGAGTGAATTGTACTTCATTTAATGTTAGGGTCAAGGTTGGAACTAGATTTACGGTGGAGCTTGATTAGTTTAGTTAATAAATAGGATTGTACAGCATCGTCTTTTGCATTACATAAGATTAGATTTGTGATTAAGCATGATATATCCTACCCAAAATACATACATCACAGACAGTAAAATCTGTTTATTTTCCAAGACTGCTTAATGCTGTTTATAAATATGTTAAGCTTCTCCCTGCCTAATTGAGACATTTAACTTAAGTTACCCACACATTCTTAGAGGTGCTTAATTTGTCTAGGTATGTGGGTAGCCTCCTGAATTCTCTATTATTCCCAGGAGAAGCTTGAAAAGATGGGCTTGGGAATTAGATCTATGACCAATTTAATCTCATCTGAGAGTGGTCATTACTGTCTCTGACTGAAAACATTTGGTTGGTTATGCTCTGATAGAGCACTGAAAAATATGGGTACAGCACTCAAGATAGGTGATTTAAACCTGTCTTCCCCTTTCCAGGGGAGAGAAAGATCTAAATAATAGAGGAAAAATGGAAAAGTACCTTTCAAGTGACCAGGACATTCAACTGTAAGGACACATATCTAATATTCAATAATTCTGAAACTGGTTTTATCTAATGACTATATATATATATATATATATATATATATATATATGTTTTAAGTGCATAATTATTTTCTGGGATTAAGATCTGGGAACTAAGTTCTGCCACTTGCAGCTAATATCTCAGTTCCCAGATAAGATTTGACTTCCATGTTTGCTTGGTTTCAAATGCCTTCACACGAAAGTGTTCTGTGGCTTAATGCTTTTGATTACTGCAGGAAGGGATGCATGAATTCATTCCTCTTAATCTTGTGTCCATCCTTTAATCAGTCTTTCTGTTTCTTGAGTGACTTCTTCAAACATCAGGCTGTTGTTCAGGAGGCAAGAATTGTCCTACCTTTGGTGCCTGTGCTTCAAAGAGGGTAGGCAGGCTTAACCTGAAGCCCACAGAGGCCTTTTTGATTTCCTGTTTGTTCTGTATGTCCTTGGTTAAAAAAAGAGAAAAAAGTGAATGAAATGGATGGCTCTTTTTAGGCACTTGTGATTCCTGGGCATTCTGTGGAAACTCCAGCATTGAGCTGGCTATGATGATTTCCAACTGCTGTCCTCAGAGCAGTTGGAAGCTGAAGTGACTATGTTGGTGTCTTCACAGACACATCCATTTCCTATATTTTCCTGTGCTTGAAACCAGTATTTTGATGACAGCACCAATATTTGATGAGTAGCATTTTATGCAGTTCTGGTCTAATACTGTGTCCTAAACTCTCTGAATTTCTGCAGTTAGCATATCTTAATTGCAAAAGGAATTACTGAAATTATTGAGTTCTTACATTATCTACCTTTGAGGCATCTTTATTACTTGACAATTATATGTACTAGTTCAAAGTCTAACAATTCCAAGCTATCTTTTCAGAGCTCCCTGTAGAGACAGCTAAAGATAATCTCACTTCTACATCCCCATTCTTTCACTATCTACTCTCTGCTAAATATTTGTTAAGAGAGAAAGAGCCAACTTTATTAACTCCTTTACTAGATCTGCCCTTCCTCATGGCTGGATGGGCTAATCTTTTTGCTCTATTGTATCAAGAATAAACCTTCTTTTCCTGTATGTGGTCCCTTGACTCCCCTGGAGGAGCCAGCAGAGACCTGTGTAAAGTCAGTGTTTCCCTTATGATAGAAGGTGCTATGGTTGTCACATGCAACGGGCCTGAGGATGTTTTCCCTGCAGATGAGAACTCCTTCTTTTCCTTAATAAATATATACCTGCAGGTTCTTTGCTCATAGTGACTTAATCCTGCTGATGCCATAACCATGAAGGTGGACCTTTACTGTCTCTCTATAAAGTTCTGATGTAAGGTGAATGCACAACTGACCGCACTCTTCTGACCCAGTGAAGTTCCCTTGAACAGCTTCCACATGGGACTAGTTTCTATCTGCTTGAAACTGAGATGGCATCTCCAGTTTGCCGACTGTAGTTTTCATTTGTATGGATTTTGTATTTCCAAGTCCAAATCATAAAGTACAAGGATGTGTGAATTTCAAAATGTTCTTCTTTCATGTTTGTGCCTTCAGTTATTTAAGCTGGTAGCTTCAAATAATGATTATTTGATGTAGAACAAAACCTACTCAAAAATTTTAAAAATCAAGCTTCCAAAGCTGGAGTCAAGAAAAGGAGGTGAACGCGGTCATTTCTTGTCTGATTCCTGTTTCATCTCAATATTTTTAAGTGACTGTCAAATTTAAGAGAAACATCATAGGGAACAGATATTTGAAACATTGCTGAGCTCCTGTACATATTATAAAAATGTATGTCTTTGCAAATGTTACGGGCAATGGAAAGGTGACAGTGTTAGTTTACATGTAAATAGCTAGAGGAAACCAGAGAAGGAAGGCATTCTACAGATATCCCAATTATGGGAACAGCTTTAGTTAAAGCTCACAATCAACCATGACACAAACGCCTTGAGAGGACTATCTTTAATTAGTTCTAATCTTCACGAAAAAAATTAGTTTTCTCATCAATATTTATTCATTTTATGGCAAGAATACTACTCAAACTGAGGCATGGACAGTGAAAATAAATGCTGGCTATTATTAACTTGAGTATTTAAACTTAGGGGAAAATACTTATGTAAATATGAGGACTTCAAATGCTGCTTACAGAATTACAAAGAAATCTAATTTTGTCTGGAAAATGAGTTTTTCCTTATGAGATATTTTAAGGTGTTTAAATTATGGCTTGCAGAAACTATGGAATATTAAAATTAATTTATTAAAATACAGCACATTTAAAAACCTTCAAGCATGTAATCCCTACTTGCTACATGAATTTGCTGAATGTATACTGATTCTTTTATATAATCTTTCATCGGTGTTATGACAGAAGGGAAAATAGCTCACATTTCTGCTTCATAAATATTCACATGACTAGTTTCCTTGATTTTGTGCAAAAATTTTATTTATTCACTGGAAGCCATATAAATCAGGCTAATAGAAAAAAAAAAACTTTCTGTTGCAAGTTCTAAATGTCATCCTGTAAAGAATCTCATTTCATTCCAGAATAGCTACTTCAACAACCAGGACTTTGAGAGTCTGGAACTCAGACCTCAACCTGCAAAGAACATCCAAACAAGAAACTTAACTGGGGGAAAAAAAGAATTTTCAAGATTGAACTTATGCAGTTGCAAATTTAGAGTAGGCAATAGCAACAAATGGTGTCATAATTAAAAGTATTCACAGAACATAAGAGTATTTGTACTGGAGAGGATCTCTAAAGGTTACCTAGGTCCACACCTTCCCCTAGGCCATGTTTCTTGGAGCCACATCCAGCCTTCTCTTGAACACTGCCAGGGATGGGGCATCCACAGCTTCTCTGGGCAACCTGTCCCAGTGCCTCACCACCCTCACAGTGAAAAATTTCTTCCTAATGTCTAATCTAAACATGAAATATCTATTTAACTATAACTCTTTCCTTTTAAAGCCATTCTCCCTACTTCTGTCACTATGTGCCCTTGTAAAAAGTCCCTCTCCAGCTCTCTTGCAGCCACCTTTAGGTACTGGAAGGTCTTGTAGGATCTCCCTGGAGCCTTCTCCAGAGCAAACAGCCCCAGCTCTCAGCCTGTCTCCATAGGAGAGTTGCTCCAGCCCTCTGATCCACCTCTGTGGTCCTCATCTGGACCCCTCAATTTTATTGTTTTTCTGCTAAGTAAGAACAGAAATTTATAACTTAGTAGAATTGCTAGCACAGAAAGTGTGTGGTATCTATAAATACCTGAATGTTACCATGAGAAATAATAATGTATGTAATCTCAAAGTACAGGCAAACGAAGCTCAGAGGAAAGAGGAGAATTGACACATTTTTGTATGTGTGGTATGTAGTTTGTTATAAGAAGTTAGCCAAGAAATTACAGGAAATACCCTATTTAAAATTATTATATTTGAGTGGAAAAATTATTGCCCCGAATGACACTTTGCTGCATAGAAAACTGGCATGTCTGAGTCCTCCAGTCTTTACTTAGCAAGCCTTTAACTCATTTCACCTGGTGTCACAACTTTTGTTGTTACACCAGGTGAATGATGTAATAATCTGTTTCTAGCCTGCCACAGTATAAATAATTATTAAAATAGTATTTCTTTTTATATTTTATATATTATAATAATATAAATCATTATTAAATCATCATCAGTGTTACTGGACTGTGGAATATTTAATAACATTTCAGTTCAAAAGTAAACAACTTCTCTTTAGATGTTAATACCTTTTTTCTGAGCAGCATGGCTCTTCAAATGTGTTAAGTAACATAAATGGCAGTAGACAGGGAAAAATGTTTTTCTGCATTGACATTTTTTGCAACAAATCCTCTTCTCAGGAATTTCATTGTTCACAAGGGGGGAAATTAATCTACAAAGAAGCTCAGCTAGTTGTAATAAGATGATTATTACACATCTTTATATCCCACTTGGTAGCTGGTATATCTTAATTCTTTCTTTAAAACTGTGAAAAAGGAAATCAAACCCAATAATCTGTCATTTGTGGGTTTGGTATCTAAGCATAAAATGCGTTTAGGCACTTGGTGTCATAACATAAAGTGCAGGGAAGATTTTGTTCTTAAATACATGACTCCTTTGTGGCTCTTGCAGTGCTAACATCACTTCTTCAAATCTTTAGTAATGTTTTGAGGCACGAAAAGCTGCCGATAGTCATTGTTGACATCTGTAACTTAGTTTAGTAAGGCAGTACTAGTTAATATAGTGTGTGTCACACTATATTAATATAATATATTAATATACAAGGACTGCCTAAGTAGTGCCTTCATTGTGTGATGATTCTTAGTCAGAGCCCTCTGTACATTGGTCTAATTACTACTGTAGATTCCCAATATCATTTATTATTTGATTAATATGTAATTTCTTTCTCAGATTCATCAGTAATATCAACACAACACCCAGACACTTGTATTCCCCTTCCTTCCTTTCCTCACCAATGCACAGCGACTAATTTCTTTCATTTTTGGCACATCATAATTTAATATTTACCCACGGTAGCTTGCTACCAAAGGAACAATTATTTCCTAATCACTTGCCTTCGGGGGGTTCTCCACATGCGTCTGGGGAAAAATTGCACTTCGGGAGCGTGTCTGTGTTTCCTTTGTGAGGACAGCCCTGTTGTTAGGGCAGGGCACTGTGTGTTGAATTCTAATGCCAGAGGCAGCGTGTTTGGAAGGGGCAGCGTGGGAGCTGCTGGCAGCGGGCAGCAGAGCCCGGCCGGGCTCCGTGGCGCTGGGAGCTGCCGTGCCCGCGGGCAGCGCCGCCGGCCCGGAGCCCCTCATCCCGCAGCCCAGCAGCCAGCCCCTTCGCCGCCAACATTTAGCGTTCGCTGCCGCCAAATACTGTCCGTTCCAAAGCAGGGGGTTGTATCCGTGCGACAGAAGTGGGTTGGCATTGATTTTTTGCGTGCATTTGGTAGATTTTGTTTGGTTGCTTAAAATTCTCGGGTGCTCGTAATAGGTCTTATCCTGGATTGACAGAGGACTGTGTAAGAGGGGTAACTGTTTATGTATGGAATATTTCTTTTCAAGAAAAATTGTAGAAGATTTTCAAAGGTAGCATGTTATAAGATATACTTAAACCACAGAGAAGGTGCCTTTAGTTCTGGTACTAAGGTTTTGATTTTAAATTAACACCGGATTAGTTATCTGTCTCTGTCAAGACTATAATAAAGATCTTTGGTTGCAATCCATCATAGGGCTTTTGTGTTATACACTATACCTAGAAACTGTTAACAGGGAGACTAGATTAATGCAGAGAGAAAAAATGTCATCAGATAAAACATAGGTCTCAAAAAGCAATTTCAAGTTCCATACTATGTTATGCATTAATACATTTTTAGCCTTTGGGGAAAAGAGAAAAACTTGTAATCAAAAATTAATTTAAGCATTCTTGGCTGTACCTAAATTAGAACCCAGGATACTTCCAAAATTGTTATTAATCAAATGACCTGACAGGAGCTCACTAGGAGAAAATTAATGAGTATGGGCTATTCTGAATAATATTTAGTAATGCTGATAAGAAATTTTGCAGCTCTTTTTCTAATCTTACATATAACAATTTTTAAAATATTTCTATTTCGAGGTAGCCATAAGTGTATGTACATGTATGTTATGCAAATATATTGTACATATGTTCTTTATTTTCTAAATTAACTTATTCAGAAACTTAATAGAAATACAAGTGCGAGAAGTCACTATTTTTTCTGATTAATATCTTAACAATGAAGTGTGCTGTGGTGATGTGGTTCCATATGACTTAAATATTTCTCCATTAATATATGGACACGTTTGTTTAATCTCTTCTTTTTTTTTAATTTTAATTTTTTTGTTAACTATCGTTGCAATTTTTTGCCAGTTGGGGTATAATGATTCACATCTTTTCTGGGAACAATTCACAAGATTGATTTTATAAGTTTTCACTGTAATTTAGTGTTATATTGGAAGGAAAGAAATTGGTGATTAGTATTTTGTGCCTTTAGGGTTTGGATTTGAAGAATGCAATTCTATTCTGTCCAGTTCCTCGTTATTTACTGTTTTGTAACTTTAAGATATAACAGGTCATTAATGGATTGGGTCATCATACCTGTAACAAAAGTTTTAGTTTCAAGATACTAAGAAGTAGAATTATGAGGAAAACTAAGCCTAAATATCGATTAATTCGCATCTAACATCTGGAAATCCTTAGTGGTGTACCTAGGAGAGGTTTTTTTCATCAGAAATTTTAGTCTTTGTGTATTCTGTGCTTTTTATATTATATGTATTTTGGAAGTAAGCTGTTATACAAAAAAATTAATATCATTTTCTTATTTAAATTTTTTGTTTAACATACCTAATGTGAAGGAAATTTGTCAGTCTAAATGTTTCTTGCAGTAGACCTGCTAAACAGTGTCATATCTACCTTTGTTCGCTGAATTTTATCTGTAAGCCAGAAGTGCAACTGGCTTAGTGCCTTATTGCCCCCAGCAGTCCTGCTGTTCAGAGTAGGTAGTGTTGAACATGATTTGTTTTTAATTTTTTTTTTAATTTTTCCAAGAGCATTTTGATGTAAATAACTTCTTTATTAAGGTGAACAGAGATATTTTTAGTTATTGGCAAGACAACTGCAGTAATGATGGCTGGATTTTTTTTTCTTTTTTGCTTTTGCTATAGATTTGATAAAGTTGACATGAATGACTCAAAAGACACCATTGTAAGATGGAAGCTGTTGGGAAGGTAGTGGGAAATAAAGGAAATAACATTTGATGCTTAATAAATTGACAAATCAGTAGGTAGTTGTTTATATTTTGGAAAATCATAGTTGAAAACAAAGGAAAAAACTTAGTGAAATCAAGCTGAGTTTACCCTTGTATAAAGGACCTGTCTTGAAAAGACACAATTAGTAAGCTGGTTCATTCTGAATTGTTTGTGAATTCCATTTCATTCATAGGAATTCTGCTTAACGATAGGGATGAGATTTGCAAAATCCACACGCTGTTTATTTCACCCTATTGCATTTTGCACTCGTATTGGGGGAAAGAAACCAATATTGACCTGAATATTCTCACCTTGTATTTAGGATACCTTAAGCTTTTGCTCTGTACATGTCATCAGAATGAAATTTTTCATGAGGGTTTGAAGAGAGGAGAGGAGGGGAGGGGAGGAGAGGAATGTATAAATGATGGCGACAACCTCTCCCACCTGCGTACTGGGACAAAAGGGGCCAGAGGCAGCCTGAACAAAACACAGGTGGGAGGAATTCCAGACAAGTGAGTGGGAACACTGAGGAAAGCCCAAAGTTAAAGAGCAGGTTGTAGCCAGTGTGGAAAGGTAAATGATTTTCCCCAGCAGGATGGGAAATGGTGTGCAAGCCCTGAGGGCTGGGCTCACGGCGTGGGGAGTGGTTGCTGCCTGCTATGATGGTGTATTTTGTTACACGGAGCTCATTGACTTGACCCAGATTGCAGCTTCACTCGCTGAAAACATGCTGGTGTTTCCTCTCAAATTTGAGGCAGCCCCTGTAATTGTGAACAGATATGTCAACTTTCTCCTCTGAAATGCCGCTGCTGTTTCTGTTGATGAGGTTGTACTTGGTGCATTGCTGCTGGGGAGTCGTATTTTGCACTGTTGCCCATACTGAGAACTCTGCTGACATTGCCATCTCTACAGCCATCTCAGTGACAGTGGATATTTAAGATTTTCTTGAAAAACTAATTTATCATAGATAAAGCTCTTAAAAGTCAGCACACAAATTATTAATCCCTCAATTTCTTTCGACCCATAGCTTGCCAAAATTGCCTTCACTTTGATGATACTAATTCATGGTAGTCACAAGCTACACAGGGCTTAAAATACAGCTTTTTCTTTTCCGGTGTAAAAAATTATTGCCCTTTTTTTCATTTGTTTAGCTGAATAAATATCAAACTTTTAAATTTTGACAAGAAAGTAGATGTGGCAGTAGTTTGTGTCTGCGATGAAATCCAAATTGATTTTCAGATATTCTTTTGTGTGCTTTAAAGATGGGTGTGCAGGTGTGTGTGCAGGTGTGCATACAGGCCTGGGGAGAGACTGTAGTCTTATGATACACATCTGAGAGAAAATTGGCTGGATGGTAGCTGAAAAATAATTTTTTGACACTGTAATTATGCCTTAGAGATTAAGTTGTACTCAAGTCCTACCTGTATTTGTGACTGTGCTCTCTTTTCTGCTTATCTGATGTGACAGATGTGCTGAGAACAGCTTGTTCTATAGGAGGAAAATACTAATTGCCCCAGACAATTAATACAATACAGAAGTCAGTCAATATTAAATACAGAATAAACATTACATATTAATTTTAAATATATTTTATAGTTATATGAAGTAAATTGGTTTTCGCAATCTGTTAATTACTGTCTTGCTAATAAAATGCTTTCCTATACAATGTTATTGAGCTAGAGCCTTCAGTGGCCCATTGACATATTAATCTATCCCCAAATAATCTTCTCATCAGTTCAGCAACAGACTATTTAGAGAATGTTTTGGGAGATTGTTGTTGCTATTACTTGGGGAACAGAATTTTTCATATTTGTGACTACAAAGGAAATAGTAAATATTTTAGTGGTGACTCTGTGGCTTAATAAAAAAAAGAAATTATCAACTTCCATTCTATGCCCTTTATAGGCATTGCTCCTTAGGTTCACCAAACTCTTGTGAGTAGAGACAGGACTTGAGGAAACAGCATGAAACAGGGGAGGTTTAGATTGGATGTCAGGAAAAGGTTCTTCACCCAGAGCATGTCTGGGCACAGGAACAGGCTCCCCAGGGAAGTGGTCACAGCCCCAAGCCTGTCTGATTTCAAGTGTTTGTGATTCTTGGAGTGTCCTGTGCAGGGCCAGGAGTTGGACTTGATGATCATGATGGATTTCTTCCAGCTCAGGATGTTCTATGATTCTATAAATGTGTAACAACTTTTTTGAATAGACAGTCTCGTATAGGAGGTCTTAAGATACAAATGATTATTTTTATGCTTGTTCTTAAAGAACAGTGATGTCATCACATTCCAGTAATATATTCCACGCTTATTTTCTTTCACCTGTTTTTTTAGTTGCAATAAAGTCTTTTCCTAGTTAGTTGAAGTTAGAAAAAATTTTTGAAAGTGAGTTGCAGAAGACTGAGATTTGAGGGAAATATTCCAAGGAGAAGGTTTTCCATTCTGTGACATGGCTCACAAACAGAAAGGATTTCAAAACTGTAATTTTAACACATTTCTGTTGAATTGCCAATTTAAGATGTCAGTTGTCATCTTGTCAGATCTGAGATGTATCCTTTAAGGGATGTTAATTGCCTTTAGAATTTTAAAATTGTTATGTTGACTCAGCAGTAGGTGGTTGTGGCCTACTTTGTTGAAGGACCCCACACTGTAGGTGTCTGTTTCTTCTTAAACTTGTACCTGATCTTGATCTTGCAGTGAGAGCTGCAGAAAAACAAGGAACACAAATTCTTTGCACATTTGCCTTTCATATTAGAGGAGTGCATTATAAGAACTTCATCTTTGGATTTTCTGCAATTGGTAGATTTATGATGTCCTGTAATACAGTTAAAAGAAATTTTGCCAGGAGAATTAGCTTGTTTTTTTAACTTATGCAGTTCTGATTTTATCAGATTTGTTAACACATTGAAGGTTTTTTTATTAACTTGTGTATCGTGTAGATGCAGTTAGCACGTGATTATGTAAGCAAATATAAAAATATTATATGTTCTATTAGTGTTTCCTAGGGTGGGTGGGGGAAGTGTTAAATTGATTGTTGCATTTGAAACTGTGGTCTGTTCTGCCAGCAGCTGGAACGTGATCAATTAATTGGGGCACATGAAAGGCATTGTTGTTTCACATTGTTAAAGGAAAATTACAAGTAATGTTGTAATACTGAGGTCCAAAGATATACTCTAGAAATGGCTGGAAGTAAATTTGACTCCATCAAAACAAGGGCATTCAGTGCTGGATTATTAGCATATTATTGAAAAAATAATGGATTCATATCTTTCACTAATGCTAAGAAAATAATGGCATTTTTAGTAAGGATGAAATGTAACCTAATCAGAAGTAAACTCATTAATAAAAACCATGTCATCATGGAATTTCATGAGTTGTCTGAAAATGAAACTGAAGTGTAATTTAAGTTCACTTTCCCCACCTTGTTGTTGTGCTTTCATTCCTACTTGTCTTCCTGTACTCGTTAGAAAACCTGAATCGTTACTGTGACCGCTGACGTCCCAGATTTTTCACAAGCTTCTAGTAAGTCGCGTAACATTTCTCCACACATCTTGCAATTCTGAAATATTTCTCCAGGAGGGTGATAAGGGAAAGTGGTGCCTTGTTTCCTCCCCCAGTGCCTTCTCTGAGCACCTGGAGCTGGGGACACTGTCCTGCTCGGAGCCAGGGGCTGAGAGCAGGTTTCTGAGCTGCTGCCAGCAGGGCTTTAGAGCCGTGAGACAGAGAAGTCTCACTCACCCCCTAAGACCCCTAATACCTGAAGAGGACTGTGCAACACATTCAATAACTTGTTTTTTTTGATAAAAAGTGTGGTCAAATCTCGTTAAGGCTGTTCTTTAGAAAACATTTTAATTAGTTGTCTTTATTGCTGTTGTTCTGCTACTTTTTTGAGAAATAGGAACTAATTGAAAAGCAACTAGAGCATTTTACCTAATTCCTGAAAAATCACATATGAAAGCATAGTAGCTTAACAAAAACATTAGGCAGAACTGTTATGTACACACAGTTGTATTCTGTACTCACACTCCAAGCATATGTGAGGGGGATGAGTTTGTGCCAACCATTGTGCAACTGAAGTAGCAAAGGGTTTTGCAAAGAAGATTAGAGTTGGCTTCTCAAGTGGATTCAGAGTGCTTCAAAGGGTGTATAGGAAGTGGAGCAGAAGAGTTTTCAATAGTGGCTCTCCAAAAGACATCGGCATCTCTTTGTAAAGAGGAGTTTCATTTTAAGATCACTATGGAGTAAAGTACTTCCAGTTAACTGTGAGCAAACTAGTGCCACTTCACTTCAGAAGGGCTGCCTCCAAAGATTTGCATGGAATTGCAGGGAAGAGGAGGTTTGAGGATTGCCTCGCCTTCCTGAGTTCTGAGCTGGGAAGCAGAGGAGCTGAGGGGAGGGAGCCCTGTGTGACAGGAGAGCTGGAAACCCCGGAGGAGGTGTCGTGTAACCTCTCAGCCGAGGGATCCTCTGAGGCACTGACAAGCTGCTTCTCTCTTCTGCCTGGCTGGGGTTATGAACACTTTCCAGGGCTTACTTGGGAGTGACATGGTAACAGGATTTCATGATCTGGGAATGAATTTCTCCTTTGCTGCCTCAGTGGCTCGGATAATGCACGGTTTGGGAGCTGGGGTCGGGGGGAAGAGTGCGGGAGGAGGATGTGTGCAATATTTTTTTGCATTTTGCCTAAAGGATATAAAAGATTGTAACAATGCCTCTTTTTTTCCCCTCTTTCACAGCTCTAAAGCTATATAATAAACACAGTGCTTTCAGATTTTTTCAGCTTTCTTGTTATGAACTTCTTTAGGAAAAATATCTTTTATAGGAGTGAAGAAATTGTGTGAGCACAGTAAAGTTCCATTTGCTGTTGCACACCTGTTACTCCCTGTGTTGGGATCACTAGTTACAATTGGGAAGGAATCATCAAGACCTTCTAGTGGTTGCAACAAACTGCAAAGAATATGAGGTCCGTAGGGGACAAATTACCAGCAGGTACTTTTGTTGTATAGAGCATCCTGTGGCAATTCGTTTCAGAATTTATTAAACATTGTGTGAAATGCCTTTTCCTTTGTTTTAAGCATGATTAAGTGGTATTTTCCTGATTAAGTGGTATTTTCCTTTGTTGCCTCCCTTGTTTTGTTTCTGTTGGAATCTGGTAAATATCCTTTCTTTAGGCTTTGCACAGTTTTCAAACATGTAAGTGTTTAGGAATTAGGAATAATTTTGAAGGTGCCAGTTATATCCTCTGTTGTTTGTTTCCCTTCCAAATTTATTCCTCTTTGAAAACTACGCCTTTTAGCATACTTACTGCTCCTACTGCTACCTTTTCTCATTATACTATGAGTTTGTGTAGGACAGCCACATCAGCATTATTCAGATATTAGAAAATGTTGAAAGTGTGAAATTTTTCTGTGAAAATGTTTATTTACATGTTTGGACCATCTTTAAAAGACTTGTCTACTTGGTATTTATGCAACACTGTCATTAAAGCAGTAATCAAGAAAGGGCTCAACTTTGGAATTAATATTTAATTGCTTCTGTAGAACATTGCTCACATATCATTTATTGTGTTTCTTTGACAGGGACAGAACTGTTCCTTTATTTTCTGTTGGGGAACCATGATAACGAACCTGTAGTTAAGTGTTCATGAACACTTTTTCATTGCTTCTGAGACAGCATTCAGATTTGCACTTTTTATTTTATTTGGTTTGTATGTAAAGTTTAGCTTTTCAGGACTTAGAAAGTTTTGGGATGTGTCTAGAAAATAAAAGGAAATAAAAAGCATAGAGTATTTTGATTGTTCTGTCAAGAAAATGAGGGTGATAGACATGATGTTAAAATGCAATGAATGAGATGCAATCGGATCCTGGAAACACAGCTGTTTCTCAGGCGCACTTAAGGATCCCACCCGGGTCCCTCAGCTATGAGCCCTGGCTTCAGTGAAAGAATATACACCCAGGAAACCAGGCAAGGAGAAATCTAAGCAGTCTGTGAGGTGAAAATGCTCCTTTACAGTCACCTTTTCGTCTTCTAATTCACTGTGCCATTCTAGGTCAGCAAAATTTCAGCTCTATCTTATCCTATTATGCAAAAAACCCCTCTCAGTTTTGACCAAGTAAGGATAACAGTGGCTAAATATATACTGTAGGGAAAGTGCATTCTGTGGCTCAACAAAAAGCCCTGGCTGCATCTTGAGAACATTTTGGGGTAAAACTTCTAAGCAGAGAACAGATGAAACAGGTAAGCTGGATGGCTGAGGAGCTGCATATGGGTTGCGTTGGGGAAAACCTGTTTTCCTTTGGTCTGGAGAAAGTGTAATCTCTTCTGCGGTGGGAAGGGAGAATAAGTTACACCAACACTAAATGTATCCATTCTCCGCATATCAAGTGGGAGTCTTGTCAGAGTGTTACATGACAAATGGAAAAATACAGAATTTTAGGGAATCTGCTTTTTGTGAAGAAGAATTTTAGTAAACGGCAGCACTAATAATAATAAGCAGCACTAATAAGATGAGGGATGTAACTTGCCCTCTGGGAAACTCCTTCCAGTCAGTGTCACGGGTGCAGAAAATTACCAGCCTGGGATTCACAGCCTGAGACAATTCTTATGCTGTCTGTAGAGCTAGTAAAGATTCTTGCTGTATTTACCATTTGGACTTGAAAATTGTGAAGGGGTAGGATTTCTGAGTCCTGGAGGGTATTGCACTGCAAGTCTACAGTGGAGACTTTCATATTTGGAAGATGCATTGTTAGCTGAATTAATTGTCAGAAGCGGTGCAGGAGGAAGGGCAACATCTTCTCTTTTCCTGCCTTGACTGTGTATGATTTAGGAGTGATGTTCAGATTAGAAGGGTGACTCCTGCTGGTAGCATGACACAATGAATGAATCATACCTACCTTTCGACTATAGTAGATGACAGCTAGTTCAACTTTGACCTCATAACAAAAGGACTTTTTGTTGGACTTTGCTTGCACTGAATAAGGAAGTAGTCCATCAAGAACACAATCTTTCTCTAATGGTTTTGGACTGCGGAGATTTTCCTGTATTTTTTAGGGGGGTGGGGGTTTATGAAAAAACAAAAACCATAAAAAAATTATTTGTCACTTCAGTGGAATCTGAATCAGGTAAAGATTTAAAGAGAGAGAATGAAATAATCTTTCTTTGGGAAAAGAAGAAAATATTTAGGTACTTACAGAACAAGGAATTCTATCAGTACTTTGGAGCTATTTTTGTCTGTTAGGATTAGTTAATTTAACTTCAGACTTAACCTGAATTTAAAATATTTACAATTAGAGTTATAACAGTACTGTGTCTGTTTTCTTTGCAGGTTTGCTGGTCCTCTGATACATTTCAGAATGCCGCTGGTAAAAAGGAACATAGACCCCAGGCACTTGTGCCACACAGCTCTGCCCCGAGGTATCAAGAATGAGTTGGAATGTGTCACCAATATTTCCTTGGCAAATATAATCAGACAACTGAGTAGCCTAAGTAAGTACATTGTCTTAATACTGTATTCAGAACTAATATATTTTACAGTCACAGTGTTTGAAGTACGAACAACTTTTCAGTTTCTCAGTAGAAAATTGTCACTGGGTGTGGAATGTAGTGCTTTTGTGGGTGGTGTCTAGCATGGATGTCTGTGAAGGAAAATTAGGACCTTTTCTAGCAGCACATCTTAAAATGCTTCATCCATATATTTCTGTTACCAGAGGAATATGACAAGAAAAGATAGCTGGTAATTAATGAAGTCAGTAATTGCTAACCTTAGAGCAATTCTTGAGTAGGGAATATGACTTAGTGAGAAATATATCACTCGTTGCTTAATTCTCTCCACTTAAACCCTTGGTCATGTTTTGGTCATTCATGAAAAAAGAGGAGTTACATTTTGAAATATACCCAGAAGTGAAATTATTATATGGTATTTAAAATAATTATAGATTTTTCTTCCTTCTTTTTCCTCTGTCAACAATTGTACCCTTGGTGCACTTGAGAGGAGTGAATATTTCTTGAGCTGGGAAACTCTGAAGGAGCTTTGCTGAAAAGGCTGATATCTGGCTTGTTTTTTTCTTTAAGTTACAGCAACTTAATAAGTTGTTAGATGAACCAGCATGATCACATTTTGAATTTCCAATACTACAAGTGACATTATATATTATATAATACCACTAGAACATTACTAAAACTACTAACACATTAAATATTTAAATGTGCATGTATATACATCTAAAATGGGAAAAGTCTTTCAGCGCCATCATTTTCTTAGAGTCACAGGTGATGTAGCCTAATTTGTTGATTAGATTGATTTAATTTTTTGTTTGATGATACCCTATATGGTGTCTGTTGTAGCAGCCTTTCAAAGCTGTTAGGGTGCCATTAGGTGGAAGACTTAATTGAGGAGACTGAATTATGGAATTGAGACAGGAATGCTTACAGCACATAAATATGAGCATTATTAATGTAGCTGCAGCAACAAAGGAAGATAACTATTTGAGTACTTTTCAGTGAACCAGGAGCATATCATATCAGGATACAGTATATCTGTGGATACATCCAGATCACCATCTGTGGTTTTGCTTCATTCTGCCAAAAGCCCTTCCCAAACTAGTTGCTCATGTACTAGCCTTCCCTTCCAAGTCATTTATTAATGTTGTATTAGTTTATTTTAGTTTGCGTATTTTAAAAATCCTTACTTGATTATAAGCTTCATCTGAGGAATTTGCTTTTGTAGGTGGCATGCCACATATATATTTGGCATTTTCATTTGGAAGTATTACTTGACCCTAAAAAACCCAGCAGTAACTTCTAACTCAACAACATCATCTCGGATTCACCTATTGAGATTCAGCTGCCTTGCTATGTTATCTTGGCATACAGATCTTATATCTGATGTTGTATGTGCTGCTGCTTGTGAGGAGGTCAGGGTGAAGCAACACTAGAACAGAAAGAACTCAATTAAGGAAGAAAAAAAGAAATTAAGAATATCCATTGAATGCTCGCACGTTTATTACATGGTTTGTCTAACATATAGCACAGAGAAACTCTTGCAAGGGAATGTACCCATAACCGTGTGTAACTCCTCTTTGTAAAAGCAGCGTGGTTCTTCCCTGAAACATGTATTCATGTGTTTATACCAAGTTTTTATCTGATGCTCTGTGTGTTTTCAACAAAAACAAAAACCCAAACTTTTTTCCTACAATTGAAATGGAACATGTTTTGCAAACTAGTCCTTATTTCTCAGCAGTGCTAAAGACTCTTCTTTAAAATTGGGGATCATGCTACAAAGGTTTGGGTACTTGTGAATGTATTTTGTTCCAGAATTCTTTTAGCTTTTCTGCCTATTTATGCTAGGAGCAATACGAATTCTAAAATATTCAGGAGTTCTGGAATAGAAATGTTGTGTCTTATGCTTAAACGCAAATAACCAGTCTTCACTTGGTGTGTCACTGTTAGGGGTGTACAGCAAGGTCTGCTGACATGCAGATAAATTTTAGGAGTTGCCTGTGAGTCACAGCCAGCAGGCATGGTTTTGCAGCAGTCCCCTGGCAACCAGCTTCTCTGCAGTCCTTCCCTTTTTGTTTTCCATGGATAATGTGTATGTTTGAGAATCAGCCTTTAAGTTGTAGATAAAATGAGCTTTACTCTGAGAGTGGAAACGGAAAGCTCTGGTAGGGTTTCGTTTCCTTTAAACTAAAGCTGCTTTTGCTGGTAAAGTTACGCAAATTTAAATAAATGGTCTTTGACCTGATTAACAATCAGTCATCTCTGCGTCTAAAAGACTTTTCATTTACTTACCCTCAAATAGACGATCAATCTTCTGTCATTATGGTTATGATTCTCAAGACCAGGCAGTCTTAACCTTTCTTCTGACATGATATGGAGAAAGAGTGCTGTCCTGGAATTGGAGCCACCAATACTCTAAACAATACCAAAAGTCACTACTGAGGAAAAGTAAGCATAGAGTTTTGTCATGTGAGTCATTGGATCTCCAAATTATCAAACCTTTCATAGCTTATTTGATGTGCTGCTTCTAATTGTTCAGTTTGAGAAATTTTTTGACCTTTAAAAGAAGTAGAGATCAAAGGACAAAATATTTATTATTTCTGCTTTGAGTGATAGTCTTTGCCTTTATCCCTGAAGCATGAAAACATGTCAGTCGGTCATGATACAACATACAAAATTGCCAGTAGGTATTTTTTTCCCCCATCTATTCCCAGTCTTCTCTTACTTCATAAAAGGATCTGTTTTCTGACAGCTTTTCTTAACACTGTGGCAGAACAGAAACTCTCTGGACAACAGCAACAGCTGTCTTAGTTTCCTAGCCATTCTTCTCTGTATTTCTTTCTTTCTAACAGTATCTGCTTTGAGGAAGTGCTTACCTCGTGTTTGCAGCAATATTGCACATACATTAGTACTCTCTATACGTCGCTGTGTGTCAGGCCATAGCATTCCCGCATACATGAAACACAACTGATGGCATTGTGCAGCTGTGCCATTGTTGGAAGGCAGATAAATAGTTCTCTTGTGTGCATGTAGCCTCCTCATTTTGTTCACAGCTATTGACCAATCTTGTTTTTCCTTTTATTCAGCTGTTCCATGGAAACAGAATCTCAGTACTACATAAGAAACCTAACTGATGGGGTTTGTTTTCAGCCCCAGTCTCTGACACCTCCATCGAGGGAGGAGAACACTTCTCTTTTTGAATATGTGCCTTTAATGAATATTTGTATTGCAGGCATTCAGACTAGGCCTTTTATTCAATCATAGCAAGATGTCATTCCTCATTTTTTCATTTACCTCTGCATAACCAAAGAGAATGCTGCATAATTCTGCTGGAGCGCCTTATATGTTAGTGAAAACAATTTTCACTTAACACTGAAGCTTTTGTAGCCTTTTCCCTCTTTCTATCTTTTCTGTGTCGTGTATAGATTTTTAATGTGTTTGTCTAATTCTTTCTTTTCCTTGCCCCTTATTTGTTAGTTTTCAGGAGTGAAAGCCTGACTTTGGAGCAAATAATTTCTCCCCCTTATTTTTTCTTCTCAGAGGTGCTTAAGTTTTCTTTCTTATTTTTTGCTTACCATGCCTTTCATTTTGTGAGAGACACTTTTCTCTTATATTGTGAGAAGCACTTTTTCAGCTCAGGAAAACCTTCAGTTTGTCATGACTTAAGGCATTAACATTCAGTAAGTGGGAAATATTTCTCCAGAAATACCTAGCTGCAAGGTGTTGAGACTGCAACTAATTTTTGGAACCAGGCCTCTTGAGCTCAAAGACCAGGCTCTCTGTTGACCCTGAGTGAACAACCTCTTCAGCACATGGTAAGGTTCCTGCATGCTGCGAGATTGGAAGTAAGTCTGTGCAGATCTGCAGCTAGAGCTTCAGTCAGTATTCCAGAACTCCTATGTTGCATCTTGCCCTGCCCATCCTGCTCCTTCTCAGTGTGTTCAGGAAGACATTCATTGTGAATTTTCTTCATTAGTCACTCCTTTTTATTCCTTATTGCTACAATTGCCAGGGAACACAAGTGTTCTTGTGCACAAGGGGGTAAGGAAACTGATGCACTTGAAAACTGAAGGCTAACTCAGCTTGAGAGAGCCCCAACCTCTCAAAATCTCCATCTGATTTCTTGATGTTGTCTTTGCAGCAGTGGCAATGCTGTTTTGTGTCCATCCCAAATGGCAATGAGAGGATGAGTGAGGGGTCAGTAAAGCTTCATTGAAGGCAACTGTGTTAGCAGAAAAAAGTCCCACCTGTCATTAATTCTTTGCCTACATAAAGCAGTGAATTCGGGTTGTGTTAGAAATGAAAGGAAGAGCAAGACTTCTCTGTGAAATGATCATTAGCACTGCTACTTTTCACATAAGTTCAGCTCTCAGCAGTCTCTTTCACAGATTTCTGAATACTTAATGGTAATCTCAGCTAGGTTACTTATAATGTCCTCAGTGGGTGGTATCTCAGACTTCCATGGCTGAAGGTTTTTGACTTCTTCTTTTTGGATGTCAACAAGAAGCGTCAGACCTGCTCTGGATAAGGCCTTTAACAAAGTTTATTTGATACTTTTGATGACCTGGTCAGGTTGTCTGATAAACATCTGGTTTAATTTTCCTGGCTAAAGGAATCAAGTTGTCTCCTCAGTACTCTGATACTCCTACTATAATGCTTGTGGACTGCCCTCACATTTTCATAATGAAGGTTCCTAATTAACATCAGTGCTATGTATTTAGTATGTCATTTTGCAGAGCTTGCTCAGCCATAACCAGTGAAGTTCCCAAGGCTCTACCAAGGTTCTTAACTCCAAGTTCAGTCTCCTAGCTTTTAGTCTGTTTCCTAATCACTTGGCTGTGAGATTGAAATGATCCTGATGAGAAATAAGCCCAGACTTTCGAACTCAGATACATCTCATTTTTCTCAAAAAAGTAAATTATGTAGTGAAGATCTGAAGTTGAATCAACAGGCTATGGATATGTTAAATTCTATGTCAGAAATAATGAAGAAGGAAACGTATTAATAGACTTAGACTATCTTTCCTGTTTTGCTGTATAAAGGAACCTTGGTTACATATTGTGAGTGGTTGATGTGGTAACTAATTATCCTGAGAGAATATTTTCTAATAAATACACTATATTGTGTAGAAAGGAACTATTCAGTAGTGAATAATGTAATTTTGCATAGTATAAATATATTAGGAAGGGATTGGGCAGTGGGACCTGACAGGATTTACAGCTACTCTTGTTCTGTACCTTTATTTTTTAGAAAATGTAGTGGACAGAAATATTGTATAGTGTGTGAGCAGGAACAAAATAATACAAATCAAGGAATGATAGTGTATAGGTGGGTAACAGACTAAATTCTAAGCTTGTTCTTTCAGATGTTTTACCAATTTATACAAATTTTTTTTAATTGACAAATTTTTATTTTAAGGCTAATATTATTTTGGGTTTTGCATAATTCAATATATCAATATATTTACTATTTTAATATCAAATATCATTTTAGTGACATAACTTTATTATACTTTGTACTTAATAATGTCACCACATATTTAATGTATTATGTATTTTTATAATTTAGTTCAATGATAAATGTGTTGGGTTAGATTTTAGGTTTGTAAATGTTAAAATATGCAAATACACACAGAGATACTACTAGCCCCAGAAGTCTGGCAGATCACTTAAGGCTAAGTTAATTAAGATCAATACTTTTGGCAAGATTGAGCAGTGGTCTTATTTTGAATGTCCTGCTTGCTGCATCTTGCACTGGCCTCAGTTTTGCCAGTCATCCTCTTGAATTTCACAGAAAGATGCTGGTTTATGGCACTGAGCACAGTGTGTGGTGGGTGTGTTTATCCAGGTAGCCACACCAAATTCAGACCATGTTTCACAAAGGCTGCCAATGCCACAACTGATCTGCAGGGTGCTGCTTCAGCCTGGGGTGCAGTTGAAGGGTTTGTTTTTCTTTAACAATGCGGAAGGATAGTAAAGAAATGACTTCTTCCACAAGTCCTGGTTCAGGACTCATGTCCCACTTGTTGTCTGAGAGCCTGTAACTAAATCTGTCGGTAACTGATCTAGTGTTGCAAAATGATTAATTTAAATGGCCTTTCCTTAGGGTTTGCCAACAGATACAGCATTGAGAATGCCAGAGTTCAGGTGGATTGAAGGACTGGAGGTTTGAGAGGACTGCTAGTGCATGCCCTGATCCTTGGTGTGGTTCTAAGAATTTGAACAACACAGTAATAAAGTCTTTGAAGACATTTCTTTGTCAAGCTGTATTTAATTAGACTGAAATACTGTCCAGAACCTGCTGTGGACATTGTGGTTGACTTCAGTTCATCTGTTATATGCCCTGTCCCCTAGAGCAAGATAAAAACCCCATTTCTTTTACCTTAGTATGTTTTCATTTTAGTGTGTTGGATAATTAGCAATTACTCATTTGTGGATAAAAGCCAAGGAGGTTGAACAAATGGTTAAGAAATTATGGGGGGGAAATTAGGAGATAAAACAAGTTAGAAGGAACATTTGGTGAAAGCAAAGCACTGTAAAACTGATCAGTATTTTTTTGACATTTTATAAGCCATTGTACACTTATTGCCATGGTAATGAATGGAAATGGAGTGGGTGATACATATTTTGGTGGTTTTAATTAAAAAAAAATATTAAGAAGGCAGTAAGCAGTATAATTTTTACTCTACTTTCAGTTAGTAGCTACTAGCTACTGTTCTGTTTTCAGCTCATAGGCCTGTTTTAAAAGTCAGAAAAATAATTGTTCGAAAACCCATCAAAGTACATGCATGTTATTGGAGGGAGGAAGGACAGAACTTTGTTTCCAAGACATTTTATTTGTCTGTCACAAAAAAGGATATTGGCTGACACCAGAGAGAGCTGCATTCCTGTATCCCTTTCTTACTGAAGATTTAATTGTGATCAGAGCCCTTAGATACATGAGGAAAAGTTATGAAAAGAATAATCAGGTGAATAATAAATTCCTTAATTAAAACTGAATAATAATGTATCCTCTTATTTAAATTTTTTTAACTGCTCTGTTAATAAAAATAAATGCCAAGCAGGTTTTGCAAATACAGTAAAATAAGTCTTTTCACAGACATTGAATTAATTTAATTGCAGAAGTTTATATTGTCATTTAATTTAGTAGGCAAAAAAGACCACTGATCTTTCTGATCTGGTATTATGTATCCAACTGTGAGCAGGATCCTAAGGTGTTAATATTATAATTGTCACGGGAAACTGTAATTCTCTTTATTGTGCTGTGTGAAACAAGAGTAGAGTTTTTCAGCAGGCCCATAATATTGTAAATTTTCTGAAGTGTTAATGATACTTTAGAATATTCATTGTGTATGATGGAATTAATTTTGCATTCTCATTCTTCTGACATATTATCTAAAAATTATGTGGAATGAGTTCAGCTTTGTTTACTAGAGTGCTTTTTTCTCACACTTTCTTTTACGTATTTGAGTTTGTGACACTTGGTTCAGTATTATCACCTGTAATTGTGTCCTTTGTAATCCATTCAAAACTGAAGATAGACTCCTGTAGAGTACACAGAGATGGCAAGACAAATGCTGGGTTATGTGTGTTAGGTACATATTTATGCATTCACATACAGTATTCTTTAGAATGGCAGTTGTACATTTCACAAAAAGCAAACATTTTGCTTTGATAGAGGAAGCATTTGGTTAAATATACCTCTGGCTAAATAAAGAGACCACCAACACACAGGTAGGTGGAGACATCATGGTTGGCATACCACTTCAAACACGAGAGGTTGTTTTCAATGCATTTCCCATTTGAGGATTAGTGTTCATAAGCATGGGCAAATTATTCCTTGCAGTATGTTTGTGGCTGTATGCAATGTAATGAAAAGATTTCCAAGACAGATTATTTTCAGTTGGAGCTCATTAATGAGGTAGATGAATTTTAAGCCTGATGAAATGATACAGATAAAAATTTAGCCTCAAAATACACCTATAAAAGGGAAGTTACTGGATTTTAAAACCCAGCTCCTAGATTAATTTTCAATTCTACACATGAAATTTTATATTTTATTTTAATTTTAACTTGTATGTCTCTGAATGTTATGTGAGTTATCTAATTAAAATTAATATTTCTGAACATATTATCTGAAATGCATTAAATTTTTAGTATCTGTGTATTAAAACTTCAACAGTCTTGTTCTTAGTGGATCACATTTTTAGAGTAATTTCCCTTGCTTAATGTACAGGTTAAAGAACATAAACTTTTCAGGGTTTCAAGACACATTTTAGAAGGTCTTAGGTGAGCTGCCAGCTGAGAAGACTTTTACTAACTTTCCATCTATATTTTTCTGTGGACTTGTGCTGTGAGACAAAGGTTCTCAGAGTGGGAGTGCCTTTGATCTGCTTCTCACTGTGGCTATTAGCAGTTGCTCCAAGAATGAGAGCAAGACAGCATGTAGGATATCCCTGCTCCCAGCATTTTTCAGCCTGGAAGCCTCTCCAGCCAGCTGAGGTTTGTCTGTGTTTGCTAATGATCAGTATGTTTCTTTTTCATGACTTTGTATCATTGGCAAACTTTGATCTCGTTTTTTTTTTTTCAAGTAATTTACACATATCTTAATTAACATGGATCCCAGCATAGCAACTTAGTAAAACTCACCTTTCTCGACTGTGAAGACTGGTGATTTACTCCTATGCCCTGTTTTCTACCTTTTGAGGAATTATTTATCCGTGCCACTTCTTTTGTATGCCCCATCTGTTAGGTTTTCCCCAAAGCGTTTGATTAGGGACTTTCTAAACTCTCTTGGAAATCTCACTAGATCATAGCTCTCTATGTGCTTCTAAACCACTCAGAATTTCTCTTTACAAAAGCTGTGCTGTCTCTTCTGTCATGAGTCATCCAGATGTCTGCTAATTCAGTTCTTCATAATGATCTATACTAATTTGTATGGATGTCAGGCTTACGGGTCTGTAGCTCTCAGGCTCCCAAGATGTTCCATGAAAAAAAATTTGAACCTTGTTGTTGTGTATTTCAATGTGTATAAGTACAATGATTCCTAATATTTGCTGGTCAGTACGTTCCTTTAATTTTGTAATTCTTGTGTAGTCCCTTCAGTTTCTTTGAGCTTCCCACAATGAGTTCTGGCACCAGGTTCCCTTTGGTGGACACCAGTGGAAGGTGTTACATTAGCTTGTCCACAGGGCTCTTGCCTTCTCTGTATTCCTTCGTATTTTCATTGCCAGTCTGCTCTGCAGACTCCCTGGCAGGCTTTCTTATTCCTCATGTCTTTGAAGGAATATTTATTGTTAGTTTGCTAGCTGTTCCTCTTCTATTTTCTTCTTCTGTACATTTCTTCTGATATCATCTTTTATATTCCATTGTGTACAGTGATGCTGGTTTTCTATTGCTGTTACCAAAATCTTAATAAATGGTATGTGCTGGCCTTGTGCTTACTACACAGCATCTTAAAGTAGTTTCCACAGTACCTGTAGGGATTTAATTTTTGTTCTTTTGATGTGTTTATATAAAAATGTCCTCATTTTTATGTATACTTCCAGATGTATTGCTCACCAAAGGCAGAATTTCCACAGCTATCCTTTTCTTTTATACCTGTCAGAACTTGAATGCAAAGCAGGTAGTTAGAAATTTGTGAGATTTATACTCCCAAAACCAACATAAGTGCACAAACAATACATGAATTACATATGCACAGTAGAAAGTTTTGAAAGCTATCACATTGTATTTCAGAAGTGTGGCTGCACATTCTGCTGTCTAGTCTGGTGGGATTTTTCCAGTGACATTGGCAGACTTCTCAGATGGAGTCTTGAGAGCATTAGAAGCAGTATGGGGAGTACTCTGTAGAAAAGAAACTCATTACTGATCTTTTTCTCATAGTATTTGAATCTCTTGCTCTTTTTTGCTAAAAATATGATGTCCATTGATGTGAACAAAGGAGATTTTTTTTGTTGTTTGGGGTTTTTTTTACTTCAGTGTCAATGGGTCAGTTACTAGAATTTTGATCCTTCAAGGTAGGATTATTTTAGTGTGTATTTTTGAATAGGCTGGTTCTAATTTACCTAGATATGAATATCTCATCTTCCATTTTTTGTAAAGTTCTCTGTACAGCAGGAGTGGAAGCAGTGCTTCATTTTGAGAGCAGCGTTGAGGTAAATTTAAAAAATCGTTATCGCTCAGACAGGAGCAACATCAGATGCTGGAAGTTGTCCTTTTAGAAATATCCAAGAAACTGCAGTCTAGTTCCATGCATATCAGCATAGTTAAATCATTTTATGGCAGCTGAATATCTGTCCTGTAATGTATTAAATAATTTAATTTCTGATAAATAAGTTGCATAGTAAGTATTTAACTTCTGTTTGCTTTTCTAAAGGACTCTTAATGGGCTCAGTAAGTACAAGTTGTTACAATGACACTTGTGCATCTTAGAATTACTTAATTAAAACAGTAAGAAATCATTTGCCTGTCTTGTGGTATGCTTGAATAATTTTTTTCCCATGTTTCAGGTAAATATGCTGAAGATATATTTGGTGAACTTTTCAATGAAGCACACAGTTTCTCATTTAGAGTCAACTCCTTACAAGAGCGTGTAGATCGCTTGTCTGTCAGTGTTACACAACTCGATCCAAAGGAAGAGGAATGTAAGTTACCTCCTGCAGGGAGGATTTCTTATTTTGTCACTCAGTACTGAAAGGTGAAATGGAAAGAATAGTTTAATAGTTTAAATCATATTTATAAGAACACACAGCAAAGCTTCATAAGAAAGGTCCAGTTCCATTTCTGCTACAGGTTTTTTTTTATAGCCTTAAGCAGCTTTCTGAGCTCAGCGTTTTCATGGTTACTGAATGACACTAAGGAATTTACAAAAAAATGGCTACAGGAGTATCTGTCTCTTCAGTAGTGTTACATATTTGGAATATTAATAATATTATGTAATATTATGTGAATGCTTGGAGATTTTTTTAAACCTTTCTATTAATTCTCATAGAATGTAAGCATTTGTCCAGGTAGGGTTTTTGCATTTAACTTGTACCATCTTACTTTCTGAATGACATTATAGTTGTATGGCTTCATTTATTACTGCTGCATAACTTCTTGGACTCTTTCTAAATAACTTTAAGTATTGTAAATATTGGTTAGCACTGAGAAAACAAGCACTCTCAGAAATCATCAGCTCTTGCATATAAGATAGAATTTGTATGGAATGTTAAAGGATGCCTAGGCTTTGTTTGGCCACCTAATGCATAAATGCTGTGAAGCTTTTTTGCCTTCTTCGATATCTGCTGGTCACAGGTCAACTGTGAAAAATCTTGTAACCCCAAAAAATGTAGGGTGTTCTAGACTATGTGGTTAAGACCTAGAAAGTAGAGGAATATCCCTTCATGAAAAATAACTTGAGATTGCTTGTGGGATCCAATTATAAGCTATAGAATGATGTTTCAGCTCTGAATGTCTACATATAATAATAGTGTATTATTACATTGTGTGATTACAATTGTGTATACAGAAATAATGAAGTGAGAGTAGTCTTCAGGTTGTCTTTGGTTATAGATGTCAGAATTGCAATAGTAGCAAAATAAAGCAAAGAGACGTTTTGGGTTCTGTATTTCACATGACATTAATTTTAGAACAGGTTTTGAATGACAGCTGCTCACAGCTAGTAACAGATTTTCCACAAAAGCATGACTTGCCTAGGGGAATTCTTACATTAATGGGATTTTCCAAGTCTCTTGATAACTGAGCATAAATCACCCGTGTACACCTCTTTTTCAAATTGTTGTGGTTTAACCTGGCAGATTAACACCACACATCCACTTGCTCACCCCTGCTCCACAGTGGGAGGAGATAATCAGGGGGAAAAATAAGTGAAATTTGTGGGTTGAAATAGTGATATTTTAATAGGACAGAAAAGGAAGGGAAAAAATCAATAATAATATTAGAATATACAGAACAAGTGACACACAATGCAGTTGCTCACCACCCGCTGACTGATGATGCCCAGCCAGTTCCTGAGCAGCAGCCCAGCCCCCAGACACCTTTCCCCTGGGTTTATGTGCTCAGAATGACACCATGTGGTATGGAAGGTCTCTTTGGCCAGTTTGGGTCAGCTGTTGTGGCTGGGTCTCCCCCCAGCTCCTTGTGCCCCCCCAACCTGCACCCTGGTAGGTTGGAGTTAGAAGTTAAAGAGTCCTTGACCACTGCTCAGCAACAACTAAAGCATCAGTGTGTTATCAGCATTATTCTCATCCTAAATCCCAAACACAACACTATACCAGATACTAGGAAAAAATGAAATCTCCTGCCCAAACCAGGGCATTTTTGCTATGATTGGATAATGATAAAAAACCCTTTCCATGTATGATAATAAATTGTCAGCAGTTGTAATCCTGTAAAAACTGTAACACTCTGGATTGTTAATGGCATTTCAGCATTTACTCTTGAGAGCCTAGTTTTGGTTTAAATCAGAGGGCAGTGTATGTTGTTATAGCATATCTAATATGTTAATCATTCACATTTCCATAGAATGGAGAGACCATATTAGGCCATTGAGTTGAAGCATCCAGGAATATTACACAATAGCAAGAAAATTGTGTTATGCTATGTAAAAGGCCTTTTAGAAGTTTGGCTCTACATTTCAGGACCAAAAATCTGTAACTATTTGATGTTAGAAAATTGCTAGAAGTAGTTTTAAATAGTGTGTAGTCCCCAGTGCACCATCCCAACACATTTTCACAGAACTGTGCATGCTGTAGTGTTTGCTAAACCATATAGCCAAAGAAAGGTACAGACTGCAGTTAAGGAAATGGGGAATAGGTCTAACAGTGAAGTCCATCATGGCTCAGGGTGATTTGTACCTGATCCCCTGGATTTGTGTCTCACACCATAGAGTAACAGTGACTGCTTGTACTTCAGAGGAGCACTTGCAGTCCTCAGTGTCAGGAGCTATTAAATTACTGTTTTTATTAACCTAAGAATATCCAGTCCCTGAGCTGCAGCCAGTGCTCCTTATTCACAAACATCTGCCTGGAATGAGTCACCAGATGAAGACAAAGGAGATGAGGAGACATTTGATATTCTATTTCCTTAAAAGTTAGAGATCAGAAAACTTTTTTTTTCCTTCAGTATACTGTTTTGGGCTTGACTTTAGAAATCCATCACAAGTAATTTAGGTATAGTCCTAGTGTGGACTAGAATAGCTGAGGGATGTTAATGCATGAAGGGGGAGGGAAGGGGGGGAATATTTGAATTTACCTTTTTTTAACTCTCTGTGCAAGAATTAAGCAACTTTCAGTACTTCTACTCAGCTAACAGCATGAGTAAAATGGGATATACTTGTGAAATGAGTCTCATCTGCTCTTTGCCAGGAGGCAGTAATAGAAGATTTAATGGGTTCCTTTGGGCCCATGCTATTACACAAGAGAAAGAAATTAAGATTCATTTAAAGCTAAGTGGCATGAACAAAAACAGCCCAAGTCAGATTCACTAAACGAGATGCAGATATTTGGCAAGATGTTTCTGGCAGAGTCAGAGTGATAAAAAGCTCTGAATTTGTTTGAACAGTCTGTGTGTTTTCTCATTTTGAATTATTACAGCATCTCTGTGAAAGAATAAAACCAAGGTTAAGATTGTATCTTTAGGAGTCTAACTCCTCATGCACAATTTTTCTGTCATAGAAGAATTGCTATCAACTTGGTTTGCTTTGAATTATTACACTGTTTTCAAATTCTTGATTTCTCAGTATTATTAATTTCATATTTTAATAGATTTTTTAAAATACTTTATTATTTTCATACACATTTGGGGTTTCCCCTCAGAACATATCAAACTTGTATGCAGACAAAATAAATCCTCTACTTTCCATCAGTAAACTCAGCTTTATTTCAATTGTATGGGAAACAAACCCATATGTATCCAAGAGTAATATTTGGGGTCCTTTTTGGACTGAGAAAACACATTTGTGCTACAAAGCTGAACTAAGGTCAACAACTTCACTAGCCCTGCAGTATGAGGTGTCCTCATAGGTGAGAAAATAAATCCTGAGTATAGTTTCTTTGCAACCATTTTTCATTTCAGTATTTACTTTATAGTTAACATTTCTAACTCTGTCCATATATATGCAAATTGCATCAGTAAAATAATATTTCTCTTAATTGATCAAATTTTCATTAATTTAATTGTGCCTTTTAAGTGTGAAGTACTGCTAAAAGTGAAAAATAACACAGTTGTAGAAATCTGACAATTTTGAAAAGAATATTAATATTAACAATTATGTGGTTCTTTTTTGAGGTGATGATACATGATAGAGCCCTGATGTATTGTGTCATGAGGTATTGGAAAATAGTTTTGTATCCCTCAGAAATAAATAATATCAGGGCAGAAGGAAAATTCATAAATTCAGAATTTATCAGACTATTTTAGTATTAATTTAGTGCTTCTTTCATTGTGAGCTGCCTAATTCTATTTAAACCTCAAACCAGAGAGGATTTTAATCTCAAAGACAGTGTATCAAATTCTTGATTTCCACAGCATATTTGTTACAACTGTGACAAGAAACTTAAATAAACCTAATGGCAGAAGTGCTGTGGGTGAGCAGCCTGGCACATTTCAGGAAAGGAATCGAATAGTGTTGTGAATTGTGTTCCACTAGGCTTCTGCCTTTGAATACATGTGTTAGTTGTTTTTCTAAACATTCTATAAATATTGCCCTGTCATTAAAACAATAGTAGTTCGGAAGTTTGGCTGGACCAACGCCAAAAACAGATTTGTTGTTTTGCTATGGGGAAAGAAAGGTAGCATTTGGTGGGGAGAAACCTAAAAAGCTTGACAGGTAATTGTGGTCTGTATACTGCTGGAAGTGGGAGACTTGGTCAACTTTAAAGTCTGGATACTCAGCCCATTGTGAGACTTAGGAGGAAAGGGTAGTAAGCCCCAGTTTAAGGGGCAGCTCACTGTCTTTAGCCTCTGAAAAAGATTTTGCTGAGTATAAATGTAATCAAAATTAAGAACAGGGAGCACATGAAAATTGGGTCATGATCTCTGCATGTACTCTATTAAGTGGAGAGTAACACTATTGTGAATTCATTCATTAGAAATCTTACCCTCCAAGGCAGATAAAGACTCTAGGATTATATAGCAGGTCTCTTTTCCTTGCACATTGCTACTGAAAGGAAGTTGGATTTGACTGTGTCTCCCTCTCAAGATTCTGGGCTTCAACTGCTCTCCATGTTCCTTCTCCAATTTTCTTGGGCCCTTGATGAAATCTGTGGGTTATTTAGGAAGTAAATCAGTTTTAAATTACTGTGTCCAAGGACTGATAGATCCATAGTAGGACCATGATAGTGCATGTTTTGTGTATAAAAAGAGGGATGTGGACAAAATAACCACTTGCTAAACAATTTGGTGGTTTTGTTGAGACTTACCAGCAGATTCAGTGCTTGATGCCCATGGATAATTCACATCTTAATTGGGCTTGCTTGTTCTACGTGCTGCATTTGAAGCAGCTTCTGAGTCCTCCTAAAATGATTGCTCTAACATTTACATCTTCTTTTTGTTTACCTGTAGTAGTTAAGCGACATACTTTCTCTATCCAAAGAGTTCTTGAGCTATTTTGGAATTTTTTTAACAGTGTTTCAGAAAATTTCTATTTCTTGTGCAGGGGACAAGCCCAAGAGTGATGTCTGATCTACAGAAATAATCTCTCTTTAGCAACTATCAAACCCACAGTCAGACTATTCTGATGGCAGAGAAACCTAATATGTGTGCATTCTGGTCATTGTTTAAATGGATAATCATTAAAAGTATAAAATAAATAAGGTCGAAATCAGACTTTGAGATTGCAGTATCTTTAGGAACTGAATCACACAAATCTTTACCTTAAGAGAATTTTCAACAGCACCACTCCGTACCAATTATTTCTCTTTAATGGGAAATTTACAAATAAGGTATTTGTTTGAGAGTGTCGTTAGTTCCTCTTTGCGCTTTTCAAATTGCTGGGTAAGATTTTGGACAGAGAAAGGGAATTGTACAGGGCAACCAAGTCCCTTAATTTGGATGAAATTACCCCTAGTAATTTAGTTCTGCAGGGAGTCACAGCTGTGATATTCAGGAGTTTATGGTCTTGAAAGCTGCCAGGATGAAATTCTGCAAAATGCATTAAGAGAACAAGTTTCTAAGAGGAATATATCTGATTTCTTTATTAACTCTCTTTAGGAGAATGTTTTGTTTTTTTTTTTTACCTAGAATCTAATCATAAATTGTGTAGTTGAGGGACTGTAAAATAATAAAAATAAATCTAGTAACTGTTTTTTCTTTTGGTGAAGTAAAATGTAGTATTTAATGTATTTGAAAAGTTAAAGGTAGCTACTTTCTGTCAGCGCTCTAGTGAGCTCTATACCTGACTTATACTACAAGATGGGGATTTAAGTTTAATGAGATGCTTGCCAAGAGATAAAACATTACTTAGTACGCACGTTACAGATGTGCTTTTATTTAATTTTTACTTTACCCCAAAAGAAACACAGTTATTGTATCTCATCAGAGTGCAATTTAAATACCCTTCCCCTCCACCCCCCCAGTGTGTTGTTGATTATAAGTAAAAATGGACTGGTATCTCTTTTTCAAAACCTAGTGTACAAAAGGCTGACAGTTTAGCTTTCTGACAGACAATTTTTGCTTATGTGGAAAATATTGTTGTGCACAGAGGGTTAGATTGGCTGATATAATATGTCTTTTCATACAATCCAAACAACAGACACAATAAAGACAAACAGGCATTTGTTTAGACTGTTGAATGAATCTTCAAATTAAATTGTGAATATCTCAACATTTAAGGAAATCATTTAAGACCCCTTTTTTTGTTAATTGCAGTGAATACAAGCGGTGTAGTAGGTGGACTTTCAGAAAAATATATCCTTATCAAATTTAGGATCTTGGGCTGTACAAAAAGTTCTGGTGCTAGTTAAGAATTAAGCAACTGGAAGCACAAATTTACCAGCCTCAAGTCAAATGCCTGCAGCTTTTCCAGCTCCTCCTTCAGCTGCACATCTCTGCTCCCACCTGAATCCATGCATGCAGTTTGCCTGCCCGGCCCCCTTGCAGTGTGTCAATCACTGAGCCGGGTGGCCGTGGCACCAGCCAGCTTTTCACCCCGCTGAGGCTGTAAACCACGCAGGGCTTTTGTCTCTCTGCCAGCTGGCAGGCCAAACAAGTGGCTTTGTAAGCCAGACCGTGCACGGCCCAGGATTACGCTGGGTGTGCGACGTGGGATTTACCTGATCCCTCTGTGTAGGCAAGTTAGATCCATGGCAGGATTCTCCATGTGCTGCGTGCCACGTCCTTCTGCTTCCTGAGTAATGCTGTCCTAATGTGGTCTGCTAGTTGGAATAATGGTGTGCTTTTCAGGGAATGCCTGTTACAGGTCTTGAAATTCTACAGTATGTCTTTTCCATGAAGCCTTCTGCTGTGTATCTTAGGTTTAAAGAGAAAATTATTATGCTTATTGTTGGGGATTGACTGACTGATTATCCTCTGGTGTGTTATCCCCCTCTGTGTGTGTACAAAATGTAGAGTTTTAAGCAAGGAAAGGGACATTATAAATCAGACTGGCTGCACTTGCTCATTGAAGAGATGGAGTGTTAATAAGGAGTTTGTAGAACAGTGTTAATAATATGGTATCACTTACTCTGTGAGCGTTTTAATATTAAACCAAAGTACTGTATTTATTTATTAGAATAAATTGATTAAGTTTTTGTCTTCAGAATGTACACAGGTTCAAAGAGAAGTATACTAAGTTTTACTTTTGTTGGAAATGTCTCCAATATATGACATACAGTTAGAAATCTTGCAGGATTGCCAAGCAACTCTGAGCAAGTACCTTTGGTGTTATTTGTGTAACCAACAACTCAAAGGAAAAGCAGCTGAAGTATAAAAAGATCTAAGACTTAAATTTTTAGATGAGGTAAACCTCAGTTATTCTAACTGAACTTTTGCCAGCTGATAACAACCTGTACTTCATGACAGGTATAAAATATATAGGGTTAGTTATGACTGCAAAAATACCTACAGAAACTGAGACTCCTAGCTGACATTCAGATATTATAATACTTCTTTCACACACTTAAAAAGGTTTCTGAGCAGCTAATTAAAGCTATTAAAAAGAATAAAAGACACTGTGATGAATTAGAACCTAAGGGTAAAAAGGAGGAAACTTCTCCAGGAATACACAACCTTGCCAAGTGTAATAAACTTCAAAAGCCAAGCTGAAAATCAAATAAATCCCATCTTTAGCCTCACAAAGGATGTTGCCAATTTGCTTAGGTAAGAAGACAGAACATTCCAGGAACTGCAAGCCTTCTGGAAAAAACCCTGCTTTCTGCCCTTTTATGATCACACAGCAGAAATCCAGCTTGGTGTATGTACATATGTATGTGTACACTTGTATGTGTTACAGGAGCTCGAGTGAAAAAGCAGTTTTCAGCTTAAACAGGTTTTTCTTTAAACCATTGCCAAAGGCCCTAGTGATAGCGGGGCAGGGGTAAAGTTGTCCTCTCATCTTGCATAAAGGGACATTACTACCAACCTGCTTCTATAAAATAAATATAATTATTTATAGATAAAATGTATGTGCTGAAAGTACTCTTTGCTACTATGTCAGAAAACTGTTTTCAGTGTTGTTTGTGATTTTAAAAAAAGACCCCAAGCTAATGAAAAGATCTGCTGCTTTATCTAATGGAAGTCTCATGCAGGTTGCAAAGGTAGCTTTGAGGCACACCTGGGCTTCACAGGTGTGGTAACTGAAGAGCAGAGAGGGAGAGAAATATGAGACTAAATAGCTATACTGTTTCCAGAATTAAAAGTGCAAAGCTTATCAGTTATGGTGACTTTTCCATTAATCTTTATCTAGATTTTAATGAAATAGAAAAAACTCTTTTGAAATCGAGAAAGATATGTAGGCTTTACCAGGAGTGGGTAAAAATAGTTGAAATCCCTGTTTAATGTGTTGTGTTCATGTAGTATTGTTTTCCTGTGGATCTTACATAAAGCTAATTGATTATTCCTAACGACTGTGCTAAAAGTCGGGGGGGGGGGGGGGGGGGGGGGGGGGGGGGGTGGCTCTGAATTAGACAGAGAAGGCTCATGTTGATTAAACAGATTAAAAAGCATTTGACTATTTTCATGTGTTGGAACATAGAATCACCTCCCATTAAAGCCCATTGATCTCAGTAGCATAAGCTTAAGTGATTTGCTGGTTTGGCATCTCAGTGGGCCCTCAGTGGACCTGCTGCCTACATGCAAGAAATGCAAAGTTTGGCTTGCTGATGCCATAAAGATAAAATCTAAACCTCAAGATAGAAAGCAGTTTTTAGTAGCAAAAGGATTGTGAAATGGAGTTGGTAAACGTTATTAGGTACTTCTGAACTACCAAATGATATTTTACAGCTACAGTATGCAATTTGTTGAACTACTTAGGAGAGACAGAGTTCTGATATCTATTTAGGTGAGAAAAATTTCCTGTGAAGCTAAATAGAGGATAATGTGCTAGAACATTACAGCCAGGTTTGTCACAGAGTCTGACAATATCTTGCCATGGTGATAGTGCTAGATGAATCTGTATTTGCTGTAAAAGACCCAACATGCAAGCAGTACTGCTTTATATTTTAACCAATATTAGGCAATTCCAGATTAATGCAAACAAAATTTTTCTGGTGAGATTTTTCTTAAATGGCAATATCCCCTTTCAGTGTCACTGCAGGACATTACAATGAGAAAAGCTTTCCGGAGTTCCACGATTCAAGACCAGCAGCTGTTTGACCGCAAAACTCTGCCAATTCCTTTGCAAGAAACTTACGACATTTGTGAACAGCCTCCTCCACTTAACATTCTCACCCCTTACAGGTTAGTATAACAAAATTAATCAAAAACTATTTCTAGCTTATTTTATGTAATAGAGAGGACATATCCAGGCACCTTGCTCACATGGAGTAGCACTTGAGTATATTTTATACTTGACTAGAAAACTGGGAAGCTGCTGGAGGAATGAAAGCAGCAGAAGACATTATAAGCATTGAAACTTTACTCCATTTTACTCAAATCTTCTCAGTGTGACATGGTAGGAAAAAGTAGTTTTAAAATTCTGTATTTATTAAACCATATAATGTACTTGGATGTGAAGTGAAGAAATTAAACAGGTGAGTGTGTAGAAAGAAGGATGTTCAATGGAAATGAATATTGTTTGCTCTCCCAGAGATTTAGTTTGAATCAGTAGCTGAACAGAAGCAGCTACACAAATTTGCTCAATATTTTAACAGCAAGATTTGAGTTATTGGAGTGGGACTTCTATGATCGTCTCTTCTTATTTTTCTTTTTTTTTTTTTTTTTGTCTTGTGTTAAAGTTATCTTTCTAAAATTAGGACCTTGAATGCCAGGAAAAATAGTAAAAAGTGTTGGTGCAGGAGGTCAATGATCATCTCTTTTGTGCTCCTCAGTAAAACATTTCAGGATCTGAGATACTATATATTCCTTAATATGATCTTGCTTTGTCTTAATGTTTGGATTCATGTCTTGTCAAATATATAGTATGCCCTGTTTGTGTCACTGTATTTCAGGGATGATGGAAAAGAGGGTTTGAAGTTCTATACCAATCCTTCATATTTCTTTGATCTGTGGAAGGAAAAAATGTTGCAGGACACAGAGGACAAAAGAAAAGAAAAGAGGAAGCAGAAGGTACGTAAGTTAACTTTATACGGCTTCTCTTTGTTTTTTCCTAGAAAGGGTCTGCTTGCAGATATGCTACTTTAATAGCAATCCAGACTTGATAGAGACATCTATTCAACTAAAGCTACTTGTATTCATTCAGTTCCACCAACTTTAACAATTAAATAATAACAATAATAGCAGTAGTAGGAAAATAATATAGAAGGACCTAAAGCTTTCATGCTGTCTTAACATAACCAACTTTTGCCAAAGCTTTTAAATATTGTAGCAATGACTCAGAAAAGAAGGAGGAATACAGCAGGCGTAAAGAATTTCACTTGAACATATATTTGTAAGACAAAATTTTGACAATCTTACAGCTGGAAAAGCTTGAATGAGATTCTAATAGATATGTTTAAAATAGAAAGAAATTAGTAGGAATAAAACATTTTGCTTATATTTTCTTAAAATTAAACAAGCACTTTTGCAAACGGTAATGCTACTTTTTTATTTGACCATTATGCTGTAATGTCTCATATGTAGTAGAGAGAGTAAATATGAGTGTCAGATTTGTATATTTCAGACTTAGAATAAAAAGCAACTTAAACAGGTATTTTTGCCTATATTATTCAGGTTCTTAGCCACTAGTCTGATGTTTCCAGCTCTTACAAGTCTCTCTGGTGCACATATTATGTTTAGCCTGAAAGAAAATTTTTCTTGCTTTTGAAATGGGATTGTTTCTTATAATTTTGTGGCTGATGTTTATACGCAAGTAATTAAAAAAACACTGTCTCAGTTGTCAGTTTTGTTTGCACAACTCTCCTACAGCAGAAAAATCTAGATCGCCCTCACGAACCAGAGAAAGTGCCAAGGGCACCTCATGACAGACGGAGAGAGTGGCAGAAGCTAGCCCAAGGTCCAGAGCTCGCAGAAGATGATGCTAACCTCTTACATAAGCACATTGAAGTTGCTAATGGCCCAGCTTCACATTTTGAATCAAGGTTCCTTTCTGTTTTTTCTATCCTTTATGAAGTGTATTCATACTGCGTAGTGAACATGCATGAGAAATGGTCAATGACGAGGTGCTACTGCTCCCCTTGAAACGCACTGGAAATCACTGATTTAGCTTCTTCATAACTCAGTTCTGAAATTCTTAGTGTGTCCTTAAAGGAGTAGTTACTCTGCTGTTATTTTTAAGGGTGGCATGTATCCTCATTGTATCCTTGAGGATGTGCTGTCCTCTGCAGCTTGATGAAGGTGTAGTGTCGGTGCTGCAAGCTTGCACCCAGGTGTGTCACTGCATTCCAGTCCTGACCCACAAAATCCCCATTGTTCCAGCCTCTTGATTTTTCTTAGGCAGACACTGCCAAGACTATATCGTGTGTGTGATGTGAACAAACATCCACTTGGAGCTCAATGAGAATGTTGAGCTTCTCTTTACTCTTGAACAAATCCATTATTTGATTGACATTTCTGGTTATAGCCTATTACAAAATCCAACCTGTTGAATTCTCATTTCACAGCACGTATTTGCTGGTGGCTAAAAGTAGCATTTCACATGGTAAACACCTGCTGTGCTTGTGCTTCTGGTCTTGGTGCAAAATCAAGCCCGTTTTACCAGCCAAGAAACATCTAATAGCAAAGAGTGCTGACAAGTAATGTTAGGTAATTTGGGGATAAATTTTTGGCTTTGGGGTTTTGGGTGTTTTGTTTTGTTGGTTTTTTATTTATTTATTTAATTAATTAATTAAAAAGTATTCATTGTCCTCTCAAAAACTGGTTAAATTTTTTCCCCTATCTTTCTGTGGTCAAAAGCACTCCATAAGAGAGTATTTTGTTTAGCTTTGTAAGGCCTTCAAACAAGCTCAGTAGTGGCGGTGAGTAATTATGACAACTCTAGGAGAGAGTGTTTGTTGCCTGAAAAGTAGAAAAACCTGCTTGTAGAAAACTTAGCTCAATTCAGAGTGGAAAATGCTCTCAGTGCATTTCACTCAGTGGGGTACAAGTTAAGTTATGGTGATTAGCATTTTTCTAGGAACAGCTTTATAGAATCTCTGTAAGCTGCTGTGTCAAGTCATTGGCAGAAACATCTGCTTTCCTGCTGTCCTTTTGTTATGTTGTATGTTGGGTTCCACTTTAGACATGCTTGTTTTGTATCCAGGACCCTGGCCTAAACCTTGATTATCTCAGTACCTTATTGCAATTATTAATAATGCTGAAGTGCTTGGGAGCACTGCATGTGCAGAACATGTTGTTCAGATACAGAGCAGCACCATGCTTTGAAGTAAATGAGGAAGAATTTCACCCCTGAAGAATTTAATAGGCTTAGATACTACAGTGGTGGCAGTATATGGAGATGTAGAGTGTTGCTGTACTTGTTGGAAAGTGTTCTACAAACACTTTTGCTCTGAATTTAATAGAATTTTTTACAAATAAAATTCTGTAATTGAATAGTTAATTAAAATTTACTAACTCATCAGGTCCTTGAGGTGTGTCTAAAGTTGTCATTAACAAGTTGAATCATTTTTATTTAGTGCTACTACTCAATAATAGATATTGATTGAGTCCTGTGTCTATTAAAGCAGCAAGTTCTCTTTATATATTGGAATAAAGATCCTCTGACAGAAGTTCAGCTAAATTATTCAGTTGTAAATTCTACCATTCTAACATCGATGGATGTTTCATGAATGCTATAAAAGAAGAGCAGTTCTCATTGTATTGCTGTGTTTATTTAACTCAAAATAATGTGTCTAATAAACACTAAGGTCACACACATACTGTAGAAACTATCTGATACAGCTGTCAAAATCAAATCCTTGAGCTGCTAGAAGTAATAACAGGGAAAGTAGGATAAATTATTGAAAAGCCTCACTGCATAATATGCAACACTAGTGGAGAGAAGATACTTGCATTCAGAAGTCAGACTGAAGTATAGAACAGTGGCTGAGGGCAGTGACTCCTGCTAAAGTTGAAGCTGGATCATTTCTCCCTGTTTTTCTACAGATCTCAAGCATACGTGGACCACATCGACGGGTCGTATTCGCTGTCCGCCTTGCCCTACAGCCAGATGTCTGAGCTGCTGAACCGGGCCGAGGAGCGCGTGCTGGTCAGGCCCCACGAGCCGCCGCCGCCGCCTCCCATGCACGGGGCAGCCGAAGTGAAGCCCGTGCCTCCCTGCGTGAGGTACGAGCCAGAAAGCCACGTGCGGATCCATCTCTCGGGGCTGGGTTAGTTATCTACCACCCTGCTGGTAGCTGTCAGCGTTATTGCTGTGCTGCCCAGAAATCCCAGGGGCTGTGGCAGCCCACTGCCCCAGCGTGCCTGCGGGAACAGAGCCACCAGGAGCTGGATGGGAAGGCCGGCATCCAAATCGCGCAGGATGCTCTGGTGGAGACAGGCCTCAGCTTGCCATCAATACTGCGACCGTGTTGCCTTCTGAGTTGAATGGCAAGACAAAGAACTGTATGGGAAATGCTTCTGTGGAATATGTTGGCATTTCAGGATGTAGCTTTGGAGTTTTGGAAATTTGTACAACTGAGATGTGTTTCAGCCTACATGAAAGGAAGAATATATTACAGTAAGACAGTCAGCTGTCAAAACTATGTATTCATTGCATTTGCTAAATTGTAAGTGCTTCTCTCTCCCAACGTGGCTTTTTTTCCCCTACATCTTTGTACCTTTTCAGAAGTGGATACCTACATAGAATATTTTCTAGAGCTGAAAATTTCTTTGTCACTCCCCTATTTTTTTATACCAAAAGTCTTACTTTATGGTCAGGCACATACAACTTAGAATAGAGGATACTTAATTCAGATGGGGTTGTTATATCAGCAAGACGTTAGTCTCTTGAAAAGAATGATTTTTGCTGCTTAGGAGATAATACACAAAAATGCACAATTCTTTAGATTAATTTACCACAACAGTTTAAAGAAATCCTCTGGTGGTCTTTCAGGAAAATAAATGTACTGTTCTCTCTTCCTTTCTTCAGTTCACCTATTCATTGTCCTATAATGAGTATCTAGCATATAACTGTACCTCTCTGTACACAGTATTGATGACCTTTGATATTAGTCTCACTCGTTTTGTCATCACACCTTAAATATATATTTCAAATTAACTTGTTCTCATTGTTTGCATTGTTTTGTTTCGGTTTTAAAGTTCTGTGAATCAAAACAGTTAATCAACTGCTAGTTCCCTGACTTGAGAAAAATAATTTGGGTTTATTCAGGGACAACAGGGAAGAATTATACTGCTACAGGAAACCTTTGATAAAGATGCAGGTACACTGTATAAGAACATGGATTTGGTTAATAGCTGAATTTGAGCAGAGGTCTTTTGGAAACCAGTTGCAAGCTCCATAATGAAAATTAGACTTCCTTATTTGTGAGGTGTGGACAAACACCCTGAAATCACCATAGTACATAATGCTCTTTAATGCCCAGGTTTCAATGTTCTAAAGTTACAGAAATTAATCTATTACTATTTTTTCCACTCTCTAGCTCTAATAACTTTGTTCTGTTATTGGATGTTGCAGTTCTACTCCTGGCTTGGTAGAAAATCGCCCTCAGTCACCAGCAACAGGCAGAACACCGGTGTTTGTGAGCCCCACTCCTCCTCCTCCACCACCACCACCTCTTCCATCTGCTTTGTCGACTTCATCATTAAGAGCTGCAATGACTTCCACCCCTCCACCCCCAGTCCCACCCCCACCACCCCCTCCCACAGCTGCTCTGCAGGCCCCAGCTGTGCCACCTCCGCCAGCTCCTCTCCAGATAGCTCCTGGAGTTCTTCATCCAGCTCCACCTCCAGTTGCTCCTCCCCTAGCACAACCCTCTCCCCCTGTCACTAGAGCCGCCCAAGTGTGCGAAGCTCTACCCGTTCACCCAGTTCCTCCACAAGCTGAAGTACAGGGACTTCCACCACCACCCCCGCCTCCTCCCCTGCCACCTCCTGGCATTCGACCCTCCTCCCCTGTCACAGTTGCAAACCTTTCCCACCCTCCTCCTGTTCTGCACCCTCCTCCCACAACCATTGTCCCTGGCCCTCATGCACCCATAATGCCCCCATCTCCACCGTCCCAAGTGATTCCTGCTCCTGAGCCCAAACGCCATCCTTCAACTCTTCCTGTGATCAGTGATGCTAGAAGCGTTCTGCTGGAAGCAATACGGAAAGGTAACGTTGGCTATTAAGCAGCAAAAAGAACAATCTCAGAAACCTGCTAAATACACATGACCTTTGAAAGAGGGAATATTTCACATGTATAAGAAGTTAGAGAAATGCATCTTTAGTCTATTACTGTTTCCTATCCCCTAGAGTGTATGCATTGCCAAGTAGACAGGTTTTTTTCAATTTGTAATTGCACTTATCAGATGTTTAGTTTGGATGGCAAAACTGGTTCTCAGTGGAAGTGAGATTACAGAAAAAAGTATGTGTGCTTGTAGATGATCTGTGGAGATTATCTTTCTGTTTCTGTTTACCTGCAAATGTAGCTGGTTTTGATCATCTACAGATTGTGTAGAAGACAAAAACATTGGTTTTCACAGACTATTAGATAAAAGCGAAACTGATCAATTGGCACTGGAATTTTGGTCATCTGTCACTGTCTTACAAGATATAAGTGATGTTCAGAAGTCATTGCTGAAGACTTCAAGCTGTTAAGCATCTGATCTGGACACTGATCTCGGTGCAGTAGTGGAGCAGCCTTTGCATTGCAAGGTGCCCATGGCAGAGTGCAAGGGAAGGGCAGAGCTGCAGGGCAGTGTTTTCCTGATGATCTCATGAGGAGTTGTGTGTGCCAGCTGTACCTTTCAGCTTGTGGTGCCCATGGCCAGGAAAATCCCCACTGGCATCAGAACACACACATTGGTGTGTGCTGCTGTTTGATGGTGGGGTATCTTTCGGTAGCTAGGATCTCTCAAATGCTTCAAGTCCTATGTTCTTCTTCTCTTCCCCTGGACTGCAGCACAGCTCAGAATCTGTATGGTACTGTAATATCAGCTATAGCACTAATTCAAAATATTTTTGCATGTCTATATGCACATGAATTGATAACATCATTGAAGTCTAAAGAAATGTTGACAACAACTGAGTACAACAGGGGTGCGTAGAGAATGTCAACAAAAAAGAGAAACTAGAACCTGCTGGTATAATCTAGGTGATTGCTGAAAACAGTTTTTACCAAGTCATACCCAAAAAACAAAGGCTTGAGTTACCACAGGTTTCCTCTCCAAGTAATACTTTATCCCAAACAGGGTTACAAGAGTTCCTTCTTGTTAGGATACTCAAATATCTATAAATTTTCATTAAAATTATGAATAGAGAGTCTAGAAAATGCAAACAGCAAAATGGCTTAATCACTTACAATGGTACTAAAAATGTATTTTAATGGGAAATCAGAACCAGGATATTATAGTAGAAGGACTCAAGATCTTGTCTGCCGCTGCAATTCTGACATCCTTCTCTTTGAAAGCTTGACAAAAAAAATTCTACCTGAGCAGGACAGCATCCTGTGTGTTCACTTTTGCTTGCAAAGCTTTCTGTGAATCATGACCTAAATACATTTGCAGTGGTGAAGGAGGAGAGTGACATGTTTGTGCTCTGATGTTCTCCAGGTATTCAGCTCCGCAAAGTCGAAGAGCAGCGGGAGCAAGAAGCGAAGCACGAGCGCATTGAGAACGATGTTGCCACCATCCTCTCCCGTCGCATTGCTGTGGAATACAGTGATTCAGAAGATGATTCAGAATTTGATGAAGTAGATTGGCTAGAGTAAAATTATTACATTGCTGTACACTGCAAAATCGAATGCTAATGTCCGTTGTGGTGCTTGTTCTTTGGAAGTTTGATGGTCATTTCTAGTGTTTTTTGTATTCTTTTCTTAACATAATTAATCCATGTTTTTCTACTTTTCAGTTTACAAAGAGCTCCTAGTGCATCTTCAAAACTAAATGTTTTACAGTGGCTTTTCTTACACATCTCTTTTGGAAGAACATACTTTGTTCCAATAGACCACTAAGTATTAAGCATGGGCAGCTGTTGGTAGAGTAGCAGTTTCAATTTTTTGGCATATCTTAACTGTGCACTTTGTGAATTTTAAGTTGATGAAGGCAACTGAGATTGACATTCCAAGGGCAGCTGTATGTACTAATGAGCCTTATTCCACTTCTGATAGTGTTTTAAAACATTAAACCTAGCTGTCAAAATATCACTGCCTCGATCACACCTGTACACTAAAAGTACATATAGTTAGCAGCACTGAACACACTGAAAAGCAAATGGATCTTTGGGGGGGTTTATTATTGTTTTATTGTTGTTTTTAAATAATTATGGCCTTATTTGAATGTTTAGAGATTCCCCTTCCCTTCTTCCCTCCCAGGTACATATTGTGTGGTACTATTTTTGCCTGCATAATAAAAGTTTAAAGTTTTTTTTTTCCTTGTGAAATCTTTTGACTTAAACATGCTGTGTAACTTATGTAACTGTTAAAATAACAGTTTGATTTAATAAATGGTTCATTTTAAATGTTCCTGGGTGTTGCTCTTTCAATGAAGCCTGATTTTCACTGGTATACCTGAGAGATCCTTGGTTTTCAGATATTTAATCTGTGGTGTACAAAAAGTACTTTACTGTTAGTGTATCTTGAGGAGATGTAGCAGTTAAAATCACTGATGAAAGATGATTTTTTTAAGTGCTGTCTAGCAGTGCAGTGCATGTTTTGCACATCTTTTGTGTTTCTCTTCCCTGGAATAACTCCTTCAAGTCTGAGCACATAGTCAAAAACCTGTTAAGAAGGGAAGCGTGAGAGGGTGCAAGAGCTCTCTTATCCTGTGATCTCATTCCTGGAAGATGGAATCCTGTAATAGAGGAAAACAAGTCTTGAAAGTCAGATTGAGATTTCTGAGGGTGGAACATTAAATGTTCTATGTGTTACAAACCAGTTTGCAGGGACATGTGGTTGTTAGCCTTCTCTTGGAACTGGGCAAAACTCCTGAGGGATACACTGGGGTAGGAGCAGTGTACAGCAACCCTTCCAGCTTCACTGTCACCATCTCAGCCTCCCCTGTGATTTTGCACGTGGCCTGTTATACTCAAGACTTCCAACTGCAGCAGTAACGCCTTTATTGGTTTTGTGGAAGAAAAAATATTGTCACAACTTGTGAATCTGCATCTTTGTGACTGTGGCTGCAGATCTGTGTGCCCTGTTCTCTCGGATAGTTTCTTCACAGTAACACCATCGGGTTTGTTCTGTTGTTCTCCATCGACTTCTGAAGTGTGTGTCCTTCTTAACCCCTCACTGTAATGACAAAGAAAGGATGTCAGAGGCACTGCTGCATGAATATTTGATGGTGTTTCCTTGGATCTCAGTAATCCTAACTCACCAAACCTAACTAACTTGTCCAGGAACTAAATGTGAGATCCTATTGATGCAGCTGTAAAGATTTAAGATCATAAAGCAAAGTGAATTGTATACAACCACAGCTCCCCTTTAACCAGGCACCCAGATCTGCACTCCAGGCAGCTGAATGAAGAGCTTGTCCCTGAATTTTGTGTGTAGTTAGTTCTGCCATTCACAGAACATCATTTCAACTGATGTTTATACCTATTCCTTGTTCAAGTCTCTATAAACTCCTGAATTTTCTGGTAGGTATCACAGAAAGCAGCCTGCATTGTCGCTTAAATGGAGCAGCAGCATTTCTGTGCCCAGGCTGTCACTGTTCAAATTAAAGCATCTCACCATTGTGCCTGCATTGGTGAGTGTGCTCTGTGTCCAGGAAGTGTGAATTGGATATAACTTACATAAAGTGAAGAAAAGGGAAGAAATTAAAGCAAAAAACCCCACCCTTATATAACTGCAGCTATCACATAGCAGACTTGAAGATATATAAGAAAAAAAAATCCTTATTGACAAATAGTTGTTATTGACCTGTTTTGCTGATTAATAATATCCCTTCCAAGCCAGTACCCAGGGCAGACAAAGCTCTCATTTAATATGACACAGTCACACAAAGTAATGAACCTTGTCTGTGAAAAGTCAAGAGTTAAATTCAGTTAACATTTCAAAGGCAGGATTCTTGGCCTTCTGCCACTGCTACAGCTATCTGCCATAGCAACTGGTCTCCAGATAGCAATAGCATGATTCACTAGTAGCAAGAGGTGATTGTTGAATTTGAATATTTGTGTTTGTAGATCAACCCCCAAGCCGTGCATTTGCAATCTCAGTGATTTGTGTCCCTCTTACTGTGGTCTCCAGCCTCCTTTCTCATTTGGTGGAATGCTGTGCAGAGGGCTGCTGGGCTCTTCATGCCTGTGATTAGATGTGTAATAGATTATTGATTGCTTTGTCTTGTAAGGTACTAAATCAAGACTTCTGTATTGAACTGTTTACGGAGTCTGTTGTTTACCTCTGTACATTTGCAGCAGCTGGTTAAAACCAAGGCTTGAAGTCTGACACAAAAATAATGTGTCAGTAATGTTCCATATAAGTGAAGAGAAACCTTTGTCTTCACCCTTTTCTCAAACTGTAATCTGGGACAGTTAAAAATTATCTACCTCTCCTACTGAGAATTGGTTGGATGGGGGAAGAACAATATAAAGTGCATAGAAGAAACAAAATCTGATTGTTGGCAGATGACTACAGAGGTGCAGAATTGGTCACTCAGGGGTTTTATCAAAAGTTAAAACAGGAATGGTGCAGCTGTCATGGACAAACCAAAAACAAATCAGTAAATGGAAGAGAACAAGGACTGAAGGAGCAAAAATTAAAAACGGACATAATTCCAGGTTTTGGCTTTTTTGTAGCAGTGTGATATGAACAGTAACCATTAAATACTAGATATTATTAAAGGATTATGTTATCTCCCAGTAAACTGGGATTTTGAAATCAGGAGGCATACTAAAAGATCTTTAATTGATAAAATTATTCTTTTGTGCATGTTGCCCAGGAGTGCACTCCTCAAGATTTAGGTGGACACCGACACACCATTGCCTGTCTGATGGACGCACAGACTGTGTTCCTCAAAAGGTGCCCTGGGACCCGAGGATGCCAACAGGTACCTGCAGTCCCCAAGGCCTTGCAGCAGACTTCAGGATGATGGAACCATCTTGGCTTGGATGCAGCTGCCACCCCTGAAGCGCATCCCCATGAGATTTACCTGGGGCTGTGAGCCTTTGCCTGCTTGGAGGATGCAGATGGGAGCGCAGATGGGAGCAGACTGCCGTGGGCTCACTGCCATATCTCAGTGTCCCCAGCCCATGGATCCCCACGGAGAGGGGCTCAGGACACGGCGCAGAAGCCGCTGCTCGGCAGGCGGGTGCACTCACAGCGGCACCCACAGCAGTGCGGGTTACGGCAGCAGCCAGGGCCCCAAACCCAGCAGTGCCACAGGAGACACGCCGGCAAAGCCTCAGCGCAGGCTCTGCCGCCCAGGGCTGCTCCAGCAACAGATCTGACAGAAATTCGACTCGAGCTCCATCAAGTGTCCGCTTTGTCTCCTCAGCTACAGGCCAGAATGAGTTTTACTCTCCCCATTCTCTTTTGCAAATGGGGGCATTAAACACCAGGGGAGGAATCACAAACTGAGACCAGGGGCAGCAGCAACAGTGATCTCCCTCTCTGGAGCCTCTGCAAATTCTCCCCTCTCCTTTCCCCTCCTGACTACTTTTCACACTTGAACGATTCTCCGGGGTGGTTGGCTGCCCGCAGGAGACTTTTCACGCGCTCTTTGTGGCTGCAGCTGGGAGAGGCCTCCCTGATTCCCGAGCTGCTTCTGGAGCACACCGCCAGCCCTGGGCGGAGGTGAGCTCCCTCCGCCTGCCCTCTGGGGCTGCTCTCCCTCCCCTCGTTCACCCCGAGGAGCTGGGTCGGGTTTAAGCGCTCTAAAGGCAGATTCCTGGCGACTCGGGGCCTTGCTTTTTGCCAGCATGCGTGCAGAGAGCACTCCCGAGAGCGGTGACTTGGCTGTCAGCTCCGAGGGCTGAACGAGCGCCTGGCAGCACGGCGCCAGGCAGCAGCGCAGGAGCGGGCAGGGGATCGGGAGCTCATCCCCGTCCTGCTGCTGCTGGAACAGGACACATGGACACACCTCAGGAAATGGGCACCGGGGTACAGAGCGGATACGGAGAGGCTTTTCCCCCCTGCTGATTCCTGTGCCTGCAGAGTGGGTTCTGCCGCATTAGTCATCGCTCATGTTCCTCAGCTGCCAGCAACCCTTGACAGCAGCATCAGTAACAGCCTCTAAAGAAAATTGCATCCATCCCATTTCGTCTAAATTCTTATTTTTACCATATTTGCGGGCTCTGAGCAATTGCTCCGGCTACCTCCCTTACTGGAAGTGTCTGGGTACAGATCAGAGAAGTCATCAAGCATCTCTCACCAAATGGGGCTGAGCATTCCCCTCCTTACGTTTCTTTATCTGATGGTTCAGTCACTTCACTTTCAGACACAAGACAGCTGAGTGCCCCCTACAGACAGGTCGTTTTCATTTCCCACCTCCCCCATTTTAATGCCTTCGATGTCAGTGTTCTTCATTGCAAAACTTGTGACATTTTCGCACAGCTTCGCAGCAGTATCATTCCAAAATAAGCTGAAAAAATACCTCAATTTAATGAGATCTTCCACTATGTTTTGGCCACTTCTACTCCTCTGCAAGGTGTTTCCTTCACGGCAATTTTAAAATCTCTGGACAGCTCTCCTTCTCAACCCACCCCAGTGCCTCCATGGAGCAAGATCCATGCTCAGTGTCAAATTATCACAGCTTGATCTTGCACTTCAGTATCAGCCAGAATAACTCCAGAAACTGAGACTTCTAACCTTGCGAGAAAGCAGTTCACAGCCTGGGTCTTGACATGCTGGTGTAGTTTAGAAATTCCCCTTCATGTCAAGCAAATGCTGGAGGCTGGATTTTTCCCCATTGCATTTTGGCAAAGCTAAAACCAGCTTGTAAGCATCACCAACAGGACACACAGGCCCACACAGGGATGTAGGGGGCCATCAAGCAGCCTGGACAAGAGGCTGTCCCCCACACTGCAGCCCAGATAAGAATGCATTCTGGGTTTTAAAAACACAAAGAAGTTAGCAATGCTCCCAGACAGGACAGATGCTCCCCACAAGCCAGCATCCTTTGCTGGTCAGTAGGAATCCTGGCAGTAATTCAGCTGTGGTTAATTAGGAGAAAACATTAGGGTAACTCCTTTGCTCCTGTATAATTTGTTCTCTGCAGGATGGTTGTGCACCAGCACCCACTAGGGAAGTTTCAGTGCCAATGATTATCTTTGGATGAATCAGAGGTAGAAAGAGCAACCCAGACCCTGTTCCCACATCAAAGACAGCCCAGCTCTGGGAGCAGCCAAATCTCTCTGGGCTTTCCAGACAGCTCCTGGAACTCACTCTGTAGATCTCTCTGATGAAGACCTCTAAGGTCACATGGAAAAGTTACCACCCTAAATCCCAGAAATTTTAAGCCCAGGCTTTGATGCCTCTTGGGTTTTGAAGCGTTCCACTGACTTGCCACATCTCTGCAGCCTGCAAAATCCCAGGATGTGAGGTTCTCCTGAAGAACCTTCAAGTGGACGTACAGCCAGCGCTATCCCCACAATGCTGACTCCACATCCCTTGAAAGCAGGAGGCATTTTTGGGAAGATGCGTGCTGAAGCTCTGCCCCAGCAGTGGCCACTGTGGCCTCTGCCATGAGACCTGAGAAGATCCCGCAAGGGCAAGGGGAAGGGGCTCTCATGGCTGCAGCCCCACGTGACCATCATCCCACGTTCAGACTTCACAAATTCCTGCTGGAGCACCCTGCTGTCAGCCACATCAGTTCCCAGTGCTGGCCAGTCAGTGACACCTGTAAGAAATGTTTAGCAGAAGTCTGCTAGCAAAATATCATCCCCTCCCAACACACATGGGAGCAATTACTTCCTCAGGTCTTTAGTCTGTTTTAAGTAGTCCTCATATTCTCCATAAATTTCATTAGCTGGATTTATGTAGTCACTAAACTGCAGTATTATAGGCACAGCAGGAAATTATTTGCTGTTCTGGTGAAAATGAGTATTTCCTAGTTTTGTCAATGCAGGGAATTACATTATCAGGGAAATAATAACCAGCTGAACTGAAGGAGTGTTTGATTCATGGTAATTACTGATTATATGCAGATTACTTTATGGCTTTAATTCTTTGGTCTCCCACTGTTTGCTTGCTAAACCTCTAAAAAAAAAAAAAAAAAAGGCAGCGAGTATTTGAGAGTCTTGTTTGTAAGGCAAATTACAGAACCTAATTTGTTGATTACATGAAAGGAAGCAGAGCTCTGCACAGACCAGGACAGCGGTGGGAAGGAGCCAGCAGAGAGCTGAGCTTTCAATTGCATCCGTCCTCAGCTGCAGCCACTTCTGAGCTGCTCTTCAGCACCCAGTTCACGTTCCCAAGACTGCCATCCTAACCTGTGCTTAGGTCTGGTTTTACTAGGGCAACAGCAGGGCTGGGGTGGTCTGTGCCCTTTGTCTTTCACCCCTGTTAATCAGATGGAGATAAGGGGTTGTATCAATTCATTTTTGCTCAATATGCACCTGAAAATATTCCTTCCAATTCAGTGCAACAACCAGGCCCTCGCAAACCTTCAGTTTTAACTAGCACTATGCTTTAAGGCATCAGAAGCTGGCTAGCAAACTGCTGCTTTTGACAGAAAGCTATCCAAAAATAGAGCAGAACATCACCACTGCTTCTCAGATGCTCCTGCTTTTCCAAAACAGCTTTTCTCTTACTTCCTACAGCAAACCTTCAGCAGACTTGCAATCCCCGGGGATGAAACTAGCCTTTTGATCTCATATATTATTCTTAACATTGCTGGAGCAAAATTTCAGACCACGTTCTCTCTGCAATGGAGAGATGGGGAGCGAGACCCTGCTCCCGCTGCCTCTGGCTGCCTCCCTGACTGGGAAGCTTCTTCACTCCCATTGTGCCCAGGGCAGCGTGCTGATTACATACTGCATTTATTCCTAAAATACATAGCTATGCCCTCTCAAGGGAAAAGCAAGTGCTGGAGTTTGCATCAAAAAATATCCCCCTGTGTCAGAGCAGGCTCAGAAGCACGGCTGGGCGCTCCACAGTGTCTGGGTGCGTTTGTCTGCAGCGCTTCAGCACACGTGCCAGCTGGGACCTTTCAGCTGCCAGCACTTTATTTAACAGATGAAAGGGAGAAAGAGGGGAAGCACTGTAATTGCCAGCCCAAAAGACAGAGCTCTGTGTCAGGCATGCCTGCCTGCATCCCTGGGGGTGTCAGTGAAGAGGAGCAGGGTCAGTAGCACCAGTTGAATCCATCAAGATTGGATGGCACTTGCAGCCCACATGAGCTCTGTCCTCATCATGACATGGTAAGGGCAAAATCCAGGCTCTGGGATGAAGGGTTGGCACCACCAGCATCCCTTTGGGAGCCTCCAGAAAAGCATCCTGTCCCCTTGGTCAGTACCAGCCATGACAGCTCCCCTGGCCCAAATATGGGGCAGTACTGCTCCTTCATAGAATAATAGAACAGGAGTGGTTAGGGTTGGAAAGAAGCTTAGAGATCATCTAGTTCCAATCCCTCTGCCATGGGCAGGGACACTTTCCACTAGACCAGACTGCTGAAGGTCCCCTCCAACGTGACCTTGAACACTGGCAGGGATGGGGCACCCACAGCTCCTTTGGGCAACCTATTCCAATGTCTTACCAGTGGAGAATTTCTTCCTTATATCTAGCCTGCCTTCTTTCACTTTAAAGCCTTTAAAGCCTGTTAACCTTTGTCCTAAGTCCACATTACCATTGTCCCTGAGTCTACTCGCTAGTAAAGAGTCCCTTTCTGAATGCAAAAGTGCATCTTTGGCTGTTCCCAAGTGCCCCAGCGGATGAAGCATCCGGATCCTGTGCCCTGCAGGCTGCACAGCAGAACCCCACTGAAGGGACAGTGTCTTCAGAGTGGTCCCCATCCCTGCCATAATATCCACGGGTGTGTTTCAGTCTTTCTGTTTTGGGCAGCTGGATGCACCAGTAGACTTTGATCCGCCTGTGCAGCATGGCCACCCTTTGGAATGCTGAACTTTCCCTTCTCCCTTTGCAGGTCATATGTCTTTAGAAGAAAGATACATGCCCCTTTATGCTGACCAGTAAGAGCTATTCATTACCACACTTACCCTCAATACTATTTAAAGTGAAATATTTTCCTTTTAGCTGTTTGCTATGGAAAGGCTGCTTCTTCCTCTGCTGTTTCACTAACACCCACGATCAGATAATATTTGATGAACCACCACAAATTAGGATGCGGCTGACGTCTCGGTTTTGAGCTGTTTGTGCCCGGAGACGGTGTGCGCGGTTTTGCTTCATCATGGAGCTGGCTGCCCCCGGGGTAACCACAAACCACTTCAAGCCTTGCCGAAACCCGCCTGGATGTCGGGGTTTCACGCGCACCCCAAAAGCCCCGCATTCCTGCCGGGAGGAGCGGAGCGCGGGGATGCGCATCGGGAGGTGGCAGCATTTCACCGCAGCGCCGAGCCCGGCCGGGGGGAGAACAGCCCCTTGGCCAGCCACGGTGCCCTGCTGAGGGAAAACCAGCAGGTTTTTATCCTTTTGGCATATTTTCCATTTGCTGCTTGTTGCTGTTATAGCTCTCCCCTTTTCTGTCTTTTTACTTTCTTTCCTCCCCCCGCTCCCCCCCCCCCCCCCCCCCCTCTTTTTTTTTTTCTTTTTTGACTATGCCATTCGTTCTTTATTTCTTAATTCTAAGAGAGAGAAGGAGTTAAAAGAGGCGGCAAAAAGGCAGCAAACCTCCTGCAGCACCCGGAGCAACATCCCAGGGTCCCAGGTTGATGGTCACCCCAGTCCTAGCGAGAAGGGAAGCACTCCCAGGACACCTGTGTCACCTGTGGGAAGCTCACGGCACAGCCAGGGCCTCCACCTGCTCAAGGGCATGGGGATCGTGGTGGGAGTCCCCCAGCCTCCTGCTCACTGGGGAAAAGTCCTGCAGAAGCCCTGTGAGAGCCCCCAGAGTGATGGAGAAATCCTCCCGCTCTGTTCGGGGGGAGAGATGGCACTGCTGCCGCTCTGAGAGCAGCTCTGCACCACGAGGGCCACGGAGCCCAGGGGTGTCCCCTGAGGAGGGACCTGCGCTGGGCTCAGCACATCAGCCAGACCCACAGCCAGCCCTCTGTGCCCCCCAGAGGGCGGAGGCAGCGGTGACAGCCCCACAGTCCTCATCTCCTCAACAAATAGGAAGGCCATAAGCAACAGAAAACAGTAAAACTTGTATCTGGGCTGTTCCTGTAGCAAGAGCTTTGCAACCCCTCCCTTTATAGCCCAACGCAGGAACAATGCCTGTCTGCTCCTCCCTGATGCAGAGCTATCACTGCTCTGGGTGATTTTATCAGCCAGCCCATGTCCTGTCAGCTGCACAAGGTGCTCCTAAACACCAAAGCACCTCCTTGCTCTTGATGGGCCAGGTTTGGGCTCCTGCAGACCACAGATCAATTCAGATCCAAGGAAGTTTGAGAGCTCTCTTAAAAAGAAAAAACACCCAGATGACTTTGGATAAACCCTGAGTTCTCTTTTCCAAAAAATAAGTCCTTCAGAGCCCAGGAGGTCACTTGGAAGTGCGTGTGTCATTTCTGCCAGTGGGATATAGCTGGTTCCACAATATATCCCCTTGTTTCCAGAAAGTTCCTGGAACATCTTCCTTCACAGCAGGCAGCCCAATGCAGGAGCATCCCTGGGCTGCAGCAATCCCCTCCCAATGCACCCCCAGATCTGGGGGGCAGCAACCTGCACAGAAGGGCTCTTTCCACACCTGGGAAGAAGAGGAGAAGGCAGGGATGACACTAAAATCTCTATGTCTCATGTTCACAGCAAAAGTCCCAGCCTCCATCCAAGGAAAGCTGCTTGTCCATGGAGAATGGCTCACAGAGCTGCTTCTCCATGTGGAGCCAGCAGAACAAGCATTTCACTAAATCAGTGAATCTGTATAACCTGGGGTGGTTTGTGCCTGTCCTGCTCCTTTCAGTGACCCTGGACAAGTGGAGCAGGGCTGAGCTGCGGCATGAACCAGCACAGCTTCAGCCAAGGGGCCGGACTGCTCAGAAATAAACGTGGTTGGCAAGGCAAACAGCCCCCTGAGTCACTCTAAATTAAGTGACTGATCCCCCTCTCATAAAGGTTTTTGTGCAAACAGTGGGGCTGCACCTTTATTAGTGACCGGATATTGAGGCATCGGTGCCTGTGATTTTGGCAGCTTATTCAAGAGCAGATTTTCCTTTTCAGGCTGCAATAAATGACACCAGTGATGTGAGCTAAACTATTAGTTTTCTTTTGGCTAGTTATTTGAAGATTAGAGTTTCCCTATTGCTGATAACTGCACTGATTGCTGTGTCACATACCTTCCTAACAGGAAGATTTTTTAATAGTACAAAAAGAAAATGCTGTAATGTCTCCCCTTCTCCTCAGGGCAAAATTGACACGAAGAACCAATTATAATATGATATTAACTCTTATTCCAGTCATATGGCTGTGCTAAATGTCTGCATTAACCTGATGTTCACACAAAAGCAAATGCTCTGAGGGGATATCAAGAAGGGTAACATTTTATTTGGCAGAGGAACCCACATGTCTCCTACGTGTTTTGCTATGACCATTTTGAAGGTGGTTGCCAGCACCCTGGGTGTGCTCAGTGGAAAGAATAGAGAGACAGAGTGTTACAGGTGTGCAGTGCCAAAAATGAAAGACCAATGGGTAGAGAACTTGCTCTGTAACACAGATTTCTAAAGCCATATATAGGTTTTCAGGCAACAATTCCCTAGGGTAGTGAATGAGTAGGTTTCTGCACAGGGTGATCAGTGCACTGTGCAGCTTTATGGGTGTTGGACAGCGTCTGGGCCCTGATCCTTATTCTGTCCTGTCAGCATCCCTGAGTGAGTCCAGAAAACTGAATTCTTGTCTTTTTTTTTTTTTTTTTTTTTTTTTTTTTTTTGTTTAATCTAACCAAGTTTGTCTAATTCAAACTCAGCAGCATGATTGACTAAACAGATTATTTCCCCCACGTTTTGTACATGGGTCTTTGTAGAAAGTTACTGTGATGTAGATAAATGTCCACTGCTGTCACCAAGCCTATATCTTTGACAAAGGCAGCTATTGATTTTGTCTGATGTCATCTGTCCCATATGAACACATGCAGCTTCTCACTCATCAGCTTATCTGCTATATTATTACTTATTGATTCCCTTATTTGCTTTTTTTTAACCGGCTGTAGGAGTCGTTTGGCAATTATGAGGAGTGACTTTCAAGAAGACACTTTGCTCTACTCCAGCTTTCTCAGCAAAACTTGGCCAGAGTTTGTCAGAGGGATGGCATTATTTTCTGCTACTTTCTGTAGGTTCCCTGAGCAGCCTGGGCAGGACAGAAACTGGGTGATACCTTAAGAAACGTCCTATCCCGACCTTTCTGCCAAAGCCATAAGGTCTGTCCTCTGAGGTTGCAGACACTGACCTGTGCATAAATGCACGTGCACACCTACCTTAGTTCTGCTGTCAGACACCACTAATTCTGTCAGTAACCATTAATTATAATTAATGTCTCTGTCTTAATGACATGGACTAGAATTTAATCCCGTTTTTTTACCCACATTTTTATGACTTAGTTTGCAGTCTCCATAGTGCTACAGGGCACACACTGCAGACTTGAGGGTCTCAAGGAGATTTTCTTCCACCCCTTGATATTTTGGGTAGCACCAACCCCTGCTCACTGCGGGCCTTTGACTCTGCCTGGTGAGCAGTTGCTCACACCACAAAAATGAGAGGGGCTCAGGTCTGGGGCTGGCAGTCTGGTATCAGGAGCTTGCAGTGATTCAGTAATCCTTCCCTCACATTGTTTGTAGGTAACTTGGAATAAAGAACATTTCCATAGAAAAACTTTTCCTGAGATATTTTTCCTAGACTGTTATTTTTTTGCCATCAGTTTCCAAACTCAGCTTTAGCTAAGTGGAAAGATTCTTTACTCCATGATATTTTTGCATGGTGTCTCGATGAAATAGAAGGCTTTGACTGGTACCTGCAGGTACGGATGTCCTCAGACTCCAGTCATTTCTCTTTAAAAACCTGGAGGTCAGCTGGGAGCAGTAATTACAGGAAGTGTACCAAAGTACCTCCTGCGGTGAGGGATGATTTGTAGCACTCTCTCCTGGCAATGGGCTTGCACAAAAGCCCAACAAAAGAAAAACTGATTTAAAATATGTGTATATACACATACACAAGCAACCTCAGAGTTGCTTAATTCATTCCTTGATTAATAAGATGCTGATACTCTGCAGAAAACATTTTTGGGGAAAGCCTGCCATATTTATTTATAATCAATTCTGCTTCCATGGGCTCCATTCTGCTGTTTCAACATTGCATGAATTGGAAAGTAATCACAAAGTCTGGAGAGAGGAGAGGAGAGGAGAGGAGAGGAGAGGAGAGGAGAGGAGAGGAGAGGAGAGGAGAGGAGAGGAGAGGAGAGGAGAGGAGAGGAGAGGAGAGGAGAGGAGAGGAGAGGAGAGGAGAAGCTGTGGCATTTGTAGCACCTGAGCACTGCTACTCAAACTGCAAATTAAAGAAGTACACGTGGCTGTAACAGTAACAAGCTAGAATATTTCAGGTAGAGACCACATAAGTTTACTCAACCTGTCACACTCTCTGGAGACAGGATCATTCTCTCTGTGCTGCTCCAGGTGGATCTTTGCAACTCACTTTGGGGGATTTCCTGTGATGAAGAAATAACCTCCCTACACAGATTGTTCCAGTGCTCCTTTGTTTCTGGCAGTTTTCCAGTGTCAAGCCTAACTCTTCCTTGCTGCCATTTAAGCTCATCATTCATTGTTCTACAAAACATGGATTTTAGATGCGCAAGACGACTTCTCTTTTTTACAGCAGCTTTCACACACTGGAGGAGCTCCCCTGACCCCTCACAGGTGGTGAGGAGAAGCTGTTGACCAAGCTCAGTTCATGATACTCCTCTGCGTGTTTGCTACATGGCTGATCACTCCCCATCTGGATTTCCACTGCTGATTTCCCACTGGCTTGCTGTGCTTGCCTCTAACAATATGTCTTTAGTATTTTCTTTTCCACAATCTCTTTCACACTTGATAAGATCATGTTGAATACCAAGTCAATCCTCTGGGGTAACTGCAGCCCCTCCCTGATGTCTGACAGCTGCCCACTGAGTAAGTATTGTCCCTGCTCCATCACCCAAGTAATTAATGAGAAAATTTAATCACACTTTGGGTGAGACAGACGCCTGTGACTCAGTACATCCTCCTGCTCTGGCAGCACACCCCCAGTGAGCGCTTTCCCAGCTCCCCCTCCTCCCAGGGGGCTTTACACAGAAATTTCACCCATATGAAGGTCTCCTCCCTTGCTTTTGAGAGGTTACACGGAAGAAGGGGGGTTGTGTCAGGCTTCCTTCCTTCACTGTAGCTGTGAAAGATATTTTCACAAAGCAGCTGTCATATTTGTAGAAAGAAAAATAAACACAAACAAGGCACAAACGAGCAATAATAAAGTTCCCAGGCTCTGCAGATTCCTCAGTCATGCTGCCTCTATCAGCTTCAGGTAAGACCTTAGCAATTAAAGCCAGAAAGAATAAGATAAACCACAGGGGGTTTTGCTCTCTCTACAAAGAAACATTTCAAAAGTTAGAACCCTCCACCGTTGGGTCACAGCATAAAGGAGCTCGCAGAAAGACAGCAGCTCTGTGATGGATGGAGTGTGCAAGCAGCTCTTGGCAGAGCCAGCTCGATGGGAAAGCGAGCGGAGCAATAGCTCTTCCCTCTTCTTGCGCCTGTGCTGGGGTGAAGCGGGGGAATGGCCCTGGCTCACCGCAGCACATCACAGCCGATCGATGGCCCCAAGAGCTGCAGCAGCCGAGAAACTGCTGCTCTGGATTTATATAGGGTTCTACATTTTAGAGGGAGGCCACCTGAGAGTAATCTTAAGAAGCAGGAACAGCCTCTATGTGGTAACAAAGAGAGGTGATACTAGGACAGACAAAGTTATAAACATCATATTAAGGCGCTTGGGAATGGAGTGAAAGGCAAGACGATATAAAAGATGCCTTAGGTTGTTTAAGAGATATTTTTATTGCCTGTGGATGATATGTTCAAGGACATAAACGTGTATTTCTCAGTCTCAGTTTGTGATTAAAAATGTCTGGAGCCTCTCTGGGAGGCAGCAACGCAGAGTGGGGAGGAAGGTTTTCAAGCAGCACTGCACCATCACTTGCCCCAGACTTGGGGTTTTTGTGACACAGCTAGGAGAGAAGAGACACCCTCTTCCCTGAGGGAGTCACAGAGGGGCTTGTGGCGGAGCTGGCAGCTGCAGATCCCCCGAGCTTGGTTGCCCTCCCCATCTTGTCTGTTTTGATCTCTGCCCTCTGCTTCCTGCTCTCAGGGGTAGCCAGGCATGCGTGTCCCTATCGAATGGGAGCTACCACCAGAAGCCAATGAGGCCACCTGCTGCAGGGCGGGTGTTTACCTCCACCAAAAGGTCTGATTGACCTCTCTGATGTGTGTAAAAGCGGCTGTGGGGTGTTTTTAGGCCAGTTTAAGTGTGCCTGTGTATTGGCTGTGCTCTCTCAGTGGGACTACGTTGCTACATCCACATTTACCTGTTCTGTTCCTACCCTGGGGCAGTGAAAGAATGAACCACAGAGCAATGCCCTGCCCATTGCACCCCAAAGGCAGGACTTGAAGATATCCTTCAGGAAGCTCAGTGGCATGACAGGTCCTTCAGAATTATCCTGGCCATAAAATAGTGAGGCATTCTAAGCCTTCAGTGCTCACTCTGAAGCCCTTAGGAATGTAATACACCAGGCATCCTGAAAAATACCACTCCTGTTGCGTCTTTTCACCTCAAAAGCAGGGAATAAACTCCACCAGTCACTTACAGGTGCTTCTGAGGAGCACTGTGAGACAAGCGAGTTGCAGCTCTGACAGATGCCGTCATTTTTGCTTGCCTCTCTGCCAGACTGGTCCACAGATCTTTGTTATTTATGATTTCCCCAGATGCAGCAAGAGCAAAAGTGGCACAGAAGTAACACTGCTCCCCTTGGAGTAGTCCCCTCTGAGGGAGGGGGATTTGTATAAAGAAAATAAAATCCACCCAGCTCCTCACATGTGAAACCCTTCCAAGGGAAGCAGCAGCAATGCCATCTGAAAAGAAAAGGAAGTGGAGATGTGTTTGAGGAAAGGCAGCTCATGCCAAGAGCAGGAAACATACCACTGTCACAGGGCCTTCAGGGAAGAGAGAAGGAAAGGCCACCTTTGGGGAAGAAAGGGACACGAAGGGAGTGTAATGGGAAGGAGACAGATAAATAGGAATAACATATGGATGTTGTCAAAACGGGAAGAGAAGGCAGGCATCCTATCTGTGTGTTGTAAGCAGATACCTTTTTCCAGAAGGAAAAATACTTTTCTCATATTCTTTGGTAGCTCTCAGGCAGTTTCACTGCCTCCCCATCTTCCCATATCATAATTTTCTGCCCTGCAGAAGAGGAGGATTACAAAGCACAGGTTCCACAGGCATCCAGCTGTCACCTATGACTGACAGAGCAATATCAGACACCTTCCCTGCCTTGCACTGTCCTGCGGTGTGCTGTACCCATGAAAGGTGGGAACTCCTCAGCACTGAGTGCTACCAACACACCCCTTGCTTTGTGGCAGGGATAAAATGGGGAAGGGGTGTCAAGGGGCTCGTGCCCTGCTCAGCACTGGCTGAGGTATTGGGGAATCACTGGAGAGCTGGGAACAGCCACGTATCTTGGGAGACAAATGGGCTAAGGGAAGGGTTGGGCAGCAAACCTGTTCTGCTGTCTGCATTATAGAGAAGCTGGACTGACATGGCCAGGTCAAGTACCAGACACATCCAAAGTGTTTCTCTCTGCTCAGACAGAGTAACAAGTGCTCATTTCAGAGCAAGCATGGCAGGATGGGAGGGTACTGTTAGGAAGCTTTTATGGGTCTGACCAATACTATGAACACTGTTGTTTGGCAAAAGGTCCCAGTTTTAATGGCAATGAAGGCAGAGACAGCCTTTTCCAACTTCTAAAAATGTCTTATGAAAGATGAAGATGGCCTGGTTGACACAATAATAGCTGCATGCTGCTAACATAGCCGTGGGTTTCAGCAGACGAGATAGCAGCAGGGTATTTACCTCAGCATGGCTGGGAGAGCTGTGGGGCTCTGCAGAGCCTTTATTTCCCTCAAACGCATCTCATGTGGAACTAACGCTGTGACAGCAAATACAGCAAAGTGCTCTAATCTTCCCAACTCCATTCAAAATAAAAATAATGCAATTAGCTGTTCTTGTTCGTGAATAGGCAGTATCTGATTACTCTTAGAGCTCACTGTTCCAGTGTCACAAGTGAGGCCTCATACAATGGGCTGCTCTGCTCCCATTGGAGCAGTGATGGGAGACAGCCAGGGGGCAGCTGAGATCCCTGGGATGAAGGAGTCCATCTTCAGCCATGTCCAAGTAAGGGAGCCACTCACAGTCTTGGGTTTATGCTTGGTGCACAGATCCCACTCCATACCCAAAAGGTGTTCTCCCCGCAAAAGGTTTTCTGATGCATTTATTTCAGAAGCAGAATTCAATACAATTTATTATTTTCTTTGAGACATTTGTAGAACAGCAAGAACAGAAAGAGGGAAGCCTTAACTTATTCATCTCCCATTTTCCTTGTTTGCGACTACAAAATGAAGTTTAAAACAAAATACACCTCTGCTTGGGAAAATCAGATAAACTCTTTAGGAAAACCCAACTTCACGCTTACTAACAAAATTTGGCCGCAGTATCAAAAGTCAGACTGATATTGGAATGTAGCACGATCCCCATATTCACTGACACATTTATTTCCCATCAGACCAGATTTCTTTTGGCAGCATCATAATATCACGTAGACATACTTCTTTCTATAAAAAGCAGCAGCAATTAGAAGTGACAAATTATATCTGTCTGCAGGTATACAATCACATTATCTCTCTGTGATGCAAAGGTGCTGATTAAAAAAAATAATTCAGTCATTCAAGGGGTGTCATAGATCTAATTACATTTCATAGCAAACTAAGCCTTTATTTAGACTATCTACCACTTGTAGAATATTTCCAGAACCACTCCTTCTGCCTTGGCTTTAAATATAATTATTACTATGCATACCATATTCTTGGTGGTGATAAAATGAGCGCCAATCCACACAAAGTATGCCTTATCTCAAAAAAGAAGATTCAAGCTCAATTTTCAAAGCTCTTTTCAAATTCTTTCCTGAAAAATCTCAGTCTTTCAACTAAGCTACAAAATGAAACAACTGCACAGCAAGACAGTTGCTTGGAGAAAATCTTCTCTGGAAAAAAAAAAATCATTGTTTTAAACCAGTCAGGAGCTAGACAGTGAGTCTTTAAAATATTCCCCCAGTTCAGAATTTCTTTCCTTCCCCAAAAGTCAGTTTGCCTCCTCCTGACCCCATCCATCTCCTGTGCCTGAAGCATAGCATGCAGTTTGTCCCTACCAGAGAAGCAAGTGTGCCCCACAGTGCTGATCAACATCCATTGCATTAAAACTCCTCCACCTACCAGTTTCCCAGGCTCAGCCCTTTCCCTGCTGGAGTGAATTGAGTGTGTGGAAATGCTGGACAGCGCAGAGACAAAAAACCTGGATAATTATCATCCTGTGTGGTATTCCTGTGCTTTCCCAGCAAATGAAGCGGTGTGGAAAACACAGGTGTACAGACACCCCAATCCCTACCCAGTGTAGTGGGAACAGGCAGCTTCCAGGCTACTGGTGTTGCCTGGGCATGGCGCTCTGTGGGCGTGCTGCTGCCTGGCTATAAGGGCACAGAGGATAAAGGCACAGAGCAGCTGCTTGATTTGGTATTTGTGTGTCCACTTAGCAAGCAAGATTGCTGACAGGTCCACCTTTAGGAGTATGTGTGCTTAAATCCTTTTCCTAATTCTTATCCTAAGCATCTTATTCTCTCTTTAAAGTGCTGACACGTCCTTAAAAATGTGCTGCTCTATGGATAGAACTCCAGTCTTGCACAGGTGGAGAGACAGCCTGTGCCACAGAGGAAGGTGCAAGGGACAGTGCAAAGATGTTCTACCCCAACATCTTGTGTCAGGGGCACAGATGACAGCAGGGGATGGAAAAGATGTTGTCTTGTAGGTGACTGCCAAGTCTGGATTTGCAGCTTGAAGTTGAATTGTGTTCGAAAGGAGGACAGAAGTTGAATCTGGACTACATTTCTCCCTTCACTGGCTGAATGGTAGTTTGGGCAGCTCAAGAGATCTGCCTGCACTTGTAGTTTTCAGCTCAGGAGGTCTAGGCTTGAGGATAACCCAAACAATGCTGCAATGAAGAAATATTTTTGGTCTTTTGTCCTGTGTGTGGCCCCAGCCCATGGCTGGAAGGGAACACCACAGCAAGCTGATGTATCTGAGGTACCTGCTGGAGAAGCTGCTCCCATGCCAGGAGTCATACAGTGAACCACTGCACTCTTTCCCTAACCAGATACAAGCACATTCATATTTTCTCTTGTTCTCTATATATCCCCCACCACTTGTATTGTGATGCCAACAAAGCAAACTCATTAAAAAAAAAAAAAGGATGAGAATCTGCCCTTCACTGTGAGGCTTTGCTGCAACACGTGGAGCCTTCACAGAGACCTGACCATAGTTTCACCTCTGGCTGCCTCCTGTCCTTTCTTTGCAGCAGACAGAGCTGACACGAGCAGACCTGCCTCCGCTGAACCGGCTGCCACCTCTACTGTCAGCACTGAGTCAGCGCTTCTGCCGCTCTCCAGCTGCCCCAGCAGTAGCTGGGTTATTTCCAGGACACTGGAGTTACTGCCCCCAATAAATGGAATTGCTACTGGGGGAATGCTTTCCCTGGGAGAGCTTTCTGTAGTCAGAAGAAAGAGTTTAAGCATCAAGAGGGCAGGGAAAGGCAGAGTGGTTTTCTACCCAGGGGATTTTTGTGAGGCACTCCTGAGCAAAATGCAGCAGCCTGGGAGCTGCTTTTTGAAAGCTTTCAAGGGAAGAGCTCACTCGAGGAGGATGAGGGGATGGGGAGACACCTCCCAACACAGACTGTCCCCCAAACAAGCAAACCCAGCAAGCTTTAAGGTGAGATTCAGATGTGCTCATCCTCCATGCAGAGCTGAATCTCACCTCCTTGGTCACTCCTTCCAAGGCACACATCTCATCATAAAGCACTAAGAAAGAGAAAACATTTTTGTTTGCTTCCCTTTGTCCTTTTTTCTTCTTAATAATGACTGCTACAACAGCTAGATGAAATGCTGAGGAGCAGCTGCAATATCAGAAATTATTTTTGCCTCATTATAAAAATGTATCCTTTTTAAAGGGAGAGAGGCAGAATGGAGATTAGAGGTTCCAGTGCTTTGTCGGGTGTTACTTAGTACCTGTGGATCATTACACTGATAAAAATATGCACAGACTCCCTTTTCAGGTTTAAAAGTGTTTTGTCCTTTTGTTTGCTTAGCTAAATAAAGAGTGTTTGTTTGACCTGTGATTTTGAATCCAGCTGGCTTTTTAATATACAGTGACTCATACAAAGCAGCCTGCAGAGTCAGTCTCTTTTCCACTGTTTTACTGTGGATTTAGGCAGAAGCCCCACAGAAAATCAAGCAGTGTGTGGGGCTTTCAGCCCCTAATGGCTCCCAACCAGGTCTTCTTCACCAGAGCTGTGCTCTTCATTCTGTAATTGCTCCTGCTGGAACAAGGGAGCTCATCACAGTGAGAAGCACTTCAAGCAAGCCAAATAACTGGGATTTGGTCTTGCAAGGCATTGCAAGTCCAGTATGATTTTCAAGGCTGGTAATGAACCATTAGTTTCTAATGAAGATTGGAGCTGAGGCCTGTCTCAAAACGGTAACTTTTTGGTAATAAGACACTGCCATTATCTGGCTGAAGTGCAATAGAGCATCACTGGTTTCAGTGGGAACAGACTGGGAGCTCTTTAGACCAAGTCTGTCATTATTGTACCTAGATCAGAATAAGGCAAAGATTTTTTAAGAGTGGCAAAGCAGGAAATCTTGTTTCCATTTCCAGAACAGACTATAAAGAATACACCACAACAAAACATTGGGCCTAATGCTTGCCCCTCAGTGTGTTTTCTCTCCTCATAGACTGCACCATTGACATGAGAACAAAAAAAGCTTTGAGCCCATGGGCCTGTAGGGACAAGGAAATAGTAATGGCAACTGCCATTGCAGTCCTGGTCTGTATGCAGGCAAATTTGCCCATGGACTTTTGGAAACAGCAGATCAGACACAGTCCTCCTTGAGCAGACACGTGGTTGTCCCCTGGGTTGGCTTCCCATTGGGGATATAGGGGAGTCACAGCCCTGCTCTGCCCAGTGACTGGAAATGGGACTCCAGGAATTTTTGTCTCCCCAGATAATTTCATTACCAAGGTCAAAGTGCCATCATCTGATAACAGGAGGAGTTTGTGGGTCGGGATACTGCAAATGTAACACCATTTTCTCAAATAAAGGTCTGATGTTTCAAGAAAAAGCTCAGAAAGGAAAATACAGGTGTCATGCTATACACAGCTCCTGGACTTCCTCCATCATGTAAAATGGGTTGTTGTTTGGGGAGAGAAGAGTTTAGGTAGCCTCTTTTACATTATTCCACTCAGAGGTTCCTGCAGATCTGAATTCACTTTGAAAATTAGAGCTGTATTTTACTGCAAGTGGGTTGATATCAACTCCACTGTCAGGGCTATCCAAAATGTATCACAATACTCTGTTCTCTTTTACCTTAGTTTTTCCTAGAAATTATGAGTCAACATATCTTTCTGAATGTGGCATATAGAAAAAGCATCTGCATTGTCTCAGGAAAACGAATGTCTAAGATCACTGTAATCCGAATTTTCTTCCTGGAAGAGAAGAATACTTGGAGAAGCACTTTGAAAGTGTCACATTTCTAACAGGAGGGATTCAGCTTTATTTTTTAGACACAGTGAATCATTGGCAAAAGTGGTAACTGAAAATGTGATCATATAACAGAAAAAAAAAGGAACAAAGTCCCATTTAAAGAAACATGAACAAAAATTGGAAGAGTAACTCACCTAAATTGTTTACACTCCTCGATTTAGTGGTTTATTACTGAAGTAGGATTCTATTCAGTTAAGTTCTTTATCTAATTTTTATACAGAATGTCACTGTGCAATGAATTCATGGTGAAAATCCCCTCATGCCAGATAGGGTTAAAGGAGGGAGGTTGCATTAGAGGCAACCTGTGGCAGATTCTGCCACTCCTAAGGACTATAAGTAAGGATAAGAAATTTCTCCTAGGGGTTTTAGAGCCAGCGCTTGTCTTCAGAGCCTGTACAAGGCTCCCAGAAGCCTGCTCAAGTCCTACACAAAATCTCACACCTGGGTGCAGGTTCAGTGCCAGGTGTGAGGATCTGCACTCAGCAACTCTCTCCTGTGATTTTGTTCCAGTCAACACAGGAGTGACAAAGATTTATGAGGATAAAGCCTAGCAGGTGGCACATTTTCTAGTTTTAACAGAAAGCTTTGCCACACTTCACCTGTCTGAGGCACTCACTTTCCCCTCAGCAGTTATTGCTGTGGGTGTTGCAGCACCTCTGGCTGAGTGCCTGCAGGGTGAGGTCAGAGCACGGTGAGGATGATCCAGCCAGCAGCTTGATCCCTGGCTTTGCTAGGGGAAGGGAGCTTGAGCACTCTCTGTGCCACCCAGCCACAGGGCCTCTTTTATTTGCTGGCTTAGACACAGCATATGAGACGTGGCCTTAAAAAGGGGTAAAAACATCTTTTTTACCAGCAACTTGAGGGCTCTTAATTTGAGCAGTATTTTGACCTATAATAAAATCCAGTTTGAATTATATTTGTAACACCTCTGCAACAGTTCCCTGATGAACTGCATGCCTGAAGGTAGTCATCAATTACAATGTCAGATTTGTGATTATTAAAATTGATAAAAATAGTGGAACTAGCAGCCTGGAATACCAATTTTTCTTTTAAATTAAATATCTTTGTGTTATCAGTGAATTGATGCTGGGTATCATAATACTTGCACATAATACAGCATTACTGATTCACAGCCTCTCTGAGGCTTGTTGGATCCTTGTGGACCCAACTGCTCCAGTAGGCAGAAGTTTGATCCATTGCCAGTCATAAACTGGGAAAAGCACGAGTCCAAACTTTATATATGGTGCCGTGCATATAAAAGGAATCTGTTTCAGCCCTTAAATACAAGCAGAAACACAGTGATAAACTATAACATAACCAAGATGTAAGTGTAGCATAATTATAAATAAATGAACAGCAACACTGCTCCTGAAATCTGCTGCAAGCACTGTTGTTCTGAGTAAATCAGTCACTGGTGGATTTGAACCTGAGTGAAGGAGTGTTCCAAACTCCGAAAAACATTGACCTCTGATGGACTCTCTGAAGCCACTAAGCCGTGGGATTGTCAGAAGACTGTACACTGCTCTGAGACAGGCAGGCAGCAAAGATGCACTTAAATGATTTTTCTACAGCGTGCAGTCCAAGAACAAGGAGGCAGAGAAAACAATTCAGATTCCCCTCAGAACTGTGGATGATAAGGAAAGTCCGCATATTGTGGCATTTTACAGGCTTTTAAGAAAGAATACCGTGCCTTTTTTTTCCTTTTCCTTTTTTCCCTTTTGGCATTAGACTAAAACAGGAAAAAAGAGCCCAGCTTAGAGAATGCTTTTCCCCACAGTCTAATAATTTTTAAATGGGTCATTATTGTAAAGGGCTAATTCATAACTTGAAAATTAAAGCTGCTGGGAACCTGGTGAATAATTGTAACAAGCAGCCTATTCGACTAGGCTATTTGTTTCCTTGGTTGTTGGAGGTTAAAAAAAAAAAAAAAGAGTTTGTTCTCTTTGTTACTCTTTGACAGACTAAAGAAGAGAGAACAAACAAACAAAACAAACAAACAAGGAGGAAGGTGCCTTTCTTGGCCCAGTATTTCATCTCCATAGTGAATGATGATCTCTTTAGGCAGAATTACATGGGGAGCCTTCAAAAGTAAACAAAGGGACTTTGCTCAACTGGCAAATTTGCCATCTCTCTTCTTTCTAAATGCATCTAAACACACAAGTTATATTACATTTTAAATATTTTTATTTGTATACAAAATGGTATAATTTATCAATGTTGTGCAGCAAAGTATAGATAGACACACACATCACATACATACATCCCCACCCTCTTCCCTCCCCAACACACACACTTAGAAATACGACACAAACACAACTTTCTTTCCCTCCGCCCTTCAGAAAGGCAACACTGTTTTGGCAGGTCAGCAGCTAGAAATAAGGTGCTATAGTCAAGCAGTACCAGAATGTCTTCACTTTACAAATGTGATGTGCAAATTTATATACAACCACATTGTTGGTTTTTTTTTTTCCAGGAAACCCGAAACTCCATACCCCGAGCCACTCTCCGAGATACAAATATGTATAAAGTGCTAATACTTAAGCGTGTTTCCAATGACTTCACGACGTAGTTTGAAGTTTAGAACAGGCACTGTAATAGTTCACTGGGTAGATTGTCACTGGGTGCAGCTTGGCAGAGAAAAGTCACTCAGACATCGCTGGGGGACCGGGAGCGAAAGGACACTTTAGCCTGAAAGCAGCCACAGAAGAGCACCCACATGGACCTCTGGATTTCCTGGTTTCTGTAGGCATAAATGATGGGGTTGATCATGGAGTTGTAGGTAGCAGGTAGGAGCGTGGCGTACGTGTACACAGAAGGGTAGTCAGGATCCCCCACCACACAGTAGATGGCAAAAGGCAGCCAGCTGGCTCCGAAGGTCCCAAGGATGATAGCCAGGGTAGAGACTCCTTTTTTGGTGGTGACATAGTGCGAGGCAGTCAGAAAGTGCTGCTGGAGAGCTATCTGGTGGGCATGCCTGCAGACTATCTTGCAGATCTCGATGTAGAGATGGAGCATGATGAGGAAAATGAGAAAGAAGGAGGCAGACAGCAGCGTCACGTTACTCTTGGTCAAGGGTCTGACGACGCTGCAGGAGGTGCGGTCGTGGAGGCAGTTCCAGCCCAGGACGGGCAGCAGCCCCAGGCAGAGGGAAACCCCCCAAGCGCCCGCCAGCATGGTGTGAATGCAGAGCACCGTCCTCTCCGAGTAGTAGGTGAGGGCATTGTACAGGGAGAGGTAGCGATCGACCGTGATGGCCAGCAAGCTACTCACGGAGGCGGCGAAGGAGGCGACGAGGAAGCCCACCGTCAGCAGGCTGACCGTCTCCGAGGGAATCACGTACTGGAAAACGAAGTTGAGGATGAGGCCGAGGCCGGCCAGGAGGTCAGCCGTGGCCAGGCTGCCCACCAGCACGAACATGGGGGAGCGCAGGGCGGGCGAGTAGCAGATGATGGCAACCACCAGGGCGTTCTCGCAGGCGATGGCGGTGCCGGACACGCAGAGCATCACATCCCAGGGGTTGAGGGCGGCGGGCGCGGGGGCCCGCGACGAGAGCTCCAGCGAGGAGTTTCCGCCGCCGGCCGGCAGCCGCGGGGCCGCCGCTCCGCTCTCGTTCAGGGCTGCCGCCGCCTCCATCGCCGCCGGGGCGGCCGGGGCTGCGCGGGGACGGCAGGGCGGCCCGGGCCGCGGGGAGCGGGCGCGGCGGGGCCGCCGTGCTGCCCAGGCAGAGGGGACGGCGCTGGGCCGCTCCCCCCGCCCGGCTCCGGCTCCGGCTCCGGGGCAGGGAGGGTTTGGTCGGGGGCACCGGGAGGGAGAAGTGGGCACAGACACGCACACACACGGAGCCGGCTCTCCCGCTGCTCTTCCCCCGCTCCGCAGCCGGTGCTGCCGCGGTGGGTGCCGTCCGTGCAGCGCTCGCTGTGAGGGCTCTGAGCCCAGCGGGAGCTCGGTGCTGCGGCGGATGGGAATGTGCCCGAGCAGCGCTCCGAACAGCTGTGGGAAAGCCCTTTGCGCTGTTGCGCTCTCTGGACAGTGTGTGTTTTCTGGGGCTAGCAGTGTGTTCGCCGCCGAAAGCATCCGCGCCGCTTTCTGAGGTCCCCAAAATGATACGGTCAAACCTCAATCCCACGGGCATAACAGATGCCAGCTCTTTGTGTCTTACAACCAAGCAGCAGCCAGCGCGTTTCCTCTCTAAAGCGTGAATAGATGAAGCAGAATCACAGAGTCACAAGGGCTGGAGGGGATCTCTGGAGAACACACAGTGCATCCCCTGCCAAGGCTGAGCCCGTGACACAGGAGCATGTCCAGGTGGGTTTGAATGTCTCCAGAGAGGGAGACTCCACAACCTCTCCCAGCAGCCTGTTTCAGTGGTCTGCCACCCTCCATGTAAAGAAGTTCTTCCTCAGGTTGAGGAAGAATTTCTTGCATTTTAGTGCACAGCCGTTGCTCCTCATCCTGCCGCTGGGCACCACCAAAAAGAGCCTGGCACCATCCTCATGACACCTTCCTTTAAAATATTTATACATATTGATATGGTCAAAGGATAACGTTCTTGTGCCCATTGCTGGCAAAACCAGCACCAAACAAATGTGGGCAGTGGGCAGCTTCCCTCTGCAGCAACACAGCTTTTCCTAGGGGACAAAAGGTGTCCCCACCTCAGTCTGGGACACTGTGTTCACTCTGTGACTGACAATCAAAAGCATGTGGAAATAAAATAACCTCTCAGTTATGAGAACAGCATGTAAACCACCTAGACACAATTTTGAAAAATACATTAGAAGAAAATGTGTTTACTGTCTTGAACAGTCCAAACGAAGAAAGCGTGCAGGTTGTGCCACAGTAAAAGGTGGGCACATTCAAAAAGAATTAGTGTCAGCACTCATTACATCCACCCCTGTCAATGTCCTCCTGCAGGCTAAACACTATCATCAAGACAAGCTGTGGACACTCTGTACCTCTGTAAACAACTGAAGCCATTGCTCCCCAAGAATTCTGAAACACAGATCTCAGAAAAGCTTAATTTGGAAGGGAGCAGTGGAGGTCAGGTCTGGGGCATCTGTCCTGTCCCACCACCTGCTCAGAGCAGGGACAGCATCAACTGTGCAGAGAATTTCCTCAGGGTCTCATTCAGTCAAGTCTGATTATCCCCAAGGAAGAAAATTGTACAGCCTCCCTGGGCAACCTGCGGCTCTGCTTCACCCTCAGCTGCAAAGTTTTTTCCTTTTTATTTTGTAATTGCCTCCACTACAACTTGGGTCCACAGTCCCCGTGGGGTGTCCTGCCATCTGTTTGTATGTTTTCCCTTACCAATCCAGGCATTACAACAGCATTAGTAACTGCAGTAAAACCAGTTTCAAGTGGAGTTAAGAAGGATTTGCAAGTCTCCTCAACTCAAACACTTGGTTGAGCACCCCTGCTATAGTTTAGAACTTAGCAGTTACCCTGTACCCTCTGCCAGCTGCAGAACAGGTATGGCCAATGTAAACTTGGATTTGATTAATATTGAAATCACAAGAATCCCGGTGTGGAAAGAGCTGCTACAGAGCAAGGCAACAGAAGGCAAGGTAGAATCAGAGGTAAAGTAAAATTCTGTATTTGCCCAGAGGAAATCCTTCAGTCTACCCCTCAAACAGAGGTGGTTAATTTTAACATTAATTAAAATTACTGTGTCAGAATAAATTATTCCAAACATCTTTCAAAATTGATTAAAAATGCTGCCATTCAAACTTAGCAAGTCAGGTTTGCAAACATGAGCCAGCTGGGGTCCACTATGAAGCTGTAAGTTCTGCAGCAATTTTATGGCATCTATAAAGCAGAAAAAGAAATGTAATTTATTTGGTTTTTAGTAATGAGATATGGTGTGGAAAGTCTTGGTTTGGGGCCAAGATCTTTGACCAACCTGTTATGACTGTGAAACAAGTGTATGGCAGGTCTTGGCTACAATAGCATGTATATCACAGGCCAGTGTATTTTTTTATATTATGGATTTTAAACAATTTTCCTTAACTGAAAACATTAAGAGCTCATGCTGCCAAGGCAGAAGTAATTTCATGTGTGGTGAAACCTTGTGAGAGTGTTGGGATCTCAGAGTGAGGTGTAGGAAGAGTTTTTAACCTGAGAAGAGTTTTTAGCTAGTCTCACACCCTGTGCCTGTGGTCACATATTTCACTCTGAGAAAGAATTGCTCAGCCACAGTAGTGCGTCTCCGAACGGCAGGTGCACATGTCCAGCTTGTCTTTCCTCCTTGTGTCACGTAGTTTCTGAGTTCTTTCAGCTCTTTAGTTCCCTCATTTCCATGGACATTTACCCTTTCAAGAGAAGGATGCTCTTACAGTCCTCGTCAGGTTCTTACAGAGCCCAGGGAGCAGTGCTGTGCATCTTCCTCATCTCCCTCGCATTGCCAAGTATCAATTGGCAGGGTTAGGGACCAACTCCACGCTTATTAAAATGGTGACACCTCCTTGGGAACTGTTTGTATTTCCAGAGCTGTCATTAAAGGCCTTTTATCTTCTTAGCAGAGATTGTTGCATCAGTCATTCCAACAAAAGGTGAACCATCTGGATTGCTCTTAATTTTAACTGGTTGTGGGAAAAAAGAGGATTCGAAGAGTAGATACAAACCTGATGCCTAAAAGCCACCACATTTCCCACAGCACCATAAGGAGCAGCAGAGAGAAAAGTCTGGTCAGATCTTTTGCATTGTCATCAAGATGTTTTCATCTTCCCCTCCTAGCTGAGGCTGGATCTGCAGATCTCACAGGAGAGTACAAATATAAAAAGCTATGTTCCAGCACTGCATACCTAAGCATCGTGTATGATATAACTCAGTAATTATCTTAGTGAGTTTCTGAAAATTAAGCACCAACAAAATAAAAAAGTTGCTGAAACAAATGTTTTAAAAACCTCTCTGCTTGAATTCTCCATCTGTTCTGAGAGCTGAGCAGTATTGTCGTGTAATTTTAATATGTGATTACTTAATTTCAGTTAACGATGGATTATTTTGCTAGCTGGTATTTTTAATGATTAATAAGTAGGTTGAGTAAATGTTAAGTATTATTAAATGTACTTTACATAGCAAGAGTTGGAACCAACAAAAATTTCTCTTCAAAATTTATCTTTCCAATAACATGCTGAAAATATTGAAGAGACATTTTTCTTCTGGCAACATAAAGAAACCTTAAAATAAAGGCGGGAGGAGGGGAAGGGAGGGGGGATAACACAGATGGTGAGCTAACCAGCACTGGCATTTCAAAGGCATCTATGCAGCTGGTGTGAAAAGATGTTTTAAGCCCTTACCAATCCATTTAGGCACTTCTTCAAGTTTATAATTTTCCTGACTTGGTGAACTCAGCTGAGTCACCTGGTGACACCAATTTCTAGGATTTTACTAATGATACCCTCTGCTTGATCCTTCATATTTGGAGAGGTGTCCACCTGCAAACATGCCACATTGCAAAACCTACTGGTGACATAAATCTCAGAGGGGTTCAAACACCAGTTAGAATTTCAGTCTCATCCTCCACAGTCCCGTTTCTCCACCACACGTCATGTTTCCCACATGGACCTTGGCTGTGCTTCTTGATGGAGCACTCATGGTGCTACCACTCTTTTATGAAAAGTCTCCAGCTGCTTGGATGCTGTGCCACTCATAAAAATACATTCCAGAAGAGCCTGCATGTCTGTAAAATCTGTTTCACTTGCACAGTAAGGCTACATGGGTCTGCATAAATGCAAGCAAACAACTATCACAGTTTTTCTAGCACATGCTTGGGTTGAAAATCCTGGTTTACTGTGTTACATTTAAAAGGTTGCATTTCTCCAATGGATTTTATGGGTGCTTTCAAAAATGATACTGCATCTTATGTGGTCTCTGAATCACTAGCAGAAAGTACAGGGACAAACTTCACATAAGCAGGTGAAAATCTGCTTTCAATAATGTAACAAATACCAGGCATCAGGAATGGATTCAGGCTGAACCTTAGGTTGAAATTTTGGTTTTGAGGTAGAATTCCCACCCAACCTCCCCTGGCCCTGTCCCACTCACAGTTTCAGCAGCTGCTGGTTGTGCCTTTGGCTGACAGTGGCAAGGTTCCAGACTCTGATTCCTCCTCCTTCTCCCACCCCACTCCAGACAGGATGAGTTTTGGATGCAGCTTTGACCTCTTAAGCTTAGTGAGACAGAGATGCCTTTTCTGAGTGTTCACCACCCAGAGATGTTTATTTTTCGAGGAGCTTTTTTGAAGGTTGATCTTTCATATCATCATTTAGAAAGGGCACAGATACTATGAGAGCTATCAACACGTGCTTAGCAATCTCCACATCAGCCCACTGCCAGCAGCCAGCCAGGCTGAGGCAGAGGAGCTGGCTTAGCTTCCAAAGGAGGAACTTAGGCCAGCAACTTTGGATGTGGAAAGAGCTGCACGTGGGTTTGTATGGTAACTGCTTACCCTTATTGGAAAAGTTAGCCTCTGGTCCACTCTATTTATTTCTAGAGATTAGTGATGAATCAGCTGAAGCTAAATACACATATTTTGCAACCTTTCCTTCCTTGCCCTGCTTGTTCTGTTGATGGAAAGGCAGCAGCAGCAACAAAGGTCATTCATCACTAGATGTGTCATCAAGTGCAATAGAACAAGGTCTTTTATTGTCGTTATTATTTTAAACTTTTTCAAAACCTTTTTGCTAAAGTTTTTGAAAGGCTTCAAACTGTGCTTTAAATTGCACATCTAAGAGAGGAAGTCCAGAGTTCACCTAACAAATGTTGTTTTGCAGCTTTGTAAAAAGACACTGCAAATTTATTTCACTAAAATAAATAAAAACACTGGTTTCTGTTGTTCCATGTGATCCTATAAGTTGATGAACAGTGGCTACACAGGAGGGTGTAGATAGATATTTTTCATTAAAGTTAACAGTGAATTTGAGAACAATTTTTTCCAGATACTAGAATGCCAGCTAAAAATAAATTTCATTGTGGAAAAAGCACTATGCCCATCTTCCTCCCTGAAACTGCTCTACTAGAAATTGCAAGAAGACAGCCCCATCATCACCCATGGGCAATTTCCCTGCCTGCAGCACAGACGTGGCTCGTGGGCCAGTCCCTATAAAGGGCTTGGGGAACAACAGTAAGGTACATGCCTCCCCAAAATGGGACAAGATCTGTTTCTAAGCCAGGAATCCCAATGCTGAGGATCTGTTGAGGAGGTAGAGCTCAGAATAGGGTCCAGCTGGAGAATAGAATAAGCTCAACCGTGGGTCTGACCAGAGGGATAGGCTGAGATAGTGCTTCTGCACTTCTGCCCAAGAAGGATCTGCCCTAGAATGCTTTCCCAAAAATTGGTACTCACATCTTTGTTTGTAGAGACCCAAGCAGGACATTTTTATAAAATCTAGGAGAAAACATTTGCCCAGACACAGCCCCTTAGATACTCATGTAATGACTGAACAAGTCCCTATGGAAATGGTAGGGGAAGTCTGATTCTCTGCCCCATATCTCCCACAGGAATGAATTATGCCCCATCTAAAATTTGTGCCAACAACCATATTAAGCAGCCACTGCATGTAATACAGAAACATCCAGTTTGAGGCAGGAGCAAATCTCCAGCTTCACTCACCTTGTGAGGCTGTAGTCAGGCTTTGTTTCCTGTGCTTGCTCTGGTACATCTCCACACAGCCCCAGTACAAAACGAACTGTACGCAAGCTATCCCCTGTAGCCGGTTTTCCAATTTGCCCTCAAAAAAAAAAAACCCTTAAAATTGTCCTTAAAATTTCAATGATGGAGTTGGTCTCATCTCCCTAGGCAATTTCTTCTAGGGCTCAACCAATTTCCATAATTACAAGGTGGAAGCCAAGAAACACTGAGTGGCCTTGAGTCACTAAACTGCAAGAAATCCCAGGCATTTGAGAAGATTGCATCCTAAAAGGATGTAGTAGAACAAGTGGGATCTTTTCTGTTAATGGCAGGAAAGTGGGCAAAGGGCTGCTGCTTTCTTCTTCAGAGAGGAAGGATGTACCTTCAGCAGTGGGGCACATTATGGGGAGAAAGCAAGGTCCCTGCCTGCCATTGGGAATGCTGTCCTGGGGTGCTTGGACTGGGAATTTGAAATCACAGGCACAAATCCATACAACCCAGCCAAATATATTATATATCAAATTAGATATTAACCAGAGACACTAATAACTCAGGTGTAAACCAATAGCATCTACATATGTAAAACCTTGTTATTTTAAATTTTAGTTCTTTACATATTTTACATGAGTCTTCCAAATACAAATATAGTTTCATATTTCTTTACTTGTCAGCTTGGCAAGCCTTAGAGAAGACATTTCCTCTAAGAGAACAAATTAAAGCAAGTCTAAAACAAGCCAGTTACTGCTCAACAGCCTGGGTGCCTGCCAGCAAGAAACAAATTGATGAATATTTAGCTGTGTCAGTAACAGGGAATTGCAAAATCTCAGGAAAGTTTTTTTTTTGTAGTTTTTTTTCCCCCCTGGTGATGTCAGCTTTACAATAGTAAAACCAAAGGCAGAGATGGCACGGCTGAAGTTATTAGCATTGCAGGGTGCTTACAGGGCAGAGCATAGGGGCAGAGATGATTACATCTCCCAAGGCTGGGAAAGGCTGGGAAAAATCCACAGACAAAGCAATACCTCCAGCTTTCCTCCTCCTCATCCCACAGGTGAACCCATGCTCAGCTTGGCAGCACCAAATGCAGGGACCCCGTGGTGTCATGTCTGTAGCTCTGGAGTCTTCCACACAAATGCTCATGCTGAGGTAGATCACAAATGAGTAGTTTTCCAGGCAGATGGATGATTGTCTCACCTCTGTAATCCCTGCAGAAGGGCCTGCTTCTTGACATGAGCACTGGAAGGACCTTCTAGTATGTCAGGTTTTTCACTGTTGTTTCCAAAAAGCCTTATGAGGTAGAAATACGGGTTTGAAATACAGTGCTAGTATATGGAGAGCTTTAAACTCAGAATTATGTGTTGGGTCCCTAGCTAGAGGTTAATGAAGAAATGAGGGATTTGAAGAGTTGAAGGTAGCAGTGTGCTCTGGGTAGGGAGGGAAAGAGCAAAGCCCAAGTTGAGCATCAATATTTCACTGTTGATATATGTGCTAATTGGTAGCATCCACCTTTTATCTAATCAAGAAAGTGTGTATATGTGCCATGGAAAATAAAAATTGATTGCTCCCTTCTATGGCCACAAACACTGCAGCACAGTGTGCAGTGGCTGAGCTCAGCCTACAGTTCCTCTTTTTGGGAATACTGGACTAGGGATCACTGCCCCTAAGAGACTGCTCCTCTCATGAACATCTGTATTTGGAAAAGGAGAAAATGCAGCAAACATTACTTGCCACCATTAATAAAGGCTCACAGTGTCTTAAAATAGCAATACCTTTTTTAATCCAGAAAGTGCTATATTCAGCTAGAGATAATTTGATGGTAAATTACACTCTGACAAAGAAGAGTTAATCACTGACCTCAAATTAGCTGTTGCCTAGGTACCCTTGGTCAGGCTGTGTTGACATTTATGTTGTGCAAACAGAATGCAGTACCAAGCATTCAGATGTATATTCAGGGCTTTAAAAGTGGCCAGTTTTCCAAAGTGTGATGTGGTGCCTGGGACTGTGAGTTTTATGGTGGAAATGTTGATGCCAACTGGATGTCATCCAGATCATTCTATGGGAGCTCCTGCAGATGCAGTTTCAGAAGCATTGTTAAAACTCAAAACAAAACAATTAAACTAAAAACCCAAATCCAAAAAAACCTTCCACAGCATGTTTTGTTGGGGAGAAGCCATCGTGGTTAAAAAGAGATGTGCAGACAGCCTTAGCAGCTAAGAATCTTACACTGGAAACCTAAGTAATGTCGTTAGCATGGCTTCTCAGAAGACACACCACTGCAGATATTTTTTCTTTCCTTCTGTTATGGGATCAGACACCTCTATGGGATGGGACCAACACCTCTATGCAGAAAAATACACTTGGATTTCTCCAAAGTGTGTGATTTGGTACTGAGTGACACCAGGGATTTTTGTGACGATTTGGGATTTGTGTGATTTTTGTGGCGTTAACAAGGTGTACTGGGTGAAAAACTGACTGGCTGTCAGATTGCAGCAAGTGGCTGCAGGGGGGATTCAAAGCTTGTGCCTTCACTGATGTCTCCTAACTGTTATTACTGCTGTTGTTGCTCTTTTCTAATAACCTGGCAGGCAGTGGTGGTGCTCAAAGCAGAGGGTTCCTCACCACCAGGCCTTTGGTACCATGACGCCTTCAGAATGGTGCCCATTGGCTTTGTGTCCCTTTGCCATCCAGTGAGGGGACTCTGATTTGAGAGCACAGACAGTTCAGGAGAAAACCCTGCCTGTCATGGGGGAGTGTGATTTCGGGATCTTCAGCTGCCCTGCAAGCCTTTGTTCCTCGGGTGGGTCTGATTTTTGTCCCTCAGGCCAATGGATCACTGGGAGGTGTTGAAGGAGCCGATGCTCAGCACTGCCTTCTCCTGCCACCCTGCCAGCCCACTGCTCATCTCCTTGGGAACCAGCCCCGGGCACAGGCTGATGTGCCAGGTGGGGCTTGCTAATATTAGGTGTGAAGATTGGCTCATTTGCAAGCTGGGAAAAGATCGACAATTCCTAATTTGCACTTCTCAGCCTCAGGAGCTCCAGCCAAATTTTTTTGCAGTCTGCTTTGGGAAAAAACCCCAAAGTTTTAGAGGATAAATCCAAAGGTCTGCTCTGGTATTAGCCATAGCACCTACTTCTGCTGCATACTCTTCAGTCAATAGTGTGAGTTCCCATAGCAACAGGAGGAATTAATTTAATGACATTATTAGGCCTTATTTACATGCATGCACACACACACCTGCATGCCACGCATACAGAGAGAAAGAGAATGAGAGAGTCCTACTCTTCAGGAAGATCCCCATGAGAAGTCAGCCCACCATGTGAGGTCCAGAGTGATTGCAAGATCCTGGTTTTTCACTTTACAGGCACAAATCCAAAAGCTGACTGATCAGCCAAAAAAAATTCAGCAGCACAGCCCCACAACAACGGGGTCCAATATCATAGCAGTGATACAGCTGGGAGTGGGGATGCCACCAGTGGAAGCTGGAAGACCCCCTTTTGTTGTCCACCCCTCAGAGGCACCTCTCACCAGGCAGGTGGTGCCAGAAGGGCGGCAGAGCCCCTCTCCCTGTGTGCTCCCTGCACAGGAGTGGATTGGTGGCAGCAATTTCTGTCCCATCCACGTTTCCTTTGCACTGTGGGAGGATGCTGCACATGGAACTTCACTGTGTTTTGCCTGCTTCATCCCGGACACGGGGGCTTTTGGGCAACCTCTGTATCATCAAACATGAGTCAGTGATTTCCGTAAGGCCTGAAGCTCTTCTTGTTTATTGACCTTCTGCTGTTTGCAGTTACACATTAGCCAAATAAACTTCAGAGAGAGCGTCACTCCTCTTTGCATTTCAAAACACTGGCACTTTACATCAAGGTATCTCACAAAAATCTATTAATTGAGAGAAAGGACAACACCATTTATGCTCAGATACCATTCTCAAATGTTTAGCAACTTTGGTATTGAAACTGTTTCAGAAAACCTTGTTATGAATTCCTCGTGGGAGTCAAAAGATGTAAAAACCCAGTTACTTTGTAAGAGCTCTCCCAAAATGACGCTTGCTATCTTTTTGACATTTAAAATGTTAATATGGCTTTTGCTTGTGTTTATTATCTAAAGGTGTAGAAATATTTATTTTTTAATGCCCAAAGGGTTAGAGTTATCTCTAGTTAAATATATTTTGTAGATCATCAAGATCAGACAACACTCTAAATTAATTTGGATTCTCAAGGTGAAAAAAAATTAATCTTTGTTAATTTATCTGAAAGTGTCCAATGTAACTTTAGACATGAGCCAGTCCTGAGTTCCCACACATCCCCATGGCACAACCAGCTGCTGCCCTGCTCTGTGAGTGGGGGAAGACTTCAGGTCTGGGCTGAAAAAGACAGGAAGCTGATTTCCAGGGAAGCATCACCTAGTGGATTTGTAATGCCCTCCTTTTTGCTGGTTTTGAGTCCTGGTGCAGCGTCAGAAGTAAGCACAAGCCTTTTTCTGTGCACTGATAACCTTCTAATGGTGTTTTCTTTGTTGGTTATATCTCTCCTTCCTCTAAGAATACTCACTGTTAAGCCACAATTTTGTTACTCTAACCAGTAAGTGATCTGATCTAATCTGTAATTGTGAGGATGCCTGCCTCTAGTAAGGACCTGAACGTTATCAGAGCTGCCACTCCAGTGATGCTCTCCTGGATTTCATTAGATGCCTCCATTTCTACGTTTCACAACATCATTTTTATTCCTTTCCTGGGCAGCACCATGGACTTTTAAAAAATCCTGGAAGCAAGCAGCTGGGTGATCCTGTTGAGTGCAGGATAGTTGATGTGGCACAGAAAACCTTCTGTTTGCTTGGGCACATGGCTTTTTATCCCATTGGACCTCTCCAAATGCAGGAGCTGCTTCTCTACAGCCTGTTGCAGATGGACAACCGTGCACTCCAGTGCAGGGATTTAGTCCTTCCCTTGTTCTTGTCAGAAGAGTGAAGGAGTGACAGGAGGCACTGGCTCTCCCCCACGCCCCTCACTGTGGTGAGAGAGGAACCTGTGCTGCCCCTATGCTTTCAAGGCATTGCCTGAAATTCTGGCATGGGGATAACTTGATTTCCATCTGGGCAGCAGATGCCAAGAGACAGCAAACCTCCACACATGCTCTCCCATTGCCTGCTCCCAGACCTCCCCTGGCTTCTTTGTGCCACCAGGTTCCCACAGATCACACCTCAGCCATTTGCAAAGCTCTGCAGAAAATCAAGATATGAAAGTTTGGCCGCTTAAGAAATCAAAGTTATTTCAGATCCTATTGTGGGGAAGGAAGCAGAGATGTGGAATTTCTTTGGACACTGAAGGAACCTCATAAAATAAGTGCTGTACCAGTAGGCCCCACAGAGGTACCACCACCTTAATCACACTGTGAAGGTGTGGACTCCAAACTTCTAAACCACTTATGGTTCCAAAACCTCAAGCCCCAGATTACAGACTCAGAAGGGTTCATAAACTATTTGCTTGTTCTGGGAGAGTGGAAATAATGGCCTTATATATATATTTTTAAACACAGAAGCAGACACAAGCTTTGACATATCAGTTTTGCAGGTCACCCATCCCAGCAGCTGCACAGAGGTACAGAGGTGGAGCAGAGCTTTTGGGTCGTGTTTTTTAAACATAGAAGCAGACACAAGGTCATCAGTTTTGCGGGTCAAACACCAGGGATGTCACCCATCCCAGCAGCTGCACAGAGGTACAGAGGTGGAGCAGAGCTTTTGGGTCGTGGCTGTCCCAGGGCAGGTTTTTCAGTGGGTTTTAGTCCTGCTGCATGACGTGGTCACTGAGTAGCACAGCACTGGCTGCACCAGGAGGGGAGCTGCAAATCCTCACTCAAGAGCATGTGTGAAAAACCAGCCTGCCCCAGCTATGGCTGCAACACCTCATCTCCTGAGAGCAGGGAGTCAAGATACTGAGGCAGAAAAGAAGGAACTCTCTTCATCAAAGCAGTGGATATAAATTTGCCTTTATTTTGGTCACTTCCCCCACCTGCTGTTATGTTTTTTGTCCTGTCTAAATTGAGATTTCATACTTGGAATTCATCCATGCTCCAAAAATATCCACATACAGAGTGAAAGGCACTAGGTGAGTCACCAAAAAATCCAAGCTAAAGAATTAAGGAATGCATTTTAATTACTGTTAACATTAATTTAATGCTAAATACAATGCCTTTCATTACACAGTCATTTATTTTTAGCACCAAAACACACAAAATACTCTTTTGGAGTACTTGACTTCTAGCATATACAAAATTCAAAAGGAAGACTGAACTGCAATCAACATGATATAGTTTATGATATTATCAATTCCTAAATCTGTTTGAGTCTCACAAAGTCACAGGCAGGGCACCTGAAAAACCCAGAAAATTAAGTTGCTGGACATCAAGAATTGAGGACATCAGTACTCAGAAATAGACTCAGCTCCTGGTGAATATGAGGCAGCATACTGTGAAAAGGCAAAGCTGCTGAGTTTTTAAAAGCTGTTTGCAGGTCACTTTTAAAAAACAGCTCTGGTCATGCCTATTTCCAAAAAATCTACTTTTGAACCTGATGGCTTAGAAAATAATCATCTCATATCAAATATCCCTTTCAAAGCCTTAATGCTGGAACATGCAGTGCTGATATGGCTCAATATAAGCACTTAAATAAAGGCTATTATTTCCAAGTCTATGATATAAAAAAAAAAAAAAAAAGCATCAATAGGGCAGGTGAGTTCAAAAGATGCTGAATAAACTTATTAAATGCTGATCCTGGTCATCTTTTCCCTTCTATTAGAGAGCTGCAAGCCTGTTAGTCCCTTCCTGCTGTAACAGTGCTGACAGCACCTCCCCCAAGAGCCCTTCAGGGGTAACCCTGCCTCATTTCCAGGGATGCCAGTGCATCCCCTTCTCTTACAGTGCCAGGGCAGTGCTTTAAGAACTGGGCTGCAAAATCAATTCACACAGTCAGCTTGGAAAAATATCAGTCTTTTGTGGTCTAGTCCATCACTTCAATGCAGGTGAAATTTTGTTCAGTTTCTTGATCCCCTGTTAAGAAATAAAAAATAAGGAGAATCCTCATTATATTGTCCTTTCATCTATTTGCTGCAGTCAGCAGCAGCTGCAGAGGTTTTCTTTGATGCTTCCATCCTTTGAAGCTCTCACTGCACACTGTGCATTGCATGAAGTGCCTTTGAGGTCTGCACCTGGCAGTGCTCCTGCCTCTTTATGTGGAAAATCACCCTCAGAAATACATGCATGGTGTTCAGGGAACCCAACCCATGCCAAATGCAGCCGTTGTGTGGCCTGGACATCTCTTCTAATGGTCAAAATAGTCACATTCCCTTCTTCCATTTGAACAGGATTTGAAGCAGTGCATGAAGAAAAATATATACTCACTGGCCTGCCATGGTGTGGATCTTTGGAGTTCAGATGGATTTTGGCTTTCTCTCTAGTCATCTTCAAGTTACTTTCAGTCAGTTTGTGGGGGTGTACACTGATTTCAGCCATGGCCCCAGTCTGCTGGATTTAGGTCACAGAGCAGCCTATTATACTGAAATCAGTATAATTGCTAGGACATAAAGGTGGTCAGAGGAGGATAAAGGAGACAGAAGTCCCCAGTTGCTTGTTTGGTTTCATTCTCCCCTTCCTCTCGAATGTTTTGAAATACTTATGACTGAAGGAAGTAGCTGAGTTCTTTCTGTGCCTTGCAGGCAGGAGAGGGAGAGGGCTCAGCCCAGGGGACTGCCAAGAGCTCTGGCCCTCCATCAGCAAAGCACTTAAGGGTGTGCTTGTTAGTAGGTATTTAGGCAGCACCATTGACAGAAATACCCATAGTACAGAGCCCTCAGGATCCAAATCAAGGCTCCATGACACGTGGGAGGTCTTAAAATGGCTTTTCTTTCCTTTTCCAGCAATGATGCAGGACTCGCCCAAATGAACAAACAGAACTCTCCCATTGAAAGCCTGCCCATCTGGCTCCTCTCCTAAAGTGCTAGGGCAAACAAGGGTTTATCTAGTTTGGATTATAATGATATAAACACATTAAAAAAACTTATTCTATTACAGCATAGTGCAGGATAGTGTATTGTAGTACAGCATAAATATAATATCTAATATGTATATGACATTATATATCTAATGTATAAATAAAGGGTGGACCCTGTCTTCCTCCTGGCAGACAGTAACACACGTTGAAGCAACAACATGAAAACAACAGCAACTCTTGAATTTCTTGCTGCCATATCTTGAATTTCTGTCCTGCCATAAAAAATTTCAGCCCAAAGAGTGAATTTCAGCAAAGGCATAGCAATCAAAATCAGTATTCTGGAAATGGTCAGGGAAGCACAGTGGATGTCAATGCCTCCTATGCTGCTGCTGAGAAGACAGCTGGAAACACAACCACAGTCTGAGCTGCATGTGCCTCTGAGTGTTTCATAAATCTGCACAATCCTGGGATACATTTCAGAGGAAGATGCACAGGGACTGTGACAAGTTGTATACTGTGATAATTATAATGCCTGTGTGCACTGTGTACAATGGATGATGGAAAAAGTGTCACAGATTCTGCAGGATAAATACTCTAAAATAAGCATATTTTCAGCTCAAAATAAGTGAAAAGCAAGCCAAACCACTTCAAATTCAAACCAAATGCAGGTCAGTATTTTCCTATTGTGTAATCTTAAAAATAGATGTAATTTCTGTCATTAACTCTTGATGATTCATCCTTAACCTGGGCTATTTCTCCTGGGTTCTACTGACATTTCCCACAGTGGTGGCTTGACTCTGCCTGGACACCAGTAGCCCACCAAAGGCCACTTTATCACCTCCCTCCTCAGGTGGACAGGGGAGAGAGAATATAGCAAAGAGCTCATGAATTAAGGACAGGGATACTCCAGTGTGTCCCAGAATCTGCCTTCCCCAGCAGCACATCCCAGGGACATGAGGCCAGCACTGCTTGACAGGGAGATAGAGAACAGCAGGGGGATGTTAGGACAAAAGAGTGCAAATATGTGAGTGAAAGCAAGTGAGGTGCTAACACCAGGCAGATGAGAAGAAGCCATGGTGGAAAAAGGAAGGGGAGAACAATTATATCACATTCCTGCTGGAATGTGAAACAAAAAATCCCCAGATTTGGGGCCTCTGTGTTAGAGGATGTCAGAGAAACATGCATTTCACACTCCCCTTGTGTTCAGTTGGTGCAGAAGGTCACACCTTGCAGCACTGTTGGTTGCTGTGTGGTCTGAAGCAATAAAGAGCAGGGCCATGGACCCACTGCCTTAGTGCTGGCCATGGACCACCTGAACAGACTCTCAAAATTACAGTCTGAAAGTCAACAATATTTTCAATTGTCAATTGAGGGAGAAGATGAGGCTTTCTTTCACCCTGCCATGAAAGGCAGTGCCCACAGACAGAGCACCAGGACTCTGGGTAGTTGCTTTTGCTTCCTTCTGCTTTCCACATGGACTTTCCTCCCTGCTTACATCCCCACCTAGGAATGGTGGCTTTGGTATCTATACACAGATGAGCACAGAAATAATTTTCAGACAAGGTAGGAAGAGAAGAAGAACAAAGTGGGAAAGCAAAGTGCACAGAAACAATGACTGGAGAGCTGTGAGTCTGGCCAGGGAAGAGGCCACTTCTAAAAATACCTTTCTGATGGAAATTGATTTTATTGGTTGCATTTCCTAGGAAACTAAGTAAATGAAAGATAGACTTTGCAATGTATTATTTCAGTTATTCTTGCCTAATATAGTTTGAAAATAATACTTTTACTGCCAACAAAAGACATCTATAGTCTGCAGAATGTTCAGGGTGTCACTGGAATGATACCCCTGGTTAAACTGTAACCTCGCTGCTGTTAAATGTGGTGCTCCTGTACAGTGTGGGAAAAATACTGTGCATATACAGTATGGCCTAATTCTACCCATGTATCACAGGTTTTAGAAAGTTTTTATGTTAAGTTTTAGAAATGTTTTAACATTTTAAGCCTGATGCTATTCCCACTGAACTCAAAGCTCAAAGTATTCCCACAAAGCTCCACGTGAAAAAGACTTGCTACTAGATATCTGTGTCCTTACAAGTGAGTTTTTCCTGATGAGGCAGAGACCAAGCAATGTCTGCACTTTCCTTCTGCCATCGGGTTTCCAGAGTTAAAACTCCATCACAGCCTTTGTAGCTGCAACCTCCCTTTGTGTTGGTGTCATTTGAAATGAAGAATGTTCTGCCCAGGCTGAAGAGAGAGCAACAGTTTTTAGGCACGTTAAAGCAAATAGCAAGTTTCCAAACCCCCCTTGAGGTTATTGGAAGACTATCTGAAAGGGAGACCATGGAGTGTAGCACGCCAGCATGAACAAACTACAAAGCAGAGGAGGGAAAAGGCAATGAGGGAGTGAAGAAGGGAGCGTGAGTGTGAGGAAGCTTAACAACCACGTTGGCAAGAAGCAGACTGTCAGCAAAGAGGATGTTTACAGTCTTGAAGTCAGGACTCAAAGAGCAAGTGGCTGGCATGAGTCTGCACTACAGCCCCTTGAGGTAGGGTAAGGATGAGAATACAGAACACCAGGAGCAGTTCTCAGCAAAGATGAGAACTGGAGACTTCCTGCTCGTGCTCCTGCTCATGGAGTTGTTGTGTTACAAACAGGACAACATGCAAAATGCCCTAAGCTGAGTGCAAACTTATGGTCTAAAATCACAGCTCTGAAAGGCATTGGCAATTTTTTCTTTTAAATCAGTAAAAAAAAAGGAACTGAGAAATGGAGAAACATTCATTACATAAAAATATGAAAGCTCATTAATTTCCATGTAGGGATGTTGTGATTGCTCCATAATTAGAAGCTGAAAAACATCTTATGCTTATGAGGAATGCAACTGTATCCTTCCCCGAGTTACAGCACTTACGCTGAGGATAAATATTTTTCAGGGGATTTACAGACTAAGCTAATAATCAGCTCAAGGTAAACAGCTCCTTTCAAAAAATTCATACTGTAACAAACACTTTGTGATACTGACAGTGCTTTAATGATATTTTTATTTTGCACTGGAAAACTTATGCTGTGACAGAAAATAAAACAGTTCGGCTTCAGGGAATTCTGTGGGAAAAGTGATGCTCTTTCAAAATGCCTCCCACTTCCTGCTGTGACCAAACACAAGCTGGCCCATCTCTGTTGCCTGTCCCTGTGTGCTGACACGCAGCTGTGCAGAGATGCTCAGCCTGGAACACACTCCTATCACTGAGAATACAGGCGGGGTCTGGGAATGTTTTCCTGTCTGCAGCTCCCTGCGTGAGCACGGGGGTGAAGAGCTGTCGGAGATTTCAGGGGACAATAGGAGAGAACTGAGAGAATTGTGAGAGGCAAGCCTTTGATAAAAGGGGGAAAGAGACACTTGGTGCTTATGTCTCCTCAGGGTTTTTCTGAATAGCCTCTCCTCTTGTAGAGAAGTGATGAAGTGGCCCTAGAAGGGTATTTTGGGACCGCACCCTCAGCACTTGGACCTTGCTGCAATTTCAGTCAGTGACAAACTGTTGAAAGCATGGAAAGGATTTTAGCTGCCTTTATGAACTGCAACCTCTATTTCTACAAGCACAGCTAATAGCCAAATCACTGAAAAAGAAAAAAAAATTAAAAGGAGGAAAATATCAGGGGATATAATCAGAGACATCTAGTTCTGAATCAGCCCAAACGTGCAGTCCAGAAAAAAACAATGAAGGAACAAACTAATGCCTAGAAGAAGAATTAGCAAGAAACATATCCTTGACTAAACTTTTCAGCTTCACATTTGCAGCCATAGACCTGGAAGGTGAAGAGATGTTTTGTGATTGTTCAGGGCAGGAATCGTGACCCTGTGCTCAGACCCATGGTACTGGAGATGTGCAGAAAGGTTGTTAAAATCAACAATGGCAACGATATGCAGAGTGAAAACAGGCAAACCCCTGTGTACCTAAGTTATAAGAAAAGAAATCTGAAGGGGATCTCTGCAAAAACAACTAACCAATGCAGTATTTGTGCTACCACTGCATGCTCTGCATTTAATAAATGGGAGTATAATAATTCACCAACATCTAATAAATAGAGGAGATCAGTGGTGATGATTTAAACAGACCAACAGATTCAGTGATCTGGGGTCTCAGTACTAAACATCCAAAGACTTAATACTGAACATCCCAAAGCAGAATACATGAGGTAGATGAGGGTCAGGTAGTACTCATATGGCAGATGAGTGAAGACTCCAAATTGAGACCAATTACTTCTGACCAAAAAGGCAGGTAACTCATCTTCAGGTGAATTACACTTTCCTGAGCTTCAGGCAGAGTGAAGCTCTCTCAGAAACTTCCCCATATGGCTTTTGCTCAGCAGGCTGCAGGGTAAACACTCTCCAAAACCAGCATTTGAAAGGAAAGCATTTATTGAGTGGGAAGTAGATAATTCTGTGGAGTCTCTAATGGTATAAATGTTACTGGAGAAGGCATTCCATAACATAATGTTCGTCAGAGATTCAAGCCAAGGCAGCAGATGGAGAACATGCTGTCAGCAGGCAGAGGAGAAGCAGAGCTAAGCTTTGTGAGTCCCAGGGGAGTTAAGGAGAGCTGGTTCCTGCATCAGGCTCCTGACATAGGCAGAGAGGTCACCATGACCCATCAGCAATGGAGACAGACAAAATCCTTTTTTGTTCAAAGCCAGTGATGATTGACAAGATACTCTAATCCTGAGCAGCCTGTTCTCTGGCCTGGCTGGTGAGTCAGAAGTCCTGTCTACTCCTGACAACACAGGGTAGCCCTGAGGTGGCAGATGCCCTTATTTTAGAGAGGCATTGTACCAGAGGAGTACCTAGCTGTGTCTGGAGTAGATGAGACAGAGGCTAAAGCCACAAAATCCTTTTGTAAAGGACCCTAAAATGTAGCTGTTTACTTATCTCACAGCTCTGCCAGGTTTTATAAAGGCTACTGAGGGACTCATCTAATTTTAGTTTTTTAAGTGCAGATGTTTTGGCTAAGCCATTTGTGTATGTACCTCCAAGGAGGCACAATGAGGAGAAATAAACTCCTGCAGAGGGGTAACTTCTTGTCCCCCAGGAGAGGTGATCTGACTGGAAGCCCTCCTTTCTGTTTATAGCCTACCTGGCTTTGATGCCACTGCCACCAGGTAAGGGGGAATTCAACCAGGTGGTGCTACAAACCAGCCTACACCTCCAGAAAGCCGCTCCATACATTTCCTGCAGCACTTAGCAGGACATGCCTGCTAGGTCAAAATCTGATCCCCTACGTAGTGTGTCCAGGACACAGCCCCCTCTCCTACAACACCCCAGAAGTGGAAAGCAGTGAGATGAGACTGAAGCCTTGGGGGAAGCCTGTGTGCACGACTTGGTTACAACAGCATGTCCTGAGGACATTGCACAGGGCCAGCTGGAGACACTTGTTAATGAGAATCCCGGTACGCAGAGAATGAGAAATGTGACCTTTGGAAATTCAAATCAGCCTTGGCACACGTGTCTTCCAAATGACTGCTGTGACTCCCGTCAGGGCTCATGTGGATGTGGGTATGTCTCAATGGCAGGCTCGCCGCTTGTTTTCCATGTGCTGTGACCCAGCCTCCTCCCTGCCACAGCAGCACCAGCCCTCTGCTCCACGTGTCCCTGAGCGTGTTGGGCCATGCCCACACACTGAGCTGGGCTCTGCCACTCCGGGAGCTCTGGCTCCGCACCCTCAACCTGCCCAGCCGGCCGGCAACGTGAGAGCGAGCGCTGTGCCTGTGCCCAGGTGCGTGCACAGCTCTTCTGCACTTCCTAGCAACTAAACTGCAGCCTCCCTGCCAATCTACTCCTCCCTGTGCATCAGCTTGCTTATTCAAATACACCTCACTGGCGTCCAACTCTCTCTTTTCACCCAGACGGCTCCAGCTCTTCCCTTATTGCCCTTTTGCTTTCCCCTTGCCTCACTGAGATACATTTCAGCTCTTGCTCACTCCTGGTATCAAGCCCACTGTAAAGGCTGTGATTTATGTGGAAAGAAGGGAGATGAGAAGGAAAAATACACTTAAACACCTCCTGTAGGACTTACGGCAAAAAGGTTATCAGAGCATTTGGGGAAAAGGATTTTCTACCAGGTAACTGGTCTCTTAAAATCCCGCCTCTCTTAGGAAAGGCTTTAACTGAGTGATCCCTTTCTTGCTAAGAAGGGAGTTCATGAGCCTACAAAATATCCTTGCAAGCTGTGGAGAAGAAAAATTTCAAAAATCCCTCAAAATATAGTGTAGAACCTCAAACCCAGCATCAGGTTTCATAGCTTAGACTTGTGAGCATCTGAGTCAATTATCCAATAGTCTGATCTGAGGAAAACCCAGGAAGAGGGGGGCACAGGGTATTTAATTTTATCATGGGAGAAGCTACTACGGAAGTTCTGGCCTGCGGAGAATGTCTCCATGCAAGGTTTAAGTTTGATTGAGAGTCAAAATCTTACCACTTTCTTTAGTTTCTCCTTTTATTTTCTCCTCTACATAAATCCACATTTTTGTATTTCCAGGGAAGTAGGTAGAAAATCAAACAAGTTAAGAAAAGTTACATTATCTCATTGATGGTAACTTGGAATAAATCGGTAATAAAACAAGCAAGACAGTGTGTTACAACTACAGAGTTTTTCTTCAAGAAGTGAAAACTCCAAAAGGAGGAGATGGATATAGCAGGAAAACTACAGCTTGTGGCACAGCTACATGAGAGAAAAAGGATTCTGAACCACAGATGCTGAAAACATCAAACATACTACCAAAAAATCAGAAGAAAAAGAAGGGAAATAAAAAAAAGATAACCCCTATGGAAAAAAAATAAAAAGAAAAAAAGAGTACCTGAGCTGTCAGGGAATACAAAATAACAGACCTATTTTAGGGCCACAGCTGAATCTCTCTGGAAATAAGATGTGGCCATTGCAATGACTGAAAACCATACTGGGCTTTAGTGCTGGCAGCACAACTCATCTAGAATGGGGAAATGCAAATGGAGCATCAGACATGGTTCATACCATGCTGTGGCTGTCCTACCTTGACCACACTATCTCTCTATGCTACAAGACAAATGTTTTTTAAAAAAAGGAATATTAGTAGTCAAACCCTGGGTCATGCAAAGAGCATGTCTTTCTGGAGAAGCAATACATAAGTTATTATGTAACTTAACATTGTTTAATATATTACTAAACATTGTTTTTCATGACTTTTCTCAGCACTCTCTTGCTTGATTCCAGTGGAGAGATCAGCAGCTGCAATGGTTTTTCTTGTAGCAGGTAGATTTAGGAACTCCAGAAGGGGACTGCTGATTATCAATATTTGCAAGGGTTGTAATTTCAGTGTAAGATTTTTTATTATTAATATTTTGTAACTTTACGCACTAGCTTCATATTACTTCTGAATCACCACCAAAAGTGACAACTTTAATTAGGTTTTTAAATATAGACAAGACAGAGGGAGTTATGTGGAAGCCAAGCACATTGTATTTCTCCCTATCAGCCTCTAGGCAATCACTTGGATTGAAACTATGCCAGCAAATGTGTACATACCTCAGTTTTACCCTCAGTGAACTGGACTTGTGCATGTAGTTACTGATAGGGTGAAACCACTACGGAGAACAAAATGATCTCCTGAGTGAAGCTGGTATTTCCTCTGACTGTAAAACACGACCATTTGACAGGGCATATGTGCTGGAGTTTATATAAGTGAAGCCTGTGAAAGCCAAGAGAACCTTTCTGGATGATGCAGAAAAATCTCAGGAAGTCAGTAACAAAATAAAGAGATGCCACCAGTGTCACCCCAGAATTATACACAGCTCTTAAGCTTCTCCCTCCTGGCAGCTGTGTGAACATTGAAAGGTCCTATTTTCGGACCACAGATGAGTCCCTCTGGAAAATGAGAGGAACAGAACAAAGAGTCAGTGGGTTTTGCAAGTGGACACAGGACTCACAAGGAGGGGAAATTACCAATGAAAATTGTGGAAAAAAACTGCTCCTGCAGTCACAGCACAAAGCTTAAGCTGTTGGACCGGCATCAAAATCCATTGGCATAGAAGTGGCACAGAAATGACCAAATCAGTCCTAATTTGATATCTGTGCTTCCTGATTCTGCAGGAAAAGAACCCAAAGTCATTATTTTCCAGGTGCACATTTTGGGATGGTATTGCAATATAACCTTTAAACACACTGAAACAAACTAAACATATTGTGGAGGAAAAAATCAACAAATTTCTCAAATATTTCTTTTGTCCATATGGTTTAAAGAGTGAAGAAGAACACCATGTTATTCTTCAGAGCCAACACAGCCCACTCTTTTCATGTTTATTCTTATTTTACACACTTTTTCTTCTGCTTCTAAAAGGGAAAATATCTCAAATCTACTGAGTACTTCTAACACTCTTGAGAACTGAACCTTATTATCACAATAATGGGATAAAGTAGGTGGATGCAGAGGCAGCACCTTGAGAGTCCTTTATCCAGCTGAACTTGTTAGATGAGTGATGGAGTGTATTTCTATTTTAAATAATAATTTATGTGCATTAGGCAGCAGGTCCACTTAGACTGTTGAGTTTACTCAGGGTTAAGCTGGGAGTCTTGCTTTGTGCATTGGACTCTTTTTTTCTTTAAACAATCCTATTGAAAGTTGACATTGGCACTTGGAAGCATTCTGAACAGCTGCTAGGAGTATGCTGATGGTAGATCACACACATCACTGAGGTGCCATTCAGCTCTCAGAACTGTAAACCAATCTCCTTCAATCGTCTTCTTTGAGGAGTGTCTGAACTGCTGAGGGCTTAACATATTTTCTCCTAGAGATGCAAAATCATTACTATCCCTAAATTTTGCAACATCATTGGTTGCTGAAAAGGGAGTTTCACCTTCTGAGTTATCTGTGGGTAAGTGGTGCACTTTCAAGGGTAACTTTTATGAATTACCAGTATCTACCAACAACAAAAATAAGGTCTGTGATAGTCTAAAAAACATTCCTTCCAATAGTTTAAGTGCATTAAGGAAAGTGTGCGCTTGTCTCACTAAGACATGAATTCCAGCTCTACATTTTTTCAAAGCAAGCATTTATTCCTTCTAATTATTTTCATATTGGGCAAAAAATTCAGTATATTTTATTTTTCCAGAGGAAAAAGACATTGACAATTGCAATGAAGTATTATCTAAAGTGACAATTCATTATTGCATCTCCTAAAATACAACCATTTGGCTCAAAACAATTAACAAAAGAGAATGGACACCAAAATGCTTTGGTAACTCAAGGTACCATGACTGCATGCAAGTCCTTTCCTGAGACACACAAACTTGTATCACAAGAAGCCTTTTTTCCCTGTACCCACTTTATCTTTTCTGATATTGAATTACTGACAGAGGTGCAACTTACTGCATAAAATATTCAAAGATATGCAAACATGTTTGCAGGGAGCAGCCACAAATCTATAGCAGCTGCCTAAAAAGCAATTTACTGTGAACACAAACGTGTTCTCTACATCTGTTACATGCAGTTGGCTGCATCCCTAAAACAGTTATTCTGCTATTCCAGAAAATTCTGAAATATGGTCTGTAGAAGCCTGTGGAACAAAATGTTCTGTCAAGAACGCTGCTGATACTGTCAGTATTCTTCAAGGCAAAGGGCTACAAAGTGCTGGGAATTATAGCTTGCAATTGCAAATAGCAGGCTTCCTCCCTTCCTTTTTATTTTCATTTGAAAAATGTTTTACTTACAAGCCCAAAAGAACCTGTTTAGACATCTGCTGCCTCTTCACCTCTTACCCAGCACGGGACATGATGTTCAGTCTTGCCTAACCCAAATCCTGCTTCCTCTTGCATGATCACCCCAGCTGATCCGGTCACTTTCCCTGGAGGCTCCAGGCTTGAATCTGAAGGCATCTCACAGGAGGACAAACACAGGGATGGGAAGAGTGTGCTTCAAAAGATAGTGCCTGTCATACAGAAAAATGACAGGATGGTTTGGCACTCCCCAGGTGTCCAAACCCAGTAATGTGAAGAGCATTCCCTCATTTGCTGATGCAGTCATTATGGGGTTCTCCTCAGACTTGTACTAGAAACCTGTGGTAATTAGTTACAAGCCATCTTCACCCTGCAGTATGTGGCACAGATTCTGCAGCTACCAGCACCAGTGACATTACTTTTGACACATATTAGGGTTACAAAGTTTATTGGTGTTGATGCAAATTTTGATTTTGACATATGCCACATATTTTTCACATTTGCTTAAGAAAGCAGAAAAGTGCAAGCAGTCATTCTAGTACTTAACTTTGCTAAAAACCTCAAGAAATATCAGAAAATATTCTGCTGTAAAAGAAGATTGTTTTCTGTCAGGGAAGAAAGAGGAAGAAAACTATTCTCTTCTGATTCTTGTGTACAAATCACTTCAGTTTTATTAGCAAACATAACAATGTAAGAAATTAATATAAAAAAGTTAAAGATGCCATATTTTCTTTGCCACAAATTGCTACATACTCTCCAGTGACTCTGGGTGCTCTGATTATTCACTTAGTCTCTTAGGATACACTTTCAGCTAAAAGATATTAAATAACCTTTTAAATCAGCTATTAAACCACCTTTTCCCCTAAAGCACAATACAATAAATGGATAAGAATAAAGAATAAATAGAAAAGCTAGTAACAAATAACAAAACTAGATTTCCTTTCTAAAATTATTTTTGTGACTTATCAGTCCAGTCGATTTGGCAGGAGAATCCAGCTTGGATTTACATGTATCTGTTTCGAATGTACTCTCTGTACATGAGGAAGTCTTCTCTTCCCAGGGGCTGCATGTTTCCTCTTCCAGCCTGAATGTGTGCATGGAAAATCTCTATCGATTTCCTATCAGCTCTTGGAGGCTGGACTTCGTAAATATTGTCTTGAGAAAAGGAGGAGATGGGTATTCTGGAAAAAAACAAACATGCAAAATATTTGGAGCTTTAGGTAAAAATTTTCCACAGAGAGAGAGGAGTATTTATTTTCCTTGAAATTTACAGAAGAGTCAATGAGAGGGCAAGTTCCCAGTAGATAATTCATTTACCTCGATTTTTATCACTATTGCAGACCTGGTAAGACCCAGCTTTCCAAGTAGGGTAATTAGGTAAGTTGTCATTAATCCCATTACAGAATACCTTCTCACTTCCCTTTGCCCTGCCCTCATTTCTTCATCCTTCCTCAGATCTGCTACGGTCAGTAAGTACCCCAGCTAAAGTAGATCTGTGCCATGCATTATAGCAGATAAAAGAAAGACTTCATTGAGCTTCCACTTAGTAGCAATTATAACAAGTCATTATACTCTGAGCCAACACAGACAAAGGATTAATTAGGAAAGAAATTTCCATCTAATTATCAGGAAGCAGACGATTTATTATAAGCAACAGCACTCAGATATTTTATAAAAATATTTTTAAAATCTACTTTGTCCAACAAATAACATATTTGAGTCCTAATAGACATATTTTTGGGCCCAAAGCTTCTCAGGTAAGAAAGTAAAGTGGCAACTTACTGTCAAAGCTCACTATTTCATAAAGCAAACACCAACCAGCCCAAATGCAATGAAGATTCAGATATTAGCATCACTGCCATATTCTACAGAAGCCAGAGTCATGACTCACTACCTGTGTGCTTTTCAGGAGACAAGAAAGTTATTTTTATGCATAGAATCTCGTCTTTTGAAGGTGAAAAAACAAGAACTAGAACACTTGAGCAAAGGGAAAGCCCGTCTATGAATAAAATGCCCTAATAAACTCCTACTTGCATTATGGGCACAAACTAATGTTTAACACTGTTTCTAAATGAGGATCTCCATTAAAATCATGAAAAAACTCCAGCTCCCTCATTTTTCAGCCTTTTATTTTAGTCAAATATATTGTATTTTGGATGTTTCATCATGTGACAGTTCATTAGTCTTAAAAAATTATTGCAGCGTGTCATGTAGGATACACAGTACAACTGGAACACAGTACATAAAGCAAAAATGTTTCCAGATTAAAGTAATACTTTTCAATTTTATATTTCAACTTTGCATAGCCATACATTAATTTGATTACTCTTTGATTGCAATGACAGAATTACTTATAAAAGTATGCTATTGAACTTGAGACAATAAAATCACTGGTCCCCCACAGAGTTTGGCCACATACTCTAAAACATAATTTTTTTTCCTCAACAATGTGATAGTTTCTTCTCATTATCCCTTCTAATTTGTTTATTCAGAACTGGTAAATAACCTTAGTCTAGATGCTTTAAAAGTAGATTGTTTTTCAAAGCATCCATAGTTTCTGCAGTACTTATTTAACCAGTGTAAAGCATCCAAGCTGAGACTCTAGCAATGGCATTTGACACTAGCACACTGTACTAACTTATCAATGTCACTATCTAACAACAAAGGTGTCACTTAATCAAATATAACTGGTCTGTCTGGTCCACTAGCAAGTGGGCAATTAAGTAAAGAGCAAAACAGAGCCATTACACTAAATTGATGCCTTCTCTATTTATTGATTGGTTTCTAAAGATATGACATTTCTGAAGCACTAATGACTCAAAAATCCTTTCCTTAGGTACAATGGAAGCTGGGCAGCAAAGTGCATTTAATTTTGAGCATTTAATAACCAAATCTCAATTTTCCTCCTACTTGCATCAACGTGATAAAAATATATTGAAAGAACCACATGTTCATGAGTGCCAACTTTGATTAATAACCCTGTATTAAGCTGTAACTATTTGTAGAGTGCTTGCATTATCCAGTCATTTAATTAAAAGTTATTTCTCTAACATATTCATGTAAAAATCTATTTTACTTAATAAGTTTAATATCTTACAATAGTCATGAAGGAGAGCACGTTATTTATGACTTGGCTATCAGGTTTCCCTAGAGACCTGTAGCTTTATGGCCTCCCAGTGAAAATTATGTAGACAGGAACATAAGCTTTATGTCATGAAGGACAGCACCCTTGACACACAATTTTCAATTATTTTCATCCCACTTATGAGCAGGCTTCCTGGTGTTATGGTTTCACCAAGAATATCATTGTCTCTACATTAAAAGATATGGTTAAAACCTTCCATTATAATGAGGATGTTCCATACTTCCAAGGAAAAGTTCATGGTGATGTAGATTAGCTCTCAGACATATAGCAGTCACCAGAAAGCCACTGCATTTGTTTCAACACTGCATTTGTTCTCCTCAAGTCTCTGAAGCATATCTAAAAAGTAAACAAGATCTACTTTTTCACCTTGTTTGAATCCTAAGCAAACACCCATGAAGATGATCAGGGGGCTAGAGTACCTCTCCCATGAAGACAGGCTGAGAGAGTTGGGGTTGCTCAGTATAGAGACGAGGAGGCTCCAGGGAGACCTTGTATCACCTTCCAGTGCCTAGAGGGGGCTGCAAGAGAGCTGCAGAGGGACTTTTTAAAGGGCATGAAGTAGTGGGCCAAGGGGCTTTAAACTGAAAGAAGGTCTAACTTAGGCAGTAGGTGGAAATCCTTCACTGTGAGGGCAGAGAGGCACTGGAACAAGTCACCCAGAGAAGTCGTGTTTGTCCCATCCCTGGCAGTGTTCAAGGCCAAGCTGGATGGGGCTTTGAGCAACCTGGTCTAGTGGAAATTGTCCCTGCCCATGGCAGGGGGTTGGAGAACTGGATGGTCATTAAGAGTCCATAGCATTCTGTGACCTGACCTGAAGCACAGGCACTGAAGACCACTTGGACCCTGATGTATGCACCAACCACTCTTTGGTAGGACGATGTTTAAGCATGCCCACACTCTTCTTTTGTGCTACAGGGAATCAAAACATTCAGTTCCCTTTTCAGAAGGAAATAGTTTCTTGTACTCCTAGATAAACGTATGAAGTACCTTTAAAAAGGTTTTGAGAGTGTATTTTTACAACAGTATTATTTATATCATACCAGAATGAATACTAGGGAATTAGGAACAGGTGCACTGTGTCGGCCAACAGTAATTACACTACAGTACTTAAGAGTCTGTCTTCATATACATTATAATAGATTGTGCTAAAGGTAGTCCAGTTCTGTTTAGCTTTATTTAGCCCTAAGTATAATTCCACCATTTTTTCTTTCATGGAATTTCTAAGAACAAAAAGAAGAATTTCAATATCCTTCCACATCCTCCACTCAACTTCAGTATTATTTCACTGCATCACTTTGGTCCCTGTTCAAGTCCCCATTTTTTATTTCTAGTCTATAATTAACAGTTTAAAAATTCAAGACAGAATTCAAGACTGAACCTTCTCTTCAGTATTTATACAATTCATATTTGAATTCAGAAATATCACTGCAGCGACATAAAAATAAGAAATATTTCTTCATTTGTAATGGCTTCTTGTATTTAATTAAAATGGTTAAGTGTTTAAAATTGTGAAATGTGAGGTTATTAAAAAAGATTTTCTTGAGAAGTGTGGAAAAGACAACTAACCTAAACTTAAACTTATATCTCACTGCTGATATGAACCCAAAGTTTTAGACTGAGTACCTAATTTTACTATGAAAAGAACTAGGGTTTGATTGCATTTGTATCATATATGAACCATCACTTGGGAATTAAATTTGTCAGATTTTTTTTTCAATTTAAAAGGCATCTAACATCAAATTAATAAAAGTTAGTATAATTTTTTAATTTCTTCAAGAACTCCTTCAGAAACAAGTGCAAGCTGTGCCTCAGCTGCTCTTACTGAAAACCCTCCCTCTCTCCCTAATTTTGAGTACACTTATGTTCATTCTATTATATTTCTCAAAAGTTAATATTCTCCAAGGAAATTCCTGATTCAGAGCAGCAATTCAAAGTCAGTAAGAGAAAGCTTCCTTGTTTCAGAGTTGAACAACATGCCTTTTAAGAATGGCTACATTTGTGACTTTAACTAAAAGAACAATCTGTCACCATCCTAACAGTACTTAAACATTTTAAAAAAGTTACAGAACAAAACCCAAAGAAAAATTTTAAGCAGTCTAGGGATATACTGTACTAAAAAAGAAATCACTAACTCTAAGATATTCTATTTCCTCTCTCATCTGCACAGAGGAACATGTTTGGAAGAATTGGCAAGGAGAGATGATTGACATGACTTCGAAAGAAGAAGTGACAGGAGGCACGGATTTGTGTGCCCTATGACTTTTACACTTCTACTGTTCAGAAACACATGTAAATTACACTTGGGAAAAGAGAAAAATTAACATGTGACTATCCCAAGGCCACCAGAATTCTGTGTAGAGACTCTGTTTATTGTGTTCATTTTACAGCAGCTGAGCATTGGGAAAAAATTTACATTTAAAGGGGTAAGAAAGGAATGATTATCTCCTAGACTGTCTTACATGCTGGGAGATTTTGCAATTACAAAAAATAAATTGCCTTCATTCATAGCAAAATTATTCTTCTTCTTACAAAATATTTTCTTAATAAACATGCCCATTTAAAACACTCAGGCTTGCTCCCTCATATTGAAAAACAGTTTTACAGTTTGCCAATCTAATTTACTACTTTAATACACATTATACATGTTTTATTATAAAACTACAGGCTCATTTACCTACAAATGTGGTATCAGCACTTAAATGTAGGTAATACCAAGTGACTAAACACTGCTATTAGACAGTATTGTCTCTTACACAGCATCACATCTGCTTCATGTCATTCTTTCCCAGCCCAGCTGAAACTCACCTAGTCTCTCTCCCTGCTTAAGTATAAATGCTGTGTTTAAGGTTTCCTCACATCACCAGCACAGAAGGGTGGACAAGAGGCAGTGGAGGAAACAAAGTTGAGACTTCTGTAAATCAACAGATTCAGAAAAGCTTTTGCAGTTCTAAGAAGTGGCCATGCTGCTGGATAAAGGATCATGTACTAGGGACAGAAGTAAATAAAATTCTGCCTTGCCTTGGTGAAACTTTAAGCTGCCTACACTACAGGAAGATGTCAACTGGGAAGGTAGTACTTGATCATCTAAATTTTAAGACCTGGTTCAATATTAGTATCACATTTGGATAACACCATGATCCTTTTTATACACTAGTACTAAGAAGATTCAAATGCAACTTTGAATGTTTTCTAGTGGAGAGTAAGCACGAAGAAATTGCCCTCTAAAACTCAGTAGATTCAGCATTTTCTGTTAATTCAGGATTGCTAAGTCTTTTAAAAGAAACCCCTTGATACTACAAAAACTAAAAAAGAAAACAAAAAACAAGACTCCCCAAAATAACACAAAAACCAAACTCCCAAAAAACACAAACCCTTAAAAAACCAAAAATGCAGTTCTTCATGCTATGCATTGAAACTCCCTACGCAGTGAAGAAAATGGAAGTGTGACTCTAAAGCAATTTAACATCAAATTTACCTGATCACTTTTCATATCTAATGACAAAAGCAAAATCAGTCTAAAGGGAAAAAGAAAAGGAATACTTACAAATTTATGACCTTATCCAAGGGGCATTTTGAATAAAATTGCTGGCTGCCCTTGTCTTGTTTATGCTGACTCTGTCCCAGCTGAACAAACCTGTGAAAAGCAGCAGATTGAAGAATAAATGAAAGAAATAAAAGAACTATCCCCCAAAAGTCATCAAACAAAAAAATTACACTAAGAAATTATATTTTTAGTCCTACTATGTAAGTCACCGATCATGATGTACTTCTCTGGTGAACAAGACATTTTTAAAAGTTCATAGAGGGTGTACGCATGAACTCAGAACCTCCTTTGAAATGAAATTTGCTTATCAATTGGTGTCACCCGGTATGTCATGGCAAGAAACCGTCCTCCCCTAAGAAACAGGCAGCCCTCTGCACTCAATTTCCTACGTCTTTCTCAAAGCAATCAGTCAGAGGAACAGCCTATGGAAAAATCAGCAAAAGACACAAAGTTTCTCAAGTTTCAGATTTAAGTCAGTCCTTTGCTGAATTCAATCTAGTTCATTCATCTGAAATGCTGTTAGCTCAGATCCCTTATTTACAACCACAACCTTTTGGGACAATTTCTCCATCTCCAAATATTTGCTGGAAGACACTGCCAATGGAAAATACTGTCTTTTTTTTTTTTTTTCCTTGGCAATGAAGTGGAACAAAATCTTCTGAAAAGCAGTTTATCACTAATCTTAATCACTCAGGATAGGAGGAAAAGTCAGACATTTTCAAATGTAAATATATGTAGCTATCTTGCACTCAATTTGTTCACTCTCCACCACAGCTGTGCCACTGAAAAGACAAGTAAATGTCAGTTTTGATTTACTAGTTTAATTTCTGAGGCAGAGAGTTTTTCTTAACAGTGAGCTTCCATTTAGCTTAAGAAGTCTTACTGGTCTACTTCAGTAATATCTACTACATTTTAACAAGCAACTATTACCAGTGCAAAACCAATTGCATGAAAGAGTACAGAAGTCAAATGAACAACATGTACCTAAGCAACTTACTGCAGCTTTTCTTTCTGCTCCATTCAGATTCTATACTGTACAAACAAATGACTCAGGGACAAGCAACATCAGTTTGACTTTTAAAGGAATAAATGCTTGCATTACTAAATAAGAGAATTTTAAGTGGAAATCAAGATAATTAACATCTTCTACTGCAGGAGCCTGCTATTGAAACTAACTCTTAAAAAAAACAAAGGCAAACCAATTGCATATGTATTTTCATTAATTGCTTCAAATTATTCAATATTTTGAAAGTTACAAGACCTAAATGCACAGAAGCAAGTTTGCTGAGGTCAGGAAGATACCACACACAGTTGATCTGCAGCATACAACCTCAAATTACTACAGGGACTTCGTGTCCCTTCCAAATTCAACCAATCTGGGCTTCTGTGATTTCTGTTTTGAAGAGAATTATCCCAGCCATAAGTGAAAACAGGCTGAATAGATCCAAATTACTTTTAATTTGCATTTGCAAATAGGCTTAATACAGATCAGTTGACGTAAAGCAACTTAACCTGAAGTACTGTGAATCTGTGAGATCCTGATCCTCATCATGAAAAACATGTAACATGTCCAGTGATGTCACGTGAAGTCAGGATCTCACATCCCCCCACTTCCCTTATTACAGTAGCAGAAAAGGCTTGATGTGAGAACTGTCATCATACTGTGAAAGAAATTGTTGCTATTCTCAAGCGATGTACATTTTGCAAAGTATAGATTTAACTGACATCCTTTATTATATAAATCAGCACACCAGACCAGAAATAGCACCATGTCTTGTTAGCTGAAAAAGATAAAGAATTTGTAATTTTTTCTATTTTTAAAACCTGCATTGCTCAAAGGAAATGAAATAAATGCAAGGTTTGTTTTGTTTTTTTCTTAAAAAGGCTATAAATAGGGAGCTTCAAAGTCTCCAGGGGGTTTACAGTTTTACATTAACAATAGATTGAACATTAGTCCAGCCTGAAGAAATTATAAAATTGGAAGTAGCTGCAATTCTGGATGTTAATACAGAATTATTCATTTGCACAGAGAGACTCACAGTAGATACCAGCTCACACTGGGCCATTTTCTGAACCACAAAAACTACCTGCTGTATCAAAGGATAGTTGTCAAATTTGCATCCATCTTCTAGGGTTAAAATAAAAAAGAACCAAAGGTAGAGGCATAGATGAATGTAAAAATTTCAGATATAATGAGAAACATCCTCCTAACCCTATTCAAGTGTAGCATCTTCAAAGGACTCAGCTTGTAGGAAATAGGTAGAAGTGGGAATTTTAAAGAACAAAAGACTGCAAGAGAAATAGCTACATCTAAAGAAAAAGTAAGAGAAAAATAATTTTAAATATAAAGAAAAAATGCATTGAATGGATTAAGGAACTAAGTCATGATGAAACACCACGTATCACCAAAATAGATATCACATGAATTAAAATTTCCCTTAAAAATTGAAAAGCTTTCAAATATAACAAGGTAGCTACTACTATTCCACATTAGAAAATAAAACCAAATGCACATGAGGCCATTTCAATGCATGTCTCACGAGTATTCACTTCAATACATACACAGGGTTTTCCTGAGATGAAGTGTAGATTTCTTATATGGCATCACATTAAATAAAAGGACAACTTCTATTATTTTATATGCATATTTACAGAATAAGCTATTTCATTATGACTGATTTGAATTGGAGTAATTCAAAACTTGAAAAATGCAAAGCCTTTTTTTTTTTGCATTTTTTTTTAAATGCAAATCCCACAGATTATAAAGCTTACAACCATGGAACTATTCTTAGTTCCACTCTTGGTTCCATTGATAATTCTGTGGAATTTACTTATCAATGCAATATGGAATTCCTATCAATTTACTTATAAAGTTCTAGGATTATATTAAGTGACAGGTATTTCTTTTGAAGCATCTTTCATTTGATTTAAGCTCCAAATTTTGCTTTCTGAGACATCTGCATAGCTTTCACTGAAATCAGAACTGACACAGACAGCTGAAAACAGTTTGATTTTGAAAGAAATAGCATACATAGACAAATTTCTCCTTTAAGTAAGTTTAATCAAAGGCAGCACTCTGACAAACTGCACTTAACTAGCTCAAGTTATCCTTTACTGATTACCACTGGAAATTCATCTCACCTTGCATATATTGCAAGATCATCTTCTGAAGGGATATCTGAAAGATTGACTCCATACACATCTTTTGTTGCTTGCACTACATTCTGGAACATAAGAAAGATTCAGACTGAGAATACTGTAACAACATCCAAAGAAAGATTGCTCTTAAAAAAGAACTTCCTTACAAGCCAAACTATAGTTTCAGAAGTGCAGACAAAAACAAACAGATTTCTCATATCCACAGCAATCATAGCTTACACATGTTTTTAAAAGAAAATAATTTATTAAAAATATTAATCAACACATGTATTCAACAACAAAAGAATTCTTGAAAGACATCATCAGCTAAAACAACATATTAGGAGAATAAATTTTATTCATACAACATAATGGTGTAGTTATTAAATTCTGTTCTGTATTGAAACTTAATATAGAATAAGTCATATTTGTTCAGAACATGCTCCCACATTTGCTTTCACATTTCCTGCTGTCAATTCTGCAATAATTACAAACCTCAGGTTGAAAAGAACTATTTTTATTTTATACATTATGCAATCATGTCACTCAACTATAACAAGGAATCAGTGCACATGCAATAGTTCACTAACTGTTTCTAGTGATTCAGTGCTAAACTGAGGGGGGTTTTCTGACATGACATGTGAGTCAAATATAAAGACAATTTTCTCTTAGTTCAAAATGATTCAAAGAACTTCAGAAAGGTTCTAGTCCTGACCAGAAGAATAAATGCATTTTTTATTAACTTCTCAAAGATGTGAACAGAAAGGAACCAGTTTTTTGAGTTCCTCAGATAATAAGGAACGGAATGAATTAACAGTGCAAATTATGACTAAAATTCAATGCATTAGAAGATGCTAATCAGTTGGAATATATTTATTCATATCATTACTAAAAAGTCAGAATAGCTCGCCCAATTTTTAAGCCATTGAAATTCAATATTTCACATCATACTTTGTGTTTACATACACCTTTCATTTAAGCATCTTAAAAATCTAAAAAAACCCCTTAGGTCTCAGTGTTGAAGTGTGTTCAAAACAGAGAGAAAAACTGATGTGAGATAAATTATGCAATAGTAGGAATCAAGAATAAAATTTCAACTTGGATTTTTGTTTGTTTCTAGGTTTTTTAATCTCCTTTGCTGGAGAACATGTATTCTGTCATTCAGAGATAATGGAAAACTTTCAGATAAAATACCTTGTATAAACACAAATAAATAAATGTGCTTGTACTTGCTTAGGAAGAAGACACTATTGCACTATTGAAGGCTGAAAATCCATTACCTGAGAACACACAACCCTAGGGTAAAGACTGAATAGAATCAAAATTTGATTCGAGGAAAAAAAAAAAAAGCAGTGTAATTGTCTGTTGCCTATCAGACACTACATTTTATGCTAAGGTCATAAATACTTAATATTCTTTAGAAGTGATAACATGCACAATCCTATAACCATTTAAATTAGCTGCGGCTTTAAAAAAAACAACCCTGCCAGACAACATAAGTATTTTCCAAATTTCAATAGTATACATTAGCATAACCTTTTGCTATGATACTTTCAATGGTATCCAAAATGGATATCTACAAGAAGGAATTTGAAGAACTATTACATGAACTAATAAAATAGATACTTCTATAATTCTTTATACAACTCAGTATTTTCATTAAATTGGCACCCAAGGGATTCTAACAAAATGGGAGTTATGCTAGGAAAAAAAAGATTAATAGCCCACAACTGCAAATATACATTCTTTCCACCTGACTGGGCAAATTCAATTTATTTCACTATTTTATTCACTGCCATTATCTGCAACCTTAGTAGCAGTAATAGCATAGGACCCGTGTAGTAACATTATCATGCACATTTTTGAAGTTAGTTAATTTTTTTGTTTAAATGCCAGACCACATAATTATGGGACAGCAATTTAAAAGTGTTCACATAAATCAGGTTGAAATTTAGATAGAATGAACATTAATTTACAGTTAATCAACCTAAGCAAGAGGCATTGTCCAAAAGGAATTGCCTGGTATTTCCAAGAGGTGGTTCTCAGGACCTCAGGTTCATATTACATGTCTTTCAGGGGGTTTGCTCCAGGTTAACTCCCATGAACTAGATGTTGATTAAGCAGGTAGATCAAGTACATTCCTGGTGAAAAGGAATCTCATTTACATGCTCCAAGGCCACCTAATGATGTGTGCCAGAGCACAGTAAAGGACAACAATCAGACGTGCACTACTGCTCTGAATTAACACACTAATACAGGTGCATTTTAAATTATGTAATGACCCAAATACCTTCCAAATGCCATAGGTTTCTGACAGTAGTTTTCTTTTTTTTTTAATGTTATTTTCCTTTGTGTTTCACTATTACATGACAAGAAGAACAGAAAAGGTTAACAAACAGTTGCGCTGCAGTTATGCTAATATCTACACAAAAAATTACACTGGAGACCTTTGTCACTAAATTTCTCTGTGCTTTACTTCTGACTGTTTTATAATGCTTTTTTAAGGGAATGTGAATTTTAAGCTTTCTTGCCTAACACAGTAATTTCTTACCTCTGTGATTTTTGTATTGTCTCCTGTATCAGTCACTTTTACTGGAGTTGAACGTTGAGAAACAGCACCTTCATCTTCTTTATCTGTCCCAGAATCATCCTCAGAACTACTTGACACTGCTTCCTCGCTTGGGGGCGGAGGAGCACTAGCAGCTGTTTTACGCTGCAGCACAGTTTCTTCTCTATTATTTTTGTTCCTATTAGAAAAGACAGTGTGTATTTATGAAATCAGCAAGATATTAACAATGAATATTTAGAATTCCTAATCTTGGTTACAATCTTTCCAGGGAAATAAGTTTTAACCTCTGCTGCAACTTTTTGCTCATCTTTTAAAATCCGTGACTGATTTGTCTTCTTCAATCTCTTCTTATTCCAGAGCACTTAAAGAAAGCCCAAAGGATTCTGTCAGCTTTTCTCCACCAATTCTCTGACTCCTTACTTAAATCCCTCCCCACAACTGAATAAATAAAAAGGAATAAAAATAATTGAGACATAATATCTTTGGTTTTCATCTGGGAAAAAGTTTCACTTTCTGATTAATAACAATACCCACTCCAGTAGCTTCCTTAATCTTGGTTCCAAATCTTAATGGTAATGTCACTTTTTTCCTTTATTTTCCATAGCTCTCCTCTCAATTTAATTCTTTAATCAGCAACATTTCTTGATGCAGTATGTATTTCTCACTCAAGAAATTCTAGTGAATATAAAGAGGTGCCTTATTTATATGAAGACCCCAAGATAAAGCATCTCTATGTAAGCAGGCTAGCACTGGATTTAACTGTATGCACTCTGAAAGGTACACATTACTTTGCCCATCAGAAATCATATCAGACTTATGTGCCCTGCATCCTGTCCTACTGGCCACAGGAGAGTATTCAGTTGCAACTTCCTCTCGGACACTGTCACAGTCTTTCAGGGAAGGCAAGTAATGAATATACATTAACTAATGAATAGCCGGTTTATAGACAAATCCCTGGAAATAGGGAAGGAACATCTCTTCCTTGCTGCAGTGACTGTCCCACATATCACTGACAGACACTGTGTCTCATTCTAAAGGAAGACAGCAGCATGCTAAAGGCTGTGAAAAGAGCTCATAAATAGCTCAAATGCTATTTGGAGATGCAGGTCTAGTGCTCTCATCAGCATCACTTGAGCCCTAGTGGAGCACACCAGGACTGTTACAGAGGCTGCCTCTTGAAGTGAAACTCACATAGCAGTTTATGCCTGTACTGAATTAGCTACACTTTATATGCTCAAGGAACATGTATAAACAAGTAGGAGAGTCCTTCAAAGCTTCTGATCTGAGAGCATACCCCACCCACAAGGACATTATTGTATCAGAAAAAAATCTTAGAGCTGAAACAAATGCCTTGGGGAAAATAACACCACAGGCGAATTTGATTTCTGACTCAGCAGAACCTGACATTTCCTTGGACTGAAATGTACAGAAAGTTACGAAGACATAAGCATTCTTTTTAGGGAAAATAAAGGGATTTACCCCATTTTTCTAGATGAGGTGAAGGTCACAAGAAAAGCAGTCCTTTCTGAAAGCTGAGGAATGGAGCAAGTAGCCAAACACTGGTAAGAGTGTTACCCTCACACCCCTCCCAACACATACTCAGCCAAGATCTAAGCGTCCTTGGGACCTGATGCCTACAGACAAAAAGAGGTCACCAAATTTCCTTCAGAAATGTCTCAGATCAAAAGATGGTGACAAATGAGCAAGGCAAAGGTACCGCCTTGTGCAAGGCTAAATATGGGTGAGGTGCAAGAGAGAAGCCATGTTTTGCCCTACAACACAGTCAGTGAAGGGGAAACCTTATAAAGTGATACACAGGGAGTCCTGGAATGTGGCTTTGATGGAGCTGATTCTCTGTCCCACATCAACCCCTAAAAATCACAGCAAAGAGCTTGAATAAAAGTGCCTGAGAAAATTATATAATGGTCAACTATTTAATGGAGTACCTGGAGACAAATTAGTCCAAAATCTGACATTCTACCAAAGCGGAAGAGTAAAGATTATCCTCAAACTACTCATAAACTCAAATTCTTAGCAGAGATAAACTGTGTAACATTGAACAGTCTTCCTGTTTATTCCCAGGGAATCAGTAGCACAAAATGAGGTTCTACTGATGATAAGCACAGTCTACTCTCAACATTTATTGACAATGAGACCCTCAGGGCAAGAGCACATGAGAGTCAAATGTTCTAGCGTTTAACAAAACAGCAAGTTTTCAGAGGAACTTATAATGCTGTAACAGCACAGTAACTACTGACAAAAGGTTTCCTTAATATGAGCTACCGATGAGAGAATGAATTCAGGAAGATTCTGCACAGCCCCTGTGGGACACAGCAGTGGAGCAAATAGAGTAACAAAGCAGGTCCTGGATGCAAAAGCAGCTAAATGAAGCATTTGTTTGTCCCAGCAACTGTTGCTGGATTGTTTTATATATTTTTATCCATAAATATTTTAATAGCATATTTTATCAAAGACTATGCTGAAATTGGCATTTATTGTTGTTTCAGAATACGCACTATTTATGAAAAATTTATCATTTTTTTAAAGGCAACAAGAAAATATGCACCGCTGTCAACTACAATAGAGAACAGAGTTGCCACCACGATGAAGAGATGATCAAATTTTAATAACTTCTGTATATTATTGATAAAATCTTCTCATGGATTTCACTTTGAGGAATCAGAGAAAAAAGAAAATATTAAACAAGTCGAATTAAGAATTCCTAGCATCAAATAAAAATCTCAGATTAGATGTGATTTTCAAAGTGTACAATTCTGCAGTATAACACCAATGAATTTTTTATTTTCCATGTAACAGAATATTCTTCACAGACACACACATAAGAGTTTATATATTTTCATTACTATTAAACCAGAACAAAATGTCTGATTTCACACTTACCCTAACACAGATTTTCCAGTTTCATCAGGTTTACGAACAGTGAATGGACTTGGATCAATTCCCACATTCTTAGGCATAAAATCTCTGCCAAAATAGAAAGGAAAAAGTGTTTATGAACAAAGTGCAACACATAAAATGTTTAAATTTTCTGGAAGAACCACCTCTAACATCTACCTGGGAAATAAAGAGATATCAAATTCTAACTTTATAATTTCAAGTTGATGTACACATAACCTTGGTATTTAAAAAACTTTCAGTTGCATTATTTAGTTCCATAAAACATCTACAAGTATCACCACTTGCCAAAGATGATAAAACATCGTGCTCCATTCCTGTGCTGAAGAGGCCTAATAACTCAGTGCGTCATACACTGTTTTCAAAATGGTGCCAACACACAAATTGGGTCAAACAGCTACATGAAACATAATCTGCCTGGAAATCTTTAGTCAAATCATGATTCAGATTATGCTCCGAATAGCCAGCTGACTGCTGCCAACAAAAAAACCCCAAAAATATCCGACCAGCTGTGAGAACCAGATGAACTGAAAAAAACAACTGCAAAATGAGAGCAGAACAATGAGAAAACAGTTGTTTTGAAAGTAGCTTCTGTGATCTGAATCAACAGAGAAAAGTTCATCTCTCAGGCATCAAGTGCCCAGACACTAGGCACTCCATAACAAAAAATAACTGGAAATCTAATTGCTATTTTAAGAGATTTTTTTGGAGTAACATTTCCATGTAGCATTGTGATTTAGTTTCAAGAACTTTGCTAAATTTGAAATGACACATATTTAACCTAATAAATCAAATGCATATTTAATTCACACCAAATCACACTAAATCCATTCAAGGATTTAGAGTCACAAATCATCCCAGCATACCGTGTAGAATTGGTCATTGCCAAGCAGAAGGTCTCATCAAAACTGCTCAACTCATATGGCCTAAAAAACTCATTGTGGATATCAATTTCCTCTTCATATTTGTGGAATTTCTTCACTGTCAACTTGCGTCTGTTTTCAGTACATGTCACTGAGGGGGAAAAAAATAATCTTTTTACTAGCAATTACTGACTCTTGCAAAAAATCTAATCAAACAGTAGCCTGCTCACCTAGCCACCACACCAGGCAATTTTTTTCCTACAGTCATATCCCCTCTGAGACAAGGAAATATGACATGAAGAAGATTCATTGCACATCTTTAATAAATATGCATTATCAACCACTGTAATTTGATTTCACTTCATGATGACAACTCCTAATAAAACATGCTCCACAGCACCCCAGAGAAATAAGACACACCAGCTATACTGTGTCATCTGTGACAGGAATAGGACCACCAGCACAGACTATAAATATATGCTAATAGACAAGAAAAAAAAAATCAAGTGTGCCCTGGCTCACAAACATATGAAGGTCAAGTTTTAGCCACTTAGGCAGATCTTGCAACCACCTGCAACTGAAAAATCATATCTCCTTGGAGGGGCAGGGGGTGGAGAAGTATTCAAGAAGCCATTATGGAAACACTCTTTTTTTCAGACTTGGGATCTAAAACAACTAAAAAGCATTTGTGACTAAAACTTCTTTTTCAAGATACTCTGCAAGACAAGGAGCAAATATAGGTCCTACCTTCATCAAAAGGAAGAGGCAAATGCTTTAGCACACCTGAGGTCCACCAGTAAGTATAGCTGTACAGCAAAAACAGAAACACAATTGATACAGGAGATTGGATCTTGTACCCAGCCCATCCATACAGTGTCACTTCAGCAAACATTGCTGAATTGGAGGGAGGATTTCAACAGGCCCCTGTGCAACTATTTTGCTCTTAAATCAAGAAATTTAAATACATGAAACTCAATACAGGTATGGACAGAAGAGTGGTTTTGTTTCATTAAAAAAAAATACATTTCAGGTGCCTACCCCTACAGCACTGAAAATTAATGTACTGATGCCTTAGTACATATCAAAAGTATTTATGTATTTCTCTTGTTTTGGTCTTTGGAGAGTGGGAGGATTGGGGGGAAGGCATCCCCTCCCAGATGTTATACAGATCCCAAAATTTAGGAAAAATGTATGAAGAAGTGAAGGTCAATGATAATAAGATCTGATGACTGTCAAAGCAGCTGACTTCTACACAAATAAATAAATTTTGATGTAACAGCTGTCATAAGTCTGAGACCTGGTGGCATATCTAACAGCAAAATTCAAGCCCTGCTGATAGCTTATTCAGGATTTCTGTAAAACAACAAAGGAAGTCAAGCAACATGCATAAAACAAAGCATGTTTTAGCTTTCATTTATGTTTACACATTTTTATTGTCTCTTCTCAAATATACTTTAATTTCTTATCTGATTTATTCTGATAGTTTCTTCTATTTCATTACATGGAATGAAAACAAAATTGTCTTCATTGATTTTTATTTCAAATACTTGTGTATTCACAATACTGTGAGGGCTGTAATCAGTATTAATATGGTTATCTCCTACTCCTGTCAATGTAGCCATCTGCAGCAGACACAATGGGTGTATTCCCATGGCCAGGGATAGGCTTGTTAGTTGGATTTAGGAGATGGTACAGGCAGGAAAACACACTTCAATTCCAAGAACTGTGTATATGCTAGACAATAAGGAATGAATTATGCCTGATGGCTCTGCCTCTTCTCAAGGTACTATGCTAGTAAGCAATTTTCTCCACTATCTTCAGAAATGACGCACACATCCACTTTTGTTGCCTGCATAAATGATAAGTTACATGGCAACACAAAGTCTCCTTTTCCATATTCCTTTCACGTGAATCATTAATTATATAGAAGTAAGATATGAACCTTATTAAATATCTTCCTCCTGATGAGGAGGCAATTACAATATAGGAAAAGCACAGATAGTCAAAGAAGTTTCAATGACAGGAAACATCATCTTCCTTCTCCTATACCCTTGATTTCATTATGAGTGTCATTATTTGTTTTGCTGCTGTGCTCAAGGAACCTGAAAGAGGCACTACACAGACAGACAGGGAAAAGTTACACAAAGAACTTGTCCAAATGTTTGGTAGAAACAAAAAATCACTTAGAGGAGGCTTTTTTCACATATTTATTTCACCTAGTTATTACAGGAAGGTGTAATTTTATTCACATAATGAAACATCTTGATTGTATATTATAACTGCTCAGAAGAAATTCTGGTTAGAATGAAAGGTAAAAATAATTAACAAGCAAATGAAGAGTATCAATATTTCTTTTTAATATTCCACCTCATTTGAGAACAGTACGTGTGACAAATAAGAGATGGCCTGTTTTAACAGAGTAACAGATGAAAGCGAGACAAGAACATTTGCATATTTGCAATATATCAGCTGAATTAATTTTAGACATACAATAATGTTCAGAACAAGTAGTTGAGAAAATTAATCTTGCATGTTTAATGTATGCCTGAAATAGCACTTGGTTGTATGGCTCATACAAGCTACCTTTAAGAGAAGCCTCAGGAGACAATACAAGAGGAGTGAAATTCAGAAAGAGCCATATCATGTGCCAGCTGCTGCAACAGGTTAACACAACAAGCAGCCAACAGGGACTGATCACACTGGTTAAACACCTGCAGTTTTGCCCAGACAAAAACCTAAATGCAGATATTCAGATCTGTCATTTTTACTAAAGGGCTCTACAGCTCACAAAATTAATAAAGATAAAACCAACAAAAATCCTAAGAGATTGTTTAGTTGACAAGTTGAGTACTGTCTGTTTTGTTAAAATTGAATTTTTTTAAATGCACAGTATTCATAGTCTTCAAAAAAGAATTTCCCTCTGTGAAGCAATTGAATTACTCTAAAATTTTATACTTTATTTCTTCTGTATATTACCATGCAACTACAGTGGAATGCAAATGCAGAAAAATTGTCTTCAAAACAGGTTAGACATAGGCTGAAAGGAAGGTAGAAAGTCATGGGTTTCTTAGTATGCACAGCTGCAGACTAAATGCAGTATATAGAAAAAGAAATGTTATCCTTTTCATATAATCTTAAATTCAACCATTAATAAATCTGAAAATGAAGAACGCACCTATATATTGCTTAATGAAACTCTAGTAACTGTAGTTCAGTACAACACTGAAGCATTTTACACTGAAGGATAGAATTTCATATGAAATTAAACTTATTTTTAAGTACCACAGGAAAATAACATATTAAACAAATCCTTTGAAACACCAACATTCAGCATTTTTCGGTAATCTCTTGAAGGCGTTTTTTAAGCTTTTGTATAAACATAAAAAACAGTAAGCAAGTTTTTGACAGGCTGGCCTAATTATTTGGTTAGCAATGTGTATTTTTTACAGTGTATTAGAGCAATACCAAAAAAAACCAAAAAACAAAACAGCAAAATACCTTTGCCTGGTCTGTGAGAGACTGAGGGTGTTCTTGTGATGCAAATAAAAATCAGTGGGAAGTTCCCAGAGATGTGGCTTTCCTTCTGCAGGCTTGAACACTCCCAGAAAGAGATTGATAGAATCTTGCCTGTCTGCATCTGTTAGACAAGAGGCACAGTTAACACCAGGAGCACAACACAGCTCCAGCCCATTCAGACACTGCTTCTCTTTGCACATCAGGGACAGAGTGTCTGTGTTCTGTGACTGCTGCAGGCTTAAAGCAGCACCATAGAACTTCATTTACAGCAGAGCAGCACCATGGAACTTCATTTACAGCAGAGCTGCTACACTGCAGGACACGTGGGGCTGGTACCAACTCTGCCTCTACCCTCGGCTTCTCCCCCAGGCTTGGCAGGAGTCAGACCTCACACTGCAACTCTGTCCCTCACATGTGTGTGTGCAGCACATGCATGGATTAAGGCATGTTTCAGGAAATCTGACATACCTTAGTGAATTTACTGCAGCCTAAATAACTGAAAAATGACTTGATGAAATTAAACAATATCCATACAATACAAGTTTCCAACAAAACATACAAATGATGAATTCTTTAGGATTTTTTTTGCCAACACACAGTAAAATGATTAAATTTCACAAACATCTTTTAGTAATTTGGACTTATTTCCTGTTGGCTTAAATAATCAATTTAGCTTGTCATATTCTAAGCTCCACCAAATTATCACTTGATACGTGTCTTACCTTTTTCTCATCCATACAGCTTAATTAGTAGTAATTATCCTCAGAGCATTGAGTCAACAGATGAAAATACTTTCTTACAAGAATAGATTATTTTTAGATTAATGTATTTTGAATGATAGACAAGAAGCAATGAGTGGCTAAGAGACATATTTAGGAAGCAGTGATAGTAGGCCTCTTTCAACCCTGCTCTGAATCTTATATACTGTATGACCCCAAGGGAACCACTAAAATTTTAGGAGTCTATTTAATTCAGGCAAGTAAAATACACAAGCATTAAAAAAATGTTTTCTCAGATCAGAAACACAAGGAAATGCTGATTCATGAACTAGCTAGCCCTAAGATTTTTATATGCATTTTAAAGGATATATGATTGACAGCAACAATAATAAATGCAGTGTAGCAAAGCAGCATCTTGTTCTAAAACTGCTTCCTTTTTCTCTTCTTTCTTAGAAAACTTAAAGAATAAAATTATCTCTCTCAATGTGCCACATTAACAAGCTAGTTGTTGCCCTCTAAACAGGCAGTGTTGGACAGTGAACCTTTAAATTTAATTGAAACAAATATTTTAAAACTCCATACTAAAAATGCAACAAAGTAAATATGACATTGAATGTTACATTTCAACAATGTCATCTTCAAACACAAGGAAAACACACAGCACCAAAAATATTTGCCTCAAATGGGATCAAATACCAAAATCGTAAGTAAATTGGGGAAAGTGTGCAGTACCTTTAAGAAAATTTCATTCAAGGACAGTATTGACTTCAGTAAAGACTAATGTCTGTCTGTGTGTTTTCCTACAAGTTCATTGAGATGACAAGAGGGACTTTATTTATTTCTAAATTTTTTCTTCTTTTTGTAACATCTTTTTAGAACAAATTCTTTTATTACCAGAAGACATACATATCATGACAATACTTGCAAACAGACCACAACCCCAAATGTGAACCTTGAACTTTGCTCAGATTTCTACCTAGCCATTTCAGTGGCTGGCATAAACAGCTCAGAAATCTGTTCCATCTTCTATGTCACAGTACAGGTGACTGTAAGTGTGCTACATTTGGCTCAAAAGAATTGATGAAGCCAGACTTTATTGCCAATGCAAGCAATAACAGACCACATCACTGAAATAACAATTTCTCCATTTCCCATTTAGTTTGGACAAATATGATACACAAATTATGTGATCTACATTCAGAAAAGTTATTCTGAATGGTGCACTCTCAACAACACAACAGCAATAATTTCAGCCAAAGAAAATAGAGATTACTGAAGTATTTCTAGCCATTGTCCAACTCACTGTTTTAAAGTTCACAGTCTCTAAATAATTGCAGTCTGCTAAGACTAAGAAAAAAAGGTACTTCCACCCCTGGCTATGCAACTTGTGTGAGAAGGAGTAATAGCGGACTGACAGAATATTTATAACATGGTAGCACTCAGTGTTTGTACTTCTGACATGTCTTAGACCATCCTTTGATCATTCTTGTAGATCTTTTGCAAGACTTCTAAACACACCACAGTTGTGTTTTTATTTTTCGTAAGATAAGGCTCAGCATTTTTCAAAGAAGTTTTCCCCTTAGCAATGTTGCCCAGAAGTAGAACACTCAGTGTCCAACTAATAAGTGATATGAGCTAATAAAGGAATAAATTAATGTTTTACATCTTATTTAACTGAAAAAAACTAGCTTTTTTACTTGGTTTTTGAATTTAATTTTGCCTTTTCTACCACAGACCAAACAGTTTGCAGTTCCTATTTACAAAAAACAATTACACGCATTACAGCTGGCTTTGTTTTGAACTCTCAGAAACAACACAAGAAATACTCCACATGAAGCCTTCTACCCTTCTACTTCTAACTGGTTTAGATTTACCAGTTTCCTTATATTTGCTGGAGACATTCTGTCCAACATTTTAAAATTCTGTAACACCTACCTGCTTCTCTACTGATCTACAAATGTCACTGACAGATGCAGTGCTACATGTGTGCATTTTCTAAATAAATGGCTGCATGCGACAACAGGATAAGTAAATAAATCATCAAATCAGAATACCTATTTGACATGTTACTAAATTATTTGGAAATTATAGTACAGAGGAACTCTGTCATAAGGTCATAGTGTAGATTATTGAGACCTCATGAGTAAGATGCTTTGTAAACAATGGCTTGAAAGAAAGCACTTAAATTTACCTGAGAAAGCATTACTGTAGTATCTTGAGAGTGTTTGCATAATATCTTTGGAATGCTGAGTCCATGGAGCAATCTTTCTATAAGTTTTTACTCTGTGGACAAGCTGAGAGCCTCCATACTGCAGAGAAAGTGTGTCCCCATGATCTTCATATAATTCTTCAAATAATCTGAAGGAAAAGCAAAATGTGTTATCTGTGAAACTCCTGAATATAATTTTTTAAAGAAAAGATAGAATCTTTCTACAAGTGCAATACAATTTCTTTGCCTCTATTCAGATAAATATGTGAAAATTTTATTCAGACATAATAATTACTGGGAAGGTTTAGACTTTGAGATTTTCATTACTTTTTGATATAAAAGCAGAGGTTCCTGCAGAGCATGCAGTTTTGTAGATTCAGGAAGAAGATTAACATGTCCTCCTTCTTAATGGGGAGAAAATAAACTATATATCTTCACTAATCAAGGCATGTTTAATACATTAAAAGGGACAGAACACATCAATATCTCAAGGCTACATTTTCTGTTAAGAATGAAGTTAGCATAACCTTCCAAAAAACTCTGTTACAATAATGATGAAACAAAGGTACAAAATGAATAAACATGACTTATAAGGAAAGTGTAACAATTGCTAGGGCTGGAAAATCTTGATGTAAGCAGAAAGCAAAAAGAATTGGCTAAGATTTGACTTGAACAAGGAGAGCTGGTTAAAAAGTCCTCTGGCATCAAGAAGTTGACACTATCCAAACTGGGACCAGTCCAAATAGCAAAAATTAAACAAGCTTCCTATCAATGACAAAAACAAGACAAAAAGTGGCTATCTTAAGGAGATGGTGCTCAGTCTAAAAGATAAGAGACTGGAAGGTGCTTCTCAGAAATGGAGACTATGGCCTTGCTTGAGCAAGACAATGACAAGAATGACATTTATGCTATAAAAGACTGGCAGTCTAGTTAAGAGGCAAAAAAACCCCAAACCAGAACAAAACAAGCCCCATCACCTCCCCAGGTGAAATGAAATGAAAAAGGGAATGAAAAAGTAAACCCTGTCATTAAACCTGTTGGAATGTGTTTGACATCAGACAAAGTAACTCAGGTATCTACATGTAATACCTGCAGAACAAAGAAGTCCTTGAGGAGTGAGGAAGTTAGAAACAAACAATTTTTTTTTTTTTATTTAAAAAAAAGCACCAAAAACAAGACAACATGAGCATTCCCCTCATCAAGTTTCCAACAAAAGGGACAGTATTGCATATGTAACCTAGCAACCATCTGACTGAAGTTCTCCTGGAAAGGAGCTGGATGAAGAACACTTATCTGAGAAGCAAATCAATTTCTGTAAAAACGAAATAGCTGTCCAGCAAATCTTCTGTCCAAAGTCAAGTACAATAAGATCAATTAGGAGGAAACATCTGCTAAGTAACTTTAAAAAACAGAGGAAAAACCCCAAAAGGACAAAAAAAAAAACAACAAAACAACCAAAGAAATAACCCCAAACCCACTTGCCTCCACAGAAATTGTTCAAAGAACACAACACTATGTACGAGAATCTCATTTGTTTGTTTGGGTTGGGTGGATTGGTTTGTTTTTGTTTGACCAATAGCCCCAGGAGGCTGCACAGCAACTGGTATTGGCAGCAGGAATTATTTATTCCCAGAGGTAAACGTGCAGCTCCCAGCAGCTGGGACATGGTGGATCAGAGGCACTGCTAGCACACCCAGGAAGCCACCAGTGGGTGCTCTCCCTGGCCACCAGGCAGAGGCCAGGAGGCACCCACCTGCACAGTGAACCAACATGCTGCAGGTAAGGTGGTTTCTGCAGCACATACCAGCTCCAGGCAAGTGCTGGAAACTAATGGGAAAAAAGAGAAGGAGCTGAAGGTATATCTAAAGTGAAGGGGACTGAAGCCCAACTACTTGTGGTTCCTGTATACAAATCAGGTCTCCATGCTCTAAAACTATCAAACCACTAGTTAAAATCAGCAATGAAGCCATAAGTTTCACAGTAACAACAACAGCTCAAAGGAATAAAGCACAGCACCTTAAAGACTCCTACATTAATTTCTGAAGCATGTGTACAAGTTAAGCATCTTAGCTCACCCTGACCCCCTAAGCATTTCAATACAAATGCTGGGTTTTCATAAAGAGTTTAAGGATGCTTCTACAAGTATCATCGACATTTGATCTCAAAGAACAATTTTGCCAAAAAACTTTTCTTCAATAAATCAAAAACCATGAAATCTTCCCAAAGAAAAAGTAGGAAATAGCAAGGTAAGATGTACTTCTATACAATTATCAGTTTGGTATTCTCCATGAAAGTATGTATTTACTTCACTTTTCACTCTCAGTCAGCATTTTGCCTCAAGCAATTGAAACAAGTGTAAAAGACTGGGGCAGAGGTTTTCTGAAACTTATTTCAAAGGAAAACACATCTCTTTAAGTTTAGGCATATAAAAAGGATGAAGTCAAGGAGTTATATCATAAGACTGATTAATATTCTTTTCCAGAAGATCGAACTTTCAGCATGACAGGATTTTCTCAAGATTTCAAGTATCAAAGACATTTTAAACTTGGATGAATAAACATGAAATCATTCCAGCAGAAATAACTATACGCTTCTTCTACATGGACATAATTCTCCATAATCTCTTGACTCAAAATTAAAAATTAAAACCATGACACACTCTATTAATCTATCTTACCTTACAGCATCTGTATCAAATTGTAAATTTGGTTTATCAATCAATCCCAATGAATACAACTGGTAGGCCAAAGCACATTTCCCCACCATAAACTGGGCTGTGTTAGTGCGATCTAAACAGTCCACACAGTTGGTTCGGAGGACTCCAGTCTGGTAAAGCAATCCAAATAAGAGATTTATCTTAATCAACAAATTACTACACTCATGATTATTACTTTTTTACTAATATCTAATTCTTATCAAATCTCAAATTATGTCAAATTTTATCTGCTCTGCTGTTTATCTGCCCTCAAACATATCCCAGTGATCAGCCAGTACATGAATGGTCACATGTTCTCTAACTTTTAAGAAATACAAAATTATGAATGGCAAGTCAAAGTTACTAATGCTTCTTAAGAATATGCCCTGTGTTCAGAGAATGTAACCCTAACATTCAGGTATAAATTTGATGCTGTATGGTTTGCAGTTTAGTCAATACTTTTCTGACCTTACAGGAAGACATGTTTCTAGTTGTATTTTCTTTTAGTGCTGGAAACTGTAACAATGTACAGAATATTCAGCACTGGTGAAAATGTCAGTAACCCATACTCATGTGTATGAATATGTTAACAGGGTTAAGTATGTGCTTATTCCTCACTTCTTCTGTAGAACGTTTTATGACACAGTTTGCTAAAATGCTGCTGGTTTAACTTTCACAGCACTGGTAACATTACAGACTGAACAGTAATGGAAACCAGTTTAAAATACAAACATTTCTCAGACTAAGTCCAGCAAAGATGCAATTCCAACACCACAAGGTTTTGGGGTACCATGCAAGAACTTAAGGCCCTAATTCCCAATTAGATTTCTAGGAAGGACAGCCATAATAATGTGTACTATAAATATTAATTTAAGAGCAGTCTGTGAGTGACCAATCAGGCATTTAAGTGAAATGATTCATCATTCTTTGGGAACGCTGGCCTACATCACTATAACTATGAACTAAAAAAGTATATTTTAGTACCTGCAAGCGACCAGTGGAAACAACACAACCTCCCAGTTCATTCCACCTGAAAAAGAAACAAAACAGAATGACTTTCAAATTATTTCATAAAATAACAGATCGAATAATGTATTGATCTACTCAGTGACAAATAGTTACTTCTGGATTTTCAGCTATTAAAGAGACTTCATCTGCAGCAGTCTAAGCAAATACAGTTTCTATTTTTAAAAAAAAAGTTTTAAATTTTGTATTTATAAAACTATAAAATCCACTGGTTAACAACAAACTCAGTAGCATTTAGACGACAATTATCTTATTAGTATGCTTCAAAAGAAGACACTTAGTAATTCCCAAATTAATAAGTCTTAAAATAACAAATAATTTAATAAACATAGAAATTCCAAACAGCTTTCAAAGGAATAGGTGCTATTCATTATGCATCAAATAAATTATAGGTACTTTTCATCTGGACGCAAGATGCTGCAGTAGGAATCAGGTCGATTTACAAAAAATCCAGTCTTCTTCACTACACTCTCTGCAATCACATTCAGTCTGTCAAGGACATTGCAAAGTTTGCTGAGGAGAGGGGAAATAAAAAAAAGAGACAGTCAAGATACATTAATACTAAAAAAAAAATCTCACTACATAAAAAGTTTTTCCATAACAAAAATTATTTAAAAACAGGCCCATATTACAGCTTTATCAATTCAACAATAATTATGTCTATGGTTTTCTTAGATTTTACAGAAACAGAGTCTCTGTTTCTGTCAAAGAGTATCTCAGACTGTATCTGAGCAATTTTGCTTCTTTTTGATAAAAAATATTATATAAACTAGAAGCAGAAGACATAAAAAAACCCTAAAACTCCTTGATTTTTACATCACACAGATTTTTTCCTACCAAACTTTCTGTGATTCAAAAATATGAATGAGGCAGAAAAGGATGTATGATAATCCTGAATCACATTCCCTTGTTTTGTTTGCAAGTTGCTGTTTTGTTCAGTAACATTTGCTTCCACATGTGCATTGCAGCTACAAGCACTAGTACAGACAAGACTTCTACCTTTTAGTGTATTTGGCCATATCCCAGGGTATATATATAATTGCATGCTCTGGGGGTAAGAACTGGTTGAGGTATGTCACAGCAGCAACAAGTTCTTCACTGAGAATCCTTTCGTGCTTTCTTTTTTCACGTTCCTTTAGCAAAAAGAAAAGGAAATTTAACATCAAAATTTTCATTAACAAACATATATAACCCATTCACATGCACAGGTACATGTATGCATACGTAATGGAAATCAAAAGTGGAAGCTGTAACAACAGCAGGCAGTTCTTCATAAATAGTACAACTAAAATAAGAACAGAAAAGAAAAAAATTGGAATACTCTAGGTTTTTAACAATCATTTTGTATTAGTAGTAAAAGTCACCTGTTTCAACTGTGCATAATCATTGGCTGAAAAATGGTATGCTGTAAGCGTAAAGAAGAAAACACAGAAATAAAAGAGGTCATGTAGATGAAATGAAGAACCACAAAAGAGAAGCAAAAACACAGGCAGAAAGGGAAGCATGCCATTCAATTGTGGAATAAAGGAGGACAACAGGAAATTCTTCTCCATTACTGGCAGGAGATGGCAAACAACAGCTCCCATTTCCCAGTCTTGCAATACTTTTTGAAAATTAGAATTGCGTTGTCATTGCCTGAATATAACATTTGTTTTCACAGAACCACATAACGGTTCTTAAGGTCATCTAGTTCCAACTTCACTTTGAATGGAAGCATACTATTTCAGTAGTTTTTAGTGCTAAATTAAATTTAGTGGTAAATTTATTTGGACTTAGATTTAATGTGTAATAGCAAAAACCTGAATAGAGCAGTGAAAGATTAGTGCAAGAAATCTCTAAACATGGGAAATTTGGTTTTTGAAGGGCTGTAATGGAGGCAGAGTTATGTACCATATCCTGTAGGATTTATGAAGAAAATATTCCACTTGTAAGCTAATATTAGTTTTAGAATATAACCAAAATTACACAGCGACTCTACAGAAAGAAGCATAATATTAAAAATCAAACACATAGAACATATTCAAAATATTGTACCTTCACAAGATTCAATATAATAATGGGAGAGCCAAATCTCTGAAGCATTTGGTCAAAGTGAAGAGCAGCAACGTGTGCATAAGGATCTGCTTGGTCCACTGAAACAAACATAAATTGAAGAAGATAAGTGAGCTGTAGAATTTTCCCTTAATAGTACCCCTCACAAAAGATGCATTAATTCTCTGGTAGTGATGGCACAGTTAAATACTTTCCCCTTTTTTCATGCAAAAGCTGTTAAAAAATATTCCCTTTGCCAAATTGCAGGCAACTTCTTAAATTTTCATGAAATGCTTATACAGCACAATTATTCTGGCCCCATTAATCTCAGCCCAGACATCTTCCACCATTTTCAAAAGGTTTAATATTTTATCCACAATACTAAGATCAATGTAGCTAAATTCACACACAAAGTAACAAAAAGGAAACTCACATCTTAAACAGGGATCTTTCCTATTTAATTTCTGAATGTGAAGTCTAAGATGGAGATTTTTTCCTTAACTTTTAACTTTGAATTATGGTTTCACAAAGCACAAGTGAACAGACAATTTGTTCATTTTTGCAAATTCAGTTTTCACTTATTCTCTCAGATGTTCCTTTAGGACACAGCACTAACCATAATCTATCACAAAGAATAATTTGTACACACGTGTTATGGGTGGCTTAGGCATCATAGTTGAAATATCTTGAGACCAGTACAGAGGGACAGACCCTCGAACCTGAACATAGGAAGAATAACTCCCCGCAGAAAATGACATAACTGAAGCATCATAAAGTATTTGTTCAGTTTCCACTTCATTAGCAACATCTCCCTAAACCAAACAGAAATACACATATGATGTAGACATGACATTCAAAGCTGCATGCAGTACAGAGAATTGATCATTACAAACAGAGCACAATTAAACTGTGAGACACTGAACCACAGTATTGAGAACAACACCAAAGGTTAAATTCCCATTTGTCCCAAATGAATATTACTATTTTTTAATTTTTTCCCTCAGTTTGAGAAATAACATTATCTCTAAGTGTAAAAAATCCAAACAAGTGCCAAAAAAACAAGTGGCAAAAATCAAAACAATTCAGAACTACTAAATCTATTATTTTAGGAACAATTTTATTATGCCAACGAAAAATGTAATGATACCTGTGATAATATCATCTAATAGCAAAATTTATAGCCAAACCCTTAACAACCCTCCAAACCATTTCAGCTCTTCAGTCAGTCAAGTTCAAGCTTTCATACTGGGGAGGGGCAGGAGGAAACAACCCCTAAAATCATATTTGATTTACCTCACAGTTTGAGCCTCGTTTCAGAAAACGTGTTCCAGCAAATTTGCTTGATCTTCTGGCTATCAGAGTGACATATATAGGGCGGCCATATATTAACAATTCTTGAAAGAGAAGTTAAGGTTTACATGTCACATCCAATTTTTTGTTCACTTACTTTATGCACGCAAAAGTAAGGTCTAACAAAAGTGTATGAAGCCTATATATCTGATTTACTAAAATCACCTTAACAGTGGTGAGTATCACTTCCAGACTTACTTTGCAGCTGGAAGAGAACATTGCCGTTTCCAACAATCTGTTTTAAGAATTTGAAAAGCAAATCTACATTGCAATACTTCACCCACTTTTCAGAACCTACAGAAGAGAAGCAGCCTTTCTATTTTATGAAATTACAATGGAGATGAAATAGATACAAGATACACCTAGCACTGCAAATGTTGCCTTAGTGAATATTGGGATTAAAACTTCAGAGCTTCATTTTCAGGTGAAGTATATTAGTCATCCTCTAATTATTTGTTTGGAAAAATATACAAATTTGCAACCACTTAAGTAACAATAACTGAAAGCCAGCGGCAAACACACTATGGATGCAGTGGTGGTTTTTTTACAATCTTTTTCCATTTTAATAAAACCAAACAGAATTAGAGCCTAGTGTGACTACCATTGCTTCCTCAGCATTAGGGAGGCACAAGAAACAGTTAAGAAGATATTTGCTCACTCCTGCAGCTGCAGGCACAATGTTGGTGGTCAGATTCACCTTTCATTAATTAAATGAAATAGTGGTATACAAAAACAGATCTAGCTTTTTGTCTGGGGACTAAGCCAATGAGCAATAGTCTTACAATCATAAAAAAGCAAAATTAAGTTTTCCAGACACCACTAATGTTAACTTCATAATTATATTTGCTTCCCAAGAAATTTTAAGCTAACATGATAGTGTTGGTGAATAAAACAGTGTCTTTGTAATACACTAAATTCTTAACACATAACCTGACATTTCTTTGGACTGTGATACGCATTTGGACCTTTGCTCCTCCTGCTACAATGTACATACACCCTTTTAGCCATTTAAAATAGTATACAGTCAAGAAAAGAGACTTTCACACGTCCTAGTGCTCCTCACACAACAAGGCTGAAGTTCCATCATGTCTTCAACATACAGTAAATACAAGAATTTCTGCAAATCTCAGTATCTAGAAAATGTTTTAGAGAAGATTAGTAGGAGAGCATTTCTACGGCAATGTCATGGTTTAATCAGATCAGTCAGCAATTCAGTTCTCCTTAGTGTTTCTCCCTTTCCTCAAACATCTGCGAAAAAATACAGCTGAGCCTAAAAATCCACTCAAGTTCTTTACTACTAAACCCCACACTTATAAACAGAACCTCACTGAAAATGCAGTCTACTTGTCTTAGGGTCCTCTTACAATAACTATATTTCTTCCTTGGAAAGTCATCAAAATAAAAGCTAAATAATAAGTACAAAATTGAATGGTATTTATATGAGAAAGAAATAATTCAATGTTCAAACTGGGTTTTTTTTCAAAATTGATAAACCAAAATTCATTACAACAACAGAAGGATACTTGATTGCCCACAGAATCCATGAATAATGTACAGCAGCCAGTCACGATGAATAGAGTCTCTTACTGCTTCCAGAAGCTTGGCATTCCACACATACTTCTCATAAGGCTTACTGCAAATCCCAAATACACCTAGGAAGTTGTTACAGTGAAAATGTATTAGCAATTAAGAAACAAGCACACCTGCTTTAAAATCCAGGACATTGGATCTCTGTTCTGATTTTCCCTTCACTGCAACTCAGTGTAGCATTTACTTGCATCCTTGAAGTTTGCTGAACACAGATAATTCCAGGAACATGCTGAAGTCCAGCCTTTATGAGGATTCGCAATTTTTCTAGAGTTGTCAGTCACTGTTGTGACTGAGTGCCTTCATGCAGAAGTTACTGATATACTTCAGTATTGAAAAGAGATGTCTACAGAGTAGTATCAAGGGATTTGATAACAAGGGAAATAAATTTGTGAATTCCAGTTGAATTCCTTCATACAGGAAAACTTTATAAGCTTCTCAATTCTGTGCCACCTCTAATTACCTACTAGGTTCTGGAAGATCATGAACATCAATCCTTTTTCAGACAATTCAACACAGTTTTCCTAATTTGCACTAACACCAAGAAACACAGCTATTGTAGACCTACAAGTTAAAATTCTGTTTCTGACATATCTGGAATCAGAGTCTTCTTCTGTTTCAAATATCAGATCCAAGATGACAACTGTCACTGAAAGGTGGTAGGGGGAATTGAATGAATCTGAAACTTAGAAGAAAGAGGACAAGAATTCTATTGCCTATATTTTTTCACACTTTTTTCAAATTAAGTTTCTGACAGGATGAATTATATTGTAACAGTATGAATGCCAATTATAGCAGAGAACTATAGCAGTCAAGTGTTCCACTGGAGGAAAAGTCTTCTTACAGACTGCAGGTGAAAATGCAGCTGTTAAACAAACTATTGCTACCTAGACCCAACTTACTGTAAGCCCAGGGAAAACTGATGTAACAAAAATATTTTCATAAAGGAGTTTAGACAGTCAGCAGAAGCTGGTCACAAGCACTTAGCCAGCAATTTTTCCTCTTTCTTACTACTAGCAGCATTACTTTGGTGAGAATTAATTCTTAAATTACAAGTGGCTATTTGTTACACATATTCTATGATTATATAGGTAAGTAGCACACAGTGCTGATGGGGTCAAGGTTAGGGCATCTTCATTTCTGATTGTTTTTACAATGACATAGTCGAGATGGTGCCTTTGTAAGGATTCCTGAGGGATCCTCCAGATTAGTCTTTGCAGAAGACGAATTATTGCTCTCTTCATTCCTTTCTGATATTGTAGTATTTGATAACCAGCTGGTATCATGATATGTATGACCATGTTACTAATATCTTTTTCTTGGGGGCATGGGGGTTTCATTCAACAGAATAAAATTAAGAATTTCAGAAGACACTTTCTCTATGTGTGTGTGTGCACGAAGAAATAGGAAGAGAAAATAGTTTTTCTCTCTGGCTGCTCATCTTTGTACTCTTATGAATACATTAGATCCAAACTGAAGGCTGAAGTTTCCAACCAAAATGAATAATATTTCTTACATTTCTTGACAGGGATTACTACAGTAAGATGATGCTAACTTCATAAAGTTATTCTGTTGTCAGTATTCTCCAATATAAAACAAAAAAAATTATTATTGGTACTTAATCAGTTATTGATTCCCACTCTCCTTGTAACTCATTCCTGTTGGGAGACTCAAAAGTCAGTTGAGTAATCAATTGCTGAAAAATGTCAGCATGCTTAGTCATCTTCCCCAGTCACAATGTGTCTTAAAAGAATGACTACACACCTCTAGAAATCACATTGTTCACACTGAAACGTATTCAGCACTTCACAAAATCTTTTTTTAACTCACAACTGTTAGGACACCACTGAACAACAATAGAAGACATGAATGTTTCTCAAAAGTAAACCTAAGTGGAACATATTTTAAATGCACTCATGACCAAAACCATCAGTTTATTGAGACATGTTTTCTTACCACTTCCCCCCTGTGTTGAAAGTCCTTCATCTTCAAATATATCAAAACTCTCTTGTCGGGCCTGGGTTGTTTCAGTTTTTAGTGTCTCAAGTGGCATTCTCAGGACAGTAAGATTATACTGAAGGGAGTGAGACAGATCATAGCTGTAACTGATAGACAGTTAACATTTATTAATAATTGTAGATGCAGAGGAATTTTCTGAAAGCCCTTACTTTCCATCGGTACTTACATTTAACACAGTACTATTGCATAGAAAAGACTTCTGAACAACAAACACAGATTCTGATTCTATAATGGCAAATGATACAAATGATTTCCAAAAGAAGCTTTACAAACTGTTTACAGTTTACAAAGACTGAAAAAGTGTTTACAGTCTTCTTTTAACTGAAAACTAAACATATCTTTTGAACAAAGCTTATCAAGAAGCTTAATTCACCATGTCCCAAGAAGCATTCCAGCTATTTAAAAATAGCTTTTTAAAAAAGCTATTCCATCAGAAATTCTATATACATTGACAACCTCGTTTTTCTGAGATTTAAGTGCTGCTACTTTCTAACTGCTACCTGAACTCAAAACAGCCAAAAAACTGGTCCACAAAAACGGTATTTGTCCCCAGATTTATGATTGCAGCACAGATGCATATTAAGGCACTGGCTGCTGAATAAAGAAAAGGGGTTTTTTAATTAGTTCCATAATAGCTACAAATTTTCCACCTCATGTCTCTTTTACTAACACTCTATACTAATGGCTAATTTTTTAAGATACTAGGCTTCTTCCAAAGGAGAAACCAAAGGTACAGTACACTTAAAATCACAAATACTCCTATATTTCTATTTTAGTCTAAGACAGCATCAGTGATTACTGGTCCTCATGTAAGTTCTAGACAGTCATTAAAAATCTAAAGAATTATTTAAACATTAGACATTTAGATTTATCACTAATGATAACAAAGTATAACCCATGCATCCACATATTTCCATAATAATGTCCTGACCCATCTGTTAGGGGAAAAAAATTCTGTAACATGCTCTGTTTGCATATAACAGAACCTTTAAACAGTATCCCAGTAAGAGACATGTACAGGCTGTTTCTCCCACTCTCCCCTTAGACCATATGTTTTCTTATAATTGATTTCTAATTTTCTTCAGGATTTATATAAAAATCATGCAGAAAAATGTGTTATGCTTTCAGCCAAGAATGATTTAAATGAAGCTGATAGATTAAAAAGATTCTGAACAATAAGATAGAATACTAATATCATACTATGTTTCTCCTTTTGAAAGGGAAAATTAGGCTAAATATGCAGTTTAAACACAGAGCACAAAAACACTTTATAAAAAAATTATTTGAAAGAAAAATAAAACATAAACAGTAAATTATCTGTCAGTAGGACAGTTCATTTATGCCACCCAGGATTTGTGCCAAAAACATACTTTTTTATAAGTCATTCACTTACTCATTTTTTTCTGTACAAGAAATTTTATATATGTAGTTTATCTTAATTCTACAGTTTTAGCTTGGAGAAAATAAGTCTCTGGGAAGACCTCCCTATGGCCTTCCAGTACTTTAAGAGGGCTTTTAAAAAAGGAGGGAGAGCAACTTTTTACATGAGCAGATGGTGATTAGACAAGGAGGAATGGTTTTAAACTAAAACTGGAGAGATTTAGGAGGAAATGCTGTACTGTGAGTGCAGTAGGATGAGTGCAACTGGATGATCCATAGGTCCCTTCCAGCCCAAACCATTCTATGATTCATTTTATGATAAATGTATTTATTAGAGTCACATAAGAATATTCTCCTTTCCCACAGAAAATGTAAAATCACAGAAACAGTACAAATTTGTCATCTCCAAGCAAAGGAGGTAGCAGGGAGAAATTGTACAGAATTAGAGCTGGGAAACAATGCATGGAAGAAAAACTCACGTTTTACACTGCAAAAAAATCTAAGCATGAAACACACATAAAACTTGGGTAGGTTTTATCTTCACAGATCCAGCTGGGAAAGCCTTCATTTTCCAAGAGGAAGCATCTTCTAGACTGACACACCTTTTGGTAATTGCAAGAAAGACTTTTTTTTTTTTTTAAAGTCTTCAAATCTCCTAACTACTACTGCCAGGTTTATCACCACATTCCTCCCATTTTTGCCTCAAAAATATCACTTAATAGTATCTGGGACACAGAAACTTGTCTCAGGTACGGCATTCATGAAACAATAAACAAGAGAACTGCAGTGCCTAGAAATCCCTATGAAAGACATACCCCACACAGGGTGTATCTTAAATGAGGACCTATTTCTCTACTTTTGCCCCTGAGTCAAGGCAAAGCTTTATTTATGGAAAATGAGATCAATAAAGTATAAATAACAAGACAAGCAATCCTCCTGAAACATAATACTTTTCCAAAGAGGGAACTTCTGCATAATCTGGCAAGGTTGAACAGCCTGTAGAAACAGTAGTTACAGTGTCTACTTTTTTCCATGCCATTAATAGTTCTATATTTTTTAACCTAATACAGACTAAATTCCTGGCCAATTGATTAAAGGAGAAAGCAGGTTCAAAATACACAAATGAAAATGGACAAGCAGCATGATCATGTGTCTTATTTCTACAGAGTATCAGCCTAAAAGTCTTGGGTATCAAAAACAAAACCTACAATCCTCTAGCAAGTGTAAGTGCACATTTTTAAAAAAGGAATAGTAACTAATACCTACCTAAAATAGAAGTTGCTAGAGAGGTCCACGTTTTGAAAGATTCTCAGATACCTAGCAAAATAATTCAAGTGGTAGGAAAAATTATTATTTTAATGAGACAGACTATAAGATGTCATTCAGAGGAAAGAAATTACACATAAATATTGATTCTTGCCCCATGTTACCTTCCTATCTTACTGTAATTGTTTTGACAGGTAATTAAACTAGGATGTCAGCATTTGGATTAAATGAATCAAATACCCTTTTTTAAAAAAAAACCTGAAATTAACGTCTACTCATACACATACTCTGTTTCTTTAAGCAGTTGTAAAATTGTGGCTCTATTTTCCACTTACGCACATCAAAATTTTCAGGACTTAAAAAAGAAAACTCTCAAAAATACTACAAAAGAAATAAATTTTTCCATTACTCTCAAATAAATGAACAAAAAAGAAATATCTAATAAAATCTGTCATAGCCTTGAAAATTCCCAAAAGAAACCATTACATTGTCTATGAATAATACAATGGCAGACACCATAAATATGTAGGTTAGGTAACATGGTCTGCTGCACCCTAAGAGGAGAGACTGAGGTCTATGATCAATCCCACCTTAAAGTGGAAGCTTCTTTAATATTTACTACTGGCTTGGTTAATTACCTGACATCAATTTATCATAAATCATCACTTTTTGACTATTCACACTTAGTACAGACTGTTTACAATTTACTGATACCAGTTGCCTTCTATTTCATAGAAGCAAAGTCACCCTACCCTGATAAAAACATAAAGGCTCAAACTTTTCTCTTATTAAAAAAGTCTCTGAAAAGTAGCTGTTAAACTTACCAGTGAATCTTTTCATCACCCTTTACAACTGCAACATTCACAAGATTCTGACAGCACAGAATAATTTAATAATCTATTCAGCACCTCTTGAAGGGCACAAAAGAGCTCTTCGGGTGAGATTAACATCATGCAAAAGCTACTAAATAAAGAACAGTGCCCCAAATTGTACAAACCAATATTAGCATTACTTTGCCCTTGCAGGAACAATGCTTATATTAGACACTTCTTGGTGCAGATTTGCTAAACTTAGCTGTGACATAGAGATGTGGGAAATAAACTCTAGAAGTTGAAGAAAATAAACTCTAGACAGTTGTATTTACTCTCCAGGTTAGAGGCCACAGAACTTGTAGTCTATTTTCCAACCAATAAGATAAAATGGCTTGAATGACATACTAATACAAAAAACCCATGACTGAAGTTCCCAGTTGCAGTTCAACATCGTTTAGAAAATACTCAAAAAGTACACACTAATTACCAGCATTATTTACCTGGCCTCATCAGGATGACTGACTCTTACAGAGTCATTTGGAATGTAGATCATATTTGTATCTTCTATTTTATATATTGCATGACCTCCAATATCTGCCATTTTTCTTCTTTTTGTTATTAACACAATGTAATAGCCTTCTAAAAACCTGACAAAACCTGTTAAAACAGCATTACAATGCTTTTAGTTGCATATTTGTGTTTATTTGATAAAACATATTTAGCAAAACAGTATCAGAATTGTCTCAAGACTTCAAAGAATTTTTATTTGTTTTGAATGTTACATGTATATATATACATATATATATATATACACACACACACAAAGAGTCTTAAAATTCACTCCCATTAGTCAATTAAATACATAGTTTTTACTGATTTCCCCTCCCATTGTGGGTATTTTTAATACTAGGTAGCAGAGTTAGGACACTGAAAATTTGGACTATGTTTCTGTCTACTTAACATACTTGTATTTGCTTTTGATAGGACTTTCACATGCCTCAGAGTGAGGCATACTCTATTTACTTCAGATACTGAAGGTTAATTTTCCAGGGTAAGGAAGAATCCCAGATTCCAATTTTCTTTCCAGGTTCAGGTACTCTCTGCTGGGAAGGGACACAGAACAGCAAAAGGATTTGTGGGTAAAACAACACCTTTGTGCTCTCTCTCCTTAACTGAATTCCTGGAACTGAGTTCCTTGACTAGAGCAGCATCTCCCCCAAATCAGCCATTCAGAGTATGAGGGGTACTCCTTTTTTTCCTGTTTCCTCTCTCAGATATCAACACTTGACCCTGCTGAAACACAGAAGGCTAAGAAGGTAAAACAGACAGTGTCTGGTTTTATTGCCTATAAAAAAGATGGTTTCTGAAGCCTCCACTCTCATTCCCTGCAGGGCACAGCCATGCTTCTTCATGGAGTGCCCTCCTTTGGATACTTCTGTTATATATGATTGGGAAAAAGTGTAACAAACCTTTAAATACAACACAAATGTAGAAATTCAAATGAAAAATAAAAATACATAACCGCCCCTGAACTCAAATATGGTACTTATACAGTATAATACAGCAGTAATATGCTTTAATAAGTAATAAATTACATTAATTAGCTACTGGAGGTAGCTGCTCTGATAGGCTGCTGAGATTTTGAAACTCACTACTATAACAAATAAATAAACTGCAAACAAATAAATTAAATTGGGGAGGGAGGTGATGATGACATGATACAAATGGACCCTCACAACTCATAGTTTTACTTGTATTTATACTCTGTTCTTGTAGCTCTGCAGTACAAAGTAAAGAAGGATGAGGAGAGCATACATTTTCCTCCCTGTCACTGCTGGAGGCTGCAACGTGATCGAATTAACTGCAATCTTTTCTTCCACCTTATTAGCCCCCCTTGGAAAAGTGCTTTCACCTGCACAGACAGGAGGCCCTGCTGACAATAAGAAACAAACCTTCCATTTGAAGCAGGGTATTGAATTTCAGATGTTAAATAGCAGTCACAGTTCTTCCTGTATCCTCCAGATACTAAAATCACTTATGTGAACAGTCTCTATCCTTTGAATTTCAGCAAACATTATACCAAAGTCTGATAAGGAACTGAGCCTTTCTCCCTGGCCTGGTTCCCTCCCCTTAAAAGCAATTTCCACTTTTAAACACTACACAGTAAACCAGAACTCAGCCTATCAGCATCCCCATTCTGAGTGCACTGAATGTACTGCATCTGGTAATGAAATAACTAGAGGACAGAACAAAGCTGTTCTTTACAATTTTATAAAAAAATAGCCCCGTTCTCAGCCCTGACCTGAGCTAGGAAGCAGAAATAAACAACCAGTTGCATTCCTTCAAATTATATGTTTATACAGATATGGTCTGAATCATGTAATTTGGAAGTATATTATCTGACAGAGAGTCGGTTACTTCTAAAGAGTCATCTAGAAATACATATACCACATCTGTTAACCAATACATTGGTGCAGCTAAAGAACAGAAACTCTCCTGTTATGAACAGTATCTATAAACAGGCATACAACTGGGATGCAAAATTTTAACTGACTGCAACCACTTTTCAACCAAATATTTATCACATATTTAGACAGCAAGCACTGATGGCTTGTGCAAAAAAAAACAAACAACCCAGTGCTGCAAGGCTGTTAGAAGCTCCTTTAGGTTTACCCATATTATGAATACTCTTAAATCAGTAAGAAACATAAACACCATCTGAGGAATTTCTGAAAAGCTGGATGCACTGATGAATTCCGAAATGCTTCAAAGGCAAAAAGAATGAAGAATAAAGTTTGCTTAATTTTGATTGTTATGTAAAATTTAGAAGCATCCATCCTTTAAAGTAATTGCACTCTCCACTTACTCTGCAGCTTTGGCTTTAGATGTCCAGGTGTATATTGACTCTAATAAACCACAAAGTATTCTTGAGAACTGTCACAGCACATATTAACATTTACTTTAGAGACACCAGCAATCAATATACTGTCCTCAGTATCAGACAATAGGCAGGAAAATAGTGACTTTCAGATGAAGTTAGAAGTTACTAAATCCTTGAAGCAACGCTTGAGGATTATGGACAGCTGAGCAGCACTTTAAAATTCAGCTGACATACCAGTGAGTTGTACTTGCTCAAACATGAAAAAGAAATATTTAAATATGTCACTGCAAAAAGTTAACTTAACTGAAAAGTTATCTTTGTGAATAGTGTGTGATAAAGAAATATAGCCTAATAAAGAATATTGACTTTAATTTTCTTTTTAAAAAGCATTCTGTGAGCTCTGGAATTCAGGAGCCAGGTTCCATGTGATTTGTATTCTAAGATCAGCTGGGTTTGGTAAAATCTTCAACCAAGTTTCTAGAGCCTGGCTATTTCCTAGATCTGTCCCTTAGTGACAAAGAAAAGACTGATTACAGCACAACTTTCACTCCTGTACTGACCACCTGTTTTCAAAAAATACACAGAAACTTACTTATCTTCGAGCATTACAAATTTCTAAATCCTTTTTAGTTTCATAAATAAATAAAATCGGGGGAGACAGGAAGATATACAACATGACACAATAAGCCTCACCTCCCAGGAAAACAAAAGATTTGATAAAATCAATCAAAACACTTACCTACTATACCAAAAGCAGACACAGCTCGAGATAACCCAGAAGAGCCCTTCTGCCCCATCTTAGTTCTGTTCCCCAGGTCTAAACGACCGAGAAGTTCCCTCACCTCTTGCTGAGTATAAACATGCTTTAAAAGAAAAAGTCACAGAAGTTACTGTTTTGGTAGCTAAATGTTATTTCATGTCAGAGTATAAAAGAATTTGCTTAATCTGTGAAATATACAATAAACCAAAGGCCTGCTCTACATTCTTTCTTTCCCATTTCAGTGCTACCAAGAAGGAACCAGTATTATTTGAAACAACTGGGGAAAAAGCCCAGCAACTCAATACAGAGGCACTTACCTTATCATCAATTATAACCAAATCCTTTGGTTCAGTGCGGTCTATTTTCAAAACACGGTATTTGGTTTCTGCAGGATTACTTCCAACCAGAAAATACCGCTACACAAAAGAAAACCAACAAAACCTGTCAGAATATTATACAAGATATAGCAACCAAAACAGTGTAACTTAAGACGTCAGCAATGCCATTTACATTTTGCCTAGACTAGATCCACTACTATTAACATCAAATATGTAATGTTCTGTATGGACTGTTAATGAACTGTTTTAGACACATATCTTAGGAGGTATATTTGTATACAACCAACTTCTACAACTTACAAGACCTCTTTCTCTCCTTTTTACAAGGAGGAAAAAAAAAATTAAAATCAAAGGTTAAAACCTGTTTAGAGAAGATAAACTGTAACTTACACCAGGCACTGTCCAACCACACCTTGCCCCAGCCATTACTGTTTTCACTTGCCCTGTAAAATTTATCAGAAGCTTATGCAGGAGTTTTTCACTTTTCATGATCTAAAACTTCTGTTGCTATATTGTACTCCTTTGCTATTTCTGTCAATTAGTCTTTCCTGATCCACACTAAACACTGCAAAATTTTAAGTACTTCAGTACTGCAAGTTTTCTTCCATTTTTATTTATATTTGCTATGATATTCTTCTCAACAATGTTCTTCCACAAAACTAAAATTTTCTGGTTAACAATACTACTGCTTAAAAAACCATTAGCTTTAATTCACATTTAAACTATGAAAGAATAACCACAGATAAACATATAGTATGTTCATTTTTCATATAAAGAGATCAAACTATAAATTAATTTCTGCATTTAGAGGAATTAACAACAAGCACAGGTTGCAGGACTGACTTGCTAAAAGTAGCTCTCATTTTTTCTAATTCATTCAATCAGTGTGGTGCTATCACAGCAAGGTGGAACTCATTAATAATGCTCAACCTTGTAGGAAAGCATGGCAAGTTCACGTGGATCTATGCAGTCAGAGTCACATGGACTTAAGATGTGGGAAAATAAATCAATAATCATATTCATAGATATCTCACAATTTCATAATTTATACCAATTAGATATTAAGAAACGTCTTTACTCTCAAAATATTTAAGGTGAAAAAAGAACTTAAAGACCTCTTCAGCTTCCTTGAATTCACAAAGCATACAGATATTCAAGAAGCTCTAAACAGGAAAAGCCCCTTAACTTTAAAAGCCACAAAAGGAAACACCACCAACTTCTGGCTCCACCTTGTACACTGATATTACTGTGGTAACTGAGTGGTAGGTTTTGCTGTTTACTCCCAAATGACAGTAAGAAGGCCCCTCAAATTCATATGCCATCACAACACTCCCTCACCAAAGGCTTTGAGGCAGCACTTTGGCACAGGAAAGCTAAAAAGTTTCCTAGGGTTTTTTTTCCAGCAGTGATGTCCTGCAGCGCACAACCCAGGCTCCCCAGCCTGGCCTCCTCGGAGCAGCCTCTGCAGGGGATCCCTCAGTGCCAAGCTCTTGCTTCCCAGGAGGGAAATTACAGGGACAGTGCATAGCACCAAATGGTACAGCTCTTCTGCTGCTATCTCCCACCTTCAGCAAGAAACACCACACCACCAAGACTGACCATGGCTTTGACCATGCCATTATACCATCTTTTTCTTATGCAGCAAAGGTGAATAGGCAGAGGGAAATATATTCATTTGTAACACTCAGATGATAAGTTAATATGCATTTCAGGAGTGCAGCTTCTTTATTTGCAGAAATCTGTTATTTAATTAAAGGTAAACAATTTAAGTATTCCATAATGCTGCAGTACACCACAGTGATGTCCCACTATGTCCAGCTCACTAAATGAGTGCAATTTCTTCCCAAAGCGACACACCTATGGTTACCAACAAATAATACTGAATAAAAATAGAAGAGCAAAACTCTAAGGTGCTTGTCCTAATAGCAGTTTGGACCATAGAGCACATTTTAAATTGGAACACGCATGACACATGGGGAGGGGGAGAGAGAGAGAGATGGATATAGAGTTGTAAATGCTATTTCTAAGGAAGTTCAGCTGGATACTTCTCCACTTTAATCATTTTAATTAAACAAGAAAACATAAAGAAGTGCTATGAGGAATGCATCACTCACATCACCTTGGCAGCTGCAACAGAGGGCTGTGCACAGCTACAGGGCCAGCATTAGGTGCTGCTGCTTAGAACAGCAGCAGCAACATCAGATTAGATGAGGAGTAATTGTACCTGCAGACCATGGAAGCAACCCCCATAATGAATGGTACTTAACAGGCTCTCTGAAGTCATTTAAAGACTAATTTACAGGGTTTAAGCTGGAGAGCCAGACTGTGGAATGTATTAAGGAAAGTCACTTGAGAGCAGCATCAAAACTCAGCATCAATGGACTTAAAGTAAGGCAGGCAATAAGAAATCTCTATTTAGCAAATGGGCATGTTACCCACTGCATGTCAGAGGATATTCTTGTGGAAGTAATAAATTAAACATCTGCAAAACCATCTGAATTTGGGTTAGTGTTCAACACTAGGATCCCAAAATGAGACCTGTGCTTGGGAAGTTTTCAGGATGGGCTAACAACCCCACAATTACTTGAAAAACAGCCTGATATGCTCACTCATATTCAACCTTCAAGATCTGAAAGAAAAACAAAGATTGTATGAAAACTAATGATGCAAAAAAATACACAAAAAAGACACTTCAACATTAGCTGTTTCTGCTACCTAATTTATGCATCTAATGAATAAGTAAGTCTGTCTTACTGGATGACACAGTGCACGAATAAAACTGTATCAGTGACATGTGCCGCAATTATACTTCCCATCACATGAATACTAACAAATCATAAAGAAAAATACCAAATCAGCACAATACTGAGCATATAACAGCAAATAAATTTTTATGGTTGTAATATAATTGTAAAATTAATCAAAGCTAAAATGTGCTGTAGTGTTTACAACTCTTTTGATTACCACAAATTATTGCAATAAAAAAAGAGCAAAAGCTACGGAAAACTTTCTGGAGTGTTTATGCTTATTACTTCATTCTGTTTATTACCATGTTGAACTGAATAATTTCAAGCATTTCCCAAGTGTCTCAAAGAATTCCACTCCACAGCACAGCCAGTGCATTTAGACAAACAGGCAACCTTGACCAACAAAGTACTTTTTCCAGAGAACAGAACTGCAGCAGAAACTGCCGGCTCCCTCACCGTGCTCTGGCCAGAGCCCTCCAACCACACCTGAGGTGACCCATGCTGCTTCCAGGTTTACTGTGCCCCCGGTCTTTGCTGAAATTCGTTAACAAGTACACTTTACCAACTATGGCAACACACCAGGCAGCTACAAGAGCTGGACTGGAGCTTAATTTATTGCACAATTATCACTAAGCAACCACAAGATAGGAACAGCATTAGTCATTTCCACCTGGGACTGAGTTTTAACCAAAGCAATCCAACTGAAAGGCTTTACACCATCTTTTATCAATCTTTTGATTCAGCTAAAGCAAGCAAAACAGCTTCTTCTAAAAGGAGTTGAAAAAAATTAAAAATACTTACTGAAATTTGTTGGTTTTTAATGGCAGGATAATAGTTCTGAAATCAAACATTCTGCTTACTTTTTTTTTTCCTTTTTTTCTTTAAGATTACTTCTTAGAGCTCCGAGTCTATAACTATGATTTACTTCTTTGCATAGACTAATTATGATTAAGAAATGCTAGCACAGCAAAAAATGTTTTCAATCCTCAGCTAAAAAGCTACAAAGAGCTTAATTAGCAGGGAAAAAAAGTGCAAAAATACACTATAAGTTGAAAAATAGCCAGTGCACTAATACAGCCAATTTGCAAATCTTCAAATATCATTAAGAAAACACTAATGATCTTAGACAAAAAGCTTGCAAACAATACCTGTTGAGACCATGGATGTGTCTAGAAACACAAAGCCCAGAAGCAGGTTCACCATGGCCGTCATCCAGATCCCTACCCAGCTGCTCTCTCACTCCCGCTCCTCAAAAGGACAGGCACAAAAAATAAGATGGAAAAGGTGATGGGGTTAGGACAGAAAGACTGCCTAACACTTACCATTACAGGCAAAACAGACTTGACCTGGGGAGAACGTATGTAATTTACTGACAGTTAAAACAGAATCACGGTATAATTACACCTCATTGTAAAAACTCCACTCTGCTCTTTCTTTCTACAGGACCTAGAGTAATTCTGGAAGTGTCTTTCTTCTCTCGCAGAAAGTGGCAGAATGACGCGAAGAAAGGAAGACATGATAAGGCGCAAAGAGAGGTACCTGGAAAAGCAAAGCCGTCTGCTTCCTGTAATCTGTTGAAACTCTTCAAAAGAGGCTCCTTCAACAGCAGAAATTTTAAGAACATATGCTGCCAAGCACCACCCCATGGTCATGTAGGAATGAGTACCCATTCTGCATCTTACAAGCCACAGAATTCCCTTTCGTCCCAAGGCAACCAAAGCTTTTTGGTCCCAAACTTTTCCCTTGCTAGTCCATTGAAGGATTCCTCCAGATTCTCCCTTCTAATTCTAAACTAAATCTATTAATTATCTATCTACACATTTTTCTTTAGCCAAATACGTATTTGCTCTTTAGCATCTATTCTGCTAGAATGCTTTCAGAAAAATAAGTAACCAGATGCCTGTTCAGCAGTCACTTCAACAGACTAAAGTCTTGCTGTCCCTTTACTCCTCTCAAGACATTGCTAGCGTGTATGTTACCTCACCAGACCTTCAATGGAACTATTCCCAGGTGAATTCTTGTTTCCTAGATGAATATGGACTGTAAAACTACACAATATAACATCCAAGATTTTATTCTAGAGATACATTAGTATTTTTCATTAATGACCATACCACAAATAACCACGTCTCTTTTTCAGAGCTGTAATTCACCAGCAGCTCAACCCTCCCACTCCTTCAGATTAAACACGCAGATCCTTCTCCTCTGCTGCTTCTAAATTGATAAACTCTCAGTAAACTTTCATTGGTGTGTAATCCATTTTAAGGTGCATGAACTTTTATAGTACACCATTATACTTCAAATTATTTCTTTTATCTACTCCTGAGGATCATCATAATTTCTTGCTTTATTGTGCTCTGATTATCCTAATTATTTACAATACCTTAAAAGACTAATCAGAGCTGGTCCCCATTTTCAGCTAATAACATTAATGAAAATGCTTAAGTACATCAGTCCTAAAAACATTACTTGAAAAAAATCATCCCTATCAGATGATTCTTCATTCACTCCACACTAATTTATCTACTAATTTCTCTACTAAGCTTCTTCCTTCTGTAACAGAGATTTTCCTTGTGGCACTGCATCTCAATAGAGGATTTGATTTAAATACATAAGACCATCTAATTTTTAGATTAAAATGTGCAATACAACCAGGTTAATCTGACAGCATCTTCCTTAGACTGTTTTATGTCATTTGCCTGAATTTGCAATTACTTTCCTATATGCAGGACTTCAGAATGGATTAAATATTCCATTTGTCATATTCCAGTCACAGCACTACCCTTGACTTGAGTGACTTGAAAATATTCAGAGTAATTTCACTGGTTAGTGTATTTATTTTTACCTCAACACTGATTGATCCCTTTTTCATAACTGTATTCTTGTTACTCACTTTCTCTTCATTCCTTGTTCAGTACATTCATGCTCAAAGTAAATTTCTACTTTAAACAGAGAATAATATTTTTTAGTTTTTAGGGTCATAGCAAACTCAGTTTTAATAATAAAAATTTGTAATAAAAAGTGCCTATTTTTATTCATCCTTTGTTACATTAAAATAAATACTGGTTTTTTCCATGGAATCATTACCTTTAAATACACCAATTTGTGATAATTTATCCACAAGCCTCCCATCCATAAAGGTGGATTCATACCAAAACCAAATCTGTATGTGTATTTCTCTCCTGTTTTTCTAGTGATCATATAATGACACCCAGGACAACACAGAACAAAAGAAATAAAACCCATGTTTCCAGAACTTAGGCAGACATTTGTAGGTACATCTTTCACATCAATGGGGATGCATCCACTTTTGAACTTTAGTTTTGTTCTGCCTGAATAGCACATATCCTTCAAAACTTGTGTTCTCATCACTGCTATGCCACCAGCTATCTGCCCTCTTCATACATGCTCTCAGAGCCCACATACATCAGTAGAACTTTCTCTATTTTATAGCCATAAATCCAGCAGTATGGCAAGGCATTTAAGACAGAAACAGTGTCTTCTTGAGTTGCCCAAAACTCCTCCTCTCATCCCAATTCCATGCTCTGCCACATCACCATCACTCCTGGAACGCCAATACACAGGGAATAGAAGAGTCAGCTGAAAGGAGCTGTCTTCTGCTAATGAAACTGTTCCAAAGAGAACACATTTCACAGCCACTTCTAGCCAGAAAATGATGATAGTTAATGGTTGCCCAGTAGGCTGTTCGCTCTTTCAACATTTTTGAATGTGTCAGATACCCATCTATATCAATCAGTGCACTTCATAATTCAGTAGAAATTCTATAGCTTTTTCTGTGTTATATTGAAGTTTCTCCAAATTGACCACAGATTAACTTCAACATTAAATATGCAAACTTTGGAGATTTTAATACAAAAATCTTTACACTGTTATTATTAGAATAAACAACATTTAAAATAAAACAAATGCCCATAGTTTTCTCTGGTGAACAAAGGGCAGAAATATCTACAGGTAATTATGCCAGTCACTTTACTTAATAAGCTTGTGCAAGTCATTTGGATATTGTGGAGATGGAGACTGTAAAAGAACCTGACTAGAATAAAATACTATTAATTAAGCCTCATAATATCCTGAAAGATAGACAAATGATATGACTTTATAGAGATAACACAAATTGTCTTGTTCAATGCCACGTTGCCTCAGGGGAATGATAATTTCCAGTGAACTAACCTACAGCTTTCAGGTGGGCTTCATCTGGGGGAAACACAAAAGTTCCATCTTCTCCTGAAGAAGAGAGGAAAATATCTTTTTGTTTTTATTAGTCATAGAGCTCAAATATCTTTAGTGCCCTCTGGTGTGCATTTCAGTGATCAATATATGTATAAAAGGAAAGATAATTGGCATTGATCTGAGTAAAAGCTTCAGTTCATCTTTCTGACTACTACTAAACAAGCTTTCAACTTCCTAGGACAAGCAGGAGATACAGTTAACATCTCCATGGCATTTATTGACCCAAAGCATGAGCTGGAAAGGCAGGTTTCAGCAACTACCCTAAATATAAACATTAATAGAAAATATAGAATTTTGCTCTCTGTTAATTCAATTGATGCTGTGAATTCAGTTCTCCTCTTGCAGTCTCTCATTTGACTTCAATAACAGTACCAGAGCCTAGCCTCTTTGACTTCAATAATGCTATTGTATTTTTATCTAAAAAGAAACCCTCTGTAAACCGTTTCCACTTTTTCCACTTCCTCATCCATTTCATCTCTTCCTTCTGTGTCTCTTCAACACAGAGGGATTTTACAGGAATTAGCTCTATGACCAGTGTAAGCATCACTGTTTCTCCCACTGCTGACAACTTAAATAATTCCTTCTTTGCACCAGAAATCTTAGGATGCAGTCTCACTTTAGCCTGTATTTGACACAACTCCAAATTCCACATGCTGGATCTAGCAAGTCTATGGCCTTAGGGAAATCAGAAGAGCACCTGAAACAGGAGAAAGCTGTTCATTTTTATTTTTGGATGATGCTTATGCTGTACAAGTGACTGTCACAGCTGGCAACTGCATGATTGTGAGATCTCATGCAAAGGAGATGGCATGAGGGATACCTCGGGGAGAAGTTTGTCAGCAGCACAACATGAAACTGAATGAGCTGTAACAGCAACTGATCAAACCAGAAGTCCAATTTTGGGCTCCCCAGTACAAGACAGACATTGATATAGCAGAGTGATTCCAGCAGAGAGCTCTCCAGGTGATCCACAGGACAGAGCACGTGGTGTGCTGGTAAAGGCTGAGAGAGATGGGTTTAGGTTTGTTCAGACTTCAGAAAGCTTTGGCAGCATCCTGCTGCTGTGTAAAACCATGTAACAGGAAAGCGTAGCTAAGAGAGACAAACTCTTGTGAGTGGTCTGCAGAGGCTATAAAATCAATATTCAAAACTCAGCCGCACACAACCCTGAGCAATATACTTGTTGAAGCTGCTTTGAGCAGGGGTCTCAACTTGGAAGTCCCTTCTAACATCCCTTAGTCCAGGCACTTATTAAGTGCAGCAACTCTTTTCAAATAATTATACCAAAATGACTCCTACTGGATTTTTCTTTTGAAAAAAATTACTAGAATTCGAATATCAAACCACAAAGTGTTTAAATTTGTACTTTTTAGTAAGAACAAAACCTTACTCAGGGGGAAAAAATCCATTTTCATCACTCACAAGAAGTGACTGAAGTAACAGCTTTGAGACGCCCTTGCTCAGCTGAGACATTGCAAACAGCACATGCTCATCCACAAACCACTGCCTTTCACAGCTGATGAAAACCATCTCACATCCTGGAGCGATCAGGACTGCTGGATCTGCCCCTCACTGAATTCTGAGCAAAGCACAGCATGGACAAACCCATCCATCCAGGCAGAGCTACCACTGCCCAGATGTAAAAGACTGTGGCTCCTGCAATACCAGCACCAGCTGGAGAGGCCCAGAGAATGGCAGACAGCTGACAGAACTCCAAAGCACAATATTTGGCCTGCACACAGTACGTTGTCTCTCAGCAACAGAGAGAAGCAGGCCAGGTATCCACACATGCCAGTCACTAGAAGCCAAATCTCAGCTGAGATGTAACATGAGTTGCGAGCCAAGAACAACTAAACTGAGTAATAGAGGACCTGATTCAGAAATCACATTTGCCTGGTGCCCTACTCATGTATAACAATAATGTAGCTGAAAATAGAACAAAAAGTAGCCTGTACCAGCAACAATGAGAAAGATAAATAAGGTAGCTTTCAAAATTCATTTAGGCATAAGTAAAAGGTAACACTTTGAAAAGACTTTCTGGAGTGTAACCTTCATTTTTAAAATTTACTTATAAAAATAACTCTGCATACTTTAATCTGCATCTGTTTCATAGGCTGTTCAGTGGGGAATTATGACAAAAACACAAATCTGCTTCAGACAGAAGCAGAGCTGGAAGTCAGATTTCTATTTATACTGAGATCATTCTTTCATCTGTGACATTTTGGGAAGCTTCCAAGGGGCTTCAGTGTGTAAATGATCTTTGTGTTAACAGTACAGGTAACAGCTGAACTTGAAACTAGACCTAACCTGCATTTAGAGCCATGGTACATAAACCTTTCAAAAACTACCTCAAGTGAAGAAACCAACATACTATGAAACAGAAAGAAATCTGATTGGGAGCTAAGGAATGGTAAACACAGTGGTATTTACACCAAGAATTGGCTTCTGGCTCACACTGTGCTCATCACATGGCTAAAGCAGCAATTACCACTCCAACCTCCAATCCACTTTGTCCATGACAAAAAAGTCATGTGAATAACACATGCCTATAGATTCTACAACAGGACGTAAGGAATGCTGAAAATCTTCAAGAGCTTACTTCCAGAGGTCAGACCGAAAACTTCAGAAACTGTTTCACCAGTCATTCAGACAGCGAGGACTGAAGTGTGTCATAAAGAGCAAACAGGTCGGTGCAGGTGATAACCAATTCAGCCATTCTTAATTCAAATATTAATTCCGGACACCTTCAGCGGTCCAGTTTTAAGCGCCCTGCTCTCCTGGCAGTGTGACAGCAGCCACAGGACAGAACAAGCAGGGGCCCAACCTTCATCCCCACCGCAGGGCCCTGCGCTGACCTGCCCCCAGAGGCCACTGCTCCGCTTAAGCCACGAGGCAGACACACAGCGAAAACAGGAACCTTTAAACCTTCTTTTTCTCAGTTCTTGGCATGTTTTGAGCGTGTGACCAAAAAGAACCAGATCCCAACACAGAAAAGAAAGGTAAGGCGTAGTTTTTGACAAGCTGCAACCCAGCCGAGGCAGCAGCTCCGGGCAGGGCCGAGCCAACACGCCGGGGGGTGCCGGGACATCCCTCCGCGCTGGGCGGCGGCCGCAGCCCCGGGACCGCCGCCGGCGGCGGGGGGACGCTACTTACAGCCCTGGTCTCGTACAGCACCAGCTTCTGCACGGAGCTGATCAGGGGGGCGGCGGCCGCCACCGGCATGGCGGGAGCTGCCCGGGAACACCCCGGGAACAGCCGGAGCCGGGGGAGGAACACTCCGGGTCCGAGCGGGGAACCACCGCCGGCACCGAGGCAACCCGGAAGTGCCGGCGCGCCAACGCGCAGGCGCGCCCACCGGGGGCCGCGAGAGCGCGCCTGCGTCGCGGAGCCGCGTCACGCGCGGCCTCTCGGCAACGGCGGCTCCGGGCGCGGCGGCAGCGGTAGCGGGACACCGGGACACCGGGGCACCGGGACACCGGGACACCGGGACACCGGGGCGGGCGAGGACGAGGCGGTGTCGCATCCGCACTCGCTGCTCCCGCCGGAAACCGCTCCCCGCGGGGTGAGCACGGTCAGCACCAGGAACAGCTCCGCAGCCCCGCCCACGCCCCTGTGTGAGGCGGGGCCTCTGCCTCTCCCTCCCTCAGGGGGCGGGGCGCCGCCGTTGCCCGGGCAGCGGGGCCGCGCAGAGCGGTGGCGGCAGCGGGGGCGCGCACGACCGGGCTCCCACCGGGAGGGGGGCTCCCACCGGGATATCGTCCTGGGTAGAGGGCTGTGTATGTGTGTGTCTGGTTTAATTCTTCGCTTGGGTTGTGGTGGTTTTTGTGAATTAGGAAATTGGCCCTTGTGAAGGTTTGGGAGCGAGTGAGACTGCTGGGAAGGGCAGGTAAAGCTCAGCCGGTGAGTTTCTGTCGGGGCAATGGGGAGTTCGTTCGCATGTATGGCTTTTTTCTTTCTTTAATATTAAAATGTTTGATGCAAAAGCGTCTTAGCATTTGGGTTTGATGTTTCAAGACAAACTTTTTCAGATTCTCAGATTTTAGTTGATTTGTTTAATTTAATGGTAAACTGACTGGGAGTTGCGCGGGGCTGTGCTGGGTTGGGTGGTTCCATGTGGGTTTTGCTGGGGCTGTGACACTGAAGTGGCCCTCTAAAGACAGTGGGGTTTTGCCATTTTCAAACAAACTTCAGCAAGCTCCTCATGTTTTGGCCTCCATTTTTGTTTGAAAGGCCCACACAAATTTTCCTCCAATTTATCTTAATTAGAAATTTGTTTAGGTTTTAATTTGTTGTGCAGCACTGGACTTGCTGCTGCCTGCATTCCTGGAAGAGCTGGGATTTGTGAAGAAGATGGTGGAAGAGATCAAGAACTGTGATTTAATTCTGCAGAGTCTTATTTGTGTACCTGCCTGTGTGGACACAGAGAGTAGTTCCATTGACCATGACAGGGCCCTTCGGTGTCTGAAGCACAAAACCAAAGGTCTAGGCAGGCCCATGGCCCATTTCAGGGATGAGAGAGAAGTCACAGTTGTGTGGTAATTGAAGCAGGAAGGAAAGATCAACAAAACAACTAAAAAAGAGCAACAAGCAATATGAGACTCATGAAGAAGTCATCAACAGCTTGTGATCAGGGGTTTTTCCAACAGTCCTTTGTTTTTCATAAGTGGATTTTTCTCTTATTTTATGCGTGCATTGTGTATGTTCTGTAAATGCTTTTTCTTCTTATAAAAACTTTCTTTTTTACAGATCCATTTACCTTGTAATTCACTTCCATTTTAAAGTCATTTTACACACATGTAACTACTGTACTTTATAACAAATTCTTTTTTTCCTTCTAGCCTTAGAAAACATGGCTTCACTAGAGGGAAAACAAGATCAGCCCTTTACAGACATCTTTGATGAAGATGAAGCTGAAAGATGTTTTCTGTTGTCCAAGCCCATTTGCTTAATTGTCTTTGGAAAGCCAGTAAGATGTCTGATAGAAGGGTTTTTGTCAGATATTCTGCTAACAATTTAACTTTTCCTTTCAAAACATTAGTTTACCAGTGCTACCAAAAGGGTCAAATACCTGCTTTTTGGATTTTGCCACTCTTCAAATCCTGCAGAGGATGGTAAAAATTCTGGTCTCATTTAATGAGACCAATTTTTGCCTTCAGTCAATTGTGGTTAAAAATGTTATTACTGTACTTAAAAGTTACACGTTGCTCAAAATGTTTGATCGTTTTTATTGTATGTTTATTTATATGTAGTGGTTTAACCCCAGTCAGCAAGCAAACCCCACACAGCCTTTTGCTCACTCACTCACCCTGGTGGGGTAGCACAGAGAATCAGAAGGGTAAAAGGGATAAAATGCATGGGTTGACAAAAGCCATGCACATGAGCAAATCAAAAGAAGGAATTCATTCACTACTTCCTATGGGCAGGCAGATGTTCAGCCATCCCCAGGAACCAGGGCTCCATCACACTTCACGGTGACTTGGGAAAATAAATGCTGTCACTCCAAAAGTACTTCCCTTTCCTTCTCTTTCCCAGCTTTATATGCTGAGTGTGACACCATGTGCTTTGGAACATCACTGTGTGTCAGTCAGAGTCATCTGTCCCAGCTGTGTTCCCTCCCAGCCACCGTCCACCCTCATTTCCTCACCAGTGTGGCAGTATGGCAAGCAGGAAAGGCCTTGGCTCTGTGTAAGCCCTGCTCAGCAGCAACAGAAACACCTCTGTGTTACCGACACTTTTTTTCAGCACAAATCCAAAACACAGCCCCACACTAGCTACTGTGAAAAAAGTTAACTCTGCCCCAGCCAAAACCAGAGCAATGCTATTAAAATATTTTATTTTTTAAAATAAACTTGATATATTAAAGTCATAATTTGGTGTAAAAGAACCTTCAGGTCAATGTATTGACTTACAGACATTCAATGAAACATTACAGATCTCAATATTAACTTTGACAAAATTCTATCCTATATATTTAGAAACATTTAAAATCCACCAAGGTATCCTGATAAAAGGATCTGTACTGCCTTTTAACTATAATTCAAGGTCAACTAATTAGTGGCCTCCTTAACTTAGAAAAATTTTATGTTTTGTAAACCTAAGCTTTTCAGATTTTTTTTTTCCTCCAAATGTGAGTTTGCGTTATTGCCTCAGTTTGCTGAAGAGTGTTTTTTTTATTTTTATACAAGTTTGTGTCTTGTGCACTTGTAAGGGTACACTCAGCTCAACAGAAAACTACAGTGAACTAACTCCTCTAGTTTCAAATGAACATCAAAATTTTAACCTTGCATGAAAAAGGTCACTTTATGTTTCATAGACCAAACCACCATAAAATGCTCATTGAAAGACAGTACAAAAAATTCTCATATTCTCAACCATTGCCTTCAGTAGATGCTTGACATCAATATAAGAAGGTATTGAAATTGTACAGACCTTACCGGGAAAGCAGGGAACAAAACAGTTTATTTTTATGGTAATGTCTCTTATATATCTGACTGATGTGCAGAGTAACTATCCTATTTAAGATGTATCTTTTAAATTAAAAACATAGTGCCATTAAAGCAAAGCCAAATACATATATTCTCATCACACCTGTAAGATGTAAGGTATTAGTAGGCTGGAGTGTTTGTTGATACATTCTTAACCGAGAATGTAATTTATTTGTTGGGTTTTACTGTTTTTATCAAAAAACTTATCAAGGACAAAAAACTGTCAAAACAGGTCTCCTTAAGGTGGCAGGCGCTGAGTTTTGCAAATTCCCATTCAGTTAATCACTCTTGGAAGCCTTATAGCTCTCAGTTGTGTTGGTTTTCCTCTGGATTCATGTAATTAAGAAAGATTTTGTCAGTATCTAACCAGATTTATGGACTAACAAGGGCAGTTTTAAAGCATTTGTTGTTTTAGTAAAAAAATATTATCCTGATGTATCCTACTCAGAAGGGGTTGAGTAGGTTTCCATCATAATTTGCTTTGAGGCTGAAGATGATAAATTTTAGTCCTAAGGAGTTTCTCATAGAAATTTGTGGTCAAATCATGGCTGAGTTTTAGACAGAGTTACTCAGATACAAACTCAGTATAACAGCTTTGGAGATAATTAGCTACAACTAGCAGCATATTAGCAATGCTAGACAATATGAACTAGAGGATGGTATTAAACAGAGTGCTTTGTGTTTGCCCAATGCGTAACTCAGAGGCCCTAATCCCAATGGTAGATTTTCAGTGTTTTTATCATGTGAAAATATATTCTTCGTTGTGTTATATGTTTGGTTTTGTTCTGTCTGTTTTTCTTTTAAAAGTGTATTTTTCATTTTAAGGGTTCTGGAAAGAAAATGTTAGCTAGCAAACTAGCACAGAGATGGAACTGCATTTTCATAGAAGGTAAACACATGCTGTATTTGGAAGATTGCTGTGGCTCCACAATAGCTTTTGGCTTAGGATACACTCCCTGTTCCCTGTAATTCTAAGGGCGTGTTTCTGATTGCAGCAAACACTTCTGATAAGGCCAAGTAATCATTTTACCAGAAGTAAAATTACTGGTCATGGTCTTTTAGTTATTGAAAGGTTTAGAAAAACCATGTGGGGTTTTTTTTAATCATAAATTCTATTCCCAATTCTGTAAGGGGGTTCCTGTGACCCTTTTCGTTCACACGGGGGCAACTCATTCAACTCCAAAGAGTACAGACATTTTCCAGTGCAGATCATGAAAAAAATAAGAGGCTCTTTCCTTTCTGGTTGTGCAGTGTCCAATACAAGGGGATGTACTCCAGGAAACAGAGTTATTTATCAAATGAAGTACCTTTATGTCTTTTGAAGATTTAGAATTCTAACATGGTAAAAATCACTTTTAATAAAGTGCTTTTTTGACTTAGGTATACATAGAATTGTTGTATCATAGTATTGTCTAGCAAGAAAAAAAATTAATACCTGGTCCAAAACATAGATCAGGCCAAAATCAGAAGGGACTTCAGAAATGTACTTAAGCCAGTCCATTCTGTTTGAATGTATTTAAATCAGTACTGACAAATGTTCATCAAATTTGTTTTAAAAAAATTCTAGGCAGTCTATCTCTGTAACACTCTCTTTGTCATTAGAAAGTTTTTCTTAGCAACTGATCTAAATCTCAGTTACTGTGTTTTTAAGCCTTATTTCTAATTCAGGGAATTACTCTTTTCTTATTTTGTTCATGATATTCCTTTTAGTCTTCTTGTGGCTAGTGAATGCACACATGTGTGTACACACTTATTGTTACTTATGCTAGTACATTTTTTTCATTTTCTACATCAAAAAAGGAAGAAACAAGGAAATTCAGCATACATAAATATGAATAATTTCATTCAGAAAGGACCTCCAGAGGTGACTGAGTCAAACATTCCTCTCAAAGCAGGGTCAACTAGAAAGGACAGCTCAGTTCAATCTGGAATATCTCCAAGGACAGAGACTCCACCTTCTCCCATAGAAACACTTTGCAATGTTTGACTGCCTTCTTGATAAAAAATTGCTGCCTAATTACCCCCATTCGAATTTCTCATATTCCTAGTCATGTCTGTTACCTCCTGTCCTGACTGCACTTTGTGGTGACCGTGGGTCTGTCTTTGTGACCTCCCAATAAGTAGTTTTAGATAGCAGTAAGAGCTGTGTGGTTTCCTCCAGGCTGGACAAGGCCAGTTGTTTCAGCCTCTCCTAGGCTGTTCATTCTTCTGATGGTTTTGGTGTCCTCCACTGAACTTGCTCCAGGGTATCAACATCTGTCCTGTGCTGGATTAAAAATGAACCAAGACAGAAAATTATTGAATCAGAAAGGTGTTTGCAATCTTTTTAATGACACAATACTTTCTATTAATTTATTCAGTGAATTGGTCAATACTCGTAATAAAACAGGGCCAGGGTGCACACAGATTCTGATTTTCAGTTGCCTGTACTGTTAATTAGTACATTCCCTGTCTCAGTTTTGGCCCATGGCAAATGTTCTCCCAAACACCTATCCATAGTATGAAAGGTAGGATGTGCAACAGTCGTCATTCCTAGTAGGAGCAGCCACTGGAAAACAGCCACTGTGTTTTGAGAAGAACAATTAGGGCTGTATAGGCATGGGTCACCTGGCTTTGGGACCTTTCCCTTACCTGGTTTATTAGAAATATAAATGCAGCTGTAAGAGTAATTCTTGAAAACTTTTATAAAATATCTGATTATTTAATTCATACAGAAGTGTGAAAGATTTCCAGGTTCATTCTAGTATGGTGTCACTATCCACAGAGACATAGGGCAGTCTTTGAATTTGATGAATGTCACTTTTCTTAAAGTAGATAATTTTGTGTGTCTAAAGAGTTCTTCTAAATCTTGGGTTTTAAATTTAAAAGGTGATTGAGCTCAAATACTCATCTCTGAATTACAAGACAGTAATTCTGATTGAATTTAAGTAAGTAGTTCAAATAATCCTGCTAAACTGCTGTTGTGCATTTTTGTGTAGTATATGCAGGGTTAAATTGTAGGAAGAAACACCTACCCAGTCCTTGCCATAAGGCACCAGGTTCTGGATGGACAAAGTATAATAATGGCCCTAAATATAATGGCTTTTCATTCAAAATAGTCTGGTGGCTTGGAGCACACATACATCCTCCTGTGTGAGTATGTGCATGTCCACATGTATGTGCAGGTACAAGTCTGTTTAGAAAATATTTCGTGTTAATTATTTGTCTTATGTTTGGTATGCTTCCTTAGCTTCAGAAGTAATTCAAATGAATATTCAACAAGGATCAGAATATGGACTTCAGGTAAAAGTCTAATCTTCTAGTAAGTTTTGTCACTTTTTTAACAAACACTTACTGTAAAAGACTATGTTTTGTATTTTACCCTAGTGTCAAAAATTGCTTTGTCAAGGTCAAAGTATTCCTGAGGAACTGGTGACAAAAATGATTCTGCAAATGATTGATGAGTCACCAGAAGTTGCTCATTATGGTAAGTATATTTATAGCCTAAACTTCTTAGAATGTGCTACCTATAATTTTACATCCATTTTACATCTATTGGTGCTCAAATAGAATTCAAAAGCTTCTTGGTAATCCCCTGGTTACTTTTTGATCTAGTTGATAGTTGCCTTAGGTATACTTAATGATGTTTAGCCTCCTCACATTATTGATTTGGGGCGAACACTCTCCAAGAATGGTTTTCCACATTACGCTTCCATTTCCCTCACATCAGCTGTTGTTATCTGGGATGTGTTGATAAGCAGAGGCTGTGCATGTTCTTCACACCTCACTACCAATCAGAATTCTGTAAAAGTATCAACAGTTTAGAGTCCAGGATTTTAATTTCCTAGAGGAATGACTATATATTTTGCTATCCTTTGCTTATCTTCTTCTTCTTCTTCGCCTCTTGCCTCTGTGGATAGTAGCTTCCATAGGAGTAGGAGTCTTCACTGCTAACACCTCTTGCAAAGACTGCTGCCACATTTTTGTGCTGCCCAGACTCGCATTTAAATGTTATCACATAAAATTCTAAGCCTGCACCATTTCTCTAAGGGAATATTCTCATTATTTGGCTAAAAACATCCACCTGATTTTTGTTTAGTCTCTCACCTTGGCCTCATGAACAGTGATTTTGTTGCTATTCAATAGTTCTTACTGCACACTTACAGCCATCATCAGTTACAGTACTTTCCTAGGAACTTGAAGCCACAAGTTGATCCATGAGGCTGAGCACTGTAATACTAGGAAAACATATTATTACCACTCTTGTCATGTTGAGCCACTGTCTGTTTGCCAAACAGGACTGAGCATTGGGAGTCCTGAGTGAACAGGTGCTTACCAAATGATCCATGTGCATACCGTGTGCATAGTGCCTGTTTGAGAGGCAGAAGAGTGGTTCAAACTCCCTTCATTAGAAGACAAAACATTTAAAGGTCGTGTAAAGAGCTTAGACTCCTAGTTTAAATGCTTCAAATCATAGAGTGGCTACTTTTTGCAGTGCCTTTTATAAAGTCTTCTAGTGGCAAAACTGGTCACTGAAAGGTTGTTACTTTTTAGGCACTAAAATGCCTGAACTAGGTGCATAAAGTGGGTGGTCTGAGTATAGTCTTTAATGTCTACATATTTTTAATTGAGTTAACAGATGTTGGGAGTACTCCATAAAGCTGAAAACAACACACTTTTTCTGTCTGTATTTCGTCTGAAGCAGACATGGTTGCAGAGTTTTTCTGCAGTGTTGTGTCATGTACATTGTTTAAAATTGTACCACTACATGTATTGTTTAAAGGAGATGAGTATAAACAGCTCTATAATTGACAAACCCTCTTAAAATATGTTCAATTAAATGTATTGGCAGGTTATGTTCTTGCTGGATTTCCTTCTCTCTCCGAGGAATACATGACTGTTCCACAACAAATAGAGAAAATAAGGAATCTAAAATTAAAACCAGATTTCCTGATTAACATTAAGGTAATGTCATCTTCAGTAACCTCCTAGTATTTTTCCTAATTATTAGTAGACTCATATGCTGTGCATGCCAAATATAATATTTTCCTCTGTGTATTTGAGTAGAGAATTTATTGAGGAATGGTGAATTCTTCTCTTTATACTGGAATAGAGTTTCACTGGTTTGTTCCATTATAAGCATTGATGAGGTAAAATAATGAGCATGTCCTAGAAATTCAGCAGCAGTTGCAGCTTTTGCACCTCCACCAATTAGAAGATAGAGGTTTTCAAGAAAGAGAAGCTTTGAATTACATTATTATGATGGGATTTTGGACACATGTACATCTGCCACTTGTGTAATGCAGAAAGAAACTTCTCACATATGGAAGTTAGAAAGTAGTTAGAAAATAGTTTTATTTTTCAGTCACTAATTGTGAAACTGCTTAATTATTAATTCATCTTGTTTACAAATCTCAATTTCTTCCTGAGCAGTGATGCGACGTACCAGGTATTTTACAAAAGTGACTATGATATAACCAGAGAAACATAAACCATTGTTAGTGTGGGATTTAGAGGACTTTCTCAATGTAACTTAAAATAATGGATTTGCTTGCTACGTCCACATTAGTAAGCAAAACAAGGCAAGAGGGTCTCTTCAGACATCAGACCAACTGCTTTGGCCAAACACTGCTAAGCTGTCTTGTTAGTCAGAATGGGATGGCAGTGCCCAGACTGCCCACAGGGAACAGCCCAGGGCCTGTGCCATTCTCCAGACTGTGCCTAGCTGTTCACTGGGGAGGGTTCTAGCTGGCCCACACTGAACTGTGCCAAACCCCATCTGAAAAAATACCCATATGTATAGTCATGAACTGAACACTTACAGGCCCTTCCTCTAGCAACATTCTATTTATAATCAGCTAGATTAGTTTTGTTTTCTACTTTGAATGTGCAGAATGGGTTCTGAATAGTCAGCCTCTGGAGGTGTGCTCCCTTCTTACTGGGATTTTGATTCTAGTTGGTACATCTATGTGTTTTGTCAGAGGCTAAGCCTCTGGGTATGGTCCTACTCTATCACTTTGCAGGTTTAACTCAGTGTTTGTTTTAATCCCATACTTTTAAGACTTAATTTGCTTGAACGCGCATAATGAAAGTTGGTGAATGCCTACTTCAAACCTTTTTTCCTGTGCTCTCAGAAAGATCCTAAAACATCAACAAAGCATATTTTTGTCCTTCTTTTTGGACAGATTTTTTCAGAAAGTCAGGCTTTGTTTTAATGCTATGTAGTGAGAAATCCCTGTTGTTCAGAATATGTGTTGTATAGATTCACATGCAACAATACAAATAGAAGAGTGATGCTAACTAAACCAGAAAGAAAAATTAAATTCTTGACTTCATGTAGTAACACTATCTCCTCTGGGAAAGGGAGTAAAACTAAATACACATTAAAAATCCTTGCCCCAGTCAAAGAAACAACTTTGCTTTTGATTTCAGGGGATTGAAGCTGTGTTCACAGATATGTCAGAATTGTAACTATTTTCATTAGATCAAAAACAAAGGAAGAAGGGAGATTCTAAGTAACTGTGGCAATAATGAAATACTGTTATTAGTAGACCAATTTAGAGAAATTTTGTCTCTCCACGAAAAAGATGTTATAGCAGTACAATAAACACAATTTCCTTATAATTTTTCCTTGCTAGTGTCCAGATTATGAGTTATGCCAAAGAATATCAGGACTAAGGCAAAACCCTGATTCAGGGGAGATATATCAGAGGAGCCAGTGGGATCCTAAAGTTACTGACAAGCGTAAGAAAGAGAAAGATCAGGATGAAGAAGAGGAAGAAGAAGAAGAGGAAGAAGTGCTGGATGAAGAAGAAGAAGAAGAAGGAGAAGAAGATGAGGTAAATATTACTAATTTCTAAACAGGGCAAAACATTACCATGTACTTTAGACAAAGCAGAAAAAAGTCTGATCTTCTAAAATATCACTGTACTATGTTATGAATTTATTTTGCTCAAAATTAATCTTAATTCCATTTATGTCCTGCTTTAAGAGATGTGGGGTAACACTTAAATAGTAGGTTTAAATGGCACCAAATATTGATCATTGTATAGCTTAACCTGGGCTCAGTCTTTTGACTCAAAATTCACTGGCTGTTTCTTACCATAAGTTAAAAGTGTATCAGGAGGAGAAGGGTGGCTCTACACTGCCTTTTTCTTGATCTAGACAAATAAAAGAGTTCTTAATTTTTGTTTGTTGTAGCAACTTTTTACTAATATTTGCAGGACACTGACTTGTTTTCTGGTTTCAGTGTAACACTACTACAAATGGATTTTCTTTTTTTTCAGGAAGGTATTAGATTTGAATTCAGGTCAAATTTTTATAATAGGGGCCAGAGACTTACCAATGCAAGTTCTAGGCACATTGCTCTCCATTTATAGAAACTACACTTCAGCAGAATAGATGATGGTCAGCAGTCACTGGACTAATACTCATTGCAATACTCTTCAGAGCTACTTTTTTAAATTTGAGTGAAGACAAACATTATTTTGATACATTATTTCTGTGTCTTGAAATTTTGTTTTGCAGACTGGAGAACGTCCACGTAAGAAATTAGAACCTTTTCATCAATTAGTGCAGAGGCCTGAAGATTTTCTTGAAAATGCAGAGAAAAGAATTGGAATATACAAGGATATAATGCTTCCTCATTTGGAAGTAAGAAAATACAAAGTAATATGATTATGCATAACAAAAGACTTTTAAAATATCTTGCACTGTTTTAATGTTTTTTTCAGTTTAAGATTTGTTGTATTGAAGTGGTCATGCTGCAACATATCCCCAAATTCTGAAATTTATTCTGAAATCAGTGATACAAAGTTATCTTCTGTAGGTGTTGTTTCTACTCTGCAGTCATGATAAAGTAATCAAATTTGACTTCTCAAAGTGAAATCATACCTGCCACTACAAATGCTTTCTAAATCTAGTAAGTGAAATATTTGAAGACTCCATTGTTTCATCACCATTATCAGAGTACATTCCAGAATGCAATCCCATAAATAATCTGCATCCATTGTCTTCACTCTAATAGATTCCCTTTCTCACCTGCTTCATTGCCTGCAGATTTATATACACAGTAATTAGCCCATTACTTTGTTTTACCACTTATTTCTGAAACTATGACAGTTTCTTTCCCTGTTGTGTTCAGGAAAGTGGAATTACTGTAGGTTTTTTGTTTTGTTTTGTTGGGTTTTTTTGTTTTGGTTTGTTTTGGTTTTTTTTCTTTTTCGTTTTTAATCTCTTAGTACAAGCAACTGAAAAATCTTCATGTTTGATGCCTACTTGACAATTACTGTTTATGACTTTCAATTTCCCTATGGATTAGTTAAACCTATAGATAAAATTGTGTAAAAGTAGTGTAATGGTCTTTGCTAGAGTAACAAACTTGTTATTGCTGTGAAGGGGAAAACAAAAAATGTGGTATCTTTAATTATTACACAATCTCACATGGATTTCTTATATGTGAGCTAATGCAAAGTTGTTTAGATTAAATTGCTTTAGGATGTATACCACACTTTAATAGTTTCAACACATTCCACTAGTTAGTAGGGTTCACTTAGGGTTCACTAGTGATGAATATATTGGTGAAGATGCTTAGTGCTCCACTAATACATTAAAAGAACACAGGGTTTTATCAATTGGCCCAGGCAGAATTTGAGATTATGAAATTTAAATTTAAACAAAAAGCTTATAAAGTGTGTAGTTTGCACTGATAGGAAGATAGGTAGAACAAAATTTGGAGAACACACTTGGATGTCTTGATAAATTGTTGGGATTAAAATGACCTGAAAAAATGTGAAATACTATTGCAGTGAGGAAGGAAACATAATGAACAACTAGACCTTAGTACTTCAGACAATCTGCCATCTGTGGGGATTTAGTCAAAACTAAGTCAATAAATGAAATGCTATTGTTTAAACTCAAATACTGTGAATGTACTATGTATGAATGTAAGACTGTAAGACCATTGTATATAAGAGAAATACAAACTATTATCCTCTCTTTAGAGGAGTATTAGAAAAAATTAATTAGTTATTATCTATCTTGACCAAAGATAGAGCATATGATTTAATTTACAGTATAGAAGACAGACTAGATGAAATGAGCCAGGAAATGAGCCCTGACCATAAATGTAGTGAAGAACTGGAACGGATTACCTGCAAAGGTGTAAAGTCACCTTCAATAGGCCATTTTAGGCTTGAGGTTAGACCATCATTTGTCAGGAATGGAGTGAGTGTTCTTAGTCCTCAGAGAGAGGCATTAACAATAGACATGGGCTAGTTTTTTAGTCTAAGACATTATTTGTAGTGTGAAAATTTAAAACAAGAAAAGTAAAATATATGGTCCAAATTTTAAAGGAATTGAGAGTCAGGACCAAAATTAAAACATTGGATTCATGACTGGCATTTCTGAGAAATGTAATAATTGAGATTGTCTTCATTTTACAACAAAGAATTAAGGTAGTTAGACAATTAAAAGTTGAATTCATACACAAAATGTTACTGTATCTTGATATTTTTTAGCTCCCTTGCATTTGAACTAAGACATCTAAGCTATCTTCTGAAGCCATTGTAACTCCAGTTTTGGAATTATCTCTGTGTTTTTCTGTCATCAAATAAAAGTTAATCTCCAGAAGATTTTATAAACAATTAGTACAATGAATCCTGAAATTGCTGAAGTTCCCAGGAGTCCAACCTTTGATATGTATAGGAAGAGAATGAGCCTCAGTGTCATTATCTAGTTAACTATACTCAATTGGCATTTCTTTAACAGGGATTCTTGGCTTACCAGGATTGTCGATATCTTATTGAAGTGGATGGAAGTCAGGAACAAGATTATGTCTTGGAGGTAAGTAAACTATGCACTAACCAAATTAACCTCCACTGGAAAATAATTTCTCAATCCTGTGGATTGTTTTCCTGATGGCAAAATTTTAAGTTGTGTTTAAAACACATTCATTTACTAGTAGAAAATATGACTTTTAAAATACTTGCTTTCCTTCCTGTATCAGTTTTAAGATTCACTGCTCTGCTCCCAGGCTTACGTATATGTTGCATGAGAATATTTTCAGGCAGGCTACAAACTTTTGTATTATTCCATCTGGTTCCAGTGCTTTTTCTGATCTGTATTAATGTAAGATATAATGATATATTAAAACATTTTTGTATTACATATTTACAAACTGGTTTATTTGATACTAGTGTCTAAAATATATTTTGCATAATGGAATATAATTTTTATTAATTTTGGTATTATTTTGCAATGTAATAGAAGACCCTTGATTCTTGTAAGAATTCTGCTGAGTGCTTGTGTCTAGATTTTTAGCTTGTAACAGAGCAATTTGTTCTCCCTGTTAAAAAACATAGAATGGTAAATTTTGAAGATAAATAATCTTATCCTCTGCCTCACAACTAAAAGTTGCTTCAAATCAGAAACCTAGAATATGGGGTTGAAAGTTAAGTAGGAGATTGTTTTTGACAAGGTAGGAAGTAAACTTCTCCTGCATTTTCTCCTCTGTTTGAAATAAATTGTATTATTATAATTCTCTAAGTTAATTATTTCAGTGTATGCTTAACTCTACCAAGAATGGCCCTATGGCGGAGGGAGGAGGGGGGGAAAGCAGTCATTTTACAACATTAGAACATACAATTTCCTCATTTATGATCCATTTGTGAATGTTGCAACACAAAATTTATAGTAAATGCAATCAAGTTATGTTAGAATTCCAACCATTTTACCTACAAGTAAGGCAAAGGCCTGTAACAAAACTGGCCCAAACGTGACAGAATTTGCTTTTTCATTTCAGGAATATTTGCATTCAATCAATATTACATTCAGGAAACTATTCAAATAAACTTAAATATCATCTGATTCTCATTGGTAGACATTTGGTTTAAATACCTTTCAAAATAAACTACCCAAAGTTGTATTGCTTCTGAATGTACCTAATCTGATTTCCTAAAGAGATTTGCCTCTTTTTCCAATTGGAGCTCCTCTGAGTACTTGCCCTGCCTTTGGGGGGACCTTCACAGTCTTGTCCTTTAGTAGGCTTGGGATTCACAGCATAATGAGGAGACAGAAGGGCTGTGATTTGGCCTTTTGCACTGCCTGTATCTACCAAATAGCTCCTTAAAACTCAGCTCAATAACTAGCATGAGCCTGAGTTAAAAACTGGGCCTTGGTGTTTACATAGCCATTATATAAATAATAAGTTACAAATTTAAATAGATTTTAGGGGCCCTTCTGAAGACAAAAGAAGTTCTGATGTATCATTGTTGCTGCTAGAAATGAAGGGATGGGACTATTTTTAAGCTAAGAACAATTTATTGCTCAGATAAACATCAATCTCAGAGGTCATAAGATTTTATAGGAACATGCATTCAGCCATAGCTCAAGAGTAGTCACAAGTTTCTTCGTTATAAGACAATACGTCATAAGATTTTATAGGAAAAAGCATTCAGCCATAGCTCGAGTAGTCACAAGTTTCTTCGTTATAAGACAATATATAACTTTTTAAACCAATAGACAGTTGCCACAGGATTTATTTTGCTTTTCTAATCTATCACCTTTACTTACTTCTACTGCACTGTGGATTCTTTTATCCAATGGACTTCTAACTCACAGGCACACACATGCTATTATAACTTCTAAACTCTTAGCTTGCTCCATACAGCCACACCCTTACATTATAAACCCTTCACCATTTTTTCAGTACAGTTTCTCACTTACTTAAGGCATATTCTCACCTACAACTATAGAAATATAAGTTCATTATTTTTCTGCTTAATATCTGTGTATTGTATTTTTACATCAATCTTCGTTTCTTCTAAGGCTGCAGATCAAATCCTTCAGTGTCTGTGGAAGTTTTGTGTTTTTTTAATTCCCACACTGATTGGTACTAAATCAAGACTTATTTTATTTCCAGACAGTGGTAGGCCGACTTGAATCTATGGAAGTTCAAAATGCACCTCCTGTAATCAGACTCCAAAGTGAACAAGAGGAAGATATGCTGGAGGGAAAGCAAAAAGTAAGTGTGCTTTTCTAAAGTGTGAATGACTGTGATAACTAGAATTACTTTTCTGTTGTAAGCTTATATTACAGCATCTTTGTTTCACAACTTACCGTGCAGTAAGAGCATTTTGTAAGCATTGACCTTTCAGAAATAAAAATTCAAGGTCATTCTGGGGCTGAAATCCACTTAAAAAGTATGAAAATAAAAAAATCTGTCATTCCCAAAAAACCACGTAATGATTAGAATAAAACTTTGAACAAAATTCTTGTTTTATTAAAAGAGGAAAAATTAATTCCTTCGAAGGAAATAAAGAAATTTTAGCCAAAGGGTAACAATCTCAGCAACTGACTCTTAGCTCAGTCTACTCTTTTTCTGAATAAGAATCAACATGCTAATCCATATATAGCAACATTCTGTCTAACTGAGATTACATTTGTTCTATTTTCCTGTAATTAACTAGAAACATCACAAGTTACTGCTGAATTTTGCTGAATCATGGCAATTATAATCTGTGTGCCTTCCAAATCAATATGAAAACCAGAAGTTTTGCATGAATGTTGTCACCTATATTTAGTTATGATCATCTTTCCTATTTCTGAAACAAAACTTTGAATATATGAATGGAAGTGTAATGGGGAGACCTCCCATTCTCAGAGAAATACCCCTCCCTTCACTTTTCTGTTTTCTCAGTTCTTAACAAATTCACAAGTGAAAGACTTTCCGTGTCAGAGGTCATTTGTATTTATTATTTAGTTAGTTTGTGTGTTTTAGTTTGTGTGTAAACTTTGAGTAACCACAGTATTCAGGGCAAAGAGTTCTGCATCGTAACTGAACATTATGCACAGAGTTGCTTCCCTTTGTGTTGAACCTGCAGCCTTTTAGCTCAGTGTCCTCCAGTATGCAGAAATCAGTGAATAGTTTGGTTTCCTACATCTGCCCTCTAATAACTCATTATTTCAGATGTCTGTCCTGCTCTTACGTAGCTATACCGAAGAATTCCAGTCTGTATAATTTTATTCCTTCTTACACAACAAGCTTGTTGTGGGATTGATCAATTATATTACCTTTCTCTGGAACTTATCCAATTTTGCTGTGTCCTTTCTGAGATTAGGACAGCAGGAGGCACATTGCAGTCAAGACAAGGGTAATATTTAAAGGATTTAAGCATAAACCTTTATCATCTATTCTCTCTGTGCTCAACACTCCTAACATTCAAGTTGGTTTTCTGACTGCTCTTGGGCATTGAAAAAATGCTTTCAAAGAGGGATCTATTTCTGAGTAGTGACAGTCAGTGAAAATTCATAGCTTTCTGTGTAAAACTGCTATTTTAATGCCTGCCTTTGTTGGTTCTTTTTTCTTCTGCATCTCCTCACGGCCAGCACTTGTCTGTACTATTCTGAATTTAGAGTCACCACGACTTTAGGATTCACTCACTATTCACATTCTGTAAAAATACTGTTAAACTTATCCCTATCATAATATATTTCTGCATGGCTAAAATAGATATTTTAATATTGCTATTTCCTGATGCAGATAATGCTCCTTTTTTCAAACCCTTTTGAAGAAATCTTAGCCATTTTCTTTTGTCTTCAACAAATGGCTCTTTATCATTTTAAACTTCTAAAAGTAATAAATAAAGCCTACAGGAACTATTTTAAGTACTATTTATTTTAAACAGACCTGAAAAATGAAGTAATTTCTCTTTAAAACTGTCCTACAATTCTGAAATAAATAAATTTTATTTAAATGTTAAAAAAAACCATCATGTGGTTTTAAGTTTGCTTATTTTCCATCAAAAGGTTTCAAAAAAGTCTAATAAAAAGGCATATGTAGGTTCAGACAAAAATTACACTTGCAATTATTGCTATTTTAATAAACAGGATGAACTTCTCCGGGCTCTGTCATCTTACAAGCTGATAGCACCCAGATACCGATGGCGTAGGAGCAGGTGGGGCCAAGTGTGTCCCGTGGCTCTAAAGGAAGGGGACATTGTAATGGGAAACCCAGAGTTTGCTGTCAGGTTAGTGGAATTCGACACTCTTAATTTTCATATCTATTTTATGAGATGTCTACATCTGCTAGCTTCTCTTCTGTTTTAAGTTTTCTAGGTAAAATGTACGTACTCTCATGCCAAGAGGCATTGAAAAAATTTGTGTTGAATCCACGGCCTTACCTCTTACCTCCAATGCCAGTTTCTCCTTGTAAAGTGCTCGTATTTGGTCCTCCATTCTCTGGAAGAACAACTCTTTGTAATGTAATTGCACACAATTATAAAGGAAAGGTAGGTTCATAAATGTCTTAGGTATCAGCTGGGGCTTGGAAATCAGTTAAGCACATTCTTGTCATGTTGTTAACATTTACATTACAAATATAGGGATTACAGAGGAAACATAGGATTTTAGTGAAATTCAGTTTTTTATAAAAGTAGTTACAGATCAAGAACACTTTTATATACCCTCTTACCTTGCAGTTGTCTTAGTATTAGAATACTATAAATAACTTTTGTATCTAAGATAATTAAATAGAAATGCAAATTGAAAAGTATTTCTTTTTCAAAAAAACCCCAACCCTGCACTTGAATTATATGTGAATTTTTCTGAAATCTGCAGAGCTTTTCCAAAATAGTTTTATTTTATAGAAGTTGGATCAGATGCTATATTTGCCTTCTATGATATTTGTCTTTTTTCAAATCATTTCACTAGGTTCTTGATATGGACATAGTCATTCAACAATATAAAGAATCAAGAGAAAAGAACACTGAGGAATTGAGAAAGGATGCAGTAGAAAAGGCTATAGCAGCAGTGAAAAATAGACTGGAATCAGAAAAACAGTCAGAAGAATCAGGTGAATAAGCTGTTCTGTGGTCTTTGAAGCGGTCTTATTTGCTTTACATTATTTAACTGAAGCAGTTGCTGTCACTTTGACTTGAAAAAGTTGCAGAAGTTGTTATGATTGCTGGGCATTAAATATGAACTAAAAGAACATGCAGTGAAGGGAATAGCTTAGTAAAACTCAGGTTTTTTTCATATATATATATATATATATATATATATAAATCCTTTGAATTTGAGGGTCACATCAAAAAAGAGTTTTCTGAACTCAGAGCTGAAAGAAGAAATTGGTTCTGACTGACACTGGTTGAAAACATTCCATTTTAATGATTTTATGACAAGTTAAATCTCTGCAAAAATGAAATTCTCATCCAGAAAGCAGCTTGTCAGCTGGACTGATGTGAATCTACAATATACAGATTTTTCACTTTGGAGCAGCCTTCCAATTATGATATCACAGACTGCATATTCATAAGTCACTCCAGCACTGGTCACATTTAGACTTCTTAAGCTGCCTAGTTTTCTGCAGCTTGACAAACTCAATAAATATATTGCAAAGGTGAAAATAATATGTTATTTTGGTATCTTTTAAGTAAAGTTTGTATTTTTTCCAAGGAAGCTCAATGGAGGCTTTTCAAAATTATTTCTTTTGAAATGAAAACACTCCACTGAATTAGAATTACCTTTTTGTAGTTAGCTCTAGTTATGGTTCCAATGGACAATGGGGCCATTTTGCCATATTCATCTAAGCAAGGAGTTGTGTTTGACTTTCTCATGGGTAGATACATCTAACAAGAGGTCAGTGTATTCCTCTAGTGCTGCAAAACTGGTGCTGACAGTGATAAAAAATCATTGGCATTGCAGAAAGAATAATGATGAGCTATGACACCAAAACTGAAACAGTTAAACAGTGTTACTTTCCAGATTCCTGACTATGTAAATACTTCTGAGGAGAGGGATGTTAATCCTATTAGAATTAAAGCGAAATTAATCCTAATTAAAAATTTTATTGCAAAACTGAAGTACAAATGGAGGATGTACTTTCCCTTACATATCTTTTTGTAGCATAAGATTGTTTCGGAATTTTGTAAGAGATAAGGAGATGTTTGAGATTGGGCTGCATTGAATTTTTTTTGCAGAATGGAAATTTTTAACATGCTGCCCTTTTCTAGGCACCTTGTAACTTGGCAAAAATAACCTGATAAATGTGTACATTTGTTCATGTAAAAAGTATCAATAAAATCATTGAAATATCTTGACATAAATACAGAAAGTAAATATGGCATTTTTTCCAAACTACACTCATGGTAGATACTGCAGTTGGCTAAAACAGTTATTCACCAAATTTTATCAAATTAATTGTGAGTTAACTGTGAGTGTTCCTAATAAAGCTTTAAAATAATTATAGTTGTTGTGCCAGCAATTAATAAGAAAATGTGGAATAATATTAATGTATTCACATCATAGGGAATGCAGGCTACTTTATTGTTTAAAATACACTGCCTTGATCTGAAATTTGTATTGATTGAAAAATTAGTTTGGTAAACCTTGATTTAGGGGATTTGATTTAGGGGAAATCAAATCAATGGAAATTCTAGTGTGCTGTAAGTGCCTGATTGTTCTAGTACAGAAATGTTGTTCTGTTCATACTGAAACAATATGTAGCTTAGAGGTGGAAAATACTGTACAGTTAAAAAGGTTGTCTTTTCTATACTGAGAGAGCAAACCAAGATCTTAGTTTATGAGACACACACTACATCTGTATTCAGAAGTGGTGTTTGTTTCTTAGAGCAATTGTGTATTGCTTAAAAATGTATGCTGTGCTGAAGTTATGATATAATGCTTTATTTAAGTCCTAATTTCAAATTTCTCTGTGAAGTTAATTTTAAAAATCTATGGTGTTAGAAATACCAGAGATAACTGCTGACCACCCAGAAGTTCAAGCCATAGTAGAAGGAGCCATGAAAAGTGTGTCATTCTCTGAAGATGCAATGTCATCTCAAATATATGCTGAAGCACTGGAGGAAGCTATTGCAGGGGTGAGACTACAAGTACTATACAGCAAAGTACTTTTTTCCTAAGAGGAACTTCTAACACTTTATGCATTATCCATATATGTTCTTAGTAATTCCATTTGAGAGATCAGTTTTATTTATATCACATAGCTCAAAAGCTTACATAGGGTTGAGGAGACACTGAGGAAGAGCATGAAAGGCAAATCTAATGAGGACTATTTTACAGTCCTTTATATATAACGAAAATATGTGTGTACATGTGTGTATATATTTCACACACTTATACAGAAATTATTTCTGTCTTGCAAATTACCTGAGCTACAAATTGTTAATGGCTGGGAGAATTATCTGACAGATCATTGTCTGCTTGCTCAGTTCTTATATTTGTAGTCATTATCAAAGAACTGAACATCAGATATAAGAGTTTGAAAATAATTGTTTATGAAGATTTATCCAAGAATCTTGAAATGTTTTGAATTTGTTCAATGGTATGTAACTATTGAAACTGGAGTGTAAATTCTTTATAGGCAAGCTTTACATTAGTCTCTTCTGTTTAAAATGTTTTTCATTTCATTCAGACATATATAAAGTTATAAATGTCTTACTTTTTATTGACCTGAAATGACAATGAGGAAAAACCATAGCATTTAGAAAGTAATTTTGTATTGTGCAGTCTTTTTTTTGTACAGTTCACTTAAGTCTTTTTATATTCCTGAATGTGACATTTTCTAACAGCTTATGAAGACGAACAAAGACAGGTTTCCTGGTGCTTCAGAAAAAGGAGGGTGGGTAGTGGATAACTACCCTCTGTCAATAGAACACTGGTCAGCTTTATCAGAGAAAGGACTCCTACCTGACACTGTTGTCTGTCTGAAGGATACACAAAAAGATGGTTAGTAAATGCACCCTAATGCAACTTTATATTTTCTTTCAATATTTCTGTGTTGATATCTGCATATAAAACATACTTGTGAGAAAAACTAGTAGTTATGTCCCATTCATAAAGCTTCAGGGGTCTGGAGAATGAATCATCCAGTGTATCAACAAGAGTACCACAATTTCTTACACTTTGGAGTTAGGGAATTGCACAGAATTTAAAAGAGGAATACTTTGTTATAACAGCAAAGATTCCTTCAATTTTAAATCAGTTTTGATTTTTCTCCTATTTACAACCAGCAGGAAATACCAGCAGACTCTTGTAGCATCAGACTTTTGTATTCTTTGGCTGGCTGGCTGGCCACCAGCAGTGTGGCTGTTGGTCAAAGTGCTCTACCTTGTTTTTCCCATTTGCAAAATCAGAGGTATGAAATTTTTCAGCTTGAGAGAAAATGCAAGGGGAAAATACTTGTATGCAGGGGTATCCTGTTCTCCATTATGGGATCAAAAATAAACCCCAGTAACTTCCTACCCAGATGGATACCATGGCTTAGTGTCCATGAATTCAAAGTAAGGCATCTTTACTTTATTCTTTCCAGCCAAAAGGAAGACTGGCACTAGGCATCAATAACTGAACACATTCATGAACTGTTAAAAGTTTATCTGTCAAATCATGTCTTCATTAATCATATTTGCTTGATTCATACCACACCACAAATTTAATTGACCTTTGACAATGTTTGATCATTACCTGTTCCACCCAGTCCATTATCAAAAAATCTTTCAGTGGCAGAAACTTCCATTGAAGAAAGGCATGATGGGTCTATTCACATATAGTTCAAGAAAACTCATTAGGTGCCCAGCATTGGAATCAGTTCAGAGAACTTTTCAAACCCTTGTCCCTGCAAATAAAAATCGACCTGAAAAAATCAAGGTTACACAGTTTACTCAGAACAGATTTCTTATTTAAAAAAAACCCCAGCTTTTCAGAAGTATGTCAGCTGATCAGCAAATCATCCTCACACCTCAGGAACAGTACCTAAACTACTTAGTCCCACAGCTTTGTGAAATTTTGTAACTAAAAATGTTTCAGTGTGGCCAGACCTCATACATAGACTAAACACTGGCTGAACATTTCTATGAGAAAGTCCTAGATCCAGTGTTTGTCAGAAAACCATATTTGCAGAAGCTGTCATTCAAGACTTCAAACACTTTTGGAAAGAACCTAGGGGCAAATTGCATTTCCATGCCTCATCTTTGCTTCCAGCCATTCCAAGCTTATTGAAATGTTCATGAACCTAGTTTCTGGGACACAGTGCATTGTCCTTTCACACAACCACAAAAAGCATCTCCTTCCTGTAGCTGGCATATGGTAATGAAATGTCAATACTGTGTGCTAAATAATAAACATCAGGAGTCTGCCTCTAGCCTGTACTGCAGGGAGAGCTCTGAGCTGGGAGAGAATTATATTAAATTTCTCTCTTCGTTTCTCAAAATTTAACAAATTAGTGAATTAGTTGGATAGAAGAAGTGGGAGAGATGCTTTCAGAATTATATTAAATTTCTCTTCACTTCTCAAAATTTAACAAATTAGTGAATTAGTTGGATAGAAGAAAAGGTTGTCTCAGTTCTGGTTGGTAACTGCTCCTTTTCTTTTTTATTCTTTTTTATTTTTTATTTTGTGAAGGGAAGAATATGGGAATTCATAGCAGAGGCTTTCAAATTAGAGCCTCTCTAGAGCCTTCCTGTTATGTGCTTCCTTCCTGCAGTATACACCCCTCTGTCATTTCCACTAGTACTAGTACCTAGCTCTGAATTACTTGCTGTAATCTGAACAACCTGTTTTATACTCTTGCTAGTATAAAAATTTAGCTAAAAAATGCAGAGTTTTGCTTATGCATATATTTCCTTGAATTTAGCTATTTTGTTTCACTTTATTATTTTTATTTGCACAATTGTGTTGACTCTTTACTTGATTCCCACTCGTTTCTGTCATCTAAGTAATCATGTAGTTGTGAAGTTTGCATTTTCACAGCAATCACTTTAGTTTTATACAGATGCATTAAAGTCATTACTGTCATGTGATTGTGCTGCAGGAGCCTGTATACTACGCAGAGCATACCTAGCAAGTAAGAATGAAAATAAGTCTAAGATTTTGGAAAGACCAACAGATGAAGCCTTAGAAAAGAAAGAAGATGATGCAAGGTAAAATATTCCAAATATTTGAATGTATAAAATGAGCACAAGAAAATTCTAGCCTCACTTTGTGTTAAAGGTATCAGTGCATTTATCACACAAATTAACTAAAGCAGTACACTAAGACTAGTTATCATAGATGGGAAATAATCCAATATCTGTTGTCTTTGAGGCATATTACATTTATATCAGTACATATAGTGGCAGTAAAATCTCCTTCTGAATGCTTTTTCATTAGCCTTTCATTAATCCAACCTTTTAATGCAATGAGACAAGAAAATTTTAGATAGTAAAATACATATGATTTTTATTTTTTACAATCAAAATTATATTTCCACATCTTTACATTTAATATATCTGCAACTGGCTTTTGTAATATTTGTAATGGTCTTAAGAGAAATAAACTTTTATTTACAGAGGAGGAATGGAAGAAGCACTGACATCAGAGGAAGATCAGTCTTCAGATCCTGCTGAGGAGAAAGGTGTGTATCATTTGACTTCCGATATAATTATGTGTTTCAATCATTTAGTGGTTTGATTTTCCAGTTTTGATTTCCTTTTTTACATTCAGCAACTAGAAAAATGACTTTTGGTTACTCTCTTCACTGGTTACCCTCTTCACACATTTCTTTGTGTCATTCCTCATGGATGTTACAGAATAGAGATGGTTTCCATTAAATCAGCCAGCACTGTTGCAGTTTTCAGTAAATCCAAAGGATGGGATTCTATCTCCTCTAGTAACTTTTCTATGTGGATTATTAACTGTCTTGAAACTACTCATCAAAAAATCTCTAGCTCTTTAAAAGGTACAAAGCATTTCTGGAACTTAGTCAATAGTTAATGAGAAAATCACAAAACTGTCTGATTTTTCTGGTCTTCCTCCAGTGAGCTCAACCTGAAGTAATTAAAAGGGAATGGAAATGAGTTCAGCAGTGGCCCTCTTAACATGCATTGGGAATTGCTCAATCTGATAGCAATACACATTATGAATTGCTGAATCCAGAAGCCCAGCAGGGGTGAGGCTGTGGCAGCTCTGTGTCCCCAGGACCACGCAACGAGTCTGAGCATGTATTCCCATTTCCCCTTTCATCCTCTTTTTACTCTATTATCCGTGCTAGTTCCTCTCCAATCCACTTTGATCCTTCCTTCTCCTTGCCTTCTCAGAAAAGCTTCCTAATATTATAAATCTCCCACAATCCCAAACTGCTTTTCCCCTAATGAATCTCATGCCCTGTAGGCAGTAATACGCCTCAGACAGAGAGCTTCTTGAGGTGACCCATCTCAGTAGATTTCACACCCAGACAATGCCTTCATCATCATCTTCTAATGGCCCTGAGGAGTGTCAAGTCAAGGTTATATTTGTTGTGATTAGGTTTTGGGGGTTCAGCTATCTGTCATTGTTTCTCCCCTCCTTTGTGCTTATGGAGATTAGTCTTTAACAGTGTAAATTAACACCATAAAAACTAATGGAATTCTGTGTATTACATGAGGCTTGCCCTCTGGTAACAACATAAATAAAACATTTTGGGTAAAGGTGTTCTTATTTGTTGCTTTCTATATTGACAGAACCACATATTTTTTTGTTTCCTGTAAAGACCCTACTTTATATCAGAATTATGTTATACTTAATTTCCAGCAGAGAAAATAGAATTGTCCTGGGCAGAAGTGAATAGTCTGTGAGGAGTGAGATTTTTGCAGCAGACCAGCTGTCATAAATAGGCTGGATTTTTGCACCTCAGATTCTGTCAGTTGAATTGAGGCTTAGAGTTAATTCCAGTTAGTTTCAATGATTTGAGCCTCAATAGTCCAAAAAGCTGCAGGATTTTACTTCCGTCTTAGCCTTCTTTAATCACTGCCCAGTTTCTTAGAAAAATGTTTTTGTCTGATTTGGATCAGCTGTCACAATAAATTACCATGCATAAATATCTGTCTCTATATTATGAACTAGGTTGGGGACTTTGGAGTATTTTCTTTCTCTGCTATACAGTCTCAAGATTTCCCATTCATAGCCTAAATTATCACCCAAGGCCTGGAGATGAATTCCGACTTTCATTTTTTCTCATCAAGGATCTAGACTGCTACTGCCATTTTTCTTTCAAACACAATATACTGGTTTCTATACAAAATTACTGTGGCCAAGCTTAAGTTCTGTATTACCAGTATGTCTCACGTACATTCTCTTTCCTGACCTAGTCTGGCATTTATTTTACATATATATTTTAACAAGGCCTAAGTTGTAAAGGTAGTATAAGATAGACTGAATAAGATAGCATGCTTTTAAATTTTAATGAGGTAATATCTCACCTACTCTGAAAAAAATATTGTAGCTTTCTAGGGTTCTTTAAATTGCATGTAAGCTTTATAAAAAAATCCACATTATAACTTTTATAGTTTCTAATAAAATACATAGCTTTTCTCCAAAGTGAATAAATCCTATAGCATTATATATAAAGGCTTCTACAAAGATATTTTGTCATCCTCATCTCAAATAACAAAGTTCATGGTAGTTTGGAATATCTAACTAATGTTGATCTGAGCGCATCAAAACAACATTTAATGATGATAGACGTAATAATGTCATGTGGTCTTAAGACATGTTAAGTCCTTGTTCAGAGAAAATCATGTTTTCCTATGCCTACATTTTATTTCAATAATCAAACCCTGACTCACCAAAACACTTCAGTCATGCTGCTCTTAGCCTGACATCGTTTCATTTCACATGTAGTGCCATCAACACATTGACTGCAGCTTTTCTCCCATGTGACATGTCTTTGCAGCAATATAGACAAATGTTCACAGTTCACATGTTTCCAGTTTGTTGGGGTTTTATAATATATAGCAGTTATGATATAAAAAACGATAGCTCAGAAAAAATACTCCAGAGCCCAAATCCTACTCTTTTGGTCTCTCATATATGGTATCCTATGGGAATGGCTCAAATCTGCACCAGGAGAGGCTTAAATTTAGCATCAGGAAGTGTTTCTTTACTGAGAAGGTGGTAAAACACCAGAACAGGATTCCTAGAGATGTGAGTGATACCCCAAACCATTTAAGAAATATTTAGGAAATGCCACTAATAACATTCTTTAACTTTTGGTCAGCCCTCAATTGCTCAGTTGATGAGGAGTAGATGATCATTGGAGGTCCCTTCCAAATAGAATAGTTCTGTTCTATTCTATTCTATTCTATTCTATTCCATTCCATCCATTCCATTCCATTCCATTCTATATAAGTAGAAGCATATTTTAATAATCAGAAATTTTGTCATGTCAGTGGAATCTGGGATTACTTCAGCACTGAACATATTCAAGTTTATATTATTGTCTGTGTTTAAAAAATGGTTTCAGCAATGAACAAGGTACTTACACATGTCTTAATGAGAGTAAAAGTAACTGGAGAAGGAGACTTCATGTACATCTAACAAATGTATTTAAGTGAGCTAAGAAGCTAAGTTCAATGCTGAAATGTCTGCTAAAGATATAGAAATCAATTTATGTGGTAACTCTTGCTTGTAATGTCTCACTGAAAATTATAGCCTCGTATATTTTTTTCATGTCCTTTGACACAATTATTCTGAGGGTTTTTTTTAGGATTTTCTTACTTTATTTAAGCATTTTTGCAGAAGCTTTGCATGAGTATGATTGTATTTATACTAGGAGACAGCTATATCAATTCATGAAACTATATTTCAGTTGTTGTAGATGAGTTCTCAGCTTCAAGCAAGTAATTTGCAATCACTGTGGGTTCACTCCAATCTTCCTGAAGTAATACTTGGCATATTCTTTTCTTGCCACATTTCTGCCAGAGATTACTTCCTTTCTATAGCAAACTCAACTGGAGCACACATGCTTATGCCTCAGTAGCTCAGGCTGGTGTGTTTGTACAACCCCATCTTCACTGATGTCTCTTCTGCTGCTCTTGCTATTTGCTAAGAAGGTTTTGGCAAAAATAAATCAGTGGCTGGGCTCATAATTCCAGATGTCACCTCTTATGCTTGTGCTTTCACAGCTGTTAAGATCGGTATTAATTATAAACTCTTTAATATTGATTCCCAACTCTTTAATATTGATCTTCTTTCTCGTTACAGATGGTAGAGAGTAGCCTTCTCTTAGGCTTTTATTCTATTTTCTTGCTTTTTTATTTTTATCATCACGTTAAATTCAGTAAGATATTTGAAACAACAACAGCAAAAAATAATTAAACCTGTTCATGTTAGTGCATTTCCTATTTAGTCCTTGAAGATAAATACTTTTTGGAATTAATTGTAATTATAACATTTACCAGGCAGATGATGTGTGCTCAGTCCTACAGCGTCTAAATATATTTCCTTTGTTTTTCTTGACTGACTTGCATCCTGGTTTGTGCTTTCCCCTACCTTTAACTGGAGGCTTTTCAGAGAGAGAGTTTGGACAAGGACAGTTATTAAAATGGAGATGAGTGATTGCAAATTACTTGTACAGCAAACTTCAAAGCAAGCTCTAGTCATATTACCTTCACAGTTTGTTCAGTGTGTGAGCAAAGCTACATTATCTTCAAAGCTACTTTCTGCTGTCCTTCATAAATCAGATGTGATAATTGAATTTTAATACCTGTAATCCCAGCATTTTAGGCAGAGAAATTTCAAAATTCAAAAACCAGAAAGATTAAGAACAACTTCCTCAATTAAATCCCAAATACCTTCAGTTCTTAAATTCTTTTAGTCTCTCATTCAGATAAATAAAGACTAAGGAATATTGGTGGAGAACAACTATGCAATGTTTTGCAGAAGAAAAAAGAACGAGAGCTTTAGATTTTAAAATATACATTTTAGCTTTTATCTGCTAGAATTTTTAAAATATTTTAAAGAACAAACCAGAAAAAAATAAAATAGAAACCATTTTATTTTAATAGAAAGTTGTTAAATATACATATTTTTATGCATTAGAACCAACTTTATCTGTAAACCAAAGTTGTCTTTCCAATTAAAAAAATCAGTACATACAATATAAGTTTGTCTATTGAGCACATTTCACTGTGACATGCTGAAGATTATTTGGCAGTATGTATTTATAAGAAATGAAAAGTCTTTATAAACAAACTACAGTCTGTTTCAAAAAGGCAAGTGAAAATACATTCATAATGAAATACAGATCAGTTCCAAGAAATGGAAAGTGTCGCTGTTATGGTATATTTTGCCTTTCTGTTTATTTTGCTAGTTAAGCTCTAATAAAGAAGACATGCTGGCTTCTGGTGTGTCTGTGTCAGCTTTAGCAGTGTTTCAATGAGGAGAAAAGAAGGACTTTTTCATCTTTTTTGATATTGCATATGGACTGAGAGAAGAATAAGTCACAGATACCAGGATATTAAAGGCTCTCTTTCCCCAACAATTCACTTAGAGAATGTGGGGGCAGAAAGCCTTCTAGGATTATTTGTCACTATGGTAACGATGCTCAGTAAAAGCACAGAACATGCAGAACAAAAGAATACGAGAAATTGGCATATAGGCATTCCCTACAAAAGCCCAAGATGTAAGGCTGGGGAAGATTGTTTCCTATCACCATTGTGATAAGAAAATTAAATTAAGAACAGTACTGTTAGGTAGAAGGCCATCTCCTTGGAGAGAAAGTTGTTTGCATTTTTATAGAATTTATTTTTAAACCACTGCTGTCTTTTAATGTATTTTTCTTGACTATATTTTTAATTTTTAAAAGCTATCTTCTCACCATAAATGAAGTTGCCAAGCAGAGTTATTATAATTTATATCTAATGGCAAAGGTACAGCTGCCTTACTTGGTCCCTGGTGAGACAAACTAAATGTCAGGGAGACAACATTTTTGTCATAATAAGGTTCAAATACCTGAACCAAAACCAAATGAGGTTTGGGTTGTCTGATTTTTGTTCTGTCTCTTTTCACTGGGAATGTAAACATCTTTCCAGGGGAAAATTTCTCCAGTTCACTTAGACCGGGGTAATCTATTTGAAGGTTCTATAAGTATGCAATAATAGCTGCTGGATATGTTTCCTTAAGTAACAAAACCTTCTGGATAGAGGTATTCTGTTGAAATTATGTGTCTAAAGTAGCAAAACAAAGCTGGAACACATGCTGGTCAATCTTTTGCTAAATATGGTCTGTCAGGAAAAGTAACATGAATTGTAAGTGCATTTGAGATAAAGGTCATGGGAACTACTCTATTAAGTGGATTCATTGCCATGTTCAATATTCCGTCTCAGATGATGCCAAATATTCATTTAAATCTCTCGTTCTGCTTGTATATTTCCAAAGTGTCATGACCTACTGAGAACTGAGAGGTTTTTAAAGGGTTGGACTGTAACATGATCTGTTGAAAGCCAGATCCAGCCAGCCCTCATCCCACATGTGCTACTGCTGTGGGTAGGACTGTGGTTCACAAGGCAGCACATGTGATTTCTGCAGTGTGACTGTGCCAGGGAAGACATGTGCCAGCAGCAGTTAGTGTAACCCAGTTATTAATGTATTCTTTCCCTCTTTTCTTAAAATCTGTGTTCCTGAGGGAGTCATCATTACATACTGCATCAGAGCTGCCCAAATGCAAGCAGGTTTTACCTGGTTAAATCTCTGTCTCATTTGGAATTTATCACTGCAGAATGCAATATAATTAATGGCATCATTTGCACGACATCTTTTAATATACATGAAAAGGTATATTTATGTTACTATTTAGAATCATGGTAAGAGGCAAAAATGTCATTGCAGGGTATATATAATGACATATATAGAATTAATGCCCAGTTTAGAAAAATGCAAATGTTTGTAAGCCTTTTCAAGGGAAAACAATATTTCTAATTCAAGATCAAACTATTTGAAATCTGCAAGGTGTCTCTCTTTAATGATATTCCCTTTTGCACTTTGATTTACGTTTAGACTAATAATCAAATAAGAGGAAGGTTAGCCACTAAGGTGTCAAATAGTTGTGTTGTTCAAAACTAAAAAAAAAGGGGGAGATGTATTAAGTATTGGTCATTATAAAAGACCACAAAAGTACTTGTTAAAATGCTTATTTGTTAATAGTTTTGCAGTTTACCTTGACTGTGCAATGGTATTGCTGGAGCAGGGGCTGACAGCCCTGAGGGCTGACAGGGGGTCCTAGGCTGTGGGCAAGTGGGGGTCCCTGAGCCAGCACATGAGTTGCTATAGAGAGCCCAACTTGCTTCAAAGCTCAGTTAATCATGGATATCATTCAGGTAAATGGTGGTAGTGAGAGAATGAAAGCTTCAATGTCAAAAGTAGAAGAATATAATTGTTAAAAGCATATAAATATTTTGAAATGTAGCCTATTTCTAGAGAGCTACACATTGTGACACAGATCCTTAAGAAGATGTAGACAATGCAGTGCCCAAAACTCCCACACTACCTCTAAAGGGCCTGATTTCATGTATGGACTAAAGGGTTGTAGAAATAGGCATAAGTAGCAAACTAGCAAGGGACCGACCTTAGTGGGCCATGAAGGAATTTCAAAAGAGGGTGTGTTAGATATGGTCCTTGTTCTGAAGGCACTCACATATCCCAGCTGATATTGGCACTTGGAGGTGATGCTTTAGTTGGTAGAATATTACACAAGAATTTGGCAGCATCTTTACTCTGACGATTACAATTTGATCTGTTTCTTGCCAAATCTTACTGGTACCTAATCACTGAAACCCTGATACATTGTACACGTTTTGCCTTTTGGCTCTGTTTTGGAAAATTAAATTAGTCATTTGCAAATTTCTTCAACAGTCCACAAGAGGAGATTGAGAGATACTTGGTTCTGGGAGGAAATACATATTCTTAATGAAGAAAATTGTAACAGGGCAATCTAACTCTTCATAAGCCAGAAAAATTGTTTGGATTTTTCAGGGACAAATTCAAAATGAATGTTACAGTGCTGCAATTTGACAGAGTGAGCATTGGCCTGCTTAATGCCAGAGAGTGACCATAAAGCATTGGGGTTTTAATGTTTTGTATTTTTGAGAAAGTAGTCAAAGCTTTTTACATACAAGGTATTACGAAAGACTTTCATTTTTAGTAATACCTCTGCTTTGTTCATGTAGGAAGTTACATAAGGAAGAACAGTAGCAATGGTCCTTTTTATGTAAAAAATCAGTTGAAGTTCATTGGAATAGGCTGAGCGTGTTGTTACTTGTGTCAAAATCTGTTCATGCTCTTTCAAACTAAAAACAAGACAGGAACAACAAGAGAAGGGGAAAATTTTGGAGAAATAGAGAATAATTTCATTCACTGATACGTTTTTTTCTTGTATCTTCATTTCTGGCAAGAAAAAAACACAGCATATGCTGTAAGTCCCAGCAAACTTGGAGTAATATCAGATCATTTAACTCACTGTTCTCAACTGCTTTTCTGTCTTTTAGCTGACATCATTTATTAACAGAACACAAAAGAAAAATTACAAGAAAAAAAGACAATCAGAGTTGAAAATTATATAAGTGCAGAGAATGGGAACAGAAGCAACAACACCACATTGCTGCTGCCAGTGACAAGGTCTTTATGGTGTCATGTAGCCACTTGGGTATCATCATCAAGCTGAGATAGGACTTTGTCTCAGGATTTTCAGGGTCTAACAACATATGAATGGATAGTAATTGCAGCCCTATCTAGCTCCTAATTGGAACCTTTTTTAATGTGTCAATATCAAGTTTTTAATTACATATCTGTTGTCAATATCAAGTTTTAAATTCAACATCAGCTGTCAATATCAAGTTCTTAATTCCATCTGTCTTCTTCAGCAAGAAATTGTGGTGGAAGAAACTAACCCCTTGTTTATTTGCTCACAGAGTATGACAACACATTTGGTATGGTTTTGTCATGTTTACAATGTATACTACCTGTGACTTTCTTATTTATATTAATGCATCCTTTCAGTCTCTAAATTCTGTCAGCTTTCTGTGAGACAGTGTTAGGAAACATGCTTGGACTGATCTTAAACAACAGACGCTACAAATTTCTGCATGTTCCTTAAGAGATTAAAGTATTCTTTTTTTCTTAATTACTAAACAAGTGATTGTATGCAGACATGGCTTCATTAAAGCCAGAATTTCCTGTGAGAGTTTCCCAGTTCCAGTATTTACAGAGGGAAGTCATGATAAGATTATTTACATTATTTTCATTTATTTGTTCATTCAAATTCTTCCCATACTAGCATAAGGCATGACTATATGGAGAGTCTGTTAAAAGCTGTTCATCATTGAACCATAATTTTTAGATTAATGTATTCTGTATTGTATTTCTTTGCAGAAAGAGTCATATTTCTTTTGAGTGCTGATTTAAATAACCATATACAAATGTATTTCAGCAATTTGACCTCATTTATTTTCCTGAAAAAGCCTCAGTTTATAGAGTATCAACATAATTAACTATGAGTTTACAAAGTGTCTTTGTAAACTACTAATATAATAATTCATAATTATGGGGAGGAAGAAGCATTAAAAAGTATACCACCACATTTTAGCAATATAAAAATAGTCCTAAAGGAGAATGATGGTTTTTAAATGTAAAAAATTTTAGAGGAGCATTGTCTATTTTACATTATTTGATTTTCAGAAATCATGCAACCTGAGTTTGCAGAGGATGGTTTTCCAGATACAGAAGAAATGAAAACAATTAAAATGAAGATTGACCTTTTCATGAATGATTGGGAAAATGTGGAATCAGAAATCAGGCAGTCATCTCAAATTCAGGTGGTTGTTTTAGAGATTGCTGAGCAAACACCAGAAAGTCTGCTTAATCAAACTGTGCTGGTTATGGAAAGTAAGTAATACTGTTTATGTAATTATTATCACTTGAACTATCAAGAGGGATTTTGGATAGCTCAAGCGACAAGCAAATTAGGGAGTGGGTTATACTCAGTTTGATATTGCTAATACAAAGAGGGTCATACTGTGTTCTCTGAGTCAGCTGAAAAGCATAGTAGCAGCCTTTCAGACATCTAAGAGTGGGGGAAATATATATATTTGAAATAGATATATTATATGGCTATGCAAATAGGTGCATAATAGCTCACTAAACATTCTGATAGCATATTTCCACAGTTACTTGTTCTATTTGTGTATGCCAGGATACTGGTTTGAGAAATGGACAGATAGTGAAGGTTCACTAATGTGTAATATTTATTGGGTTAGTGAGGCTTTCAGGGTGTGTAATAATCTAACCTAACCACCTGCACAGACTGTACTTCAAAACTGAATTTTATATTTTTTATTTTAAAATCAATATTTATTTGGCAAATTGCATTTCTTCATTTGTGTGGTCTTGCAGAATTTTGAGCACTGGATAAATAATACTACATTTTTCCTATTATTACTACAAATCAAGTGTTTTATTAACCAAAACATCTATTGTTCTGGCTCTATAATAAACTGAAATTTGAGTGATGGTTCTTCCCAATAAGTAACAGGAAAAAAAACTTGGCAAACAGTAATGGTACTATCTGCATGTGTATGTGTAATACTTTTGTAATACAAGTTCCTATTGAAAATACATTTTACTTCAACTAAAAACAACCTGTAGAATTTCCATTTTTGCAGGAGGCAATATACTAATTTCCACATCTAGGGAGAGCATTTTGTTCTGTGAGTAGAAGAAATGCAAGATATAGTTGGCAATATTTTCTTCCATGTATGTGCTTACTGTCATGGACAAAGAGAATATATTCTGGTATATCCAAAGACTAACTATTGAAACAAAAAAACCCCAACCTTTTCAGAACCTTTTAAATATTATGGCTGGGAATTATCTGATGAAGACTTAGAGGAGGAAGAACAAGATCTGGCTGCTGAAGCGGAAAATGAGCAAGTAGAAGAGGAAGAAGAAGGTGAAGAAGAGGAAAAGGAAGGGGAAGAAGGGGAAGAAGAGGAAGAAGTAAGCATGCCAGTTTTTATCTATTTATGCTTTTATTATAACTGCTTTATTTTGAGTTTGAACATAACCTCAGAGAAGACAGATTTTGCTTGATCCTGATGGGGTTTTTTTGATCCAGTTGAAGCCTTCTTACTGAATAATTATTAGTATGTACTTCAAGAACACTTTCACTATATTTCTGTGTTGTGGCCAATAGTAGTTTTAGTACAGCAAGAAGCTCATCCCTATGCTGATAGAGAGAATGACTGTACTTAGTTTTGCCAGATGGCAAGGAGGGGTTTTATTAAAGAAACAAATGTGAACTTTGATTTCTGTCAGCTAACAATGATTCCATGAGCCATCATGTAAACATCAGAAGATGCAGAGTCCTGTTCCATTTCAGCTATTGACAATTTTCACACTTTAATGAAATTAGAGGTCTAGCTTTGCCTTTCTATTTTCATCCTGTATTGGAAGATTCCCATCCTCAAATATAACAGTACAGGATATCTACAGACTGAGAGCAGCATTGAATATATTTTTTAGAAATTAACTTTACTGGATAACTAATCTGTCTTCATAACACCAGCTCTCACTGTATTTTCTGAAGAAGTCTACATTTAAACAGACTGGTTTCAAGAACACAATAGCAAAAGATTTTATCATAGATACTTCTACCTTAATTTTTGTCCTCAATGGCTAACTATGATATTCTTGATATTTTTAATTTAATTCTTTTCTCAGTAATTCCCTTGGACAATTTGTTTTCTGACTCAGAATCTAAAAAGTGTGTATTTTCATAGACTTATTTTCAGCATGCAAATTCTTCTGAGAATACCATCCTAATTCAATCGTCATATTTGGCTTTATTTAATCTGATCTACTTAATCTAAGTAAACTCCTGAATTCTAAGAATTATTTACAATTTTCTTATTTTCAGGATGAAGAAACAATTAAGCAAAAGAAAAGGCATATGGGAGACACAAAACACTTTTGTCCAGTCAGTCTGAAAGAGAACTTTGTCCTCCACCCTGGACTTCAGGAACATGCAGCTAAATATAAAGAAAAGATTTATTACTTTTCAACTTCTGAGTACAGAGATAAATTTTTGAAGAACCCTGAGGAGTATGTGGCTCACAATGAACCACTACAAGTGAGAATCTTAAAAATTATTTAAAGCAGATAATAGCAGATTAACTACTTTACATTTCCTTTTAGATTTGTTTATCATGGCTGATTTTTTTTTAAGTAACAACATATTAGGCAAGTCCTTGAAGCAAATAAAACCCATGGCTTCCCTAGTGATTTTTAATGTAAATTTGAATTAACACATTGAATTAATGATGCAAATATGGCAGAAAAGAGAGGAAGATTATAAAGGCTTGCAATAATCTTAAAATGTGTTTAAAAAGTGACACATATTGGGGTTTTTTGTAACTTGAAAAAGGGTAAAAGAACAGAAGATTTACCAGACTTGTCTAATGAAGTTTCATTTTTACCTGCTGATAGTAGGGTAGTAGATTTGTTTGGTGTTTCCAGAGAGCAAGTAGTTTAGTTAGAACAGCAATAGAAAATCTGGGAATATTAAAATACAAAAGTATGTAACCGTTTTTTCTGGATTTCTTAATAATGATATTTTTGAAGTGAAAAACAGTAGGGGGTGTGTGCACTGTATGATCCAAAATGTTACAGAATATTCCGTTTCTTTCCTATAGGCTCCTCCTTTACGGGTGTGTTTACTTGGGATTCATGGAGCAGGTAAAACTACTTGTGCACGAGAGATAACAGATAAATTAGGCATTTTCCATATTCAGTTTGAAGAATATCTACAGGAATTGATTTTACCCAAAACTAAAAGGAAAGTTGGGCCCTCTTTTGATGAAGATCATGAAGATGACAATAAAATACCAGAGGAACTGGAAGACTTCTCTCAGACCATAACTGAAATTGAAACAGAAAAAACCAAACAGGTAATATTTTATACATCCATACACAAAATAACCATTTTCTGGCCAAAATAGGAATTTCATATAAAATTATAAAAATTGTAAAATTATGTTAAATTAAATACTTGATGAAATTTGGAAATAATATTTCATGACAACATTTTATAAATATCACAAGCATCCCTCAAAACATTTTCAAGAGTTATTTACAGATTTTTTATAAATATTAGAGATAGATGCTAAATGCCTAATGGAAGACCACCTGAGGGGAAAAAAGGGTGGAGGTCAGAATAATAATGGGAAGGCATGGTTTCCTTTAACTGTTTATAATATGCAGATTCAGTCTAGTGCATGTGTTCCAAGTGCACAGGACTTTAAAAATGTTCCCCAGCTGTGCTCTTTGCATTCACTTGGAGCAAAAGAATAGAATGCGTCTACCAACCCTTTGATCTGATCATCCCTCATAAAAAATCAGAAATAGTCATTGTTAGTAACAGGGTAAGCTAGTATTTTTTTAATGCAATAGGTTTCTTAACTTGGATTTTAGTGTTTCTTTGCCTATTGGCAGCAGTTTCAAACCAGAAAAATAAAGCAACTTTTGGGTAGCATAAAATATACCTTGTAGCTTAACTAAAAAAACTGTTTCAAATAGCTGTATGTTCATGATACTGGTAGAATAATTAATGAATTACAATTTTCAGCAAATTAGTGCTTTTTGTTAATCAGGTTGACTACTAGCTTAAAATCGTTATAAATGCACATTCTAAACTCTATCTCTTACAGGATACAATTTCTCTGAAGAAGAAACTTTAACATAACTGCTTATTGGGGAGAGTATTTTATTAGGCAGCGATCTGTTGGGAGAAAAAAAAATCCACTAAGTTTTAATGCAAATAAATTCTTTAGATAGCAATGGATATGATAAAAGCCATTAATTATGTGGAGAAGTCTCACCACAGGTACACAGATATGAATCTTTAAAAAATGTGTAGTGAAAAACTGAAAATCTGTCTCTCACCCAAAAGAAATAAGGATTTATCCAACACTCAAAGATTCAGGAAGAAATGTATTTCTGCATCACATTTTAAGAGCCTTTTTTTTAGTGTGTGCTCCTGATATCTGCCAAGTTCCCTCAAGTTACTAGTCATCAAAGATCTTCAGACACTTCCTACTACAGGATTTAAGGAAGGAGGCAGGAGAGGCAGCAGGCTACAGAGGAGGAGGCATACAGAAACAACTCAGGCACAGTATTAGGAAGATGAGCACCCAATGGAAGTGGAAAATAATGAGGGCTCTGAATTTAATTTTTACTGCTCTTTTACAGCAGTAAAAAATCTAGAAAATATGAGTCTGACACTGAAACATGGTCTTTGCAAGTACAGTTTAATCTGTGGCCTAGAGGGTTCTGTGCTTAACAGGAAAGCTTGGGTAAAAAATGGTACTACTCAAAACCAGAATAGGATCAAATTTGGGATAATTTATATAAACTGGACATATACCAGTCAATGTTGTGCACTTACAGGTGTTGAAAGAGCTGCTAAAGGTACATTAAAGGCCACTCTACTGTCTTGAAAAGTAGAGCCGGTCCCTGATAACTTGGAAGTGTTCTGATGAAATAATACAAGAGCAGGTAATATTGGAAGCAAATGCTTCAGCACAGATACAGTACAGCTCAAAATCATGGATGTCAGAACAAAAATCCAGGTTTTCATCCAAATCAAAAAGCAGGTTATTTTGAAAAGTCAGTTTACAACTTGGTCATCACAGCCAAAAATATGGCAAGTGTTCCTGGCACTGATGATTATGGCTGGCTCTCACTCAATTTTATTTTTTGGCATAAATACATGTCTTACACCAAGGCCTTTCTGTTATTATTCTTTCCTTGTCATTGTTACATCTGCTGGGAAACAATCTTTGACTTAGTAGGTTTTTTCCCTCATGCTTCTTTTAAAGTGCTTAATCTGATGCCATGACCTAAGCACAGCTCATACAATTTCAGTTCAGTTTAGAAACCCATTCATTGGTCCCTGCCCAAAACTCGAGCATAGTTTCCAGGGTTATAGAGCTCCCAGGCATTTTTCTGAATATGAATACCACTGGACTGTCTGATGTCCTATTTTTCACTGACCCTCCAATTTTGCAAAATTTCATTAAATTCCATTGTATCATTCTCTTTCACTTTGGCACAAGACAGTAGAAATTTATCTGTCAAAGCTTAAGGTCAGCTATAATGTTCAAAGCAAAACCACTAAAGGCAAACAAAAATATACCATGCAGTCTGGGAAGGTCAGCAAAAAGATATCATCTTGGTTGTCTTAGTGCCACATCATTGACAGGTCTGGGGGAAAACCTTGTCCTTCAAGTCACTGCTCTGTGGGGTGTTCTCTTTTTTCTACCTGGATATACATCTCATGCTTCTTCTCTTTTATCTCATACAAACACCATTCCTACCTCTCTTTAGCAGTAGGAATGTCAGTGATACATTTTTATATGTTTTACTGCTTCCTCCCACTTCACATATTTCTTTCAAGATGCCTCTGTGTTGCAAATCTGGCTACCACTTTGTCTACTTAGGCATCTTCTGTCATACAAACATCTTTTAATATATATACTGTGTTAGGCACTAGAGAAAATATTATTCATACACACTACATCAGAGCTGGGACTTCCAGCATATTCTCAAGTTCTTTTGGCTACATTATCATAATAGATGTCAGGCATAGGAATTCTTATTTAGCTATGGCCTTTTGATACCAGACACATTTTGATTCTTGATATATGAATTGTGTAAACTAATCCAGAATCATCAATACATACCATTTTTTCAACATTTTTTACCACAGTCTGTGTCAGGAAGCCATTCTATGAGAAATGCATCCTCAACCATATCAATCTCACAGAGTTATATATTCTGGGAAAAAACCCTAATAGTTTTCCACAATAATTTAGTAGTTTGATTTGGCATTTGAATACTCCGCATTTGACCAGTCATTAACACTACTACTGTTGTATAGAACAATGCTCTCTGTCTCGTATCTGTTCTTTTGCCTACACTCAATAACCTTACATATCCTTCTTCAACATATTTTTTGGAATCCATCCAAATACAATAGTTGCTTTCAAAAATTGAAAAAACATTCTGATGTAGTGCAGGTAGTCTTCCAGCATGGGAACATGTATAGCCAAATGGAAAACTGCTTGTAGGCAATTAGGAGATACTATGCTCATTTCAGTTTCTATTCCTCTGAATTGAACATGTGTATAATTAAATACTTAACAGTTGTGCTTGATTTTAGGTTTCATTAAAACTCATACAGCAGCAATTGCCCTAATTTTAGGGGATTGCCTAAAATGTATAATGTAGTATGATTCAATGTGGCAAATGAGTTTGTTTCTGCTGGTTTAAGTCAAATGAAGACAGTACCGTACTTAGCAAAAAACAATAAATGTGTCCGGTAGATACTTTTTTTTGGTTTTGGTTGGTTGGTTGATTTTGGTTCTGGGTTTTTTTTTCATTTTTTTCATTTCCTTTACATAAAGGAAGTGGAATTAACTGATGAGGAACGGGCAATCAAAGCAAATCTCATGGATAATACAGAACTGCCTCCAGAAGTCCTTGATAAGATTGTTCCTGATTGGTGGAAGAAAGAACCATTCCGGTGACTGTATTTAGATTCCCTCTTTCTTTAATTAATTTTAGGAAGTATGTAATCCATTGTGTCCACAATTGTAAATAACTATCACACAGATTATTTCAATGCTTTTGTACTTATGAGTAATGACCTACCTGTCAGTCTTGGTTTTGTTGTATTATTTTAATTGATATTTTGACAGTAATATCATGTTTCATATGCTGCGCATAGAATTGGATGAAAGTACTTGGCACACCTGAATTGGATTAAATCTCCTAAATAGCTGGGTAGTTTTCATAGTCTTACAGGATAGATATGAACACAAACCTTTTATATTTTTCTATAATTTTTGTCCTGACTACAGATAAGGGACAATGGTTCTCTACACAGTGTAAAAACAGGGAGATAAGTTCTAGGAAAAAAAGAATGTACCAAGACAGAAAATTACCCAGTGTTATGCACAATGTTGTAATATTATATTGTATTAAATTATATTGTATTGTATTATATCACATCACAATATATATTACCCTAAAAAATTATACTGTGTTGTACTCTTCTTCCCCACAGCATCCAGGGCTACCTGTTCTTCCCTCCACTTCACTTCTTCTAGCTTCTCTGGTTTTGTGCAATTTTACAGTGTATCCTATTAAAGTCTAAAGTAATAGGTATAAACATTAGTTTCTTATCAACACAACATTCATCCTTACCTAACTACTCGTCTAATTCAAAATTGTAAGAGTTCCAATAAGCCATAGAGCTTTCTAGGTATAACTGACTTGTTTTTAACATATGCAAGAAGAGAAATATAAGTCATGCTGAATGGCAAATTTCTCATCCTATACTACAGAAGAAACATAAATTTTCATGCACAAGCTTTCTTTGAGAGTTGTTACCAGAAAAGTGTTTAGGCCACCTTCTACTCTTTGAGACCAGTGCTTCAGATGTACTGTTTTTCAAATCACACAAGCAAGTCTGAGGACACAATGAATTTTGGGTTTTGAAGTTTTTTAAAATATTTAAAATTATTAAAACCTCAGAAGGAATTAATTTGTAAGTACACTATCAAAATACACAGTGAAATATCAGTTTTACGTTGTCAAAAGATACTAGCTGAAAGTATTTTTTAAATTGTGCTCCTATTATATGCATTTAATATGGGAGGGTTTGTGGGTTTTTTTCAAAATAATTACATGTTCACTGTGTTGCACTTTAAACTACACTGTGTAATAATAAATATGTTATTTTCCAATTAGGTCCACAGGCTTTATACTGGATGGCTTCCCTCGTACTTCAGATGAAGCCAGCTATTTGTCAGAGCGAGGACTCTGTCCTGATGTTGCAGTTTATATTCAGGTAGAAGACGGTGACATTCTTAACCGTCTTTTTCCTCCACGTCTGAAAAAATGGAAAGACAAACAGCTTAAAAAAAGGGAATATAAAAAGAAGCTGAAGGAGCTAAAAGCAAAAAAAAGGGTAAGTTTTCAGCCCTAGGTTATTTTTTTGTTGTTGTTGTTTCTACAGGAGAGGTCTGAACGCAGATTCTGAAACTCCCAAAGCTGTGAAGAGCACACAGAGTAACAGGTATTGTAGCCAGGAGAAACAGTCCTATACATTCAACATTCCTAGGCTTCAGTCCTACACATTCAGCATTCCCAAGCATTCCTAGGCTTACTGTAGGAATAAAAAATAATTTAGGGCTCCTTTCCTCTTCTATGCAATTAATGCATACAGGAGTTTGGGCATCTCAAAGCCCAAAAAAAGTAGCTGTGCTGCCAGATAAACGGCAGTCCTGGAAAGTGCAGGAAAAAAGGCAAGTTGATGGAGGGAGTGAATATGGCAATAAAAAAACCACACAGACAGTTCATGCACTGTAGTATTGCTGCATCCCAGATTCCCTGAGCATGTGCTGTTATCAGTATCTCCCATAGGCTGACTTCACTACCATATGGGGAGTGCGTCTGTGTTCCCAACTCTGATGCTCTGCATGGGAATGCAGTTAACTCTAAGCCACATTCTCAGTGCTGTTGCAGCTGCTCTGTGTCCCATTCTAATGAATCTGTGCCTACTGTTAAACAAGTTACAAATTGGTTGAGGTAACCTGCAGCCTCTATGCAGACATTTACAATTGGCACATGTAATATTTTCAAGGTTCCTCACTTTCTATAAAAGTGAGAAAGCACTTCACATATAATACCAGAAAAAGTCTGAGTATAATTACTACAGAGCAGCTGACACACAGGAAGTTAGGACAATGGAATTTGGGACAAGACTCATACAATACCATTAATATGTCTAAACAGTCAAAGGGAGCACCACACATTTACTACCATACTCAATCACCCCTTTGCCAAATAGGTGAAAACCATCTATAGAAACCACCTATAAATCTAGAAACTCTGTAGTTTACCAATAAACCTATTACTATATTTTCAGTGTGATAAGAATCACAGTCTTTTTTTTTTCTATTATAAATCTCAGAAATTGCCAAATTAGTTTTTCTAAAATATGCTTACATGTTTGCCTAGTAGAGAGTTATATCTGGTCTACAACATTTCAAACTCTAGGTAGTATTTTTTAACATTAGAACTAACTGGAACAGAATTTAAGGTGGAAAGAAAAGTGTTAATTATAGGTTACATTACCAATTTTTGGAGGCGAGTTTTTATTAGGAAGTATCATCAGTCTTTTTACATCTTTTTTTCACCAACAGAATGAAAAGATTGCCAGAAGAAGGGAAGAACTTTTAGCAGAGCGACAGAAAAAGAAGGAGGAGGTAAGAAAACTTAATAAGACAGTTTTTAAATGGAAGCATTTGCATTCATACCATAAAATTTTCTAGAGCTTTTAGTCACAGACTTCAAGACAATGTAGAAAAGTAAAATTATGATAGACTGCAGGAAACTTCAGCTTTCAAAAATAATTTTATATTATGTTTGAATTGCTTTAGAAACTATGGATTCATGAAGTCTATAAACTATTTTAAAAGAATTACCCATACGTGATTCAATTCAGGAAAATACTTATGAATGTGTATAAACTATCTCATTTGTAAGCATAAGAGTAGCCCCACTAATTGAAATTAGGCATGTGCCTTTAAGTACACTGTCAAATTCATGGTTAATCCAGAATAGGACTGTACCAGGATTTCTGCCCAAAGTCAGTTACATAATATATTTATAAATGCATTCATGTACTACTTACTGCTTATGATATTCTGTCAGCTACACTTTCATCAAACATGCTTGTTTATAACAAAGTCCTGTCAAGCTACAATACCACGTATGAAAAAACACTCTTCAAAACTGCAGTGTAGCTCTTCAGGTTTTGAAAGTACTCTTGCAACTGGTATGATGCTTCACTGTATGCACTATGCAATACTGCTGTATTTTCTTCTGAAATAAAATTCTAGAATTTACTAGATTTTTTGCATATGATAAAGGATATCCCAAAATGTGATTTTGTTGAATTAATGGCTTTTTTTAATTTAAAAAGAGACAAGAATACCATATGTTCCTTCCAAATATCTGTATCATAGACACAAAGCAACAAAATATTTTCTCTTTATAGTCTTTAGCAGATAAGGATAATGATGAGGCTACTGAGGAGGAGGACGAAGATATTGAAGCTATACTTGCAGAAGAGTTTTTAGAAGAAGAAGAGGAAGAACCAGAAGAAGAAAATGAAGAAGAAGCTGTTGAGCGCATGCAAAATGAAATTTTAGAGAAGTTTGAAATGGAAGTAGAAAGATTACAAAGTGTGCAGGTACTGATACCACTGCTTATTTTGTTAAATTATATGATCACATGAAGAAGAATATCCATATTTATTTTTCACATTTAAAAATTATAGTGCCTAAATAACTGTGATGCTGCACTCATGATCTAAGTATGTGAACAAGATGAAGACTGTACAGAGATGGTATAGACTTTAAAGAGTATATAATTTGTATGACTAATGTAGTAGAAAAAAAAAAAAAGGAAGCTTTTGGGTAGGGCTATTCAGTCTTGGTGTCATTTCCTTTTTTGATAGGTCAGTTGATACAGGCAGCCAACATAGAGAGTTGTGAATGTATAAACAGATTTCAAAATAATTTTTGAGGCAAAATTCTTACTAGACACCTCTATTTTTTAATGCAGATCCTAGTTGTTGGTGATGAAACCAAATGTAAAGAAAAAATCCAGATCTAATCTCGGCTAAGATGCCAGGTGTTTGGCACCATTCCCACACTTAGTGACACAATTTTCTTGAAATCAGTGCAATTGCCTATGGCAAGGTAACCTCATCTAACACCAGATATCTGCAATGCTAATGCCACGTCCAAGGCAGTGGGTAGATCAGTAACGTTTGTTTATTATCTACAAAGTATTTCACTTCAGAAAGAAACTAATAATGATTTAGAAGAAGCTCTATCCAATGACCAGAGAGAAGGTTTACAAAACCAGATAATAATACAATATTGTAGCAGTGTGACACCTAATATAGAAGTTTAAACTTCAGTAGGCAGGAAGACCAATTCCCACCAAACTTTGCTGATTTATGTTGACTGAGAACATGCTTAGGAAATCCTTGATAGTTCACAGACAATCTTGCCATCAGTCTTTATTAAAAATCTGATTGCATTTGTGATTCTAATATTTCATTATGTTCTCTTAACCAGGAAGAATTTGAAAAGTTACTAATACCACCAGTTGAGATCAATGGAGGACGGAAGCCTCGCGTTGTGTGCTACCAAATATACAGAAAGCTGGAATCCCTAGTGGAAAACCGCAGGAGCATTTTTGAGAAATGTTACCCAATAAGTTTGCCACTTGCACAGAAGATGCTAGTTTTCTCATATAAATTACAAAGTTCTTTTGGTCAGTGGGATCCAGTCAAGGTAATGTTTTTAAATGGCTGAAGAATGTTTTCAAGAGTTGACACTCTTTAAAAATGTATTTCATATTAACAAGATGTTATCAGACAGTAGCAACTAATACCAGAAATATTTAATGAAAACTACATTACTGAATCAAAATTACATGACTGAATATACACAAAATACAGCAAGCATTAATAATAGAAGGTGTTGGTCTATCAGTTTTGCATCTAATTTAAGGGTGAGAAGCATTTAGTAAAATTTGTTACACTATCATTGGTGAGATGACTAAAGGTGGCATTGAATCAGAAAGAAATGCCTAACTTAATGATACACAAAACACAGGACAATATAAAAGGTCTTAAAACCTTCCAATAGTAGTGAGAAAAAACTGAAAGGATTTGGAGTGTGAATTTGTAAGAAGCCACACACACAACTGAGCACCAAACCTAGTAGTGGCAAAAAATGTTAGATGTACTTAATTCATTAGCAATAATTTTTTCTTGTCAAAATTTAAAATTTTTGAAGAGCAACAAATCTATTTCCATGGCATTTTACTAGAGATCTGGAAAGCTGAGGTCAGAAAGTCCTCATCACTATCCCCAAGGTAGGAAATGAAATATTCTCAGGCAATTCTTTTGGTTTAATGATAGAAATACAAGGTGATTGGATTGTGAGTAAATAAAAATTAAAAAGAAGATTAGTTTAAAAAAAAGTCCAGTGAACAACATACAGAAAGCACAAAGGCCCTGAAGGAAACATACTTTGGCCTTCATCTTACTCTGCCAATTCATCAAACCATTTTATTCCCTTTTGTAAAGCATCATGTTAGGTCTTCACCTGTTCCAGATCACATTTGTCTCTCTTTAACCTTAGGATCAAAATCTTCATTCTTTTTCATGGCTGCATCAATTGGCATCTAATAATCTAGGTACATACTAATAGAAGTAGATATGTCTACATTTACATCATTTCCCACTACTGAACCACAGTTTATGTGTTTAATTGCAGTTAGTCTCTCTGCAGTTAGTCCTTGCACTTTGTTCTGTCAGATTTGACTACATTTTTGTATTCCATTTCTCCACTTCTTCCTTTGTTCTGTACAGTATTTTTTACCAACCAAAAAGTACAATTCAGTTAGAAGAAAGAAGTTATTGGATAAACTAAGAGTGGTGTGCTGACAGCGAAAATGTACAAGCTGATAAAAATGAAAGAGAAATAGGATCATTTTGAGGACATTTTAGGAGAATAATAGAAATTATAAAATTGATTACAGACTGTAAGTTTTGGAGTAGAAAAGCAGATTGAGTATATTCCAATTACTTTGAGATTAAATTTGGGGGGAGGGGAAGTAGTTATGCAACTGATTAGAGAAGCAGAGAATAAACATTATGAGCTGAATGAGGAATGGAAGCAGATATGCACAGAACAGACTCATGAAAACCCATAAATTGAGAGCACGCACCCTGAAATGACTTCATGCAGGAATAGGAACCTAAGGATATAAGCACAGTCTGACAGGACAGTGCTACACAGTAGAACAGCCCCAGCTCTAGCTGTAATAACCAGACCAACCTTACTGACTCCTTCAAAGAATAGTAATAGATTTGTGAGGTATGATTTTCCTTGACGAGAAGCTGAGTTGGCTCTTCCCCATTATTTGATGTGTATGCATGTAACTACTGGGTTTTTTCCCTGAATTTATTTCAGTTTGCTTAATACAGAGTCAGATTTACTGGGCTATTTTTGCCAGATTCTACACTGGAGGTAAAAAAAACTTTTTTAAAAATGGTAATTTTTCCCCCCCTTCTTCTTTTGTTGAAAGAAGGTCAGTGTTACACATTACTCAGAATTACACTTTTGAGTCCCTTTAGAATAGTAAGGTGAATACCATCTGGTCTGGGCAATTTTTTCTACATACTGCTTTTCTACATTTTATTTTAAAGCCTCTTTTATTGACACTTTAAGACAGTTCTTCCAAGAAGGGCTGCAACAGGGACATGACTTAGTTTTTCCATAGAGAAGAGTAGTGCAAAGAATTAATCTGGTATTACTTCAATGACTATTTCTGCCAGTTGCATCTCTTACATGTCAATGATCCATCAACACTGCAGGCTTTTTAGTGGGCTGCTTAATGTGTTTGAAAAGATTTCATCAGCAGTGCATGTATTTTTCCAAGAACTTTTTCAGCTTATCTTGTGGTTTTCACTTGACCATAATGTAAGTACTGATATATTTTTACGTTTTCTTCATTTGCATATGACTTCTGGTGAATACAATATTCTCAGTGTATTTTCTATTGGCAGGCAGGCAGGTGAGTTTAATTCACTGAGAAATAAAATTATTCTCTTTGTTCTTTGAAAATTAGAAAAACTATTACATTAATCTTCTCTGACTGCACTATCTTGACAGACATAAAGTGTTACGGTACCACCTACTGGAAATTGCAAGTATTCTTTCTGTCTTCAATGTTTCTTTCATCTTTTTGAACAAGAAGTGTAGGTACAGAAGATTCTCAGATTCGAGTAAAATATTATGTCCATATGTGTGAATTTTAGAATGCTTTGATGGTTTGTCTCACATGGTAGGTACTCCTCTATCTGCCTATAAAGCCATTTCTCTGGGATGGAGGAAGAAAAGGCTTTGTCAAACCTAATTAACTGATTCTCATTTTGTATATTACACAGTTAAGCCAAGGAGATGTGATCAAGCCACAGCAAAGGGAGGAAAGCGCAGTTTTTCCAGTAATCCATCGTCAATATATTTATTTCTTATCAAGTAAAGAAAATAAAGAAATGTTTATGACAAATCCCATCAAATATATATGTCAGCCAAAACCTAAGCAATCTGTGCCAGTAAAGATTGCAATTGTGGGACTTCCAAAATCTGGAAAGACTACAGGTATGAGCAGTTATCTATTTTAAAAACTCATTTTTTAATGACTGAAGCTGTATCTGTCCTTACTGTTATTAAAAAAACACAAACCATTAATATTGTTGGTCTTCCTGCTTTTCTTGCTGGGCACAGATTCTTTTAGTTACATTCTCTAGTGTCTCATTTGACAGTCCATTGTCCATCTGAATTTTATCTCAGATCCTTAAGATGTTCGTGACCTGGACTTGCATTTAGAAAAACTGGACTTACACTATTTATACCCCTTGTATTATTTATTATTATTTTCTAATTGTTTCTTACTTTTTTGAGTCAATATAAGCTAATGTAAAATGGAGAAATAGTCCTAGGATCAAGGATGAGGACCCCAAACTCCCCACTTCCCAGTCTGTTTCCAAATTTCTAGATTAAAACCCCCCAGATTTCTATCCCTCTCCCCTCCCTCCTGCATGACTCTGTCAGTCCACATGTTTCTGCCTTTTACTGGAGGAGGAGGAAATTATTTTTAAACCACAGTTATTGATTAAAATAGGATGTTAAGAAGAAGAGACAGGTTCAAATGATCTCATATTTAGGATGAAATTTTAGCATATTTCCCATTTCCTGGATAAATGATGTAACTGATGGGCTGTTGTGAAAGAGGAACAGCAATGGAGGCATATTTTCTAACCTACTCTAATAATCTTGACTATATCTGCTGAGGTTTGTGCTAAATTGAATAGTGTTAGCATGCCCTGTGTATGTGCCAGATTGTGATGTTACTTATCTTAAAAGTTGTGACTTGAAATCAAAATATTTTGCAGTTGCTCAGAGACTTGCGAGTGTTTATGGGTTCCTGCGCCTGTCCCTAGGAGATGCCATCCGGTTTGTGATCAACAGCCAGCCAGAGAGCGAGCTGGCACTTAAGGTACAGTCACACCTTCTCCAAGGACTCACCGTGCCTGATGAATTGGCCATCCAGGCTCTAAATGTGGCTCTGCTAAATCACATGGATAATCCCACTGGGTAAGAGTTTTCTTGGGGTTTTGGGGGTTTCTCCAAGGCATGTTAGTCTCTTCTTAGGCATGGATTCCCATGTTACCACTGTAGAGCAATTTCACTAAAACACATCAGTAGTTTCTGCATTAAAAAAATAATCTGTACAAAAGGAGATCTTTTTTTTTTTTTTACAATTGCTCTGGAAAATGAGACTGAAGCATAATTTTCTGCGATTTTCAAGTAACTATATTCCAGTACATCAAAGTAATATACTTTATGACAGTTACTTTTTTTCAGTCAATAAGCCAATATCTTCCACTATCCTTTGAGAACTAGGATCTTTGAGAACATGGTCTCTCTTACACCAGCTCCAGAACCAACTTGGACACAACTGATTCTCTTTGATCATGCAGGCTGTTTCAGTACTCAAGTTGTTGTTTTTGTTGTTTTTTTTTCTGGTTTTCTTAACAACTGAAGTTATTAAGGAGGAACTGAAACTAGTGAGTCTTTTCACTACATTCATATGTAATCCTCGGCTCTTTCTCCTCCACTGAAACACCTTTGAAACTGGGCAGACTTAAAAAGCTTTATCATCAATATTTCATGAAATTCAACTTCTCTTCTCAAAAAGGAGAATTGTTACAGAGAAAGGCAATTTTGCAATAATCTCTGAAAATTATTTCTGCTTGAGATCAGAATTCTTTCAGCTTCTCTTTCACATTAAATCCTGGAATATTATTTCAGTATATTTTGTTCCAGTATTGCCTAATATGTGAAAAGCATTTCTTCTTCAATATGATTATAAAAACTCTTCAAATACTGTAGTAAATAATTTTACTTACCACTTTTAAAACTGTTCCTCCCAATCCACATGGAGACTTCTCATAGTTAAAATGATGTTTTGTAATGATTGATGTGTCAGAATATTAAAGTACACCATTTTTATAAGTCTCAGCCATCCACTTACCTTTTGCCCTTTGTACATTTCCTTTTCTCATTACTGTTTCTTCTTCTGCCTACTTTATTTTTTAAATTTGGTCGTAAATTTTTAGGAATGAAGAATGTGCCTGTTAAATGAGAGCAGTGATAGCTTCATGGCTTGGGTGTAGACTTTCCTCTCCATGGAAAATGTACTAGAAACATGCATAGACTTACTGGTTGATTGGAAACTCACTTCTTAGTGAGTTTCTTCAAAACTATTTTTCTGTTTGTGTTTGTGTGCAGAGTTGTAATGGATGGATATCCTCTAACAAGAGCACATGTAAATCTCTTGGAATCAACTAGGATCATTCCAGTGAAAATCTTTGAATTAGATATGGATACAAAGGAAGTGTTCAGAAGAGCACTGCTGGATAAGGAAAAAACAAGCCGGTAGTGATACTCCCTGATAGATTTTTTTTTTTAATTTTCTACACAATATTGTAATATCTCTATTTATGTGCCTCAGTGCTATACCCAGAGGTTGTATCTAACCTGGAGCATAACTCAGCTGTCTCTGAACTCCACATATGAAAAACATGGGAACCAGTCCCTCTGCTTTCTAATGCTTTGATTTCCATAGACCAGAAATCATAAGGATGTAAGGTGTTTGGGGTATGCTCTGGCCAGATCTTTCAGTTGCAATGACTGAGATTACACATGTGCAATGCTGTGCACCCACTCCTTAGTTTAACTGGTTTAATGCAACTGTACAGCAGAAATGTTACCACTTCTCTCCACTGCTGAAATTTATTTTTCATCAATTATTATTATAAAATATATTAATACTTCATCTAATAATCTCTTTTAAAAACTTAGAGTTCTTTTAAAAATATGAAAATAATGCATATTTATATAGAATAATGCATATTAGTGTATAGAATTCAAGACTTCTGAGCCTTTCAATTCAGCTCATTACCTTCTGTGTTCTTCTGAGAAGATAAATATTCTGTTTAAAGAGCCATTGGTTGTTTTTGAGGAAGAACAGTAAGTAGTTTATAAGCAGACAGAGAATGAAAAAGAACAGAAACAGAACATTCACCTTAAAATTAAATTGTGTAAGAACCTGTTTCTCATTAGAGGAAGTGTTTCTAAGAAGTTCCAGATAGCTTGGAGCATTATTGCATGCCTCTTTCATTTTGTCCTTTTCTTTTTGTCTCTTTCTTTTTATCAAGTAATCAGTACAATGTTAAATTGTTTACTAAAAGACTAAAGACAATTTGCATTGCAAAAAAAATTAAATCAATTATGTGTTTTTAAAAGTATTTACTTTAAACTTAATTTTTAATACCAAACTAATTATATTTCATAGGCTTAAGTACAAATCAAGTGTGCAATATTAGGGTACCATTTACTGGTGTATTTGTAATGTATGTCAGGTAATATGTGTTGATACATTCCAAATCCTTTGCAAAATAATTATTGAGTTGTATTTGGGACATAAATAGAAAAAGTTTTGTTCTTCGTTTTTGAACAGGAGTGTCTGAGCATATGTACACTGCTTTTCACATGTAGCTGGTAGTATTCTTAATAAGAAATTTGTATTTTTCAAATATGTTCTACAGTGTCAAATAAGCAAAATTTTGTAAAAAAGAGCTTAGAGTGAATTCTAGAATTTACACCTGAAATTCAATGAAATTATCTAATGCTCATATTTAAATCACTGTTATTTCTCATTGTCTTTAGACCTCCCTATCCTGAACATGACAGCCCACAGATTCTAGCTATTAAAAATTCCTGCTATAAACAGCACATTGATGATATCAGAACTTACTATATGAAGGAACATCAGAACTGGTGTGTGATTGATGCCAATCATAGCAAATGGAGGGTCTGGAGGACCGTTCTGCAGAAAGTTCAGGTGGTTGTTAAACAAATCCAGACATACCTGGAGAGAAGACAAGAAGGTAAAAGAAAAACAAATTTTCCCAGAATATGTGTTTCTTTAAAAAGCTGCAGTGTGTATTACCTACATGACAACTTCACCTTTCTGTGGATGAGGCTAATTCTTGGCCACATACATACCCTTAAATTCTTCAATCTCATCTGCAGAGATCTTGAAGAGATCTCTTGAAAAGAGTGAAGGCAAAGCCAACTACAGGGCAGTCTGAGGCCATCCTCCCAAGAACAGGGTAACAGAAGTCTGCTAAAGGAAGTCAAGAGTCCTTGGTCCTTGTAGATCTGGCAACACTGGGTGGTGAACCACAAAGAGTACCCCAAAGGTACAAGGGGAACTCTTACTTGCAGCTTCACTTTAGTGTTAGTGAAGGAAAAGGGAGGGATAGGGAAGATGTTAATTTAAAATATAGAAATAAGCTTAAATATGCCATCTGAGTTAATTTCTGTGCTTTGGGAAGAAGACCACTTTATTCTAAAATGGCACAGTTCCCACTTGACTTTTTGTCTGTCAGCACTGGTCAGGATTAAGTATGCCTTTTAAACATGTCTGTACTATTTAACTAGAATTCCTCTGAAGGGCATATATACTTCCTTATCTTTATCCACCTTTTGGGTTTAATTTTTACAGCTCTGTGGCTGCACCCATCTTACAAATTGGAGTCATAATCAAAAATGTTAAAATACACTTAATTTTACACATCAAACTTGAAAAGGCATGATTTTTAGGTAATTTGGTTTTGAGATGATATTTTATTCAAGATTTTGAATTTATTTCCTCCAGATAGACTGTAGCATTTGCAAGATTTGGATAAATAAAGGGGAGGGTTTCATCACACCTTGTAGTCGTTTTCACCAATGTAATGACATAAAATAATAGCTGAAATGTCCCGTAGTAACACAAAGAATTGAAACAATAAACCATAAAAAAGAACAGACTAATAAGCTAAGCATGCAGAGTATCCCACACTGTTAATAATTATTATATTTCTTACATGCTAAAAAATGTTATTAAAATGAATTGGTAAAATGAGTTACAACTTCATTTTATTATCAAAATGCTGTTTTAGTTCTCATTATTTCATATAATTTTCAAATTATTACTTTCTAGACTGTAGTGTTCCTGAGTAGAATTGTTTGTTGTTTCTGTGTCTCTCATAAATTAAACATTAATTGCTTTCATTAACAGGAAAAGCAACCAGCATTGCTGGTTTGTGTATCACTCCCAAGGAGCTGCAGGGACAGCTGGGGGAGTGTGGACAGTACTGTCCTGTCAGCCTTGCAGAGAAAGGTGAACTGGTTGACTGCTCTGTAACCCCCTCTCTGGAGTTTGCTGCAGAATTTCAGGGGCACTATTACAGAATGGCTTCACAGGAAGAACTGGAAGTGAGTATCAAAAAGCAGGACAAAAAGGAGGGGATTATGGGAAGAGGGAACATTGTTGCTTAGATTTAGGTACATATTACAGAAATAGGTAATATGCAATTTGAATCAGACCACTGTTGTTAGCATTCAAGCTTTTGTTCTGCATACTTCTGCTATCAAATGTCTAGGCAGATGAAATACAGCACAGACGCCATTAAAGCTCATCTTACAATTTGTCACAGATCAAACATTCATTTGAAAACAGTAACCTCCTCCTTTCTTTATCTGTTGTGGAAAGACTGGGTTAGAAAGTGGCTTATGACAGCAGTAGATAGTGATGGATGGTGGGTGAATGGTGACTACTTCAGCTGAGAGTAGGGTGGAAAAGAAATTACCCAAGAGCAACAGCAGTGCCAACACACTGTTGCATTGGAGAAAAAATAGGTATCTAAGCTGTGTGAGCCAGTCCTCTGGAGTTTGACTAACAGTCCTACAATGCTTCTTTCATTATAAAAACTCTTTTTTCCCTACAGAAATTCTTGAGCAGACCTGAAGTTTATGTATCATCACTGGCATCTCACCCTCTCCCACCCCCACATATGTTACCAAAGAAATTGACTGCAGCAGAAGTGAAGGCCTTATTCCCTGTAAAGCCTGAAATGCAAGGATACTGTCCAGTCACTTACCTAGATGGAAAACAGAGGTATGTCACTAGAGTTTTCATTATCTGAATTACAGAATATGTGTCCTATATTAATGCATTAATGAGGAAATATTTTCAAAGTACTTTTTAATGCTGTTCAGGGGTTGGACAGGAAAAGCAATTACAATTCTCTACATTGCAGCTGTGGCTTTGGAAATCAAGATAAAATCACCTTTTAAAACTTACATGGCTACAGGTTCTACAAGAATCTGTGTTGGCTTGGTGTCTTTCATGATGAAGATGGACAGATATAGTTTGAATTCTCTCTATCATAAGCCTTCAAAGGTTAAAAGAAATCTCATAAATCCCTAGTAGATGCAAAACAAGCTATTGTGATTTTTGTAGAGATCCATAAAGCTGTACCATAAAGTGGCACAGATTTCCTCAGTGTGCAAAAATTTATCATCAGAGGTGAACAATAATAGCCAGTTCTATGTTATCCCTTTTTAATCTCCTGAACAAATATGATTGGCATTTTAAATGGAGAAGCTCTAAACAAGCACTATAAAAGTTCCTTAATATGCAGATTTTGAGGCAGAGACTCTATCAGATTTTTAACCTTGTAACTGTCCATCATGTAGTGGAAACTTGGATGATCCAAGTGCTATTTTTTTTTGTAGTTGCTACACTTGCTAAATTACCAGAAGGCTACCAGTAGCTCATGAATTTACTCCACACAAATTATGTTTTATGTTTTCTGTGAATGAATTATTCTTGCTCCATCTCTTCAGATATGAAGCTTTGGTGCCTGGCAACATGGAGTATGCAGCAAAATACCAAGACAAGGTATATATTTTTGAAAGTGAAGAAAAACTTCAGAAGTTTATGAGGTAATACACTGACTGCATTTTAATCTTCAGTCATGTCACTGTTTATACATCTTAAAAGTGCTTACTTTATATCTGGTTAGGTTACCAGAGAAGTACTGGAATCTGAAGGTTCCCCATAAACTCCCTCCAAAAAAAGAGCCAATGCTACTAACTACACTTCCTTTGCCTGGATACCTTGAACAGGCCAGTTTTAGCTTTTCTATTTTAAAGCATGATTTTGTGATATATAGTATATCGCACTCAGTTGTGGGTTTTTTTTAATTTTTAATGCATTTGAGTCTTATATTTATTAATGAGATTATATTAAATTGAAAATATTTAGTTACAATTGAGAGAAATTTTTTAAAGCTTTAAAATAACAGATGTTTGTAGCTTTAATGGAAAAAATACAAGACCATTAGAGGGGGATAATAAGCTGCAGTATTATCTGATAGATTTTCTGACTTAGTTGTTTATCATATCTTGTAAAGTACATTTTGGTTTGACTTTTAACACCAGGATAGACACAAGCTTACTTGGAAAAATGTAAGAGTAGTTTGATACACTTTGACCCATGAATAAATAAAAAAATGATTCATAGTCACAGCCCTCCCTATTTTATGTGAATTTGTTATCTTCTACTATTCACCGACTTAGGATATCTGCGTTACAACATTGCTCAAGATTTCTTTAATGGTGTTTTAAACCTATTTTCTTTCTTTAGGGAGTAGCAACTTCTCTAATAAAAGCTCTGCATGAAGTTGGCAGCCTTAAGCCAAAGTTTCCATTCCTAAGTGTGAAAGAAACTGCTCTGCTTTTTGTCTCCTTCCATCTAAAAGGTAGTGTATAAAATAGCATGCTATAAAAATAACTAATTGTATAAATGACATAAGTCCTCTGATACAATATAGATAGCCAATTAGAGTTCATATTTGCTTTTTTTTAGAAATTTCTGTTTGGGTTTTTTTCAGCCGGAGATATCAGTTGCATGTAATAATCTTTAACAGTTTGCAGTCAGCTTAATTATTGCCAGCTTTCTCAATTTCAATGTCCTTGTTTGCAGCTCTGCTATAGCTTTGGGCTGGTTTGTAGTACTGCTGGAGATTTCTGGAGCAAGACTGACATTTCTTTCAACCCACCACTTTTGTCATTTATAAGCCAACCAGTTCACTGAGTGAACTTCACCTGGCCTTTTGTATTTTACATTTTTAATTATTCTTTTAGGTAATACCAATCTTAATTATTTTTTCGAAGCTCTTCACATCCTGTGCTTCCTCATGTAGTTTCCAGAGCCCTCCAGAATTTTCTTGAACTGTCAGAGACTTTTTTTGCTAGCACAGTTTTGTTAAGGAAGACCATTGAACAGGGCAGGCACATGGTAAGCCCCTGCATAAATGTGCAATTCCTAAGCCACCAAACTGTTTTTATGCTGTAGTTTGCTTCATTCACAAAGGTTGTTTTCATTCTATTGTTAGCATGGCTTTGCAAACATAAGGATGCCCATGCTAGGAATGCTTTGCTCATATATTGCAACATTAAATCATTATTAGTAGTGGATAATGAACCAGAAGGGTTATGCAAATGAAGAAATCTCTTCTTCTCATGCAGTGCCAAAAGTTTGACCATAGGAATCCAGGAAAACCAGTTATCTTCTTCTAGCACTGGGTAGGACTGCTTCCAGCTTTAAAATACAGCATCCCCACATACTGACAAATCACTTGAACATGAGGAAGAACTTCTTTCATGTGCTAGTGACCAAACACTGGAACATAGTTCTTAGAGAAGTTGTGGAGTCTTCATCAAGAACCATCTGGACACAATCCTGTGCCATGTGCTCTGGGGTGACCCTGCTTAAACAGGGAGGCTGTCCCAGATGATCCAATGTCGTCCCTTCCAGGCTGACCCATCTTGTGATTTTGTGATTAGTTACAAAAACAGAATTATTTATTATTGTGCATCTCTTCAGAGTAGTCATGCCATTCTTGATAAAAAAATTTGATCGAAGTGCCTTAAGTTGTGGTCCCCTGGAAATTTATTTCATCCTATTTCTATGTGAAGTTAGACCTTCTCATCTTCAATTAACATCATTCTCTAATCTCACATTTAAATAGGGGATAAGAAGCAAGAGTTTAGTTCCTGGTAAGGAACTAAAGCTCCTTCAGCTTCTCTCACAACACTAGATTGCTTTCAGTATCTGAGAAAATACAGGCGATCAACCAAAAATGCAGAGGGATTTATTTACTCCTGGAAAGAGAGTAGTAAACCTGTATCACTAGAGAGATTGAGTGTCCTTCAGGCTGGACTCCGGTAAGGGCTGTATTCAGAGCTATGCTTGAAAAATCTCTTAGAAACTGTTAAATGTAGCTGTCTACAGTTTAAAGCTAGTGGGCTGAAGTGTCTCATAGCATAGTTCTTCATGCTGTCCAGTTTTTGTAAAATGATATAAAAAACTGTCCATAAGAAAAAAAAAGGGCTATGATTTGTCTCACTCCTTCCCCTTTGCCTTGTAACAATTAAAATAATAAACTGTACTCTGAGGACTGGCACTCGATACTAATGTATGCCAAAATAGGGCTTAGGACAGAGAGAAACCTTCCTTCCTCCTCCAAACTACTGGTCAGCTCTTCACAGACTCATGGAATCACAGATTATGCTGAATTGGAAGAGACCACAGCGATCATTGAGTCCAGCTCCTGGCACTGCACAAGACCATACTCAAGATCCAATGTCCTGGAGAGTATTGTCCAAACGCTTCTTGAATGCTGTCAGGCTTGGTACTGTGACCACTTCCCTGGGGAGTCTGTGCCGTACCAAACCACTCAACCCAGTGAAGAACTCCTTCCTGATATTCAACCTAACCCACCCCTAACACAACTTCAGGCTCTGTCACTGGTCACCACAGAGATCAGTGCTTGCTGCTCCTGTTCCCCTCACAAGGATGTTGAAGACTGCAATGAGGTCTCCCCTCAGTCTCCTCCAGGCTGAGCAGACCAGGTGACCTCAGCGAAAGTGTTGAAAGCTTTACTGAAATTAAAAATGATTACATCAACTGGTGTCCCTTGGTCAACTAGGTGGATTATTACCTTGTCATACAAGGAAATCAGGTTTGATAAACAGTACTTTTCTGTCATGAAGCCATGTTGGTCACAGTCCTGCTTATCAAACCTGACTTCCTTGTATGAAAAGGTAGCCCACCTTATAGGCAAAGCATTTAGGTCATAGAACACCTGTGCCAAGGACACAATGGCCCAGCATGAGCCACACCAGACCGGGGCTATCCCCAGGATGTGCCACTTCAGGTTGTGTGCCACGCTACCCAAATCTGTCACTGCCTGGAGTTTCACCAGTATCTCAGGGTCTGAGAAATGAGAAGTTGACAGCAGCTGGGCATGTTTGTTGTGTCCTCTTTTAGAAAAGCCTGATCCTTCTGATTATCATGACTATTTGGAGTCAGGAACTTTCTGAAATACCAGACTTGATCTTTTTGGCTTGACAGCAGCAGTCAAGGTGTTTATCTGTACCATGGGTAATGCTAACAGAGGTAGACTTAGTTCCTTTGAAAATGTCTGTAATGTAATTCCACAAAGTTTATAGGAAACACTAACAAACTGCTTAAATTCTTGCAGCACACAACCCCCGGAGCTCAGAGCCAGTGCGGCAGATGTACAGGAAGAAGCTGTTGCAGTTCGTGGAGCACTGCCAACTTATCCCCTACCTGGGGACTGCCATGATGGGCCCGTATAAGGAGCCAAGAGATCGGCCCCGTGGCCTTGATGACAGACTGCAGATGTTTTTTTCCCTGAAAGGCACCCGCCCCACTTTTGTGTGAACCCTGTATTTCCACTGATTAACACATGGAGTGCTGCCATCAACACCAGCATGGCTGCAACATGGCCTGCGAACATTCTCGGGCCTGTTTTTTAACCATGAAATCTTAGAAATAAAATCTTTTGTCTGAAGTTGAGAGATATCAGGCTAGTAGAGAGCATCCAGAGAAAAGCTATAACAATAGTGAAAGCCCTTGAGGGGAAGCCATAAGTTGAGCAGCTGAGATCACTTGGTCTGTTCAGCCTGGAGAGTGAAGGGACACCTTATTGCAGTCTACAACTCCCTTGTGAGTGGAAGAGCAGGGGTAGACACTGAGCTCTTCTCTGTGGTGCCCACTGACAGTTCGCGAGGGAATGGCCTGAAGTTGTGCCAGGGCAGGATTTATTTAAATATTAGGAAAAGGTTTTTCACCCAGAGGGTGGTCGGGCACTGGAACAGGCTCCCTATGGAAGTGGTCACAGCGCCAAGCCTGACAGAGTTCAAGAAAAGCATTTGGCAACGCTCTTTGGTACACGGTGTGATTTTGGGGGCTGTCCTACGCAGGGCCGGCAGCTGGAACCGGATGATCCGTGCGGGCCCCTTCCCACCCGGCCGTTCTGTGATTCTGCGGCCCCAAGTCCCGCCCGTGTTGCGCTCATTGCGGCAGCGCAGGCGCGGTGCCAGCCCCGGCCCGGAAGTGCAGCAGCGGCGGCGGCGGCGAGCGGTGAGTGCCGGGGCAGGGCGGGCGGCAGCCGGGCCGGGCGCTCCGGGCCCGCCGCTCCCGCGGGGCAGCGCCCGCTCCCTGCTCAAGCCCCACGAGAGACGAGCGGCCGTCCCTTGAGGGGCGGCCCGATGGGCTCACACGGTGCGCGGGGAGCGACCCGCACGGTGCCCTTGGCCGTGGGGAGGCCCAGCCCCGCGCCGTGCGCTGCCCCTCGGGGTCACCTCCCGGGAGCTCCTGAGTCCTTCCGCGGCTGGACCGGAGTGTGTATCCGAACGCACTGCCGGCAGCGAGGGGCCTTCTCTTGGAGGACAGCCTCACTCTGTAATGGTGAGGGGGTTCTAGGGAAGTTGCGTGGTTTGGATTTTGCAGTCAGAATGCTAATGCTGTCATCTCCTGGTTAAACATCGAAGTCTTTCTTGCAATCAGAACTCACAAAACACCCATTACCTTGTCTGGAACACGTGTGGACGTTAGGGGATGCCTGCAGGCAGAGTTGGCAGCAGCCGTCCAGGAATTCTTATATTGCACGATAAGGCAGGTTGGGTCACACCTGTAGCTGTGCTTTAAGGTGCTCCAGCAACAAACGTCGGGCTCACATGCTTCGGAAATCAAAGCTCCCAGATAAAACAATTTGACTCCACTGTGAACTATTTGGTAGCTGATTAGGGCTAAAGAATCCCTTTTTCACCATCTCAGTAGCATTTAGGTGTCATCTGTAGGTAGTGTCTGCTGTTTCGTGGAGCATTTGTTCAGGTCATTGAAACTGTTGCACTAACTAAGTACAGATGTGTAAATTTATATGTGTTTAATATGACCCTTGTATTACCTTTGGTTTAGCTGAGCTTTGTAAAAAAGACATTTTGGGCATATCTCTTCTGTAATATTTGGTGGATTCTTTTGAAATTGATGGATTTTTTTGTTTATTATGAATTTTTGCAAATTTGAAGAAGCCAAGCAAGTCAAATTGACTGTTGATGAGCCCACGGCATCATTTATTACAGGATTTCCTACCTTATCTCTGAGTAAACTGCACTGATCAAACTGCAGTTGACTTTTTGTTTCCATTGTGGTGGGTTGGTGCTGGCTGGACACCAGTGCCCACCAGAGCCTCTCCATCACTCCCCTCCTCAGGGAAACAGGAAAAGAGGATATAAAGAAGCTCATGGGTTGAGATAAGAACAGAGAGAGATCACTCACCAGTTTCTAGCACAGGCAGAACAGACTTGACTTGAGGAAATTATTTTATTGTCAATGAGATCGCTGTCAGATAATGAGAAATAAACCCAAATCTTTAAACTGCTCACCCCACCTCTCCCTTCTTTCCAGGCTCAGCTTTAGTCCCAGTTTTCTCTACCTCCTCCCTCCAGCAGTGCAGGGGGATGGAGAATGGGGGCTGTAGTCAGTTCATTGCACATTGCCTTTGATTCTCCTGTGACTCCTCACAATCTTCACCTGCTCCAGTGTGGGGTCTCTCCCGCAGGAGACAGTCCTTCTTCCATGAACTACTTTAGCCTGAGTCCTTCCCATGGGCTGCAGTTCTTCACAAAATGCTCCAGCTTGGATCCCTTCCACAGGTGCACTCCTTCAGGAACAGTCTGCTCCAGCCTGGGTTCTCCATGGGGTCACAAGTCCTGCCAGCAGACCCATTTCAGTGTGAGCTCCTCTCTGCGTGAGGCCATGGGTCCTGCCAGGAGCCTGCTCCAGCAGGGGCTTCCAGCCTCTTTCAGGCATCAGCCTACTCTGGTGTGTGGGATTCTCCAGGGGCTGCAGGTGGATCTGTGCTCCACCATGGACCTCCATGGGCTGCAGGGGCACAGCTACCTCCCCATGGTCTGTGCCAGTGGCTGTGGGAGAATCTCTGCTCTGGCAGCTGGAGCACGTCCTGCCCCTCCTTCTCCCCTCACCTTGGTGTCTGCAGGGCTGCTGTTCCCACATATTCTCACTCCTCTCTCCAGCGGCAGTTGTGCACGTTTCTTTCTGCCCTATTAGATCTGTTATCCCAGAGGTGATACCACCATCAGCTGATGGGTTTAGCCTTGGCCAGCAGTGGGTCCATCTTGGAGCCAGCTGGTGTTGGCTTTGTAGGACATTGGGGAAGCTTCTGACAGCTTCTCGCAGAAGCCACCCATGTAACTGCCCGGCTACCAAAGCCTTGCCATGCAAAGCCAGTGCAGTATTAAGGAGCTGTGACCAAGGAATTGTTTCTGTCTGATTGTTTTAGTTTCAGAAGCTGGGATAGCAATTTTTTTTAGGTAATACAGGGTTCACAGTACATCAGAGATAAAAAAAAAAGATAGGCAGTAATTGTGATCTAAAAAACTATCTAGCCTTTTCATAGGATTTTAAAATACTTTCTGAAGAAATTCCATGTCAGCAATAGTGTCGATTTTTCAAAAACTCAGAAGATTCAGAATTGCTTCAGAAACTCTTGAACTCTATTACTGGTATAACAAATGATATTTGGGTCTTATAATGCCAACTGTTAAAATAATTCTTTACTAAAGCTATTCTATTTTTTCTAGGCACCTTCTTTAATATTTGTAATTAAAATGGCAAAAACAGCTGATCCTTCTGAGAAGCTAATCATCCACTCCAAAGCTCACAAAGATACCATTCTAGCTAATTTTGAGGAACAAAGGAAAAAGGATTTTCTTTGTGACATTACTCTGATAGTGGAGAATGTGCAATTCAGAGCCCATAAAGCTTTGCTGGCTGCCAGTAGTGAGTACTTCTCAATGATGTTTGTAAATGAGGGTGAAATAGGGCAGTCAGTTTACATGTTGGAGGGTATGGTTGCAGACACCTTTGGAGTTCTGCTAGAATTTATTTACACTGGTTGCCTCTGTGCCAGTGAGAAAAACACAGAACAAATCCTGGCTACTGCAGAGCTGCTGAAAGTAACTGACTTGGTATGGGCCTGTACAGACTACCTGGAAAGCCGCAGCCCAGGTAGTGCATTGCCAGCTCCAGCTGAAAGTGTAGCCTCTGTTGTTGCAAGTGACAGGAAAAATGATGATCCACCAAAGCGAAAACGGGGGCGACCAAGGAAAATCAAGGTTGTCCAGGAAGAAGAAGAAGAAGAATCAGTAGCAAATTCTGCCGAAGATGGGCAGCTGAGAGAGAACAACTCCATGCAAAATGAGCAAAATTATATGAAAAAAGACACTGAAGTAAAAGAAACAGCTGCCAGTGAACAGGCTTCAGTGAGGAAAGATGGAGAAGAAACTGAACCTGCTGGTGGCTCAGAGGCTGCTGTTGATCTGTCAGCTGAGAAAGATGAAAACTATGATCCCAAATCTGAAGGAATACAGAGCACTCAGAGCCGTTACAGCAAACGTAGAATAAGGAGATCAATCAAACTAAAAGATTATAAACTTCTTGGGGATGAGGATGAGAAGGGACTGGCAAAGAGAACTGATGGAAAAAGAAAACGTGTGGGTTCTGAAGCTCGCTGTAAAGACTGTGGCAAAGTATTTAAGTACAATCACTTCTTGGCTATTCACCAGCGAAGCCATACAGGTAGGCCTTCACAGACTGCTGCTATTGGGTTGGGTTAGGGGATGTTGCCAAATGCAAGTGACTCTTGTAGTGTTGGTTGTGGACTGCAGCAAGAATATCCAAAATAGCATGCTGGTCCAATTACCGTGTGTTCTCTGTTTGCTGTTTTATTCTTGTCAGCAGATCTCAGGACCTTTATGTCTCACCTAGATTTCAGTGTAATTAACAATTTCATTGTTTAAGCACTGAATTATATGGTAATAGCTAAAGAATTCTTTTATTCCTGTGTGAAGCTTGCCTGTTTACCACTAATCGAGACTAGTTTTTTCAGTAGCTACAACACTGCAGTGCATCTCACTATCAGCTTAGAATATCTAGTGAAAAATTCTGCATCTATTCCTAAAAATGCCATCTTTTGCTTTCAGGGGAGCGCCCTTTTAAATGCAGTGAGTGTGGCAAAGGCTTTTCCCAGAAGCATTCTCTTCAAGTCCATGAGCGGATGCACACCGGGGAGCGGCCGTACACGTGCACCATTTGCAGTAAGGCTCTGACAACAAAGCATTCTCTTCTGGAGCACATGAGCCTACATTCAGGTAAATACTTCAAGGCAAATGTAGCTCTCTGCTGCAAGAATTTGCCTTTCTGAAAAAAAGGTACTTCTGGTCCGTCTTACGTGTGCTGGTGTCACGTTCCACTGAGGGAAACTGTGAGGAGTTCTTTAAAAATGGGTGGTCAGGAGCAAAATGATGTCAAACGAGACAAACTTTGTATCTGAGAATCTTTTATTGGTAAGGAAAAAAAACAAACTGAAAAGAGGTTATCCTACTAAAGAGAGCTAGAAAGGACAGAACAAGAGGAAGAAAAATGGGAAAGCAATGGGATGAGAGAGAGGGGAGACAGAGGGAAAAAGAGGGCTTTACCACCAGAGGTCAGGGAGTGCCATCCATGTCCACGAGGTGGGGGGTGTGCACACTGCATGCTGAGCATGGCTCCTGTGGTGACAGATGGCAGAGGTCCAGAGCCATGGGCCAGAACCCTGGACACACTTGTGGTAAGGATCACAGCAGTGGGCTGGCTCGGAGGTGGGTGGGGTTGGATGCAGGTAGGGAGTTGGGCAGGGACACAGGGAGGCAGGATAGACTGAGGGCGAGCAAGAGCCAGCGAGGGCAGGGGAGCCAAAAGGCAGGCTAGGGCCAGGGAAAAAGCATAAAACTCAAGAAGCCCTGACTCAAAAGCAAGTTTCAAAAAGCCCCTTGAATCACCAAGCCGCAAAAGCACAGTCTCAAAAAAGCCCCAAGCCAAAAGCCCAACTCAAAAAGCAAGTTTGAAAATCCTCGGTGCTTGTGACGCAGTTACATTTCATGGCCCAGCTCCTCCCAAAGTCCGCCTGCTGGCAGGAGACCGCTGGCCCAGTCCAATATCCCAGTGCAGTCCATTGGCAGACACCTTTTGCCATCTGACTGGAGAGTGTCTCTGGGGTACAGTGTCTTCAGTGTTCCCCTGCTGACTGCCTGTCCCATGCGGGACATGAACTGGTTGCCAGGAAAAGTCTCCCCAGAGACAAGGCTTTCCTCCATCTTTTCCTAGGTGCTTCCTGTACATGGCACATGTACAACCCCTCTCCCATGTGCCTCTGACAACCATTGTTGAGGCAAATCAAAACTGAGCTGGCTCCTCACAGCTGACTTTTGTATTTTATTTATTTCCTTATGCTTGCTTTGGACGTGGCTTACATTATAATAAGTGATTTTCTCTACAGGGCAGAAGTCTTTTACCTGCGATCAGTGTGGGAAATACTTCAGCCAAAAGAGACAGCTCAAGAGCCACTATCGACTACACACAGGTATAACAAGTTTGGGTTGAGGACCTGGCTTAGGATCCAGGCTGATTTGTCTTTCTAGAGATTGACTTAGGCTGAAAATTCTTCCTCAGTTATAGATTTAGTCTCTGCTACCTTGATGTGTCCTATCTTGGATAGGTATAACAGTAGATAGGGTGAAAAAGACATAATGGTGTACAGTAAATGCAATGTGTAAAAAAGTGTTTAATTGAGAAGGGCTCTTATGATGATTAAAAATTAGTTACACTGTATTTGACATATAACTTGATTATTTTAGCCCTGCTGCCCATGCTACATAGAAGCTGGGAATTGTATAAACAATTGTGTCTGCTGCCTGGTGTGCAAATTGCACTGCAGTTGCCCACTGCTTTGGACTAGTAAGGGCATACAAGCTTTAGGAAGTGTTCTTCTCACTTCTGGAATGGGATGGAGTTACACACAGAGGAAGTGGTAGAGAAAACAGAATTTAGAAAGCTTCAAGAGAAGGTGTTTTTGGGCAGGAGCAGGTGTCAGTCCCCTCTTTTCTTGTGGTAATACTAAATTGAGAAATAAGAGTGTGACAGTTAAGATAGGGAGAAGGCAGTGAATCACCTTTTGTTTTATCTCTATATTATATCAAAGTGGTTATTTTACAGGAAAGTGCTTTAACAAAGATCACTGAAGAGATACAGGGGATCACTTATGCACTGACACTTTTTTTGTTATTGCGACAAGGCCGTTCACTGCCGGAATGTAACCAGTGTCGTCGCAAATTCATGGATGCAGCTCAGCTAAAGAAACATCTAAGAACACATACAGGTAATGTTGTACCTTGGGTTTTGTGGGGTTTGTGGTTTGTTTTTTCTCAAAGTTACGTGGACAAAACTATTTTAGGCAAATTATACTTGTCTCTGTGGAATGAACTTCTGCTCTACTTGTACATAATGATGCCTGTGTTGCTAATAAAGAGATTTGACATCAAGAATGCAGGAGCACAAAAAAGCTGGTGTTACAGCAGCACAGAAGCAGTTCCTATTACAGGAAGAGGGCTTTTTTCCCCAGTTTTATAAAACCTGCTGCAGAAAATGCCAGTAGCTTTCCCATCACAGAATCCTGGACTGGGAATTCAGTTTGTTGGGAGAGTTGTATTGAGCATGTATCAGGCTTGCAGTGAGCTGAGAAGCAACAGAAAGTGTGTGTCATAAATGAGTTGGACACCTCTGTCTATGACGATGGGTGCTTATGAAAAGTGCTGTGACCAGGAAAATAATTATTTCCATTTAGCTTTTACTGTGCCGTAATAAACCAGATGTTGAGAGGAGATTGGCTGGGAGGGATGATTTAATGCAAGTGCGTCAGAGGATGTTTTAAGAGATTTAGAGGGCAGGCTGGTAATGAATCACTGGATAACAGAGATAAAAATGTTGATCTATCCTCTCATAATAGCAAGACATAAACTTCATAAAATACTTCCCTTTGAAGAGTAAGTTCATAAGGTGACATGTGAATAATTTTGTCTTTTAGAGTAACTAGAAACAGTGGCAATTGTTTCCTCACAAAATCAAATTATTCTTAAGTGTGTTGTTTGCAGTTGTAATACATAATTCATTCTCAAGCATACTTTATCTCATTAATTTCCTTCTCTTTTCTAAGCGAAAAAGATTTAAATTTTCTGGGATATGCTGAGGTCAAAACTTGTGCTTCTGGGAGCTTTTAGTTATCCAGAATAGTGCTAGCTTACATAATTTTGTATTGAGGAGAACTCAGTGTTGACACATGCTAGAGTTTTGTATCTGAAGCTGACAGAGCTCTCTAAATGTAGTGGGAAATGAGTTTGGGGTGGGAAATGAGAAGAGGAAGCTTACTAGCAAGGTAAGTTGCAAAAATATATGAGCTAAGCTGATTTTTAGCAGAAACTGCCTTGCAATATATTTTGCTACTAGAAAAGACAGGCAAGATAGCAGTATTAATTATGTAGAAATAATAATTCATCTGTCCCATCTCAAAAGCAAAGTAAAATTCCAAGGCATTTGGGGGACAGGTGTTAACATAGATACAACTGTTCTCCTTTGGCAGCAGTTTGGTAATACTGTGTCATAATACAGTCTACTTGGGAAGTAGTTACTCCTGTTTTCAGTAGCAAGCTGGGACTGGGTGATCAGAGGTCCCTTCTGACAAATGTTTCTTGTTCTCTCATCCTTTATCCATGCCCTCCAAAGCCACATGAAAGCTGGTAAGCATTGCAGTTCTATGCTAAATGGGAAGCTTCCTTGGAAACTGGCTGCTGCCCAATCCCTGGGTTTGGTGTGCTTTGATGGTATGAATTACCACAGTGGTGATCTGGATTCTCGTGTCTGGTGTCTTAAAGAGCCTCGGTGCTACAAGGATTTGTTATGGTGTGAATTAGGATTTGTTTTGGTTGGGTAGTATCTGTTTCTTGTGAACCTTATAATTTAATTTGGCCTCTCTGCTTCTACTCAATTATACATCAGAATTCCAAATGCACTAAAAAAACTCCCAACAAATAAACAAAAAATCCCCTAACAAATTCACATTTTATTTAACTCACGATAATTTAATTTTTTTCTAACTGGTGTTTCCAGAATATTATAGGCCTAGTGTGATGAAGCCTTATAGAAAGCCAGGCAAATTGTTAGGATAATGGACAATAAACAAAAAATCCCCATTTTAAACTAAAACTCACATTTTATTTAACTCACGATATTTTAATTTTTTTCTAACTGGTGTTTGCAGAATATCATAGGCCTAGTGTGATGAAGCCTTATAGAAAGCCAGGCAAATTGTTAGGATAATGGATTAATTTTACCAAACTTTGGAAGTTTGGGCTTACTCACCTGGATGGTGCTGCATGTGAACATGGCATTAATGCCAGGGTTCAGGGACAGCCTTTTTCAGAGCATTTCTGTTCCATGTGGAACACCCACATCTGTGCCATAGGTACAGCTTTTTGTTGCTTTGGGGGCTTGGATCACCTAATTCTTCATCTTCAAAGGGTAGAAATGCTAGAAATGTCATACCCTCATTTTGACTAGTGAGTTCATTCAGTTTTGGATATCTGCTGAACCATGGCAGAAGCATGAGGAGCCAACAGTGCTCACTTGACACTGTGTATGGTAAAATACAAAATGTTTTTAATGAACTGATGAAAAGTGCTGTTTCAAAAGTGAAGTCACATTTCTTTTTGATAGGTGAGAAGCCCTTCACTTGTGAGATTTGTGGCAAATCATTTACAGCTAAAAGTTCACTTCAGACTCACATTAGAATTCACAGGTAAAGTATATCTTATTTTCATTACATTCTTTTAAAATGTAATTCTATTCTTATAAGTAGAAGTAGTGCTTGTTTCACTATAGAACAGTCAGGACTTGTTTGCATTTTGAATGATTGCATTTTTGTTTAATCTATATAAGGAAAAAATTGGTAGTGAAAAGTACTGAAGTCCTAAATGCTCATGTGCCAAGGTATTGTTAGAGTCTTCTTTGGTGTTTCGTGTCTGTTCACTGACAATGTACTTGCTGCTATACTATTTTTGTGAAAATTTTGCTGTAGGTTTTGTTTGAGTGCTGAACAGTAGCCATGGTGTATCAAGGTTGTCCTGTTGCCCTGTGAGCTATCCTGTCTCTTTAACAGCATTAGTTGTCTTCTACCCCTGTCAGTGCAATGCATCGCATAAGGACATGTTAGATTTTAAATCACTGGAGAACTGTTGTCTAAGGAAACATTTCCAGTAAAATTTCTTGTCCTTTTGACGCAGGCAGCAAGTTAGGATTTGGAAACTTCTTTTTGTTTTTAAGCCCATACTGTTAATGAATGTTCTCAAAATGGTCAGTGCTTAGAATTGTGCAAAGTTGTTGCATTCTTGTCAAGGTCTAGCAGCATGGAGCTTGTACCTCTGGTTTTATGAGAGGAAGGCAGTTATCTCTGTAGCTCTGAGTATATAACAGTTTGTGAAGTCAAATAGAGATAATCAGGAGGTCAAATAGAGGATATTTTTAACACTACCCTTTAAGTACTTACAATTTAGAAAAACAATGTAATCATTTAAGTATTTTATTACAGAATAAGTTTCAGAAAGCAGCATTGTCAAAGTGAATATTTTAATGAGATCAAATTCTTTCCTTTTTCAGAGGAGAAAAGCCATATTCTTGTGATATATGTGGAAAATCCTTCTCCGATTCCAGTGCTAAGAGAAGACATTGTATCTTACACACAGGCAAAAAGCCTTTTGCCTGCCCAGAATGTAGTTTGCAGTTTGCTCGTCTGGACAACCTGAAGTCTCATTTGAAAATTCACAGCAAGGAAAAGCAGTTTCAGGAAGCCGGCGCCGCCCCGAGCACCAACGCTCATCCGGAAGAAGTGAGAAACATTCTCCAGCTGCAGCAGTACCAACTTGCCACCTCGGGAGGGCAGGAAATTCAGCTGCTGGTAACAGATGCAGTACACAACATCAACTTCATGCCCAGCCACAATCAAGGCATCAGTATTGTGACTGCAGAAAATGCCCCCAGCATGACGACAGAGCAGGCTGCAAACCTTGCGCTCCTTGCGCAGCCACAGCAGCAGCTGCAAAACTTGTTGCTTTCAGCTCAGCAGGAGCAAGCAGAACAAATTCAAAGTATCAATGTGATTGCAAACCAAATAGAGGCTGCCCAACCTGAACAAATGCATGTCATCACTCTTTCCAAGGAAGCGCTAGAACATCTCCATGCTCATCAAGGACAAAATGAACAAATCCACTTGGCGGGATCTTCGCATCCAGCTCAGCACGTGCAGCTGGCTCAGGAATCAAGTCAGCAGTCTCATTCTAGCCACAATACGGTTCCTTCCCATCAAGTCAGTGAAGAACAGAATCAAAGTGTACTTGTTTCTGAATCCCATCAGCAGCCTCTGTCAGTAAATGAGTCATCTCATGAGCATCCTATCCAAGATCAGGCTTTCTGAAATGCTTATAAGCAGAGGGCTAGGCCAGAAAATGCTTCTCATCCAAGCAGAGATTACACATGTCACACATGGGGTTTTTGCAACGTAAGCTATCCAAAGATGTGTTTCTTGGTGATTTTGGATGAGTGACTCAATTTCCTTAATGATATTTGTTTTAGACTACTTTGTTTTTCTGGATTGGTATTTCTTTACCATACTTAGTCTTCACAAGTATCTCATAAGCAATTAAAGGAGGGTTTTGTGCCTCGTACACATCTCTGCCTCCTGAGGAGATATTTAGCCCTTATTTGTATTTCTGAGTGACTCTTCAGAGAAGTTCACCTGGCTGGTAGGAGAACAATGTTTAGGACATCTGCGGATCACAAAGTACCACTTCTCTGACAAACTTAGCATTATACCTGAGCTGCTGTCAAGCTAAGACAACCAGTACTTTTTGCAAAGCTAACACCATATTTCTTATGTTTAATGAGCTTTCTCTCTGCAGGTAAATGTATAATTCTCGATGTAATCATTCCCTGAAGTGCATTATGAGTTACTGACTACCAAATTCATTTGGTTTGGGCTGAAACTGTTGCAGCCTTTAACTAGCCCCAGATCTTCCCTCCTGTTTACTGTGTGCTGTATACATCTTGCTCCTCAGAAACATTTAAGCCATTGCACTTGAATATTGGCAATGAGATGTGATGGTTACACTGGAGAACTGAAACCCCACCGATTCTGCTCTGTTAGTTCTGCCTCTCGTTCTCTGTGTGACTGTGGGCAAGGTAGTTGACCTCTGTGCCTTATTTCATCATCTAGCAAGTGGGGATAGTGTTCACACACTCTGCCAAGCACTTTGAAGAGCTCTTGATGTTGAAAGCACTGTCTGTTGAAGTGCAGAACCCTCTTCCTGACAGGATTCTGTCTAAGCTTAGGAGCCACTGTATATTTAAAGTGTTATTTTTTGTACTTTTGAGAAAAGAACGTAATCTTACTTTAATATATGTTAAGACTGGTAATTGCTTATGTGAGAATTCAAACAATGAAGAGCATCACTTCAGAGCATAACAAGTTACATAAATGGGGCACATCACTTAAAGTTGTACAGCTATTTTTGGTGACTAAATTAGATGTGTACAGATTGTTTTCAATGACTGACTGCTAACAAAAAAGATTTGACATCGTAATAAAATGCCGTGCCAAAATACATGCTTTCTGTTTTTAGGTTTGACTACTGGTAACACCTTTGCACTGGTGTGCTAAAATCCAGATAAAATGCCACTGGTGTGTTAAAATCCAGATAAAATGCCACTGTTACTTAAAAGAACATACTCAATTGTCACTTCAGCTTTAAAATGTCATACTTGTGATTTACATGGATGTTTTATGTTACAACAAACAAAAAATTCTAAAAAACGTGGTGAATTTAAAAGCAAAATTATCCACATTTTTTATAAAATCCTTTGTTCCAAGTCCAGACTACTTGGCCTGCTCCTGACTGCATGCTGCAGAAGTTTGGCTAAGTATCTCCATGTCATCAAAATACTGGATCACTTTTATATAAATAGATCATGATAAGGGTAGACAGTGGGAATAAATCAATGCAAAAAAAAAACAAAAATAAAAAACCAAATCCAAAAAGTAACATCCCACAGCAAAGGTGTTTAGGCTTTTCACATTTCCTCTCAGAATGGAGAAATAAAATTTGCATCCATTCTACCACCAAAGTGAACCAGCATATTCTGCAGTTCTGCCTGAGAAGCCTGAAGTCTAGGTGTTCTAAGAGCAGATAAATAAATGCAGTAAAGCCTGTTACAACGCTTATGACAATCTTGCTGATTAATTGTATAAGCTTACAATAAATATTTTGGCAGTTTAATCCTAAAACTTCTGCTTTTATCTAAAACATTGTACAGTGCAGCCAGACTGACTGGTCATAAGTTTACAGGAACCTGTACAGAATTCATTGTCTGCCATATATCTGCAAATCCTGAAATGCTTAAAAACAAGTTACAAGCTAAATTCTGAGGCTACCAGAAAAGGAATTGTTCAATACTTTTCTTCTTTGAACTTTGTTTTGTTAATTGTGCAGTTATCCTTGCAGGGTTCAGTTCCATGCTGCAGTTAAACACGGGACACTTCCACATACTGATTTCTCAGTGCTTTCCCTTTAACTAAAAAACCTGAAGTTTGGTGTTTGGGACTTTGTTTTGCTTTTCTGCAGATTACCAGTGAAGAAACGAGCTGCTGTGAATAGCAGGGCAATGACTAATCTTGCACCCTGCATTGCTTAAGCTGTCAGCACATATTGTAGCTTGCACTCAAGAAGCTGGCGTGGCTTCTCATATCAACAAATGTTGCTTTTTGGACACCATTTGCTTTCTTTCTAGTGAATGCCTTTCTGTTAAAAGATGGAAATGAATCCTTTTTCTGTGTGTACATTTTTAAGGCTTCAGCTGAAGTCTAGGATTGCTTTGAATTAGAAAGGAAACCATTTCAGCTTTGTTTTTCAGTCCAGCTGCCACTAATAACGATTTAGGGAAAAAATGCATCCCTTAGAAACTATGTTTCAGAACAGCTCTCTAAATATCTTAACTCCTTAGCCAGTAAACACCTTAATTTCTCTTTTTCTCACATAGACTAATCCTAACAAATCCGTCTCGCTGCTTTCTATGTTAAAATGAGATTAAGGTTTTAGACGTAAATGCAGGGCAGTAAGAGGACTACAGAAAGATCTGGGTTTGTAAGCATTTAACACCATTATGTGTTACCTCTGCTCAATTTGTAAGTTACCCAGTGTAGTTGAACTCTAATAGGATCTCACTTTTTTTTTTCCCCAAATGCAAGTTTATCAGATTTTGGCTTTTTCTGAAGACTTTGGTTGGTTCTCCAGGTGCAAGTTGAAACAAATCCCCAAGAGGTAAAGCAAACACACTCTGGAGCCTGTATTTTCCTGTTGTGTGTGTAATTCCCCTGCTTGACTTTCCAGTCCAGCATCTTGGGTTTTGATAAATGAGTATCAGAGTATTAATTTCGTATGGGCTGTAAAAGCAAATTACCCTGCCAATAGGAAATGAAAGTGCTACTAGGGATTGTACAGCAATTTTCTCTTAGCATCTAAGAGGGAAAGGAGAGGATTCTGCCTCATGACAAACTCTTTCCAACTGAATGCCTATTCACAGGCTAAAATTAAGGATATTGAGCCTGGCATTGATCTTGCCAGTTGTTGAGGAAAGAGTTTTGCTTGCATTTCTTTGTTTGAAAGACTCGTTTCAGTGTTGTAGCTGGTTAGTCATCGTGGTGAAGGTCATGGTTGGTGTTTGCTAATACTTTTCCCACTTCACCTTAACTGTATGGGATTCATTCCTAATTACCAACCCTGTGCCTGTGTGAGCACAGCAGCTGGGTACGTTTCCTGTCTCCCAGTACCCTGTGTGAGTATGGTTATCCCAGAGAAGCGAGTCTGAGCTGGGAGTGCCTGGGAGGAGGCTGGTTTGCACAGCGGGCGTGCCCCGGCGGGTGGGAGCAGCCAAGGCTCCTTCCTGGGCATGCTTATCTTCACATGGGCAGGAGTCCATCCATGCAGGCCTTTTTCCCAGTCCTTCTGAGCACTGCAGGTTCTCACTGAGAGCAGAGAAGGAAGAAGTAATGCCTACTCTCAGAGCTATGATTTCAGGACCTCTTTTACTTAGTCATTAGAGACTAATTAAAGAGTCTGCTTCTTGCAGAGTTGCAGTCCCATGAGCTACAACAGTTCTCTATGTTCTCTCCCTTTTCAGATCCTCTGTAAAACATGGTGAACAATAAATGGTTTTCCACAGCAGAGGGACTACTGATCATATCTGTTCCAAGCAATTCTTCCAAATGGAAAGACCCATCCAGGCATATTCTCAGCACCTCACTGTAGTACGCTTACTGGTCATTTCTGGCTAATATTTTAATCCTACCTAATTGAAAGTATCTTTGGAATAGCAGGAAGCAGACTTTTGCTTTAGTTAGCAAACTTCCTACCCTGTCCTGCAAATTTTTCTGGCATGAGGAAGAATTTCCCTGTGTGAGTGACTGAATGTACTGCAACACATTGCCCAGAGAAGTTGTGGAGTTTCCCTCACTGCAGGGAGAACTGTCTGGACACAATCCTGTGCTGTGTGCTCTAGGATGACCCTGCTTGAACAGGGAGGTTGGACCAGATGACCACTGTGGCCCCTTCCAACCTGACCCATTCCATGATTCAGTGGTTTTACTTGCCCTTCACCAAGATGTCTCTCGGTGACCCCTAGCAGCTCTGCTTTAGTACCATCATGTAGGAGTCTCTCAAACACATGTGTATGTGCTAATGTATAATTTTTTTTAATTAATTTTGTCTGCTTTCTCTTCTACTTCTCAGTTTTTTTTCAGATGCTATTTTGGACTGGAAGGAACTGAAACAGCTGCAGCTGCACCAGGTGGAGAAGTTTGGACCAAGAAAACCCTCTAAGAACCACACAGAAGCAAAACTCTTGGGTCTTATGTCAGGGTGTGTGTGCATTCTTCAAAGGACTTCAAGTTTCCAAGAGCATTGCTGCACAACCTTTGAAAGGCTTTCAGGGTCGTTGTTTAAAGGTGCTGCACAACCTCGTGTGCTTTCCATATTTTCCTTTGTGGTAATTGTTTTCCTCTCTGAACTGAATCACAGCACATCTGCCACAGCTGGCAAGCTAATTCACATCTAACTATTGCCACCCACAGAACATTTATCCTCATCTGAGTACTACAAACAGGCCTGCAGAACAATATCATGTTGTCATAAAGAGGTAATAAATAGAGTCTAAAATTAATATTAGTCACCCAGTTCAGGATTTTAATATTTTATAATTGGTAACCTGCTGAACAGAATTTAATGCACCTGAATCACCAAGTGGTGAGAAAAGAAGTGGAGAAATAAAAAGCAGAGTAGATTGAGACAACAAGTAATTGGTGGTTCTTGGCATGCTCTTTTTATAAAAGAAACCAACATAAATTTTCAGAAAAATAGTCCTCTTACACTTTTTAAGCTAATCATTGCTTTTCTTTTTTATTTTTACTGTCAGGTGACTATTATGTTTATAGTTAATTCCCTTTCTTGCCCACAATGACAGTAAGAATGTCTAGAAATTATCAGTTTTTTAAAAAGTAATTTTTTTCAAAGGAAAAGGATTAATGGGAGCCAGTCCTATGTATGTGCAGAATTAAATTTCAATAACAGAATTTCTTGTGTGTAAATTCAAGCACATTGACAAAATGAATACATCAATCTCAGGATTTTTTTAAAAATTATATGTAGTGGATTGCTCTGGGTTTAATCCTTAAATGCTGTGCTGCAAAAAGGAGCAGAGATGTTTCAAAAAGCCCAATAAAATTCAGTTGTATTAATCTGTATCAAGGTAAAAATATGGATGTAGGGAAGAATAGATAGCCAAGACAGTATTTTCTGAAGCTGATTTTATATTTGACTCTGGGTATGCTGCTTCTGCTCTGGACTTTACATAAGGCTGCTATAGACTTTTTTTGGCTATAGCAAAAGCCATATGGTCTGGCTACCAAAATTAGATTCTGCTTAGCTTACAGCCTACAGAGGCTCCAGCAGCTGTGCTGCCAACCTTTGAGAGGGGGAAGGAAAGGGCTTTCCTTTGCATCACTCAGTCACAGCCCGCAAAACATCCTTGCATTTGCATGTGCTGCTTGCAGTTACCTACGGTCACACCTCAGCTCATCTGCTGCCACCCAGGACCTGGCTGTGAATTAAAACTGCCTTGTCTTACCATTTTAAGATGTTTCCTTGTCCAAACTGTTTTGTCTGCCTCATTTTTCTGCATTTTTTCAGCAGGAGAACATCATCACATGAAATTATAATATCTTGTGCATGGATCTTTCGGGCAAGGGAGCAGCTGTGGTAGCTAAACATTGAGAATCTGGTCTTCTTTAGTCTCTGATATTGTGAGGATGGAGCTCTTCAAATGCAGCAATGCTGCAAATCCCAACAAACTCTTAAAAATGCATTGCCTTAATGAATCACTGTAGGAAACTACCACTGAGCCAGACCAGAGAGACTTCAGGGCTACCTGGAGGAGGCCCATCTGCAACCTGTGATTTCTTTCTCAGTCTGGGTTTTTTATAGACACCGTAATTTAGCAACATTTAGCTCAGACCTTTTTGGTTCTCACTCTGTCGTTATGTAAAAATGTATCACTTTATAAAGCCAGTGGGATATACAGTTGGGGGAAAAGTGCACATTGTTATTAATATGAGAAATCTGTTTGTTTGGGGTTATTTTTAATTCAACATAGGTTTGTTCTGCATGAAAATCACAACCGTCTCGTCTGCAACAGGACTTTGACACGTGAAAGTTCAGAGATGAAAAGTGACCTGACCCCGCTGTGCTGATGGAAGCCTGAGCTGAACCTGCAGCTGTCCCACAAAGCAGCTTTTGCACATGCTGCGTGAGCCAGAAGAGAGCAAAGCTGCCGCGGTGGCACAAAGCTTTGCTGTGGGAGCCGCGAGCCCTCTGGAACTGCTCCGTGCACGCGCTGCCGGGCGGGAATGATGTCTCAGCAGTGCCCAGCAAATACAGCTGTGGGTAGGAGTTTCTGCGTCAAAAGGAGGCACACACTTTACACAGGGTGTAATTAAGCTGTAAATCTCATTGCCACAGAAATTTGTGGATGCCAGACTTTCACATTTCCCTGAAAAGCAAAGAAATTCAAATGGAAAAGAGCTGCCAGGGGGAATTAAACACAGAGATACCAGGAATCCCTTGAGCAGGGGCTCACTGAAGACTGGGAGTGGAGTGGGGAAGCAGTTCTCTCATGTTTGCTTTTACTTACCACTTTTTGCTGGGCAATTGCTATTAGCAAGAGTCTCTTCATCCTTTAAGTATTACTGACAACATCCATCAAGAGCTCTGGAAAGAGCTGGCTTCAGTCCTCTGCTCTGCCACATGCTTTCTGTGTAACCTGCTTTTCCTTCCTTCAGGGGAAAACAGAAATTGGAGCATTTTCTAACCTCCCGCAGCGTTGAAAACTGCTTACATTAGGCTTGGGAAGTGCTTAGAAATGCAGGGTAGGGTGTGGGCTGGTGTTGCCGTGGAACTGGGCCCTGTTGACAGACTCAAACTCAGGGTGGCCAGACTGCCACGGGCGCACGGTGGATGCCGATGGCAGTGATGGTGGTGGGGCTGCTCCAGCACCTGGTTTTCCGTGTGACTAAATTTATGGCAGAGGTGACCCCTTGGGCTTCAGCCCCAGCACAAGTTTGGAAGCCGCAGGGAGTGGTGAGAGCTTGAAGCAAATGAATAAAATCTATGTAGTCCATAAAAGCAATCTAATATTAAGTTTGCTACTGTAGAGGACTAATGATAACTGGACTATGTCTAAACAATGTAGCAAAACCAGACATTAAAAAAAATAAATAAAAATAAAAGATCAGTTTTCCTTAGTGCCTCATTCAGCTGAGCAGGAATTTCACTCTTATCAATTCTCCTTTCTTAGACAAGTTAGTGGCCTTAACTTACCATAAAATGACAGCTGGATTTTCATCCTTCTGTCTTCTAACCTTACTCCCTCTGACAGATGCCCTTCTTTGGGGCACTGCTTCCGTGGCTCAGCGCTGCCACTGCCATAGCTCTCCCAGCAGGAGATGCTGGACTTTCTCAGAGCAGCAGCAGTTGAGCACACTGTAGGAAATAATTAATAGAGAGACTGTCTTCTGGAATGGAAGCAGGGTTCTGCCCAAAGGTCTGTCAAAATTTCAGTAGTGAAACAGAGATGGAAGCGGTTGTTCCCCCAGGCTGATGGGCAACCCACATCTCTGACCTCAGCTGAGCTGCTCACTGAGAGCCCTGTGACAAATGCCTGTGATAACCATGGTCTCTGATGCTTACTTTTATCTACCCTGCAGATACTATAACTGGAAAGGGAGATGAAGGAGAGTCAGTTGATGGTCCTACTTTTGAAGTTATGTTTCCCCATCTATCTGACTGTGCAAATGGTGAATTTCCACAAAAATCAAGTTGTTGATCTGATCTAATTCACATAACCTGGGAACTGCTTTTCATCTCCCTTTCATAAAGCAAAAGGTTTGGTTTTCAGTCAGAATTATAATCTGCTTGTATTAGCACAAGCAGACTGCTTTAGTGAAAACACTTTTTGATCTGTCACCTTGTCTCTGTCCTCTTATGTTCCCTTCCTGAGGCTCAGCTCCACCAGCCCCTTGTCCTTGCCTAAATGAGGGATGATGGTCACCCACTGCCTACTTCAAACTTCAAATACTCACCTTTGTGGACAGGAGCCTAGAAATGCAGAAGTAGATTAGCTACAGATCTCCAGGCACACCTACCACCTCTTTAAATGCTTTTAAAGTAACTGAAAAGTCAGCTTTAACTCTAGATTTTCTGGACCTCAGGCAGCTTCTCAGGCTTGAGCAAGCATTAGGCATTGCTGCCAGCAGCCTCAACTCTGTGGGTGGAAGGGGAGTTTTGAGTCTCATATAAAACCCTGAAAGTCGAGAAATTACAAACATGACCTAAATTTAACAGAAAATGTTCCCTCATACTGGCATGAAGTAATAAAATGTAAATTAAAAAAAGAGCATTCTAACTTCTAACTTTAAGAAAAACAACTCATATAATTGACATAAGCATTTGGGATTTTCTGTTTAGATTAAATGCTACCCATTAAGACATTTTATGACAGTTAAAGCACTTTTGAAAATTATTTATGTTCCCTTATATAAAAGCTTTCCCACTGGCAATGGTGCAAACTGTTTGAGCAGGCTGGGCAGCAGCCAATTCTGAGATCACAAATGCCAAGTGCAGCTGAAAAGTTTCTTTCCCAAGATGCTGAAGAGTCTGCCTGTGAGGAGAATCTGCTCTCACTTCAAGGTCCCAGGTTGGATGGAGCAAAATGTAGTAGCACTGGCAAGCAGGAAAGCTGCTGGAGGTGGAAGCCTAGTATGTGGGATTTAAGGCACTAAATGCTATGAGCTTCCTGGAGTGGAAAGAAAAAGGCAAAAGTCACTTCTTTGATGCTGGAGCTCCTGGAACAGGAGCAAGTCCAGGCTCCCAGGGTATACATATCTCTGAGAACAAAACATGAGCTGGTATTGGAAAAAAACCAGGACTGGCTGTTGAATTGTTTCCAAGGTGGGTGTCACCAAGGACTTAAAATTTTATGAATCCTCTTTTCCAACAATGTTATCCAATGTATTTGTGTTAGACCCCATCTTGCACCTTTTGCACCTTCTGTTTGGGTAAAAATTGTCATTTTTAATGACCCATAGATTTACACTTCAGGTAGAAACAAGTTTGCATGTACCCAGGCACCTCTGCACACAGGGGAGCTGTGGCAGCTCACATGAACTGTTTGACTCCAGCTCCATCATCCTCCTCCAGGCAGAGCTTGTGCTTTCCCTGTGCTACTCAGGAAAGAAGCTGCCATGTCGTGTGGGAAGGGGACAATATACCAAAAACTGCTTCAGTAATTTTAAGGTGGATTTCATTTGGAATCCGTCAACCTTGAACATGTCCCTGCAAGAGTTTTGTTACCCATATTGCACATAGTCCATATGTTGATGCATTAAAGGAGGAGATTGCTACTTGCTCTCCCCCTATTTAATTAGAAGTTGCTTTCCACCCTTAAGAAAGGTGTTCCCTTCTGTATGCCTTTCTATTTTAAGGCTTAGATTGCTTTCCCGATACTTCCCGCAAACCTACTTTACCCTGAGGGCAGAGGACAAATAACTTCGATATCTGAAAAGGGTGGGAGATGCCTCTGTCAGCCAATTATAATATTCTGGGAGACTCCATGCTTGGCACGTGTCTGGGCACTGCAACCAGCACCTGCTGGAACTAATGGGACACAACCTCATTTTACTGTAATGAGATGAAAGGACTGAGGCAATTGCACAGAACTGCTGGTATGGGAGCATCGTGTCAAAGGACAAAACATCCCACTCCAAAATTAGTCTGCTGGAGTAATTTTGCAAGCCACAAGGCAGCAGCCAGAGTAACTGTTCAGTTAAAATTTAACTACTGTTTTTATGAATCATTTTCTGAGAAAGGATCTCAAACAAAGCAAGAAGAATAAAAAAAATCAGAGAAAAAAATCTAAATATTTCTTCACTTTCCTTAAAGCTTGTTGAGAACTTGATGGGGCTCTTGACTGCTCAGTGTGATCCGGTCAGATGGTGATGGAGGATGACAGGATCAGTGGATCCCCTGCTCCCCACCCCAAAGCCAGGCTCCTCTCTACAGAAAAGGAAGTCAAGTCCTTGCCATAATCCCCCAAGCCCAAGCACACCTAATGCTTGCTTCTCCCCAGTCATTACTCTTGAGAGTAATTTCTTCTCTCTCACAAATCCTTTCCCAGCCAGAGTTTCACCTCCTCACAGCTCTCACTCCCATTCCCTGCTTCCTCTCCTCACCCTGGAAAAAATCTTCTACTCTAGGAGCACTCTGGCCTCCTTGACTCTGTATCTGCCCTCCATTTATTCAGCTCTGTCATTTCATTTAGATAAAGAAGTATCCTGCCCGCCCTCCTGTGCAAGTTGCCAAGGGCTGGGAGCAGCTGTGTATCCCACCCCAGCCAGCCATGTCCCGCCCTCACAGCCATGACTGTGCTCACAGGAGCCTTGTCCTCTGCCACTGGCAGTGGCATGAAGGGAGGCAGAGCTGAGCCTGTGCTTGGAGCACCCCCTCTTCTTCTACTTTCCTCATCCGTACAGTGGCAGCAATCACAAACAGCCATAGGGAATTGCCATGATCAGTATCTTGAGCTACCCTGGTGAGAGTCATTACAGACCAACAACAGAGATCCAGAGTGCTTTTTTATGGGTACATTTTCATTAGCTTATTTACTTGCTAAAAAATGGATTTAAACCAGGCTTTGCTGGCATAAGACTCAGTGAAAGCTCTGAGGGAAAGGAAAAAGGTGAGTGTGAAAGAAGGAAAGGGAGCTTGAGGGAGCTGGTACAAGGGACTTGTACAGTGAATAGCAGCAAAGGGAGCACCACAACTGCAGCCCTTCATCCCCCAACTCCTTCCCTGGATGAAAGCTTCTCCATCTATCACAAAGCAAGAGGAATCCCTGTGATGGCCAACAAGAGTCACCATAGGAATAGTTCACAGTTCCACATCACCTTCTGGCCAGCTCCCCACCTGGACAAGAAATATGTTACTCAAGCAAGAAAACAAAACCCTATGGCAAAACCAAGGAAGCTGCCAGGGCATCTCCAGGACCACAGGTTACAAACTCGTGGCTGCAGAGCTCAGTGTCAGCTCAAGGTGGGCCCTGACAGACAGGGAGGTGTTTCACAAAACCTCCAGGCTCTGCTCTGCCCTCACAAGCGGAAAAACCTTGTTTTAGCAAATGCAGACTGGAAGTTTGTTCTCACTAGGTTAACATAAAGGACCAGCCTGTTAAAATTTTTAGATTTTCAGGAATGTAATAAACAAGAATATTGCTTTGAGCAGTTTGCTTGATGGAAGAGAACAAAATATTTAAGTATTAACAGAGAGAGAGCAATTCATAGTGTAGTTTCTATGTTACCACACCACGCAGAAAGACAGCGTCTTTAACAGTAGCAAAATAGCGTAACTTTCAAACCTACAGAGAACAAACCAAAAGCTGCATATATTCATAGCCAGCGACATTCGCTTCAAGTTGCTGCCTTGCCACTGGCTCTGTGCAATCTGAAAGGTGTAGGATCCATAACCTTATAGCCAGGCCCTCCTAAAACTGAGTGGGAATTTAATCCTGAGGAAGCAAAAAGAAGCCACAGTGTACAACAAGGACAGCCAAGCACTTTCCAGGCTCTGCTCTGTTCAGATTTTCTGATGTCCCCACTTGGACAAGGGATGCCTGCAGCATCCTCCTTGCTTGGTACCACTCTGCTGGATGGGGTGGGGTGGGACACGGTACAAAGCTTTATGGAGCTCTGCTGGCATCCATCGCCGTGCCGGTGCCTGCAGGAGGCACAGCTTGTCCTCCCGCAGCGTGGGAGAAGGACAGCCTGAAAATCACAGAGATCGCAAAATGTTGGACTGTTTTCAGGATTCAGATTAGTGCTGTGAAGGAAGGAAATGAAGGATATTTTACAAGGAGTCACTTCTAATACTGTCACTACTCACAGTGTCTCCTGAGTTCATCTCAAAAGTACCGACCATTTGTAGCTGGGGCACATGGAACAGCACATGCTTCTTTAAATAAATGTAGCTGCATAAAGCCATAGTATTTTCACCTCTCCTGAAATGCCAACTGGAGGCTACTTAATCAAAAACTGACAGCATTCATTGTGAAGAACTTTCTAAAGAGCGTAGTGAGAGCAGCCTGTCAGTGGGAAACAGGTGCCTGGGTTTTAATGGCCCCACACAGAACAGAGGCTGCAGAGCTTGGCTTTGGATGGAGTTGGATCCCATGGGCGCTTTCTCCCTCCTGTCGGCAAGTGGTCAAGGACATGGAGATCCTCCAAACACTGGAGGCTGTACCTACATATAACAAAAGGCCTACAGTAGCCTGCAAGATAATTAACTGTGGGACCTTCAATTCGTAATTCCCAGATGGTTTTCCTACCCTGCTGTAAGGCAGAGCATTATTTCCCACACAGCTTTTTACAGACCATGATGACTTTCACTTACAGCAAAAATAAAACCATGTCATCTAACACATATGAATTGTTTGGAAACTTTTTTTTGGCTTAAAAAGAAATGTTCACAAGGTGTCAAAAAGTATTTTTACTATCAAAAAGTATTTTTACTGAGAACATATCTCAGTGCACCTAAAATTTATGGGAAATAGTATTAATATGATTATATACTTACAAGCACTGATATGATAAAATGACATCTCAAACAAAAAGCAAGAAAAAATATGTTTGTAGGACTGTGGCCTCAGTGAAGGCCAAACATTTGATCCTGCTCTGACTACTACAAACTAAAAGTAATGTCCTTGAAATCAGGTTGGGCTGCATGAGGCTAAAACCAGGAAATGCTAAAGCAGGTAGAAGATTTAAGTAATTATTTATAGCAGATGGTGTCAATTAAAAAAATTTAAAAAGTGACTACTGCCACTGAAACAGAGAAAAATATTGTTTATAAAGTTATTGCAATACTGTTAAGGTTATGTTTGGGTGTAAATACAGAACCCAAAATGACTGCCAGTGTCAATGATTTCTTACATGCAAGATCTCTCTGACATGCAATGCAGAGCTGGTGCATGGATGGCTCCAGGGGAGCATTAAAAGAAGAGAAGGTGTGTGTAAGATCAAAATGCAGGCTGGAAAGACAGGCCATAACCAAGTGCACTGGAGGTTCAAAGGAAAGAGCACTCATTTGTGGAGCTGGGATGCAAACACAAGGCTAAACCAGCCCTGCTGTGCCAGGGCAACCTGGACTCCATCAGAGTGCAGCTCTCCCACCCCAATTCCCAGCTCTGCCAAGAGTGCTGTGCTGAGTGCCCTTTGCTCCTGGGCTCACTGCATGAGCTGCTAAACCTCACAGAGCAGCACCAGGGTGAGATGGGGAAGGCTGAACTAGGGAAGTATTTGGAGAGGCCTGATTTTGTCCGAGCTTAAGTGCACAGATTTCATGAAAAGTAATGACCTTAAGTTTACTTGCTAAATGGGAACAAATTTAGCAAATCAACAAATGTTTAACTGAATGCCTGAAGAGGGCATAGCCCCAGAGTGATCTCCAGAGGCTCTGAGAATGAAGATCGTGTTAATTTTAGCAAGGTTTTTCTTTAGTAATGCTACAAAACAAGAAGATTATTTAAATTAAAACATCTTTGTATATCTGCAGCTAGCTAAGAAGCCTGTAACACATTTCATCCTTCCATTTTCTGAAGCATTCTGCAAACTATACACAGATTATTATATAGGAATCAAATCTTCTGTAGGAACACTTCAAATCAATCTGCCTAGAGAGTAATTTTTTTCACTTCATAGTTCTGGGTTAAATATTAAAATAGACTGTGATAGTTTCTTCATAAAACCCCACATTTCCTGACAAATTACTTTTTGTAAGTAATAGAGACTACTGCTATGAAAAGATATGGTTTTGCATACTCAGTATTGAGGCAGAGGCTAGTGGCTCTTATTTCTTGCAAGAATTTTAAATTATATTCAGATGTTTAAAGTTGGGAAAGCAATTTTAGTTCTGAAGACTATCAGAGGACAATGTTAGGAGGCCAGTTAATTGATTTTTTTATTTGCTGTTGGTTTGGTCACCCATGGCAGGTCTGCTCTGTGGCTGGCACCCCAGTGCCTCCAGTGTTCCACAAGAGATCAAAGCAGAACACAGTATATGATTTGAGTCCAAATGACCTGATCTGAGCAGATGTCAGAGCCCAGAAATTTATTCTCTGGCAGTAGGCAGTGTTCAGGAACTCTGAGGGCAGGCAAATGCCTCATCACATCAAGTAGCAGAAAGCTGATCCTGTGCCAGAAGTCACAGACCTGGTGACAAGGATGATGGCTGGATGTACAGCTGGATGTCATACAGACAGGATCTAGGACAACAATGCATGGGAACTGGGCAGGGGACAGCTGGCTGAAGTCACACCACATGAAAAAAGTTATAATGAGAAGAGAAGGGTACAACCAGGAAACATTTTGAATTTCAGACACAACAATTCTTCAGGCAAACCATAATTACTGCATTGGTCATGGCAGGACACTCTGCCAGAAAAAAAGCATGGTAAAATCTTTCATCCAGTATTAAGAGGTCACCTAAAGAAACAAGTGCATCTTTCAATCCTGGTTCCCCAGTGCCTGCAAATTGGAGTCCAAGGCTATGAACAATGAAACAGAAATGGAATATTCATCTTAATCCAAAATGATGTTTTGTGACATATTTTCTGCTACAACTTACATCTCTGGTCAAGCCACTAGGAATACAGTGCTGCCTCTCAGAGTGCCATACCTGAGAAACAGCATGCACAAGCATCCAGAGGACATGCAGGTCCAGAGGCAAGCCACAGGGTCTCCACAAAGTCAGGAAATTCAGGGGCAGTTGGCAAATGGGGAGGTAAAGACTTTCATTGTCAGCTGCTGGGTTTGGAGAAGTTCCCTTCCCAGCAACCATATTAAAAAACTCCCTTCTACAAAGAACAGCTGGCAGCAACATGCATTCTGAGAAAACTATTATCTTACCGGATTACACAGTGTTTCATTTACGTAACGTGCCACTGCTGTAAGAAAAAGTGGTAGCTTTCAAGTTGTGCTTTATTGGGTTTTCTTTTAAGTTTATGAGCTTCTTAAGCTCCAGCAAAACACTCTCTTAGACACTGCTTTAAATGAAAAGTGATGAAAGAAGCCCTCAGACTACACACCAGTTTTCTTTGCACAGGCGTATGTGTGTTAAACACGCAAGGACGTTGTGTTAATACAGCACAGACAGTCGGCTCCAATCATTCCCCCCTACTTATTCAAGCACTGATGAGACAAAAGGTGGAGGTCAAACCATTATCTACAAGGTAGTTTACCTAATCTGAGGCCAGAGGGTTTCTGAATCTGATCCAGGAGGGCTGCTAAAGCCAGCAGAAATTGTTAGCATGGCTCCTCAGCTGTGTAGGTACTCCGCATGGATCTGGGGAAGCCCTGGGATCTCTGCAGTATATGCTCATTTTCATGGTACCAGACAGACCTCTGACAACATATTCCACCTTCCTACAGACCATCCTCACCTTCCTTTTTGGACTATCACAGCTACAGCTCTCTGCTATTGCTCTTCACATACTTTATTGCTTGAGATACCCTTCACTAATTCACTGTTGACCCCCAGCTGTAAGTCAGACAAAAAATTCTTGCTACCAGTCCAGGGAGGAAAAAAAGGTACTCGGAGAAACTGGTTTTGAAAGAACTTTACTGATAATATCAACTATGCAGCACATCAAATGGATCAGAATAATGTAATACAGCTATTGCACAACGAAAATGGGTTAGTGGAATGATTATTTTACAAACTTCATAGAAAAAATCTTGATGCTGTAATTCTGATAAGATTTAGGATGTTAAGAGACACTCAGTAACGGGGTGGCCAGACCAAGAGAGCCCGATTGTGCCTGTACCTCAGTTGCTGTGTGGGAAGAAGCACTGGTCCAGGCCACCAGGGCACAGCAAGAGCACAGGTGAGTGGGTGTTACATTGCAGGCAGGGGCCAGATGGAAGAGCATCTCTTGCAGATGCAAGAGCCTCAGAACAAAAACATCTACTGAGAAAAAGTTGTGGAGACCCTCCTGAAGTTCCTTCACTTGAAGGAAACCTCCCAGGCTGACCAAGGCATTTTTATCAGCGAGCCTTGAGGACACAGCTAAGTTCCTAGGGAATATGATGCTCCCCTGACACAGGCCAAAGCCCACCAATGTATTACACTATCACCAACTAAAAAACACACGTTAAAAATACAGTAAATGGATGTATTGCTGCAAGAACTCCATCTAAACGTTAGCTTCATTTTCCTTTGGTCACCTAAGTCAGCCTGTCCTCATTCTCTGGTTAGCTGCAGCTGCACAGGTGAAAGGTTTATTCCTTCCACTCCATCTTACCTCTTCCTGTTGCCTTCTATTCTTCTCAAGACATGTCTCTGCTTGCCTTAGGCTAAAAGCATCAGCCTGTATCTCTATCTCTAAAAGAGTTAAGAAAATATTTTTAACATTATTTTATTATCACTAACCACTCTCTCTATTATTTTCTTTATTCCTTATGTTAAAAGCAGCCTTCCCACCCCACCTGGTGGGGCTGAGTGAGTGTCTGTAACAGAGAATTCCTGTGTACCAAACACAGCTGCACCTTGCCTGTCTCAGGCAAGCAGCTGGTACGGTGCAGGTGCCAATGTCCTCACCCAGAATTCCTGCTGGGGACAGACACACAGGCACCTTAAATACACCCCGATGCCATGCAGCACGGCATGCACTACCCTGGATGTGCCTGGGGCCGTATCCAGCCCTGGCTGGTCACACCCCTACAGCAGGAGTTACTGCCATACCTGCCTCAGGATGCAAGGACAAACAAAGGTTACAAAGCTCTGGGCACAGGAGTCAATGCGTTATTTCTGAACAATTCACCATTCTGGTGAATGGCACCAGGATACAATAATGCATCACTATGTAATGGTAGCAGAGACCTCTAAACCTCCTTAGATGCTGCACTTCCCCTGCTAAAACATCCACTACATATTCACATTTCATATGCACTTCTCTTTCCGTGCACTTGAAATGACAATATGGAAATGAGAACCAACCTTTACAAAATGAAGGAAATACATACTCCCTTCAGTTTATCTACTAAATTTTGGTTTTCATTTACTGTTGTTATCCCAAACTGCTACACACTCCTGTGGAATCTCTGCAATCCATTATCACATCTTGCCAAGCACCAATTGATATAACACAATCTGCTCCAAATCTGGGGCATTTGCCGTTTTTCAAATGTGCTTCCCTAAAATGGGCATCTGCAGACTCTTAGGTTTTGCCCATTTTGTCAAGGATTTCACATAATTTTCCAGTAATGCAGTGCTTGGAATTCCTTATAGATTCAAAGCAGAGGTAAATGCCTTACTAACCACTAAGTATATGAGTGCAATGAGGACTGAATCCAGTGATGAATGTGGTGTTTTAAATCCAACAACAACAACCCAGACTGCCATGATCCTGCTGACTGCATGCTGCAACAAAGTCCCAAGATGCTGACTATAAGAAAAAACAGACAAACCACATTTATCTTTTCCCTGGATTCCCACCAGCCCCCAGAATGATAAACATGTTTTCACTCAGAATGATAAACATGTTTTCACTCACTTGTGGAGATATTCTTGCCCTTGCTGGTAGTCTTGGTTCTATTTTTTTATGTACTTCATTTTCTCCTACTTTTTCCATACACATAAACACTGATTAGAGTATTGTCTTTTATCTTATTTAACTTAACTGTCCTCTTACTTTCTCAAAAGAAGAGATTTTTAGTATGCACTCCTAACGAAATGCAGATTGAAGCAACCATTACACTTTGTGTGTTCAGCACATCAACAGAACTGCCACTGCAATCCTTCATAAAACACTGATAACTGCTGAAGATACATTTAACATTATAACCCACAAGACCTGCAAAAAAGAAAGCCTGAGTTCAAATAATGCCATGTGTCTAGTAAAATCTCAACAGACCCTCTGAATCAAGCCCTGATCCAAGCACAAGACCCTTGTCTCAGAAGGACATAAAAATCTCTACAGGTATGGCCAGGAGGGATGAGTGGAATCCATAAAAAATCCCTTATTCCATGCTCCCTGCAATTTTGGTTGCATTGCAATTTTTACTTATGCTGCTCCTCAACTTATGCTGTTTATTCAGCATAGAACAGAAATATCGTATTTTAATAACGCTTGTGAAAAGTATTTCTTATTAGAAGGCCAGAAACTTTTGTCATACTGTAGAAATAACTAAATTATTTTACACTACCACTCCAGTCAAAATGGCAAATGAGAGATAACTAAAGTCAGTGTGTGACTTCTGTTCCCTTATCACTTTTCAGAACTAAATTCTGGTGTTACCAACATTTACATACAACATTTTAATGGTCTTTTTAATGCAGCAGTTACAAGGTTCTAGTTCATATCACAAAATTAATTCTCTTTTGTTTCTTTGCAGTCTTTCCTTAATGTTTTCTCCGTAGTACTTCTTTGCAGGAAGGCAAAGCATTAACCATCCTGCCTGCTAGCAGAAAGCACCACAACGTATGACAGCACAGAACCTTGTCAGAAAGCTCTGTACCCAAATTATGTATTCAGCAGCCCTACAGGCCCCTCCACAGCTAACACAGTGACTTAAAATTTCTGCATCTGTATTGGTCTCTTGGCAATATAACACCTTCAGGAAAGAAAGTAAAATGGGAAGATTAAGCTAGGGATTTATTTGGCAGTTTCCTCTTTACTGCCGAAGTCCAGCTCACACTTAGAACCAAGGGGGAATTGTCATGATTATAACTCTTCCCTTCCCTTTGTCCTTTGACCATAATAAAATTTGCTTTATAGCTCTAGCTTAGCACTCCTTGAATACAAGCACACATGGATGTTTGCCTTGGTTTCCCAACATTCACCTGCGTTGGCACTGCACAAAACGCTGAGGCAGATTTACACAAATAAACTTCTATTTGCAGACAGTCCACTGATGATGATCTCTATAGACTCAAGCTGCCTTAGGGAGAAACAAAGGACAGAGAAAATCTGACAGTGGTCTGGGGGAATCCCTGATTCTTAGAATCACTTATGTTGGATACATCCAAAAATCTGACAGGCATAGGGGGACCTCTACCCAGTGGTCTGGGGGAATCCCTGATTCTTAGAATCACTTATGTTGGATACATCCTTTCTTCGAGTCCAGCTGCCAAGCCCACGAAAAGAAGCGGTGGGATGACCAAGGAGCCTTCTCCAGGTGCTCTCAACACTCTGTAAAGATAAGGCTCACAATTCGTGCCACGTTTCCCTTCTACTGCTGCCACCATTTCATCCTGGACCTACACAACCTCCCGTGAAGCGTGCAGCTTCCACCTGTGCTGGCACCAGCGCTGCTGGGAGCACAGCTGGACACCCCATTGCAAGTGCCGCACGCAGACTGCTACGGCTCACGCGCCGTTCGCTTTTACTACCGCTTAAGTACGATTGAAGCACAACTCGCTGCTTAATCACGGTACAAACGGGGGAGCGGCACGGGCAGGGGGCAGTAGCTGTGTGCGGCTGGTGCGGGCCGCTGGCAGCACCGCTCCGCCCGCCGCCCATGCGGGCCCCGCAGGCGGCACCGCCGGCACCGGCACCGGCACCGACCGCGCGCGGGAAACGCCAGCGCGCGCGCCCCGGCCCCGCCCCCCGCCTCGCCCCCAGCCAATGAGCGCACCCAGCGGGGAAGGGGCGGGACCACTGTGGTGACGTCACGGCACGTGACGCGCGGGAAAAGCTGCCTCCCGGGGAGCGGCGGGATCACGTGGGGGCGCAGCGCCGCGCCGCGGACCGTTCCATTACCCGCCCGATGGGGGGGCAGGAGGAAAGCGGGCGGAACCACAGCGCGAGCGGGGGGCGGGGCCAGCTCGGGGCGCTCCCGTGACGCGGCGCGGGGTGGCGGCGCGCGGCGGCAGCGGGAGCGGAGCGGGGCAGGGAAGGGAAGGGAAGGGAAGTGCCGAGCAGGAGCAGGAGCGGGAGCCGCAGCCCCCTCGTTTCACCGCATCGCCACCATGGGCCGGACGCTTACGACATTTACGTTCCCGCTCGCCGTCGTTTCCGTGGCGTGCTGCCTCTGCGGGCTGGCCGCGATCGCAACGGCGACCAACGGTGGGTGATCCGCGCCCTCCCCCCTCCTTTCCTGCCGGAGCTGCTGACGGGGCAGCCCCGCCCCGTGCCCGGCGCTGTGGGGAGCGAGGCGGGCTCCGCGCACCGAGCCCCGCGGGCTGTCCGCCGGTGCTCTCCTGCCGCCGGACCCTCCCAAGGCGGGAATGCCGCGGAGCCCGGGACCCCCCGGGGCCCGCCCTGCGCTCCCCCGGCCGCCGCCGCTTCCTGGGCGCAGTGGCCGCAGCCCGCCGAGCTTTGGAGCCGCTCTCCTGCTTGTGCCGGTCTGGGACCCGTTATCCCGTGTTATCCCCCCTTGGAGGGGGGAGCCGGTGCCGGGGAACCGTGCGCGGCTGCTCCGTGCGCCCTTGGAACGGGTCTGGCAGCGGGGGTGCCTGGGTGCAGCCGCGTCCTTCTGGCCCTGCTGCCGCGTGTTCCTTATCCCGGTGCGAGCCCCGTCGCTCGTCCCGCGGGTTTGCCCCCACTGCCCACGGCTCGGGCCCTGTGGGCTGTTTGCCCGAGTGTTGGCGGGGCCGGGAACCGCGAAACGTGACGCGAGCCCCAAAACGCGGAGACGGCAACAAAAACAGACAAAACACAAAGTTGTCTGGAGGCGCTTCGGTGTTCCCTGGCCGCGTTCCGCAGCGGCGCTGGCCGCACCGAGGGTGGCGCTGCCCGGTCCCCGCTGCTCCAGCCCGTAGGGATCTCCTCAGCCCGTAGGGATCTGCCCCGCCGGGGCTCGGCAAACGCTGCCCTGCGACAGGAGAGGGCACTGTTGGGCCGGCAGGCCAGACCCATCCAGTGGTTCCTGGTTTCCTCCTCCAGAGTGAGGGGAGTATCCGAATTTACCCTGTGCGAGAGCCAGTACAGCGGGTTTATCTTGGGAGCAAACGTCATCTTGGCTAGGCTGAAAAGCTGAGTTCATGGTATTAGAGTCTTTTTTTTTTCCTTCAGTGAAGATCAGGCTTCTGCTGATTTCCCATGTAAAAGATTCCACAGAGCCTTTCACAGCAGGAAGTGTCATTGGGATAACGTCTGAGACCCTGCCACAGACTGATGTTAACAGCTCATTGATAAAAAACATCTTCTCATCCTTTACTCTTGTAAATCTGATCCTTCCCCGTGTTAGTCTGGGAAGGCTGTTCTTGAAACTAAATTAGGCCCTACCACAGACTCTGAAGTTAACAGCTCATTGATAAAAACATCTCCTCATCCTTTACTCTTGTAAATCTGATCCTTCCCCGTGTTAGTCTGGGAAGGCTGTTCTTGAAACTAAATTAGAAGTCCTAGTGTGCCTGGTATGAGTTGGCTCTACCAGCTGTCTGCCTGTTTTAACAGATGTGCTGTGCTAAATTTTCCACATAGTAGTGAGGAATCTACAAAAGTGAAGGTTATTCATTTGTCTGAGGCCATTATGTGTGCTGTGACCGTTCCTCAGATGTATATCCATCATAATTGGCTGATTCCCCCCCACCCCTCTGAAATCTGTTATTGGGAAACAGTCATAAAGCTCTTGAAGTGCTGTGAGTGCTGCCTTCCTGAAGGGAATAGGGCACCTCACTGGTGCAAACCCACAAAGGTCTTTTCATATCTTCTTGTGTGAAAGGAAAGAAATAGTGCCGGCCTTTCTGACCCGATCCTGCCACAACCAAGAGAAAGGCCGTGTGGATTCAGGTTTACTTCAGATTGTCAGAATACTGAAGTTAGTTCATGTACTTGTAGTTGTTATTTGAGAGGTAAATGAGAGTGCTGCCTGCCAGAGATCTGCGGATAGCAGCATTCCTTTCGCAGAGAAAAGTGAAAGGTCACCCCTGGGTGCCTGGAGTGGGTGGATATGATGTGAAATGTGCTGGAGAGCATGCAGCAGAAGGAGTTGTGGGTTGTATGTGGGTTTGCTGACTATGATGGCTGTGTGAGTAAGTCTCAGTTAAAACTAATGTGGTAAAACTGTAGATTATGAGAAGATCTTACTTGATCCAGTTAGTGGATGTGTTGTGTTTTTAAGGTAACAATGTTTGACCTGAGATTGACGTAAAAAAGCAGCTGGACTGGTTAGATTGCTGGCTTCTGCTGTGATCAAAATACAAATAGATATTGACTTTTTTTCTGCTCTCCTTTTTATGCATGTGTACATGCATTTCTCCAGGTTCTTGTCTTTATTTCCCATACTTTGATTGCTTTCTACTGCATTTATAGCTGGCTGCTTTACCTAAAGCTCAGCTTCGGTCACAGCAGGGTTGGGAAGCAGTGCTCTGTACCTAGTGCTCTCCTGTATAAAGCATGCAGTTTCTGTTTGGACAGTAGGGTTCTTCTCATTCCAGTTTGCTTTGAGGAATCTGGAGTTGCCAGTTGAATGCTGGCTTGATTGGGCTGCCTGTGACAAGATTTTTCACGTATTCACTCATGCAACTTTTCATGTTAGTATGGTGGATTCAAAAGCTCAATAATTTCCATCTCAAACTACAGTAGAACTCAGTGCTGTATGAAATTCCTAAAGCTATGCCTGCTGATGTTGTTTTGTTGGGTTGTTTTTTAGTTCAATACTGTCATTAATCTCTCTAATGTAACTTTATTTTTTCATAGCTACCACAGTTTCTCCTTCTACCAGTGTTACTGCATCCAATGTCACTGTAACACCTACTTCCAATGCCACTGTAACACCCACCAATGCCACCACAGCGTCTTCCAATGTGACCACAGCATCTTCCAATGTGACCACGGCGTCTTCCAATGCTACCACAGCCAGTTCTGCCACCACACCTCATACTCCTATAGGTAATACAGAGGCACTGAACTCAGAATGGCAGGAAACTGGGAACTGGTGAATAACACAAAAGATGGGCGCCTTCCAAAGTTCACTGTAGTAGCTTGGCTACTAAAAATCTGATGTGCAGAATGCATAAAAGGTTCCAAGGTTTGGAAGAAGTGGATTTTAGAAAACTCTTAGTTGTGTTGGCAGGAAGCATTTTCTGTGTTAAAAATTGGCTCAGTGGCAGTTGAATTAGTGATTGCCACGAATTATGAATTCTTAGGAGTTTGAGGTTTTTTGTTTGTTTGTTTTTTTTTTTCAAAAATTTCTCTGTCATTTCTCTACATCTCTGCCATCTCTTTTTTAAAAAGTCACCTAATCTTTAAAAACTTGCTGATCAAGGGAGCTGGGAGGTAACAAGTTGGTACTTGATTAGGCTCAGAACAGCCTAATGTTCCAACATCCTACATCCACAGTAGGATGGTTAGCTTTGAGTAAACCCACAGATGTTAACACCTGTCCCAGGCACATAGTGGAATACTGATTAATTTTTAGTAATACTAATCTTTATAAGAGGGCGAGAGGTCAGGGACCCAGCTTACATGGCTTGATTATGAAAGTTTTTAGGAGACAGTTTCATTTTAGGTGTGTGGTTTTATTCCAGTGATGGCATTCACACTTAGTGTTTTGAGGACAGGGGAAGAAAGCGTGTGTATCTCCTGTCTAGAGGTGTAAGATTAGGTACTTTTTTAGTACAATTAATACTAGCTGATTCTAATGAAAGTTCAATGAAAGTCCTTTGCCTTGATGCAGATTCTCAGTTGTCTTGAAGCAGATCTCTTGATTCTTGTTCAAATACCAGCATTCATATGAGTGCTTGAAAAAAAAGTCGTTTTGTCTGAACAAAGAATCACTGATCTGTGGAGAACCTTGAAGTATTTGGGTAACAGTAGTATGCAAGTTTGAAAATAATCCTTGTTGCAGAACCTTGGCTTAATGCCATGGAGTTCACCACCTAAATTGTGTGAGATACAGACTGAGGGCAAAGGTTATCCTTGTTAAAGCAAAACAGGAAAAATCATTTGTATAGGAACGTCAGCGCTCGCAAACTTTGCTGTGGAGTTTACGGTGTGTATGTACTGTCTTCTCTCAAACAGCCAACGTCACCAATGCAACTACTCACGCTCCTCCACCTAAAACCACCGTGACTCCAGCCACCACGACAGCCACGACTGCAGGTAACGCTACAACTGCCATAATTAAAGCATTAATTACTCCGAAATCCGTGCCGCTTTCAAAGGGTTGTCTTGAAAGACTCACCAAGTGACACCATTAAAGGGGTATTGGTGTGTCTGGTGTTGTCACTTCTAACTTTATGGCAAGTCTAATTTTGTTAAGGTGATCTATGCAAGTAGCAAGGTTATATAACCTGAGAAATAGAACTAATTGGGGAGATATAAAAAGTCAGAAACATGTTGGTCAAATGAGATTAGCTGGATGATTTTAATAGTGTGGTTGGAAGTCCCTTGTTAACTCCCCTGTCTTTGGGAGGTCATGCTTTGTTTTTGCAGCATAATAATGGGATGCTTGTTTTTTGTTTTTGTTAAATGAAATTGTTCTATGGTGATGGGAGTAAGCTGAAGTATTTTATTTCCAAGTCAGTCCTAAATATGCCATTTCATGAAAAGGTCTCACAAAGCAAAGCTCTTTAAAACTACCCATCAACAGATGGCTGTTATTTCCAGCTTTGTATTTGTGACTTCAGCTGTTTTTAAAGCCCAACACTCGGGGTGAAGTACAGTAGATGGAAGATAAAAATTTATGTTAAATTTAAGAAAAAAAAACTGGAGCAAGGAGCAACGACTGGGAAATATGTCTTGAATGTGGGCATATCAATAATATATTCTATGTAGAGGAGGAAGACTTTGGCTTTTGGAAGTACAAATAAAGTCCAGCTGGGTATTGCTCAGTTTTGAGGTCCAGAGCAGTTTGTCTATAAATAGCTCTATTTAATCAGAATTTCAATACCAGTAATCTAAATTCAGATGCTGGCGTGGCTTCACTTTTAATTATTTTTTGTTTTCTTATTGGCGTTTTGATTTTTTAAGGAATCCAGCACTAAAATCTGTAGAGCCGTTGTGAGCATTGCGCACTTACAGTTTCTAATTTGGTGTTTAACAGGTTCAAATACTACTGAGACTCCTGTACCTGTTCCACGCAAATCTACGTTTGATGCTGCGAGTTTCATAGGTGGAATTGTCCTTGTTCTGGGTCTGCAGGCTGTTATTTTCTTTCTGTACAAATTCTGCAGATCTAAAGACCGAAATTACCACACGCTTTAGGACCTGCCCCTTGGTAATGGACTAGTAGCCCAACACCTGTAGTTCACTGAACCAAAATATTTTCTGTTGCTCGTGGAAGACAGCAGTTCATAATATCCTTTAAATCTCTAAAAGAAGACTTCAAATGAATATTTTTGCAACATTATACTTGGCAAGAAGTGATACGAATCTCTTCAACAGGATTACTTGCAATATGCTGCATGGGTTCTAATGGCTGTTTTATTTTCCTTTAGCGGCTGCTGATGTGGGACTTTTCTTGATACGCCAAATGTAGAATGTTCAGAGATTCTTATTCAGTGACAACACTGTCCAGTAGACAATCTTAAAATTACTTATACTGAAGGCTAATATAAACAACATCTGATACAGTGTCCCTTCAGTTTTATCAAGATGTGAATTATTGGTGACTGATTTCAGGGAGTGAAATACCATTTGTAGTAGCTTATGGCTCTTACAGTGTGTTGCTAGAAAGATGGGCAAAAATGTAGAATTAGATAATGTCTTAACAGAATAGCATATCCCTATTTTTTTTTTTCCCACAAGAATAAAAGTTGCCTCATAAAATACTTCATTCCAAACAGAATTCCTATGCCATTTCCAATTAATGTTGAGGGTGGATGTAGGAATAATCCTTCAAATGGGGGAATAAATATTAGTGCCTTAAAAGACTAAATTTCAGTAGGCTGTAAGCATGTCCCAGCTATATCAAAGATAAATAAAACTTTTAAGTATTTACTTTACATAGGAATATAGAATACATGTGACTTGAGCATTCCAGTTTAAAGAGAAATTTCCCTAGAATAACTGTCCCTTAGTGATTTTGTTTCAGAGTGAGGAGTACGGTACAGCGATGTTCAGCCACAAACCGAAGCTTTGGCTTGTTTGCCTTTTGTTCTGGCCTGCAAAGACCAACCATAAAACTAGTGATATAATTCAGTTCACTCCCTGTATAAAAAGGCAGCAACTCGCATTTATACTTGAAATACTGATGTTTGGGAAATCCTGATGTTTTTGTTATTCAAACGGTTCTTAAAACTCCTTGCAATTAATTTCAGGAGATTGGGTTGTTGGTTTTTTTTTCTTTATTACCCACCTGTATGTCTGCTTGCTGAGGGAGGAGTTCAGGGTCATTCGGAGGATCTGCTGATTTGATCCTAGTCAGGATTGCTGTAATCCTGGGACCACAGGCTACACCTTTTTTCTGTCCCTTCTCCCCTTCCAGGCTTCAGGTTCGTGTCACCTGCAGTGAACTGGTTAAGGAAATCTATTCAGCCAAATAGTTCAGGGTTTTTTGGTTTTTTTTTCCCTTGGCTGGGTCAGCCATGTGTTCTGAGTATCAAAGGTACATCATCTCCAACGCAGACTGATTTGAGCACCTGTGAAAATAAACCCACAGGAAAAATGGAAGTAGAGATAAAATCAAGTAGTGGAGGTAGCGCATGACGCATAGCTTCTGATATATCCCCTGATCATCAGTTTTGGGATAATCTGTAGTACTGTCTTAGTAGCTCTGACTTGACTGGAATTTGGCACCCAATACAAAAATAGCATTGATAGCAGATAATAGTCACAGCAGTGGGACTTGAATTATGAAGCAAATTAAGTGCATTTCAGTTGGAAACTTGAGGTGTACAGTGTTGCTTTCTTGTGTTCTTCTAGTTTGAATGGCATTGTTTCTATTGTGCTGCATAGAAAACTCAAATTGCTACAGAGTGCGGAGGTTACTCACCAGTACTGTATCTTTGAGTTCATTAGCTTTTGGTTTTCTAAACAAAAATAAGACAATCAGCTCAGGTTTATGAAAACAGCAGTGAGCAGCCAGTTTTCAGCAACAGTATATGTGTGAGTTAGATGGTATATCCTTGGCCTTATTGTGAAATCACTTAAATCTGTCCTTTCCCTATCTAAGAACTATTTTACTACATTTATTTGTTAAAAAAAAATCCATGAGCTTGTATTCTGTGCTTTGAAGTGAACAAAATACTCTTTTGAAATATGACGGTTTGCCTTCAGCAAAGCAAACTATACCTAGTGTACAACTTTTGGCCTCAAAGGGCTCTTTTGGCAAACTTGCAGAAAAGTCCTACACTTCATAGCATGGAAAACATTGCCACAAAGAAGTTGCTCTCTAAAATGTTGCTGAAATGCTTATTCATGAGCTTTGCTGATCCTGATTTAGGTTGCTGATAAAGTATGCTGGTAAAGCAAACTAAAAATAATGTTTAAAGTGCCTTAAAATTGCTTACTTGTTTGCCTCAAATTTTGTTTTAAAGGGTAGAATGGATACCTTGCCTTAGTTACTAAATTTGTTGTGGTGCCAGCAATTGCTATTTTCCAAGACTTTAGGAAACCCAGGATCTCTGGCATGTAGAAATGCCTCTCTGAAAAACTCAAGTTTGTGCTGTATTTCCGGAAGGCCTGCACTACACACCTCTTGCTCATTAGCCTCGCCTGCAAGGTGTAATTCCACAGTCCAGAGCTGTGGCTTGAATTGTTTCCCTTTTTGTTGTCTGGGGGGAGGGGAGGCTGGGTTATACATCTTCACCATGTGCTTGGCTGCCTCGCTGTCAAAAGTAATTACTCCTTTGTGAAATGCAGTATCAGCTGATGTGTGCTGTGTACTAGCAAAAAACCTGAAGTAACAACTTGTAGTTTTTCTTGGCCTTGTGTTTTGAAGTGGAAGGTAGCTCATAGATCTGTAGTTGTACTTGCCCCTAAATCAGTTTTAGGCACTGAATCGTAGTGACTCTTCAAGTTATCTGGCTTTTTCTTGAAGCCAACTTGTGCAAATATCAAGCTGTTACCTTAAGAATGTTCTCTGCAAGTGTTGCTGTAAAAGTTTGTATCTTGTCTTCAGTGGAAGAAAACTGAAGCAGTTGTAATCGCAAAACCAAATTGATAAATAAAATTTGTTGAATGGAATTTTACCTGTGAACTTTCTTTAATGTGAGCAGTCCCCAAGAGGAATGTCTGCTTGGTGACTTGGAGATGAGCTGTTTCCCATGGGAATTGAGGAATACTAAGGGAAAGAGGAAGAATGCAAGGTTTGAAGAATTAGTTCCCCTAAAAACAGCATTAACTTTGTATTTAACAGTACTGATTCAGATTTAGAATTCTCTCAAAAAGAATTTTCATTCAGGTCATGTTTTTCCATGTTAACTGAATTCTGATTTCTGCTTGAAGCCAAAGAGGAGCAATGTGTGCACTAAGTGTTACACCTGTAATAACCTGTGCGGCTTAATACTCCTCTTTCTAAGCAAAGTTTGTAATACTGGATGTCAGGTGGAAGAGGGGCTGCTGTCTGTGTTTGCACAGAGGCTGTTAGAATTTTCATGAAAAAGCTCTTGCTCTGAGCCTTATTTATTTTCTGATTGCATAGAACCATTGAGTGTTTGCTATTGGCAGGCACTTTGAGGGTCATCTAGTTTCAATTCCCCTGCCCTGGGCAGGAGCACCTTCCACTAGACCAGGTTGCTCCAAGGCCAAGTTGGATGAAGCTTTAACAAAACTAGGGATGGGATATCTACTGCTGCTCTGGGCAACCTCTGGACTCACTCCTGCAGGTATGCAGAATGCAGTACTCAAGGTGGGTTCTCACAGGAGCAGGGTGGAGAGCAAGAATCACCTTCCATGACCTGCTGATCACACTTCCTTGATGCACCCCAGGACACAGTTGTCATTCAGGGATGTGAGTGCACATGCCAGCTCATGTTGGGCTTCTCATTGACCAGAACATCCAAGTCCTTCTGCTCAGGGCTGCTCTCAGTCCATTCACTGCCCAGCTGTATTTTTGTGATTCTGCTGACCCAGATGCAGGACCTTGCACTTGGCCGTGTTGAACATGACAAGGTTTGCACAGTCCCACCTCTGGAGCCTGCCAAGGTCCCTCTGGATGGCATCCCTTCCCTCCACTGCACCACGCAGCCTAGTGTCATTGGCAAACTTGGTGAGGGTCCCTTGATCCCAATGTCGGTGTCACCAACAAGGATGTTAAACAAAGCGCTGGTCCCAATACCGAGCCCTGAGGACACCACTCATCACTGGTCTCCCCTTGGACATGGAGCCATTGACTGCAGCTCTGAGTGTGGCCATTCAGCCAATTCCTTATCCACACAGTCGTCTGTCAAATTCATGTCTCTTCAGTTTAGAGACAAGGATGTCATGCAGGACAATGTCAAATACTTTGCACAGGTCAAGGTAAGTGATGTCTGTCACTCTTCCTTCACCACCAATGCTGTAAACCCCACTGTGGAAAGCCACCAGGTTGGTCTGGCATGATTTGTCCTTAATGAGGCTGTGTTGGCTGTCACTAATTGCCTCTTATTTTCCATGTGTCTTAGCACAGATTCTGGGAGGATTTGCTCCATCTTCTTGCCAGGCACCAAGGTGACACTGACCAGCCTGTAGTTCCTTGGGCCTTCCTTTTTTCTTTTTGTTTTTATAAATGGGGTTACATTTTGCCTTTTCCAGTCAGTGGGAACTAAACCTGGCTACCATGACTTCTCAAATATGATGGACAGCAGCTTCATCTGCCAGTTCCCTCAGTCCCCACATGCCAGGGAATTTATCAGTATGCTTGAGCAAGAGAAGAGAGGATGTGCAGTTCTGTGGTTGCTGACTGACTGAAATGATAACCAGCTCTGGGGGAAGAAACCTCAATTTCACATCATGACCTTGATGCTTATGTGGGTAGTGTATCAAGTATGAATGTGTACTGACATGACTCAGTTGTATATGATGAGAAATTGCAAAGAATATAGCTGTAGTTCTGGAAAGGCTGTATGGGAATGAAGGAAACCTCGAGCTTCCTGATGTTATTAACATTTCTATGCCTTCCGGAAAATCATCCATCTGCTGCACGCAGTTAAGGACTGAATTCAGTTTTTGTTACGATGCACCACTGAAAGTCTGTGTACAGTGGTTTATCCCTATAGTGCCAGTCTGTGTTACTGCTGCTCTTTGAAGACTATCTCCTGTAGGTATAATATTTTTTTTTAATAGTCTTTGAGTTTTGCTATATTGAGTAATACTTCAGGTGTTTTAACAAGCTGTGATTACTGAAGACAGCCCTTCCCTTTTTGCTACTGCAGTGGCATGTAAGTTCTTCATACTGATGCTATTGCTCTACTTCCAAATTGGCATTTGGTTTCTGGAGTGTGCTAAAATCACATTTGATGGCTTCTCTAGTGACAGCTGACCTTGGATAGTTATCATTCACCTTGTCCTTCATTTATTGCATACCTTAAAAAGATCTGATGTTATTTGATAGCTGATTCCACAGCATTCTGGGAATAAAGTTACTTGTTTCAATGTAGCAGCAAGCCTGCATGAATTAAAACTTGCTTCTGTAGTGGTGAAGGAAGTCAGCCCTATCCTAGGAATCCTGTATCTCTACGTACTGCAGCATTTCTAATGCAATTTTGGGGTCTTTTAATCAGTGTTTAACCAATGCAGTGCTGTTAAGTTTTGCCAGAATTTAATTCTAGGTCTTAGTTACTTATGAAATAGTGCTTAAGTGTTTGATTGTTTGTGTTCACAAGCATCCAGGCATGTGGATGATGCCAAGACACATAGATTAGTATTGTCACTGATCAGAAGCTGCAATACAATTTGATGCATCTCTGGAAGATACTCTGAGTCCTTTATTGACTAGACTATAAAAGCAAGCTTTTTTCAATGCAAGATAAATGCAGATATGAACATTTTCTGTTTTCTTTTTGGTAGTGTGGCATTGTGGAAGGAGCTGCACTTCTTCCCCTTTCTAGGTGGAGAGCAGAGAAGGTGCTGGGGCAGGTCAAGACAACACTTTTGATGAGTCATCTTTAAACAGACATGAAATGTTTAGTGTGCAGGCAGCAGCCTCTGGGGCTGAGAGCACTGCACTGGGCAGGATGTGGTAGGCAAGGGTTGCAATAGGAAAGCAGTTAAAAAAAAAAAACCAGAACACCAGACCATCAATGTTTTTCTGTAAGCACCAAGCTGTGTTTTGCACCACCATGTTCCAAGGCTACCATAATCAAAGGAAGCCTTTTAGTTTCAGCTGATGTCCTTGCCTTTCTGTACTGTGCTGCACTGTCTGTGAAGGGAGGACATGAAGTGCTGCTCCTGCTCAGGAGGGAGTTCTGTATCACCCAGTGCCTAAAATGGATTAGCAGGTCGAGTGAGTAGAGCTGGGATTGAACGCTGCATCCAGATGCATTGAAGTACATGTGCACAGCTCTGCAGTATTACTGCCTCTCTTTGATTTATGCCTGGGTTTTTCTTCCATGTTGTTAGTTCAGTGGCATTTTCTAAAATGACCTGGAATGATTATAAAATACATTTAGGTTTACTTCTGGACCAGTCTTTGTAGCTGTAGCTACGTGATTACAGTAGGAAGAGACTTTTCATTTAGGTGTAGTAATATCCTATGTGCTGTTCTCTCCTTCCATCTGCTAGGCACCTGGAAGCATAAGTAACATATAAAAAGTGTCATTAATCATGGTACAGTACTCAAAAAAATTACCCCTTAGACCATTGCTAACTAAATACCTCCTTCCTGCTCCCTTTCCTTAGTCAGTTTTTGGAACTTCTTTTCCCCATTTATTAACAATGCATATTGTCACCTTGCTCTTGAAGATAAATCTTCAAAGGGCTTTAACTTACTGTCCACATGAAACCTGCCTGGGTCTGTATACAAATCACAGCTTGCAGACTAGCAAAAAATCTGCTTATTCTGCAGCCATGTCAGCTGATTATCAATGCCATCCTTACTTACTGTCTTTGGTCTTAGAGTGTTTCCTCTTTTGTCATTGCTGCTTCTTAGGTCAAAATTAAAAGGATATTGCTGGTAATGCTGACAGCTTGTACCTGAGCTGCAAAACCTGAAGAGTTACTAACACAGAGTTAAAGTAGAGCTCAAGTAAATGCAAAAGCTGTTGTTTCTGTTCTCTAAGAAAAGTGTTAGGGTGGAGGGGGCAAAAAAACCCCAAACCCCAAGCTGTCAACATTCAGCATAGTGTATTTGAATAACATATTGCTTAGTCTGCAAAAACCAATTCATGGATGACCTTGACAGAAGGTAAGAAAAAAAAAATTTTGCAAATAGTTGCAACTACTCACAAAACCTGAAGTTTTCTGCAATTTTTACAGCTCACCACATACCTTTTCAGTTCATAGTAATGAATGTATCAGCATTCATTGCTGCAGCAAGAGACATCTCAGTGGAGCAGAAGATTCCTGCTGTCACAAATCTACTTTATTTTATGAGACTCTTTTCCCCACAACTATGTCTTTTCTGGTCCTGTTGAAAGCCAAGATTAAGAGGTATGGAGACATGTTAAAAGGTGGAGATCTGTTCCCAGTGACCCCAAATTTCCTAGTGAATTCCAGTCTTCAATTTAATTTCTGAAAAACTGAGATGCAGCCCCTTAATATCAACCCTTCAGCTACTAAGAAAAATCCCCACTGAGTCAAAGGCTTTGCTTGCTGTCAGCTTTTATGTGATTTAGCCCTGATTAATATCTGTGTGCAATGTGATGTGATTGTACTGCTCCTCACCCTGTGTTAGCATCTCCCACTAACTTTAGCTAGAAAGATGAGGGTGTTCTTGCAGCGTGTCTGTAATCCTGCACTTAATATGTTAATTGAGACACTTCTCAGATATGATCCAAGATGTTGGCTGTGGTTTGCTGCTCCTGGCATTATTTCAGGGTGCAGGCCCAAGGGACTCTGGCCTTCTGCTGAAGCAGCAGGAGAGCAGCTGGGCAGAGTGCAAACGAGCCAGCCTGGCCAGATGCATCAGGTGTCCACACATTCTGCAGCAGGGGCTTGAGAGGGCTGCCTACACAAACATCACATGTGAGAGCAGCTGGGCAGAGTGCACAATGAGCCAGTCTGGCCAGATGCATCAGGTGTCCACACATTCTGCAGCAGGGGCTTGAGAGGGCTGCCTACACAAACATCACATGAACCCAGGAAGAGCAGCGACACAAGAGGACAACAAGAGGAAGACGTGAAAGGAGAAAGACTGGAGAAAATACCTAGAGGATGCATCTCAGGCTGCTGATCAGGCTGTAGATTATTCTTACCAGCTGGCTGAAGTCTTAGTCCACCTGGGCAGTTCCTGAAGTTGACATGATCTGTTTCAAAAACCTTTGCCTTTACAGTCACAACACAGCTATTGCACATAAGAGCTGCCATCCTTATATAGATAGATCTGGCCAAGTACTATAGCTCTGAAGTCAGCTCAGTAGCACAGTGCAATCAATTTAACACAAAAGACAAACCTTTACATGATGCAAGTCTGGATTACCTCATCAGAAGTGCTAGTGTTAATGCTTAAAAAAATAGCCATTCAATCTTAACTTTTTATCTCGAAAATTACTTCTTTTACTGTTTTTACTGTGGGACAACAGCTGGGCAAACTTCCTTCTACCTTTTTGAAACGGAAAGAAATCAAAACTTCACAGTATCAATTAAATATGAGACATAGGAATAAAAATATCACAGGTGAAAAGGTAGCTACAATACATTGCGGGATTTTGATGCATTTCAGGCTATGTGCCTAGAGTTTGATGGCACTCCTGTGTTGAGCACAGAGAAATCCAAGCTCCTCAGACAATTTTTCCAGCTCTGCATCATCCTTAACAATAGTAACTCACTGCAGGAGAAAAAATCTCCTATCATAGCTGCTCTTCTTGTCCTCAGTGACATCAATGTGACTTACAAGTTTTGCACCAACTTTTCCCCTGAGCTTGATTGGCTCAAAGCCAGTGAAGCCAAGTATATTTGTGCATTAAGTAAAGGTATCTCCCATTTTTTGATTTCCCCAGATTTGCTTAATCTGAACACTACTGAAGCCTGATTTCCTACCACTTGGGGTCCTTTGTCTCCCAACTGCCTCCCCCACTAAATACACCTCTCCTTTTATTTCCTATGATATCCCTACAAAGCAAAAGACCTTGCTTTGTGTCTTGTCTTCAGCAGTGTGCTAATGAGCATTTCTCAGTTTCCTGCAGCAGGAACAGCTAACATTTTCCTGCAGGAGGAAACTGTAATTAAATTTGTTGTACTTTATCCTCTTTATAGCATAGAAATGGACCTTGAAAGATCATTGGAGTTTTTTTCTGTGTACTTAACTTACTAGGAATTTGGGTATTGTCCATCAATTTTTCTGCATGCATTTGTCAGACTGACAGTAGGATTTTAATAACACAGAAAAAAAAGCAGAAACTTCAGACAAGTAGGGGTAGGAATCCCTAAACAAGCTTTAAAAACTATATCAATTACATAAGCATTACCTTTAAAAGATACATAATAAACAGCTGAGAAGAAAGATTTCTATTAAAAGGTATAAATTCTAGGTTAATTCAGTCAAGGGCTAGAATGCTCTCACTGCTGTCTTGAAAGCCTCTAAAAAACTCCTGCAGTCATAGGCATCTATCTAACTGAATTGCAAGGATGCAGTCCTGTTTGACTGCCCCACATGGTTTCTAAGTAAGCTGTTCCAAGAACAGCACCACTATTGAAGCCTGATTTCCTACCACTTCGGATCCTTTGTCTCCCAACTGCCTCCCCCACTAAATGCACCTCTCCTTTTATTTCCCATGATATCCCTACAAAGCAAAAGACAACACAAATTATGGTTTAAACTTATTAACTGGGTGTGTTGTGCTGCTTCAGCAGCTGTGGTGTCAGAAAGCGTAGATATGGCTTTTGAGCTATCTGACTTGTCCTGAAGGCTGGTTTTGGTCTTTCTCCTCTACCTAAATGCTTTCATTACAGAACAGGTTGTCTCCTCTTTTATGTTTGGTTTAAGTTGTCCATTCTTCCAAAGGTTAAAGAGGTGTTCAGAGACGTGGACACATAACTCACAGCCTGACTTTACCTGCAGTCACATTCCTCTGGGAAACCGCAGCTTCCAGATCATCAGCTTGACATTGCAGTTCATCAACCTGTCTCCTGTTTTCAACTGCACTCTTGGGTTAACTGACTCTGTGTCTTAAAGGTGGTAAAAGGATTAATGGCAGCAACAAAAATTCATCATCTGATAGCTCTGCCTCAAAGCAGGGGCCTAGATTGAAAGGGAAGGATGTTGCCTTGTGCACTCAAGTGAATGAGTTCTCTCTGGTTGAAATAATCCATAATTACAGCTTTGCTAAACATACCTATAATCCCTCTGAATGCAAAATACAGCATGAATAGTGCAAATTGGCATTCTCATTGTTTAATAGGACATCTGGGTTTCAGGTATTGCTGGAGGAAGATAAAAGCAATAAAGAGGCCTTTTTCTCACTGTACTCTGCAGGTTACCCTAATTAGACAAGGGCCTACATCAATTTTCAGGGCAAAGATGTCTGGACAAAAACAGCACCTCTTCCCTCACCTCTCACATAGACTGTAATTTGCTAAGTAAACTTATATTTGACATTTGTTAGTGTTAATGACCACATAGGTGCTAGGACTGTTGTGTGGCAATAAAAGAATGAGCACTGTAGTTACCCTTTTCTGTTCTGCTCTCCTCAAAGGCTGATACAGATGTTGACATCTCTGATCTCTTGAAGGGTTATTTTTTAAACAAAGCAAAACAGTTCAGGGCCCCATCAAAGGCAGACACCTATGCAATCAGTGGCCTCATGTGTCTGCACCAACTGCTGTGGCTGTGTAAAAGTCTCTCATATGATTTTGTTTAGAAAACATGCCAGAAGCCTGAGAAATTATTTCCAGCAGAATGGCATTTGTCATCCTGACTCTGGAAAACAAACAATTCGTGCTTTCACCTTGATGCTGAAAAAGATTGAAGACAGAATATGTTTTGCTCAGTTTAGGGGAGAGACATTCAGATACACTTAGAAAGCTTTTTTCTCAATAGACCAAGAAAGCAAGGGTAAGGAGGCTTTTGAGGCAGCAAAATTGTCAGTAGATGGATTCTTCCAGTTAAAGTGCAATCAAGTAGTTTCCAAACAGTATTTTTTTTTCTGCAGGCTATACTACAAAAGAAGCACTGCACATTTCACTGCCAAGAGCCTACTCTACCAACTAAACACAGAGATTGTGCTAAACACAGAGATTGTATTTACTTGGCCAAAACAGTTTTTAACTTGAGGCACTTAAAGCTCTACAGCACCTTTCACATGGAGAAATCTTAAGAGTGGATCTGCACTAAATCAAGGATTAGCAAATATGCACTAAGATTTAGACTCAATACATCAGCTCAGTACAATGGCATCAGTTTAATGAAAAATAATGCCATTTTTGAGGTCTGGCTGGATTAAAGCAGTTCCCTTCCCAGTACATTCATTTGGTAGTCCAGAGTTTGGGGGAACAGTGTTGTAATGTGTGACAGTGTGGAACAATGTGGAACAGAGGTAAGGGCAGAGAGTTCATGTCCAGTGCAGAGTAGATAAAGCCAAAGGACAGCAGTCTGTCAGCTCTGCAGCACTGGTGTCACAGCCCTGCCTGGAAAATGTCCCAGGCACTGCAGACCAGGAGCATGGCCCCAGCAGGGAGGCGGTGTCCAAGCGAGGCTCCAAAGTTCCTTGTTTAGCCTGGTGATGAGAATGACCATTATGGCAGAGGGCTGGGGCACATCCAAATCCCCCAGATCCACCAAACCCAGCCAGCTGCTGCTTTAGCTACACCACCCTCAGTCTCCCCAGGGCTGCCAGCATGTTCTGTCTGACACGGGACACCCATTCCCTCTGCACCAGCACCTCACACAAATTATTAGGCAGGTTAGCTCTCAAGTATGGAGGATACTGCTCATTTTCTAGAGCAAGGATACTGACCCAGGGTCAACAGGATGGTCCTCATAAGTGGCAGAAAGACAATCATAGAATCATAAAATATTGATTAGCAGAGTTGGAAGGGACCCATCAGTTTCCTCGAGTCCAACTCCTGGCTCTGCACAGAACCATCCCCAAGAGTCACACCCTGTGCCCGAGAGCATTGTCCAAACACTTCTTGAACCCTGTCAGGCTTGGTGCTGTGACACTTCCCTGGGCAGCCCGTACCAGTGCCAAACCACTCTCTGGGTGAAGAACCTTTTGCTGATATCCAACCTGAACCTCCTCTGACACAACTTCAGGCCATTCCTTCAGGCCCTGTTATTGGTCACCAGAAAGAAGAAATCAGTGCCTGCTGCTCCTCTTCCCCTCATGAGGAAGTTGTGACTGCAAAGAGGTCTCCCTGCAGCCTCTTCTTCTCCAGGCTGACCAGACCAAGCGACCTCAGCTGCTCCTCATACGGCTTCCTCTCAAGGCCCTTCATCTTTGTAGCTTCCTTTGGACGCCCTGTAACAGCTCAACATCTTTCTTATATTGTGGCACCCAGAACTGCCCCCAGCACTCGAGGTGAGGCTGCCTGAGTGCAGAGCAGAGCAGAGCAGCACAACTCCCTCTCTTGCCTGGCTGGTGACACTGAGCCTGATGGACCAGGTGCCACCAGCAAGTGGCCCATGACCCTAAAGCCCCCAGCAGGCAGGAGCTGGCACAATGCCAAGGCTCCTTGTGCCGGATGTATCCAGCACACTTAGGTGGCTCTGAAGTTCAGACACTTGAAGGGTCACACTCAGATATGAGCTCAGACAGTGTTAAAACTTGAGTCATCTCTTCAAATGCCAATATTTCCTTTTTTCAGCTCAGCATTATGAGTGTATCTGCTGCATTTTTTTCTTGTCCCCTTTTTTGTCGAAGACAATATGTTTTAGAAGGTTTTTCAGCTTACGTCAAAGAGGCATTTCAGTCTCTGCTGTTTTTCTGCTCTTCAAACAGCTTCTCCATGTTTTTAGCTTTCATTGCACAGATTACTTGTCTCTTGGAAGTTCTTGGCTGTTTGTAACTTCCTCTATACTGCTTCCAACAGCTTTTGTTTCTAAAACATGCAATTATAAACACTTCAGAGTTAATTACTTTATCCCAGTTCCCACACCCATCTTTTTTATTTCCTTTTAAATCCCGATGATCAATCCTCAGATGTCATGCCCAGCTGAGCTGAATGAAGAGAGACCCAGTCCCACATTGTCTTCATTGGTACTGAAGATAATGAATTGTTGGTAAACAAATCTGAATTATCCTAATATCTAAAAAACCCACTCAGATCTAAACCCAAAATAAAATCTGGGTTGTGAAAACGGGGAGAAAAAGGGAAGGGTAGGGTGAGTTAGAAAGAGAATGCTGTATTTATATCATTGCTTGTTAGAGAGAGAAGCCTCAAAACAACTTTCATGTGGAGAACTCATTCAATTGCAAATATAAAGTTCAGTTGCTTCCAGTTTCCTCATTCTGTTGTAATTTGCTTTCTGCAACCAGTCTCAGTTCTGCATCAGAAACTTGTTTTTAAAACAATGTATAAAAAAGGAAAGAGGGGAAAAATGTGCACAGCTTTTTCAAACATTGGTGTTTGTACATAGTTTGTAGAGGCAGACAGTATGGCTACGTGTTAGAATCTGCACTTCAATCAAATGCAATGGCATCATAAGCCACCCATATCAGGACAAACCCTCCTGTACAGGCAAGGTTGGAAGCTTGCTGTTGGTAAATTCCATCATCATAATGGTAAAAAAGGAATTAGGAAGAAAGGAAAGAATCAGAAGCTGATGTTAAGAAACCAAAAGAAAATAAAACTAACAAAAACTGCTGCTAGAAAGATGATGGATGAAGCGGGTCTTCTGGAAGTAAATTGACAGCTTGTCAGTGAAGAAAAGCAATTTATTAATTTTACTCTGCTGAAAAATCTAAGCATGTAGAATTTAAAGCAGCCACAGCCCAAACATTTTTCACTGGGGAGCTCTCTCAGCCTTACTGAGGTTGGAGTTTCATAGCCTGATAAGCTCAGAATGGCACAATCGATCTGCCAGATGTGAATTTTTAATATCACCTTTACCTTCATTGCCTTTGTACTGAAATGAGTAAATTGGTTTGGCTAATCCATGTTTCCCAAAAAGGCATTTGTTTTCGATGATACTCTGTTAGCCATATTGTCATTGCTTAATCACATTTTGAAAACATTGTTTCTAATTTCCCCTTTTTCAATTTTTCTGGCCTCAACTTTGAAGCTTCACCTTTCCCTAAGTACTTTTTAATGTCTCATCTTCTCTCCCAACATAATTATCTGTAGATTGCAGGCATGTCACTCTTCTTTCAGATAAGCGAAACAGATTGAGCCCTCTGCTAGAAAGCATTTCCTGCAGCCCTCAAATAATTTTTGGAACTCTTCGCTGTACTCCCTCATTATTTTTCTCATCTGTTTTACGTAGTACACTCTGGAACTGGCAGCAGTATTTCTGTGTTGTACAGAGCTACAAACTCTTTGCATTGCTCTCCTTTTTATAAACTACGAGGTTGCAGCATCCATCTTTTCCAGTGCCACGCTGCACAGCCAGTCACCTGTCTGTTAAATTCCCTGTCCTGTCCAGGGATGCAGTCACCCAGCTCTGCACAAGTCCTGCTTTCTTCTTGTTCTTCATCTAAGCAGGCACTGAAATACCTCTCAGAGGGAGCAGCAAGTTACTGAGTTACCTGTGTGATTCTGTCCTCCTGCTCTGCCCACATCATTATTCACTGTATGTGCCTTGTAAAATTCACTAACATTCCTCCCCAAATATGTCATTGGTTATTTTTATAATCTATAATTTTATATGTATTTCCAAGCCACTGACAAAAATGTATACTGATAGCTCTGCTACCAGCCCTTGTAGAAACCCATCAGAAACCAACTAAATTAAATGAAAATGCTGCATTTATATATGTCAAAAAAATCTAGCTCTCAATCCATTTAACATTTTTATTGATATGGTGTAATGCTGAAATTTAAAATACAAAATTTATGTGCAGCTAACCCACACAGCCCTTCCAAATATATATTACATTTCAAGCATAGTGTTTATCTATCTAACTGGTAATTTTATCAGCGGAATGAAATGAGCTTGGTTTGACAAGACTTATTTTCCGTACAGAAATGTTGCCTGGCATTAAGTATATTGCAAGTGAAGGGTGTGCTTTTCAGTCTGGCTTTGAGGAATGGGGCATTTCAGCGTGTGCAGCCATGTGTAGAAGTGAAAGGCAGCTTGCTGGCATAGTGATAGATCCATGAAGGTGTTCAGATTGAAAAAAAAACCCAACCAAAAAATCATGTAATTAATTTATTCTGGTTTTAATGACAATGTCCTGAATGTTCCCTTGAAATCTAACGATTGGGTAGGAGACTAATAACCTCAAGATCTGTAATTATTTATTTTTTTAATCAGTGGAATAAAATATTAGCAGTGTGTTTTGCACTACTAAAACATACATCCAGCTCTGTTGATGACAGATGTAAATGTAATGCCTGTAGGTGTCATTTTGGTATGGGACTCAAACTTCTTCCAAGATGCTACAGTTTTTTCCTTAGTTTTCTCTGCCTGGGATGGTGAGAACCCCAGACAAATACATTGTTTCAATGCCATAAAATGCACATCCAGCTCCAGTTACTGTATTGTGTAGTTTGTTTTTAATCCATTTCTCTCACAGAATAACAGCAGGCAAATTGCTCATTAAAGCAAGTGAGATGGAGAGGAGAATTCAGACACCAGTTTACAATTGCCATTTCTTTAGCTTGACAGTGTCTGCTTGAGATTTTGCAAGAGCTTTCCCTACAGACATGAGCTGCCTCTCAGATGAAGCAGCATTCAGACACTCTTTTTTGTAAAAAAAGAAATTTCCTGTAAATAGAAAGCACATAACAGAAACAATATGAGAGCAGTCATTTTCTCTCTTTTTTAGAGGAGTGAGTTTCTGGAAAGGTAAATCTATCAGAGAGTTTTGAGTAAACTGGGATTGAATTGTTCCTATCCTCTAACAAAAGCTGGACCTTTGATAAAGCAGAGATGGGAAGAGGATGGACAAGAGGGGTCCCCTAAAGGGGAAAATGTAGGATGATGTTTCCTATGGGTACAACTGCACATCTGTAATTATATTTACATTTCAGCAATTCAAATTCTTGTGTGCAAATAAGCTCAGAGAAATGAAAAACTTGATCTCTCCTGCATTAGAAGGACTTGTCCATCTACTAATCTGTTTATCCATTCATTGTCTCTAAGGCAAAAATGCGTGTAATGAAGCTTGTTTTCCTTCCAGGCAAGGTCCTTTTGTTTCTTTTAAACACAAACATAAATGTGTGTATATATGCATCTTACTATGTCAGGCACAGATTCAGCAGACCTCTCTCCTTTCCCAGCCATTTGAAGTGGAAAAAGAAGGGTCCAGGATCCTCTGCACTTGGAGTGGGGGACAGTGAAATACAAATTCCTAGATCTTTGGGACCATTCCAAAGTCAAACACAAGAAACTCTGCCAGAGTGAGGTGAACTAGTTTCTAATTTTAAAAAAGCCAAATTCTCCCAATAATTTTTCTCAGTTTCAGACTTTCCTTTTAAATCCTGTGAATATGACTCTCATTTCTTATTTAAATCCACCAGTTTACAGTAATTCAATCAATTTTTGCCTGAGCTATTTAGTAAAATATTCTGATGATTTAGCATCTCCCTGATACAGCTGAACTAAGTCTATGCACATCCATTTTATTAGGGTTTAAAATTACAAGAACACAAAACCCATTTTTTTTCACCCTTTTAAAGTTAACAAATATGATCCATTCTGCTTTCCTTAGTTTGACATGTGCAGCTAATTAGCCACTATAACAATCAATAGCCTGTTTGCCCAATCCTAATCATCTTCATTTACAGCACTGAGTCACTTTTCTTTCCATCCATCTTCACTTCAGTTTAAATTAGTAAATTTTGTCCTTAATCTTGTATTTCTTTAATTAAAATTATAAACCTCATGCTGTGTTCTGCTTCATTTAAGCAGATACCAATTTAAAAAAGAAAACAAATGCCACCACTTCCATAACAACAATCTAGTTCATTTTCACTTCATGTCTGCCTGTCTTTCCTTTCATACCTTCTGGTCACTTATGAAATAGTAAATTGTGATGCAGTGTCACAATTCATCTTCTGAGTCAATGACAGAATTAGGAATACTATAGGCTACACATACTTCCCAAACTCTTGTTTCAAGCAAGCATCAGAGATTTGTTTCACATTCATTCCATTTGAAGACCACCATTATACCCATAAGACAGTGGGGAAAAAATTTAGACTTTCTACCTAAAATCTGCAGTTACCAAGATCTCCTATAGGTTCACCATTATTCCATGGTTCCCTCCAACCTGACCACGAGTTTTGCAAAAAACTAGACATGGTAACAGATGAAATGGTAAGGAAGTATCTTCTCAGCATCTCTGAGCTTAGCAGGGAGCTGTGCCTTCAGAGGGTTTTGCTTCCAACAGTTCAGAGCCTTTAGCTTACACACCAGCTTGCTAAGCCTGGTATTTTCATCCTGCACGAGCTGCAGCTGTTCCTGCTAAAGAAGACATTGTTAAGAGTAGACCCAAAAGTATTATTTCCCCAGGAAGCAACGTGGTTTGGAAGTAAATACAATTGCAAAAGCATGCAACTCTTTATATCACTTTTTAACTTTTAAACGCTCAAACTTTGCAGTACAAAGCAATGCAGCCTTGGCAATAAATTTCTATTATTGCATCTCTGGGGAAACAGGAAATGTGAATGGGAAAAAATTGAAGAAATTTAATCCCAAAAAGAACCCCTCCAAAATGAAGCCCTCTTAATGGTAATGAACACTATTATGCCAAATGGGGATTCAGGTTCACACTATATTCATATACTTGGTTGACCCTAATTACAGTGTCCTCAGTGAAAAACAAAATTAGTGGATTCATGAAAAGTATAATCACCAGGTTTTCTTCTTCATTGTTCCAAACAGACTTGCCCAGAGAAGCTGTGGATGCCTCATCCCTGGCAGTCCTCAAGGCCAGGTTGGATGAGGTCTTGAGCAACCTGGTCTAGTGGAGGGTGTCCCCCCCCCACGGCAGGGGGGTTTGGGACTAGATGGTGTTTGAGGTCCCTTCCAACCCCTTAACTGTGATTTTCCTGCTGAAAACTCTTACAGATCTTCTGGAGCAACTGCTGGAGGTTCTGGCCCTCCTGGCAGAAGTGTGTCTGCAGAGAAGGTCTACCATTCAGTGCCCACTTATCTTCTTAGCCTTTGTGCCCCAGATTAATTTTATCTGCATCTGGGCTTTGGCCTTCCTAATTTCACCACTTTGGGTCTGAACTCCAATAATCCAGCTCTGTGGCCTTCCCATGTTTCTATTCACAATCTCCCTTTTTGTATTTCAGTTCCTCAAGAAGCTCCTTGCTAAGGCAACAAGGCCAAATTTCTGCTAAACTCCCTGGTCTTCTTGCATAACAGGGTAGCTGGTTATGAAATATTCTCAGTTTTATTTAAAAATCAACCAGTTTTCCTCTGCACTTTTCCTCTCTTGGCAGTCTTTCAGGGAATCTGCCTATCAATCCCCTAAATAAGTCACAGTCCACTCTCCTGAAGCCCCACGTCCTAAGTCTGCAGCAAAATTGTGCAACCCTTCTCCTGATCCTGAAATCATTTCACAGTCAATACAGTCTCACATGGTTTTCCTTGTTTGTGAGCAGCAGAAGTAGGGATTTACCAGAGTTGGCTCCTCCAGTATTTGCTCTTAAGATATTATCAGTAATGCTACCCAGGAACTGCCTCAGCTTTCACAATGCTGTTTTCCCCTTCCAGTACATTTCCAGATGAACTCCAAGATATCAAATCAAAACCGCTTTTCCCTGTCCCTCTATAGACAAATCCATCTAATTTGTTCTCTTGTCCAGGCAGACTGTCACAGATTCCCCAGCACCATCATTAATCTTCTCTAACATTCCTCCCTCCTCTGACCTTGACTCCTAGGCTGTCAGTAGTGCCTCTCCACACTCCCTCACAAGCTTTGTGCAGGGAATGAACCCCTCACATAGAACACAATCTTCCCTCCTCTTCTTCCCTGCTGAACCTTCTTAAGCACCCTGCAAGCACCCCTGGCCGTGGTGTGCAGCAGCCCACCAAGTTCCCGTGGCTCTGCACAAACACAGCCCTCTGACTGCACTCTTCGTGTCCTCGGCATCTGCACACTGTCCCTTCCAAGCGGGGACACCAAGGTCTCCCTGCAGCCTTCTCTTCCATTTCCCCTGATTCCTTGATTACTTCTGGCTGTGCCCACCTCCCAGGTGCATTTGGGGTGCTGAAGGCCCTTCTCACCCTGATGGCATTGTGGTTATACCCTGCATTGCAAGCTTCTCTGCTTGGGAGAGCTGCAGACGTATTTGCTTTGGATAGAAGTATATTGCCATTATCCATTTGATCTCATTTGTATTCACTGGCTTACTACCGTAATTTCGGCAGAAATTGAACTATGCTGAGGAGGAATATGTTTGACTATAAAAGAAATTGATCTGGAAGTTGCAGCTTGGAAATAACTTTCCAGGCTTTAGTTTATAATTCCCAGAAGATCAGTTTTGGGGGCTCTTTTTCAAAACACAAAGCTGAATATATTTTTTATTCTAAACAACCACTAGTGTGAAAAAGAATTCAACCCCCATTCTTTTATGTGACCAGCCTGCACAAGAAGAAGATAAAACTCCCATCAACACACTTATCTGTGTCACTGAAACACCACAGAATATTTCCCCTGCCCAGAAAAGGGACAATGGCAGTACATGAAAACATTGACATTGTGACTGAATGTGTGTTCACATTTATACTTCCTCAGATCCAAGTTCAGCCTCTCTGATGTTCACCTGTGTAGAAAGCATGGTGGTGGTTTCATTCAGAACAGTTCAAAAGCAGAGTTTTTAAGTTAGGACCCAATCCAATTCAAATACATGTAGTTATTCAGGTTCTAAGGGCCCAACATTTTTGCACTTGGAGCATAAACAAACACACACAGGAGGTCACAAATTAAGAGTCCAGTAATGGATCACCTCCAGCTCTTCACCCAACCCGTGTCCCAAGCAGAATGCAGTAACAGCAGCAGCGAGCTCAGCCAGCACATTATCCTTGTCTTTGTTTACTGACACACAGATGGATTTCCTTGCTTTAGAAAATTGTTCTTTCAAGTCACCATTATTTTCAGTGGAGCCAACCTTTTCCTTCAGATCAGTCATACTGTTGACTCGTCCCTTCTCACTTCACTGCTGATTTCAAGCACTCGTTGCTCAGTGCTAAGGCAATGGACATCCACCTTTCCTGCAATTGCAAACCTGTAAGAGATGGAGCGTGCACATATGGGAAAGCCATGTTCAGAAGATTTCAAAAGTCTCTCAACTACAACCAGATGGTCTTTCTTCTTTACTATTTTCCTAGAATCAATGTATCAGGAAGACAGAGCAATATTCTTCTTGCCTCCAGGCACTAAAAAAAGTGGAATTTTACTTGTGTCATTTGCAGGCAATCTGTTGGCAGTCCTGGGATGTATGTACTTAATGGAAGTATCAGCACCATGGTGAAAAATCAGACTCTCTGGTGAAGACTGGATTCACTCTTAGAATTGCAAAAGCAATCACAATATTCCTAGAGTCACTGTTGACATCAATGGGCTCATGTACCATCAAATCAAAAGTCCAAGGATATGACACAGGTAGCTGCTCTATGGTCCCAATCAGGTCAGCTTTTATAGACTACATTGGGATGTCTCATTTTTGCTGAGTAATAACATATGCAGCCACACAGAAATCAGTACACTATTTGAAAACAAAGGCATTGTTAGAGCAAGCAATACAATTATGCAGCACACATAAACTTTCCAAGAAAAATAACGTAGAATATTACAAACGGAGGTATATCCAAAATATTCCCTCTGCTGTAACTAAAAAGAGCTTCCATCACTCTCTGTAATGTGGTACCTGTTCCATGGAGAATACATCTCTCTCAGAGAAGGTACATTATTTTTCCACCAGACATTTTTACAAGATGCTTCTAGCAGCAGGAGACAAATGATTCACACATTCATCCACCTGGTACGCTGCAGCAATTTATTCCTTTGAGTGCTACACTTGTGGTGAGTTATACAGCAGAAACACTGATTGAGTACCCCCTCTTATTTTGTACTTTTAGGAGGACACAAGTCACAAAAAGCTTCTGCACTAGAGATTCATATTCATCCCTTACTTTACTAACCTGCTTTTTGAGACCAAGGCTTTCTTTCTCTCAGTCATTGAGCTGGGCTCTGAGAGCAGTGATTTCCATAATCATCCCATGGCACGGCCCCGCAATCTATCACAGCAGGGAAAACGAATGAGCAAAGCTAGAGATGTGCAAATACCACAGCCTAGGAGTGAATGATCCAGAGCTCAGAATATGCTCTATGATACCTGTTTAATTAGAGCAAGAATATTTTCCTAAATGAGTGGCTTGGTGAAAATAATCCTTTGATGATATGAAATAATCCATTTTGTTTTTCTCTGTTTGTTGAATAGAAACATTGACACCCTGGAAGCAGTAGGAAGTTCATGACCAATATTTGAAGGTGACAACTGCTTGAGCTGGGAGGTTGGACCAGAAGACCCACTGTGGTTCTTTCCATCCTCACCTGTTCTGTAATTCTGTGATTCTGTGAAATGTGTAAGTTTCGTATATAATCTTAAAATGTCTGTTTCTGGTCATCAGGAAAGAAAGATCTTCTCACTGGTAGGTTTGAGAACTGACAGAATGAAATGTGTGCTGAAGACAGAGGAGGAGAAAGACTGGGAGCAGGATTAGGAAATCCAATTTTTGGAGAAGATCCTGTGCCTGGTTCTACTACATCAGTAAGCCTGGCCTCCCATAACATAATGTCCCCTGCCTCCAGAGAGAAAGTCAGAACAACTGTGACCAAGCTTCTTTCAGCAAGCTGTGAGGTAATGCATTTACCAGAACAAATATGCTTTTTCTGATAAGCTTGTACATACAGACCATTTAATATATGATAAAAACAATTGTGTGTTCCATTTGTCCATTCATTGCAATGAAGCTGCCCTCAGAAGGGGCACAGAGATTAGCACAAGTAGGAAGGTATGTGATAGAACTTAAACAGATTTTAAATGGCAGTACTGAAATTTCACATAGGTAGGTCATTGCTAGGTATAAATGTTTGGTCATTCTCATACCACTGAACAGCACTCTCAAGAAGATTAGCACAATGCAGGGAAGCTAGAAGTCATTCCTAGCATATTATGCTCCTCAGATAAGAAAGAGGCACAACTGCAGACTGTGGGCTCAGCCAACAGCACAGTCTGCTCTCAAGGTTGCCTGGCACCTCTGCATGCCAGACCTAAGCAGCTAAGCAGTAAATGCTAATAGCTCTACTGGGTTCTTGCTGAAATTTTCTGCAGTTTTTTTTCTTTGATTGGTTGGGGGTTTTATTTTGTTTGATTTTCTTTGGGTTTTTTGTTTGTTTTTATTTGTTTGTTTGTTGTTGTTGTTGTTTTATATTACAATGAACATTACTAAGAGATCTAGCCCTGCTTAAAAATTCTGGTGATCTTTATTGAGAGCAGCACTAGCTTACCTCTGATTTGAGTTTCTTTTTTCCAAAATCAGCAAAAAGCCTGTTGAATCCTAAGACTCTGCTGGAGATAACAGAACAACCCACGGGGTTCATATATGTTCTTTAGATACCTTTTAGTGTTTCAACTGTCTGCCATCCCATTTTACCTGATCATGCCTGAACACTTCTTGTGGCTTCTAACAGCTCCTTGGAGCATCTGAGCTTGCTCTTAAGCCCTGCAGTGGCCTCTGTTGATTGCTTTAGGATAGAGAGAAGTGGAACTGGGAGGGGGATGTCTCTTCTGAGGTTGGAGCAGAGTCCTGTGACCTTGGGCAGCTGGTGACCATGGGCCACTTCCTTTGAGTGCAACACAGGTGACTCAAATTTGGTGGTGGTGGGCTGGCAAAGTGGAAGGAGTGGGGAGAGACTCCACTGCCCACAGGCTACAGGAAAGTCCAAACGACTCCTCCTGTATCCTTCCATCCACCTGAAACCTCACATGCATTTCTCATTTCTCTCTAACTTCAGCATTTTCAAACATATGGAACAGGACAGTAAATCAGGCAAGAAGGAATGTTCCCAAACAAACAGTCTACAGAAAAGGATGTAGGAGGGGGAAAAAAAAGGGAAAAGCATGAGAAAATGCAGCAAAAAAACCCTGATAAGAATCTCAGAGAAGAACTGAAATTATGTAGTCAGTAATGAGGCCAGATTAGAGTAGGAGCCCAGGAACAAAATTAAAAGTGCAGGTGTTCTAACTCTGCTGTGCAAACATCCTTGAAACCCAAGCAGTCTTGTCCCTTCTGTAAGTTTCTGTAGAAGCTGGCATGCCTGTAACAGTGGAGTTTGTGTTAATGGAGCCCTGCCTCTAAGTCAGCTAACAGATGATGACATGGATGTCACGATTCCACAAGACAGCATTTCTGATTTATTGGCTGGGTTTACTTCTTTTCAAAATTCCACCCACACATAGTAGCTATCCTAAAACACACAACTGAAGCTGCAAAGTCCAGCTTAGAGCTCCCGAGTAGTTGGTTCTGCAGCCATATTGCAGAATATCTCATACTGACCCTGCAGTGCCTGACCCATTTCTGTTTTCTGTCTCAGTCAGTGCACAGGATTGAACTGCTCTGGTTAAATGCCTTGTGAAAAAAGAGACCCAGGAGTAGAAGTTCAAGTTACAAGGTTACCAGTGTAAAATCCGTTGTGCACATGAGCCATAGAGCAGCAGGCCACTACCTCTGCCTTCAGGTTATCTTTGTTTTGCCAAAGATAACTGGGGATAGTTTCATCATGTCCTTCTGGCATGACTAAGCCCCAGAGCCTCCGTGCCTTCCTTCTCAAAGGCTGTCACCACATATCTGTGCAGTGGGACTCTGTCCCCGCTGGGACCACTGAGTGCTGCCACTCAATGGAGCACCATCCCCAGTTAGTGTCAGAGCTGTGTCACTCGGGCCGCCACCTCCTTCCGCTGCGTGCAGCTCCTGCAGCAAAGCACGGAGATGCACAGTGACTGCGCTTGTGCAGCCCAGCTCCCCTGCAGCAACTTCCCAGCCAGACAGCTTGGCTTTAGTTTTTACTTAGCAACTGCCTCCCACCCGGAGAAACCACCTTCTCCTGCTCTCAAATCAATGCTCTGAACATACTTCTTCATTTTGGTAAAGTAAATGATGCTGCTGCTAAAGAATATTTTCGTAAATCATGGAATGGGGCTCAAAGTTGCTGCACTCTCTGGCTGTGATGCCACAGCCCAGTTCAGTGAAACACTGCTGTAAATGACTTTTTTAAAAATAACCCAGGCAAACAAAATAAGAAACTCTGTGGGTGGCCTGAGTCACAAGGGTTGCTATATACAACATGCATCAAAATGAAATACGGCCACTTTATTGTAAATAAAGTACAGCTGCAATACCAAAATGAAGCAAAATCAAATTGTTCAATGTAAAAATTTGTGCCCAACCTGCAATTTTTAATGGAAAACAGATCTGTCATTTTTTTGACTGGTTCTAGCTGCAACTGTATAATGTTGTTTTTTCCAATTAAAGCTAAAACAGAATTTTCAGTGAAGAAATTAAATCACCAGCACAGAAACTGCCTGGATTGCAGCTGGGCCCCAACATCCCTCCTCTCACTGAAAAATGTGGTTTGTGTTTTTTACCAGAAGTGGTCATATTTTCATAATATTTTTTTTCAGATTTCCTTGAAATAAACTAATTCTGCTTCCTAACATCATGACTGACCCTTGATTTAGCAATGACTCAGGAAGAAAAGTCCCCACTACTGACTCTGAATAAAGTCTTGCAACCCTGCATTGCAGTTGCATATAAACCTCCAGCCCTAGCTCATCTTCACATTATTACAGTCCTGAGAGCTGAAATAAAACCTGTCAGAAGGCAGCTGGGCACTGAATAAGTTTGCTGCCAATGCTGCTATATACAAACCAACATAATCTACATCTAAACTCATAATCTTAGGAAATGTGTTTCTCTTTTAGGTCACTGATTGACAAGAGCTTTAAGAAATAAAGCTGCAAACATGATTTAGCTGTTGCTTAGCTAGAAATGCAGAGTATTTACCTCTGTATCTGATTCTTGGTGGTTATCCATCGACCTTTGAACAACTGTTTCAACTACCTGTGGGTGTACAACTGAGGCATTTTCTTGCTTTACCCTGTGTTTCCATAGCTGTGCTTGGACAGAGGGAGAAAACAAAACAAGCAAACAAAAAAATCCGGAATAAAACCACACATCAGTGGGTATCACTGTCACAAAATATCGATCCTTAGTAATCCCTGGGATTTGACACTGGGTATGCTTTATAGCTTAGTGCTTCTCAGCTTTCCTAAAACGTTTACAGCAAAAAGTAAATGTCATTGCAAACAGATTGCAAAGCCTGTGTTGAGCAGCAATATCAAATTCATTCTGGTATCAAAGCCAAAATGCAATTTCATTACAGACCAGTTCTGTCAATAATGACCTGGCCCACAGTTGTATATTGGAGTTCTCTGTAAATATTGAGTAAAGAATATGGCTTTTGTTTGGAACTGAGCATTTATGTACACTAATTATTGCCTCCTGCAACCACAAGGAGTGACAGTAGGTCACATTTTTCATACCTTTTATTTCCTCTCTTTCTTTGTTTTACTATTTGTGTCCATGAATACTCAAATTGCCCACATGTGTGCAGTAATTGTACTAACATGACATACCTAAAATACTAAAAATTCTGACATTTAAATTGCTCTGCTAGGCCTAAAATATTAACACTCCAACACAAAGGAGTAGAGAAGTAATTTCCTATCAGTCCAGTTCAGCCTGCCTGCAAACTCCAGTGGGGAGCTGAGAGCAAATGCATGGACAAACAGGACAAGGCTTTGCTGCCTTTATGCAGCAAGGCTACTTTTCCCAAGAAAATTTATTGAGGTCCCATATTCTCCATAGAGGGTATCCTAATTTTCCTGACCAGAGGGGAGAGCTACTCTGGCTCTTTCAGATGCCAGTAGAGTAATCTCCTGATTAATTTTCTTCTGCACATCATGGATCATGTGGAATTTGAGGCTTTTGAAGCTAGAATCAAGTTTAATACTTAGCTTTTACTTTATCTCTATGCATTTTATACAGCAACTTGCTAGCAAAAAGTAGCAGACTAAACAAAAGTAATTACCTTGCCACACTTCTCTAAAATGCAGAATTTTCCTTAGAATATCAAGGTTAATATTATTTGTGGGTGTCTGTATGCCTAGGGCTGTGCTACAAACTCTCTGGACAAGGCCAGGTTTCACTGTTTGAGCTCTCCCAGGACCCACACCTGGTGCCACATGACAGAGGTGACATTGCAGAGCCTCCGGGGTCACTCACATCTGCCAGACCTCCCCTCCTGACAGCTCCCAAGGGCCCCTGCTGAACTTCACTTATCAAAACCTCCTCTTCTTGCCTGTCTGACTGTGGCTTTCTTGGCTGGGCACAGTACACCTGCACTAGAATCACTGAGACGTGGATATTTCACACATTCTCTCTCAAAATTACTGTGTTTGCATTTACTGACCAAGGACCAAGGACCTTGACTTTCCTTTGTCTTCCCCTGCTCCTGTTCCCCATCCATGCAGAATGTGGTTAAGTCTCAGCTCATTGCCTGAGCCCCCTCGACCTACAAGTGGGTTGGGATTGTCTGTTTCTTCTTTGCTGGTCCTGCCTTACCGCATAGTTCAGTCTCTCCAAGTTTATAGTAACGCAAAACTAAAAGCGAGGAGAAGAAACTAAGGGGTCAAGCACATAAAACATTTGGTCAGTGGTAAGAACACCTCTTGACCAAACAGACCAAGAAGCTCTGTCCAGCTCCTCTCCCTGCTCTCCCTGGTATCTGATGGTGGCTTTGCTAAGAGTTTCTGAGTGCCGAGGCAGACAGTCATTGTGCTCTTGGAAATGGAGGAGACATTAGCAAGCCATATCCCTCATTGTAGTTTATTACTTTAATCAAGCAGCATTTTAAACACTTGGTGGCATAACAAAAAGGTCAGCACAGAGCACAGAGAGGGAATTAAAGCTCTCTTATCTGTGAAAGGAGATGGGTGGGGATTTGGAGGAGGGAAATAGCAGATTTTTTGGATCCAGTACATTTAGCAGATTGCCTGCTGTGAAAGAGCAATGCCCCAACATTGTTCCCTCTACACCTTGTGCTGGTACTCCTTGGAACCAGCCATGTAATGACCACCTCAGCCTCAGCAAAAGGCTGCTTGTGCTGCTTCACTTAGGGTTAGGGTTACACTTAGGGTAAGGGTTGAAAAAACCACAAAACTTAGAGCTCCCGGGACATGGGAACTACAAAAGGCATGCCAAGGTCAGCATGGCACTGGCCCAGTGTTTTTCCCTTCACACCTTGCTCCATGGAACCACCCAGCTGCCAAGCACCTCGGCCTTAGCAAAGGGCTCCACTTAGGGTTAAAGTTAAAAATCCATAAAGCTTAGACCTCCAGGGAGACTGGAACTATAAACGGCACACCAAGAGTAGCATGGCTCTACCTTAACATTTCTCTCTCCTGTCTCCGTTTAAAAGACAGATGTCTGCCAAGGAAAGTGGGAAACGTCCTGAAATGGACCATACGACCCCCTTTCCTCCAAATTATTACAATCACGAATTTTTGGGTCTTTCAGCTGAACATATAGGAGAAGGAATACCAGTTCTTTACGAGTGGATGCATGTACAACAAGGGAACAAACAGCAGCAGCCCCTCGCCGCAGGCGCCTCCCCGTCGCTGCAGTTCCGGTCGCGGCCAGCAGGGGCGCTGCTGGCTCCCGGCCGGGCAGCGCGGCTGTGCTGGTTCCCCCGGCCTGCAGGGGGCGCTGTGGGCCGAGCGTGGCCGCCTCACGCCGCCCGGTGATGGCGACTCAGTCACGGGGGAGAAAGAGAACGTGGCGCCCTTTGCAAACTCATAGGGGGCAGCCAGCTTCAGTGCTACTCCATGTGGTTGAAGAGACTGTAGCAGGAACCTCAGAGCAGCAGCTGGAACAGCAGAGGTGAGCAGACTCCTGGTCCCAGTGACGCTGTTTGGGTTTTTTTCTTTTTTTCCTCTTGTATTTCCTCTGTATTTATAGCATTGTAGCCTTTTGTATTATTGACTAGTTTCCCCAGTAATTTTCCATGGCCTTTCTCTAGGCAGAAAGACGAAACACGTTCCAGAACTCCAGGTGCCACAGGGTACAAGGCCCCAGTGCTGTCTTGGTTCCTCCTGGGAGCCAAGGCTGAGAACAATTCTTCAAGATACATTTCATGGACAAAGGACAGCTAGTGCCAAAGCGGGGACTCCAGAGAAGGGGCTTGACCTGGGGGGAAATTGCACCAGCACTTATCCTCCCAATTGGTATTTTTTATCTATTATGTTAATTTCCTACAACGTGTAAAAACGTACTCATCCCTGAGGGATGGGCTTTTGTGGATATCACTCCATAACTGCCCCTGAAGGCATTTAAAAAAGAGCCACTCTTACATTGCCTCCTTACTAAAAGCATCTTGAGTTTCATTTCCAGGTTGGGAAAAAGGCAACACCAGGGTCGGGCTGCCACACAGAGGGAACAAAGGGAGGCACAAAGCTTTGGTCCTCTTGATTTTTAGGTAGAAATGAAAGTAAATGGAAACTAAGGGTCCCTTAGGTTAAATGTCACATGTAATTAACCAAACCGAAGCCAGATATTTCTGAGTTTCTAAATTTTTTCCAGCCCACCAGATTGTACAGTATTTTCTCTGTCCCTGTGCACACTGAAATTTTAGGCTAGGCCCTTTTTGATCTCTTGACTTATTTCTGCAGAAATATGTAAGGCAGGGAACAGGAGGGATGTGGTACCTGCTCATTCCTGGCATGTGGGAGCTGGGGGAAAGGACTGTGGCGGAAGGCTGGCCGTGTCTGTTTGAGAAAATGTAAACTCTGAAGAAAGCAGTTGTAAGAGACACTGGGGAAGCAGTTTCTTAACCAGAAGCTGTGACACTAGATGGAATGGTGACAGCTGGGAGTGATACCCAGAGCCTCAACAAAACCCCATGGCTGAATTTGCCCTCGGATCCCCAGTGCCATCCCAGCAAGGTCTTATTTGGACTCTGGGGGCAGCTGTGGCCCAAGAAGCAAAAATATTTGCTACTTTGGTGGGTTTACTTAGGGGCAGTCATCTGAAAGGTTTTATTTGTGCCTTTTTCTTGTCTGCAGGCTGCTCTCAGTGTTCCCCACCTAAGCCTAGAAATGGTGGATGCATTTTACCATGTGCTTTCATATATCCTGGCTTTTGCTCAATTAGGAAATTCCCCAATCTGCTTTTGTGTCTTAAATCCAGAGCCTCTGACCCCAGCCTGGGGAGTGACCAAGAGGATTGAAAAGTGACCCATACTGAATGCTTAATCAGATGGTTCCAGGCACAAAATGCTGATAGTGAGAAAGGGGAAAAAGGAGGACATTGATGTCAAGTGAAGAATAAAGTCAAGATGACATTTCATCCTTTTTATTTTCTTTATCCTTCTGCGTTTTACGTGTGGAAGCTGTTTTGTTTCCAGAGCATGTCCACAGCATCACAGATCTGCCATGATCTCACAGAGGAGCAATGCACCTGCCAGGCCTAGGGGGTCTGCTCCTGCAGGGAATAGAAAACATGGTCCAAAAATTGTTCTTCCACCTTTAGCAAGCACCTGTTAAACCATCTGATCAGCCTATGACGACTTTCTCTTCACCAGAAGATTTGAAATGGCAGGCTGGGGTTGCTATAGTAAATGTGTCATTTCCTTTCCTTTCCAAAGAGTGAAACAGCTGAGGTGTGTGTCATCCTGCATGGAGACAGATAGGGCTGGTTTCCCTAAGAGCTTTGGCTTGTTATTCAAGTCAAACAACTGCAGGGCTGGGATTTGCCTGCCTTTCCTTTAGCAGTTAACAGGGGGTGGTGTGTGACTACCACCACCTCACCACTGGTTTGGTACCTCTGCTGTCTCTGGACACCTCTGCAGGACACTCTTACAAAGTAAGACACCTTCAGCCAAAATGTGTTCATTGTGAGTGAAATGAAAGTCCCTTTGGAGGTGCCTGAGATTGCAGGAGCCCAATTAAACTTAATGTATGATAATTAGGAAAGCAAGGTCATGTCAGATAATCCTGTCCCAAGTGCTGAAGTGCTTTTTTGGCATTTTGCTTCTCAGCCCCCGAAGTATTCTCACAGTATAATGAGCTGGAATTTCAAAACATGGCATTTTATGTATACCATCTTCTCTGTGGGTGTGAGTGCTGCGTGTCTGGACTGTTTTCCTGTCACTAGGAAATGCCCCTCTTCATATATCTCTACATTTGGTGCTGCTCACAGGAGTAAAAAGTTTCTCTGCACAGCTTCCTTTTGTCCTGGCATCTGTTACAAAATGAAAAATTTATCACAACAATTTGATAAAAACAATAAATTCTTCAATAATTGCTTGAAATATATAAAAGACCAGTTTGGTCTTTTAATATCTCCAGATTTTATCCTTTATGTGTTTTTCTTCTTTACGTGAGTAAGATTTTTATTATGAGTTCTGAATTTATCTTCCTGCATTTTCATTTTGGAAGGAAGAAAGGAGTCAGTGAATCATAAATACTTGTTACAGCTTTTATTTTACTACTGTGCTTATGAATGTTTGATGTTTGAAGTGGGTTTGTGTTCTCTGACAAAAAGCCCTTCCTGTTCTGTGGTGTGTGCTCATTGTGCAATCAAGTGCATATCAGTAACTTCATTTGTATATGACTGAGAAAGCTCCCGTAAATTAGCATGCATAATGAGCTTTGAAACAATCAAAAAGGCTGAGCTCAATGATCAGTGAGAAACCACATAACCAGATGTAGGAGGAATACATCTAATGTGTGCCTAGCTACTACACTTTTAAAACAGAAAATATGGTCAGTGCTCTGCTGTCTCTGTAACACGTTTTGTACAGAGTTTTACTCCTTTGCTCATAACCAAGAGATCTTTCTGGTTGCTGCTGCTGAGGAATAATTTCCCTCTCCTCCAAATCAGACCATTTAAGTTTCCTGAATGATGGCAGGCCCTTCAGTCTGACAGAGAGAACACTGGGTTTCTATAACAGGTAGTTCTGAGTTCAATCACTTCTGCCAGGGCTGTCTTGGGAGGCCGTCAAGCCCTGTGCGCACACTTCCTACAAGCACCAAGTAGGAGCAGGTGCTCTTGTAAGGATAATGACTTGGAGAGTCTCATTGCTTTGAGAAGTTTTTCCTAAGCTTACAGGGAATAAAAAACTTCAGAGCCTTAGTAGGAAAATATTCTGCAGCTTGCAGGATTGAGCTGCAATAGTATTTCATTTAAAAACTGTTGGAAATGTTGTCCCTCTCATCCCTAATCAAGTAGTATCTAGTTTAGGTCTTTGAAGTAAGCAAAATGCCATCTCTGGACATGATTCTGCTTGTGTCTGACAAACCTAATCTTAACATGATAGTCAGGAGAATTTACCAACATCCTTGCTTGGATTTTATAATATTTAACTTTTTAATGGGAAAGGTCAATGAAAGAACCATTCTTTTGAGTTGTGTACAACTTTCAATTACTATGCCTTTTCTGCATCTGAATAATTCTCTACCTGCCACAATCTCTATTCTTAAAGCCTGTTTTTCTAATGTTGAGGGGGTTCTAAACAGATCTGTATCACAGGGGAGGATGAAAAATTGAGACAATCCTGAAGTACAAAACCTCAGGAGGGAAAATGAGTTTACAAAACTGACATATTTTTATGTGCAGTTTCTGACACCTTACCTGATAAATTTACTCTTCTTGAGTCTGCAGGGACTGAACTTCAAGACACACAGAAAATTCTTATAGCTTCCAGAATCCACTGGATCTCAGCAGAGTATCCCAGCTGTTAGCCATTTACAGAGAAGTGGTCTTTCTACAGTTTGGTGCAGCAATCAGGCATCAATTATGGTAGGAATTACAACTTGTCGGGGATGGGACTGGCACCTTTTTTGATAAAGAGGTGCTTTTTTCAGTTGTTTACAAAGAAAGAAAAAATGTAGGAAAGGTGAATTTAAATTTTGTCCGTGGTGTCTGTTCTAAGATCATGATATGTGCCTTGTAAGAGTAGACATATTCCTTTCACTTAAAAGCATTAATTTTATTTAACTAAAAGTGCTGAAGATCCTTACATGTGTCACTGAGGGAAATCTACACATCATGTTGAGTACAGGTGTCCTATTACCTGAGCATTATATCACCTTTATGTTCTGATTCATAGTTTATTACATCAGGGAGGTTGGTGGCTGCCACAGAGGTTGACTTATTAGTTAATATTTTTGTTTTTCTGTGGGGTCTATGTCCAATTTTATAATCTTCTCTATCAAAGTATGCTTAATAAGCAGATAGAGAACTTACCTGCTTATACCAACTTCAAAATAAGAGACTACATAAAAAGGAGAATACATGCTCAAAAAAATCAGAAGGCTTAGCTGGGGGAATTCAGACCTTGCAGATGGCTTGGAGACCCTTTGGGGACATACTGGAAGCATTCAAGAAATGCATACCACATGTGAAGAAAGCCTTAAGAAAGGGTGAGAGGATGCTGGCATTGCTTAACAGCAGGATTAAACAGATTATTAAAGCAAGAAGGCATAGTTCAAAAAGTTGAACTTTCTTTCAAAGGAAGAGTTCAGTGTGTTGGTAAAATTATGCCCCTGGGGGAAAGAAACCAATCCTAATATATAAAATTACAGCCTCTGACTTGATCATTACATGTCAATGCATTCACCATGCAATACCAAAATCTCAGAATTACAACAGATAATTCTGTCAAAATTTCAGCTCAGTGGTGATAGAAAGAAAATAATTTGATAAAAAGAAAATCAATTGATTCCCTTTAGGTAAAAACAAAAAAAATAAGAACACCACCACTCGATAAATCTGTGTTTGACAAGCCTACACAGTTCTGGTCCCACGAGGAAAGAGAGAGAACTCTGAAAGGTTCCCAAAGGATAAACAAGGAGTGATTGTTCACAGTCTTTTCCAGTCTGAGGTGCAGAGGTGAACAGCAGATAACCAGCTCTCAACAATCCAGCTCTCAACAACAACAACAATAACAAGGTGTTTTTTGAACATAGCCTGTAATTAGGCTGTGGGATTTCTTGCTGCATTGTGAGGCAGATGGTAAAAGTTCATAGGACTCAGAGGGAGCCTGCACAGGCTCCTGGAAGACAAATCTACCAAGATTAAACATTCAGCAATCATGTCTGACTGAGGAAATGCCTGAAGAGACCGTGAGAACATCAGTGGGAAATACCATCATATGCTTGTTCTGGAGATTTTTGTAATCTTCTCACGAGTCTGCTTTTGATCACTGTGGGAGGCAGGACTCTGAGCTGGTGGACCTTTGCTCTGACCCAGTATGATCACGCTTCTGCTATCCAGTGGAGTTGCGTGTAATTGTAGACTGGGAATTTTTCTGCAGATTTGCATGGAGATAAAACTGCCTAGTGCTTTTGTTTCTATTTTTCCCTGCTGAAAGTACTACAAAGGCAATTAGTGAGGGAAGTGTTTTCCTCAAATAAGGAGTTGTGTGTTAACAGGAAGTAAGAAAGAATGCAAATATCAGATAACTCATCTTTCTTGTTCCTTGTTGCCAGTACAGTTCCATTTTTTTCACACCAGGGCTTAGTGTGACACTAAATCACATTTAACCTCATTTGAACTTCTCTGTCAAGTTCAATCCCAGAAGCTGTTATTTGCCCCTGTAATTTTCTTGCTAGTCCTGCAACTGATATAAGCTCCAGGTCACTTTTAAAAGCACTTGTGTGTGTTTGACAAAAACAAAAAACAAAATCCTTGCCTCAGAATTGCCTTTCAAAGTAGGATGTGCAGCTACAGAAAATGTTGCAGTGTGGGTTGCTTTTTATATTGCAAGAACTGATCAAACAGGGACTCTTTTTGAAAAGCATGAGAATGAAGTACAGAAGGATTGAGAGTGACAAAGAGGCTGCAATGAAATGACAAAGTCATCATGACAAAGTGATGTCTAAGCTTGGTTGAGTAATATATTTGCAAGATGCATACAGAGTGCAATAAAAGCTTTATGTGTGGCATTGCACAGCACAGTGCAATCCAAGCATGAGGAGTCAGCTGGGTCTTGGAAGCACTTGTACAAATGTATTGGAAGAGCAGTTTAGAGGGTTTAGGTGGATACTGATGTCCCCTGCATTTTTGTGTGAGTCCAGGTCTCATGAAAATCAGTGTGGAGTGCCTCCTGCTAAACCTGGCTCTGAACTCCAACTCCAAGAATCCTGTCATTTAGTTTCCAAAGTTTCACAAGCACTTCTGAAAACTTTGCAAAGCTTTCGTGGTTCTCCCACTTCATATAGCAAATTATCTTAATATCAGGAATAGGAGGCAGTAGGGCTTCTGAATTATTATCCAGTTGATTAGCTACAGTAACATTTTTCTCTGTGAGCATTCCTCTCAGACATGTGTTTTGCTGTAAATGTCCTCAGTCAGAGGCACATTCAAATATGTATCTAGGTCACTAATATTTGTGCCTATTTGTTTTAATCAAGTCTGCCACTATCCCTTTGAGTTGCCAACACGTTGGGTTAAAATGAAGTGCTGGTAATTTTGCTACAGACCATTTGGAGAATTTTGAAGTCACCTTACTTCTTTTTATACAGATATTTTGATTCCTTTTCTGAGAGAGATTTTAGTCCTCAGGGTATGTTTCAGCCTACCAGAGTGTTACAGACAGGGTGCACCATGCGCTGCCTCTGTTGAGTAACTCTGTGATTCAGAGAGCATTTGCTTCACAGCTATGACTCCTACAGCTCCTGGATCCTCAAAGCTGCAGGGTGAGTAGAGCCTACCCTCAGAGGCACTCTTCCTTCCGCCATTTGCCTTGAGTTCCTCGGAGAACAACGTCCTCTGCACTGCTGACTCCTTTCCTAACATACGGCAAAGAACCTAACCACTAGCAGCTAATTCAAAAAATTCCCATGATCGCAGCTTATTAACTAGATTCTCCATCAGGAGTTCTAGAAAGTATTCTCTACAGAAGGTTATATAGAGAATTATAAAAATCTGAGACAGAATGTAATCACACTGATGCCACCAAAATGGAATTATTCTACATGACAGAATAATGCGATTCTACTAACTTTCAGTTTTGGTTAATTACTCTTCTGAGCTCTCTTACCACCTGGCAGCAGTTTTGATTGATGAACATGTCTGTCATGGTTGTGTACAAATTAAGTGGAGTGGTTTTCCCAGATATAGCATCAAATGCAGTTATATAATGCCAAAATACACACCTATGTGCTCGAAGGCACCTTGAATGACACTGGCAAAAAACCTGGTGTCTTGTTAGGGAAAGTAGAGATGAGTCTTGCTGACAATACTAGTATGTTCCAAGCTAATAGGCAGCTTTAAGTAATCATTCTCACTTCATGTTTCTTCATTTTAGTGCCAATCTGCTAAGTATCCAATGCTAGATACTATGATTTCACCTCTAATAATGCCTTTCTCAAACAATGATTTATAGGAATATAATTTTCTGCCTTGATTTAGGTCCAGTGACACTTAGTACCTACTTAGTATAACTGAGAAACAGGATTTATACTGGCATGCAAAATCTGGACAGCTTTGATGGATAAGATGTCCTGATGCCTCTGAGGTAGAACCAACAATAAATAATTGACAGTAGCTAGGTAAAGACATGGGAGCTATTCCGTGGAAGCCGAAGTTGTCCAGCATCTTGGTAGGACAAATATTCTGGAATTAATTTCAGTGGGATTTTTTCCCAAGGATTGATAACAGATGCTTCTTTCTTTTCTCATATCTGGCCTACTTTCAAAGTCAGAGCACAGTGTACCACATATCAAATATCAAGGTGGCCTCTGAGTTGCCTTTTCCTCATCATATTCGATGGGATTCTCATAACTAGTTGAATGTTGTTCTTATTTACAGAAGTCATCTCTAATTTTTTAGGCACACATGCATTTTCCTTGGAGAATATTTCTAATGGATGGAGGATTTTTTCCAGTCACTATCAACAATGCAATTAATTTAAATTACAATATACAAGTACAGTGAGACAGTCGCCTTGTACTTATGCCCAAAGACATAAAGACAAGATGATTCTATGACACAGGAGGAAAGTAAACTAGGACTATCTTTTTTCCTCTCTTTGTTTTTTTAAAGGACAGAAGTGAAAAAATCTCCCCCCTTTCTGTCCAAAAGCCCTTTTTACTAGTTGCATCACATCTGATCTTTCTTCAGGCAGAAAAGTGCATTTTTATTGGTAGTAAACCTATACCTAGCATTTTTCTAGTGTGCTAGAGCTAGACAATTTTTGTGCATGGGCATATGTGTTTTAGAACCATGGTGCTAAAAACTTGAAACTCATTTGTGTTTGTAACAAAAAAGCCCATGTGCTGACAGTTATGAGATTTGCTGTTACTGGTGAAGCTCTGACAGCAGACCTTCAGAGACGTTGCCTTCCTTCCCAGCTGTGCCTGTGCAGCCTGAAGAGCTGCTCGTGCAGATCTGGTGGTGAACTACTTTCTCCTGGAGGATGTCCTGCAGCCACGGCCATGCTGTGGAGGAGCACACTGACTGTCAGGCCTTGTTAGCTCAGAGCAAGCTGGTGTCTCTGACAGCTCAGTTTGTATGGGACTGTAAAAATTCTGTGTAGGACTCCTCTTAATATTTGCAACCAAATCTCTGTGAACATAAGTGACCTAGATCTGAGTTGTGCCCTCACGTACTCCTGGCCAGCTGGTTAGAAGCAAAGGGAACAGTGTTGTCTCATAAACCCTGAGTGGTCTCAAGAGAAGCCCTAGTGGCAGATGCCCTTTGAGGACCTGCTGGTATCTCCAGACTTCTGGAGAAAGCAGAGACCCTGTACTCCACCAAAGGACCAGCTCTTCCTTGTCAAGAGCTACCTGGTACAAAGAAAGGGAAGAGGAACAGCCTGGTCACTGTCTAAAACCAAGTGAAGGAGAGGAAAGGTACTTCCAGGCTGTACTTCACCAAGTAGTTCCATTCTGGATGTGTTTGTTAGGAATGGCTCCTAGGGGCACCTAATTCTACCAGAAACTACGTAAAGATTTGGTTCAAGGAATTCTGAGAGATTCACACTGTTTCTGATGGAAAACAAATGCTAAGATCAATCTTTAAAGTAAAATGAGTGGCAGATTTCTGTAACAGCACTTTTCACAGTGACCAAGCAGAGATTCTGTTGATGCAATCCAATTGAGGAAAGCAGCAATAAAACAAAGTATTTGACTTCTGTGCAGTTTTGTCCCCATCTCTGCTGTGTGTGAGTTCTCACTGCAGTCAAAAAATAGGCTTTTTGCCTGTGCTGTGCCCTGAACAATCCTGGTGTAAGGCTGCAATTGCACAATAGCCTGTCGCGTGTCTTTTGCATTGCACACCTCATGAGATGATATTAAGCAAAGAAAACATTTCCTTGTGATTTCCAGTAGAATGTGGTAGAAATGCTTGACTCAAGTACTAGCTGGTTGATGGATGGCTAAAAGGCATGCAAACATTTTCTGGGGGTTCATGATCTGGTTGTATCACCCAGCTTGCTGAGATCTTTTCTGATACAGTGGAAGCAACATTAAAGGCAGAATAGGGCTGACTGAAGCTGAGAACTGAGAGTATCAATAGAATTCTTCTCTACAAAGAATTTTGTGAGCAGTAAGGGTGCAAGAATATTCCAGAGTGACTGAAAAGATGAAAAAGAAGAAAACCCTCTGCCTTGTCCATGCATTTTCCTCCTGTCCTCCTCTTTTACTTTCCTTATTTTTTTAAAAATTCTGCCTTTCTTTATTTTTGCTTATTATTAGCTAAGTACTTTTGGTTTTCTCTAAAGGCTTGAGGGTTACCTTCTGCTTCAGTACAGTTGTTTTTTCCCCTCTTTCAATATCTGTTCAGCCTGTTTGCTTATGCTGTGTTCCAAGTGCATTCTTCTCAGTCATGTGACCTGCCCTGTAATTCAGGTTCCATAAACAATGTTAAATACAGTGCTTTAATAAATGGAAAATTGGGAAGCCCATTAGATTAATTGTAACAGAATTCTTCTTAACCCTCCCACTTGGCTCAACTTTGAACAGTCAAAAATAGAAATTTGAAAGATTGCCATCAGAGAGGTCCTCCTGAAAGCAAAAAATGGAGCACTGCCTTTTAAAAAGCCTTGTCCCCAGAAACCATGAGAAAGGAAATGAAAGTACAAGATGACACAGTGAGGGCGAAATCTGTGCACATAGGCACTGAAAAACACTGTTGTCATGCAGTGGGTCAGGGAAGAAACAATGGTTAGTGGGTAGTCCCTATCAGGCCAAGGCATTTTAAATTGACCAGTCTGAATCTGTCACAGAAAATTTGTGTGTTTGTGTAAAGAGTTTGTATCAGATTTGCTCCAGTCTGGTCTCCAGGTATCTGTATCCCAGTGCTATCTCCCATGATTACTACCAGAGTGGAAGACACCCAGTCCAATTCTGGGAGCCCATGGTCTTTGCCTCTAATTTATGAACTATGTTGAGGGAACAGCTCCAGGACAGAGCAGGACTGGGTTGCTGGAGGGCTGGAAGTCAGGGATGCAATTTATCTGTGTGGAATGAACAACAGCTTGTGCATCATCCTGGAACTGGACAGTTGTGCCTTGGCCTCAGAATGTCCCAGCTGTACACAGAAGAGATTTCTTGTGGTGATTCCTGAGATTCAGCACAGCAGTTATTGCCTCCTGAGAGAAGAAGTGAAGTCTGTGCCCCTGCCTTGCCTTGTTCTGGCCATTGAGCATGATGAGTATCTGTAGAGGCAACTTCTGCTTTTAAAATTCCAGTATTCCTGGAGTTCTAGGCTTTGTGGTTTTCTTAAAGCATAAATCAAACCCTAAGACCAAACCTAAGCATAACACTAACCCTAAGTGGAGCAGTAATAGGAGCATGTGCTCAGCCTGAGGTGGCCAGCACATGGCTGATGCCAAGGAGAAAGGTGTGGAGGGAGCAATGTTGGGGCAGTGCCGTGCTGCTCTTGGCATGCATTTTGAAGTTCCAGTGTCCTTGGAGCTCTAGGCTCTGTGGGTTTCTTAGCCCTAACCCTAAGCATAACCCGAACCCTAACAGAAGCAGTAAAAGCAGCCTTTGGTTGAGGCAGGTTCCAAACAGAAAGATGTGGAGGCAATAATGTTGGGGCGGTGCTGTGCTATCCCTGACATGCCTTTTGTAGTTGCAGTGTCTCTGGAGCTCTAGGGTTTTTTTGGTTTCTTAGCCCTAACCCTTATTGGAGGAGTAAAAGCAGCCTTTTACTGTGCCTGGTTCCAAACAGAAAGGTGTGGAGGGAACAATGTGGGGCAGTGCCGTGCTTCCCTTGGCATGCCTATTGTGGTTCCAATGTTCCTGGAGCTTTAGGCTTTGTGGGTTTCTTAACCCTACCCCTAACCCTAAGCACAGCAGTAAATGCAGCCTTTGTTTCAGGCTGAGGTGGCCATGACCTGGCTGGTGCCCAGTAGAAAGGTGTGGAGGGAGCCGTGTTAGAGCAGTGCTGTGCTTCCTTTGGCATGCCTTTCGTAGCTACATCAAAACCCTTCATCTGTGGCTCACACTGACTGCATTCACATTGTCACTGTAATTGTTTTTTCCCCATGTCCAGTTGCAAGCCATATCGTAATGCATGTGAAAAGCTGTGGATGGCTTAGTGCCTAGAACAAATTCTCTGTTAGCATTGACAAATCCTGACCTTCTCTTGAAGTGTTTTGTACATGACCAGCACTTTGTTAGTGTGAGTCATTATCCACAAGTTAAGGAATGTGTGCTCATACTTAGACAGCAGAGCGTGTTTGAGGTTAGAAGGAGTTACTGCAAGGAGTTAGAAGTGTATAGTGTTTTGAGGCTTCTTTGTGCCTGTCACTTCACAGAAGTCCTGGTTTTTTGGTTTATTTTAGTTAAACTTTTACTTGAACATAAGATTTGTCTCTCAGATTTGAAGCAAGTGTATTTTAGACATAACATGATTTAGTTATGGTGTGTAGAGTACAAGGTAAAGGTTAGATCTTCAAAATCTGCTGAATTTGAATGACATTTGGAAGAAACTTTCTTAAAGTGTCTAATTTATAAAGCAAGTATGGTGAGCTGCTGCACTGCGTGCATTCAGGGTCTCTTCCTTCAGGAATGTGCTTTTGCTGGCTGGGACAGGAGACAGGCAGGGCAATGCAACTGACACACATTAAAAATCTGCATCCTTATTTGAAAATATGATGTACAATTACTAGTAGGCAGCCCACTGTTTTACTAGAAGACATGAAGAAAAACATTTATTACATGAAAAATGCATTATCCTGTTTTTATATATAATATGCAATTTCTTGTCTTCATATACTTGTAGATGAAACACAATATGCAGTTACTACATTCTGAAATAAGAGACATCATTTAACCTTAGAGATTAAGTTCAGGTCTTTTTGAAGTGAGTTTTCCAGGGTTTTAATGTCTTTCTTTTTCTTTTACGCTGAAAAAAGAACAAAGTAAAATTGAATGCAAAAAATTAGACCTTTGATTTGGGTGGAAAGGAGTAATGAAAGGTTAAGTACTCTGTGTTGTAAGCACGGAAATTATGATTAGGCAGGGTTTGTTTAACCAGCTGTGACCTACTAACTTTTGCACAAGAATGATAAGCACAAACCGTACCTGAGGAAACCAGATCCTTTTCAGGGTGAGATTGGTATTCACACTTCCCATTTCCTCTGCTTTACATCACAACCCGTAAATGATACCAGCAGAGTGAGAGCAAGCAGGGCAAGCAGGGTTTCCTCCCAGGGCAGAAGCACTTACAGTGTCCAGATATGTGTCATCTTCACTGATTTTGGTGGTCAAGGACTGTCACAGATGCTGTTCTTCTCCACCTCACTGCAGGACACTAAGGGTGACTTCTCTGTAGCCATGTTTGCAGAGGATTCCCAACACTTTGTCACTTTCCTATGATGTAGCACCTGACTTCTTCAGAGAGAAAAGAATAACATCCCGCTGCATCTAGATCAGCCCAGAAACAGATGAAAGACTTGCAGTGCCATTTCCCAAGAAACAGCTAAAACACAGTTTAATCCCAAATAGAATGGATTTTCCATATTATGTGAAGAAAAACCCCCAAACCCTAGCCCCCCACAACATGCTTTGTCATGCTCACAGAGTGACTAGTACTTCTAAAACATGTATGGCTAAGAGCTTTGACCTAGTTTCATATGCCAAATCTTGGAACAAAGAAAAAGTCTGGGGGAGGGGAAGAACAGGATGCCACCACTGCACTAAACCCACAGTTCTACATTGTCCTCTTTCATCCTAGTTCCAACATCTACTTCTGAGACAGCAGTTGCTGTGGGTGTCCTTTCCTGTCTTTTGTAAGGTAACATTTCTGCTGCACCCAGTGCTTTTGCCTTTCACCCAGAGACACTCAGGGCCTAGGTAAGCCAGTAGGGGTGGATGCAGGCTACTATCCACAGTCTTTCCTTCATCCTGCTGCAGCTCAACTCTACGTAACATGAAGACAGCAAATTCAGGAAATTAAGAGGACTCACTTGACCAGATGCAGATCCCCTGAGTCCCTGGGGAAAGAAAGAGGGTCTTCCAGGACACAAGTCATCCCTTTGAAGCACCTCTTGATGATCAGGGCAATCTTCTCAGATACAGGTGACTAGAGTGAGATGGGCTATTCTCAAACAGTTCCCATTAACATTAATTAATTTTAGTCTTGTGGAAATGCATATATGTATTTCCAGAAAGATCTACATTATAACTATATTTTGCTTCTCCCCCAGAGTCAGTAGTCGGTAGCTCATTTGTTCATTCACTCATTCATTCCATGCATCCATCCATCCACCTAGCTGCAGCTCCTTATCAGAGGGAAGAAGGGAGAGAGAGACAGGAAAGGCAGGGCCTGCTCACCCCAGAAGCACCTGGCAACCAGAAATGCATGTAGCAAGAATAGTTCAGAAGATAAGGAAGCAATTGAATTAACTCCTGCTCTAGCCCTCCAAATGCAGGGAAGCTGGAAGCTAAATTTCTGCTTTCATTATAACTAATTGGCAGTTGCTGTCTACAAGGTGCTTCCTGGCTTCAGTTAAACAAAACCAGAAAATGAAACATTAACTGGTAATAACTGATAAAGCAGGGATGAAAAAAGACCAGAGTAGTGGAAAGGGCAGGAGCAATTCTTAATTAAAGCCTTTTCTCCAGCAACTTGCAGCTGCGTTTCTGACATGAATGCCAGTTTCTGTGGCAGCCTGTGCAGAGCAGGTTGATGCAGGTGTGAAAGGTGTGGTCCCCATGCTGCAGGGGTCCCCAGGCTGCAGGGGTCCCTGAAACCCATACTGAAGCCATCCCCATTTCCCATACTGCAGCTGTCCCCACATTCACTGCTCTCTGGGCACCCTCACATCTGCCTCCCTTCAGCAGGTGAGGTTTTGATATCGGCTTCCTTTGTATCTGAAGCACAGAAAAACAGCATATCAAGTGATAGGAAAGTGAGTGTGGCTGGGCACAAGCTGATGAAGAGACACAGGCAAGTGTCAAAGCACAGGAGAAGAACAGGCAACTTTAAAAAAAAAATCAGTGCTATTAAAGAAATAAAAGGGCATTCATATGTATACTCACATTTTCTAGGATGTGTCCATTTCTTGGATGTTTCATTTTAAAGTGTAAAAGGACAATGTGTAACATCTCTAAGTTACACATTAACTTCCTTGAAGAAGTGTAATAGTAGATATATACACAATATTATAGGGTACTGAAATATTTTCTTGCTGCCAACAAGTTACAGGTTCAAGAGGCACAAACCAGTATCTGATCAGGGTGCACAGCATTAACACTCGCAGATCTCTGTCTTGATCATCCCAGCAGATGAAGATGCCTTCTCTGCCACAAGATGGATGCTCCTAAAATGCACCATGGCTTTATTCTTTACTTGATGTCCTTGTGACTCCAAGAGTAGCTGGAAGTGCATGGCATGAACTGCAGGTAGATAGGTTCTGCAGCTGAACTCAGTTCCTTGGTACAAATAAATCAAGTTTGATTCAGTCCTTACTGATAAACCAGGATGCCTATCAAGAGTTACTATGGCAAGCCACCACTCTTGGTCCTAACTCTCGAGTTAGGGGTAGGAGGACACTGAGACTCTTGAAGCCATAGACTGAAACAATCTGAGGTGAGGGCAGCAGGACCTTGAAACTTAAGTCTACTAAAATAATCTGCTCTAGGATTACTATTATCTCTTCTCTTATTGTGTCCAGCGAAAACTCTTTCTAAATCTAAGAGTAAACGTGCTATGAAGAGCCTGTGTGCAACTTTTTTTATAATACATAAAATGCTATAAAGCTTAAAAGCTTCTCAGGGCAGACTGAGACAAAATACAGCTGCTTAGACAACACCCAACAAAACTAGGCAGATAAAGAAAGGAAAATAGCCTGTACAATGAGCCTGTGATGGGGCTAATTTCCAGCAGCTACCAGCCAGATAAGAGCTATCCCAAACTGGTGTAGCTCCACATGCCTGCAACTGGTGTGCAGTTAAACAGCAGGGGAGGGCTGATGAGCACCTTCTCAACTTTCATAGCTTGTTGGGCTTGTAACTACAGCTTCCAGCCTCAACACAAACTTCTGCCTAAACCTTAACACGCGTTTTCCTGTGCTTCCTGCTGAGCCCCTGTATTCCTGGGGAACAAGATGACCAAAAGCAAAACCAGTGTGCTGGGGAGCTGTTTCTAAGCCGATCTGTCTGCTGGTGCTAACAGAGTCACACAGGGAGTCGGCAGAAGGGCACGCCCTGCTAGGCACAAGCTTTGAGGAAGGAGATCCTTGTGACATGGTAAAAAATTGTGCTTTCTCAAAGGAGCAGTTGAGGGGCACGCCCTGCTAGACACAAGCTTTGAGGAAGGAGATTCTTGTGACATGTAAAAAATTGTGCTTTCTCAAAGGAGCAGTTGATACAGGGTCCTCTCCTAAGCTGCTGTGTGCCTTTTTCTCTCCTTTCCTTACTTCCAACAAGTCACATGTCTGCAGCTTATTAACAGGTTTCATTTAAATCTTAAATAAATAAAATTTAAAGAGTAAACAATCCCCACCACCTAAGCTTAATCATTAAAGAAGTGGATTTGCATCCTGAACATGAGATTATCTGTTTGCTTTTCCCTTACACACAGTGCTGGGATTAGAAGCAAGAACATTTTCAACATTTTCTTTCTCTGTGTGTCAGCTTTTGCAGGAGAATCTGTGCACATTCTCCATCAACCAAAAATTGCCTGAAGACTGGCAGAACACACAGCTCAAGGCACTTTCAGACTATCACTCCCTTTACAGACATGTATTTACTTTTACATAGCAACACTTACAGCCTGAGGACTCTGGCCCCCGGGAACACTGCAAACGTAATGCAAACATGGCATTAGCTGCAGGGTTTTTCTCTGATGACAGGGACATTATCTAAGAGGCTTCTGAGGCTAGTAGTGCCCAGGGAGCTGACCTCTCAGGGCATGCTGGGACACGACACAGCCTAAGAAAAGTATAATTTAAATATGTAATTTTGTGCAGAGGGTCAGATAAGACCAGCTAAGCTCTACCTTTGTTGAACTTCTTTCTGTATGGACATTCTTGGCATCTTCTGCGGCCAAATTTACAAGCTATGCTTCCTCTGTACTGTGATGACCAGCATGATAAAAATTGTGAAGGTGGGATTTAAGAACTAAGTCAAATTTTAGATGTAATGCTTTTCATCTTGCATGTGTCTTTACAATGCTTTAGGAAAATCCACAGATTACCACAGTAGCTGCTTAGTGGTAGCTGCTGATACTTGTTTCAGTAAGGCAGCAGACGCTGGAAGGAGCTAAGTGAGATGATGAGTTAATTGCAGAACTGGGGATTGATACTTAAGTTACAATAAGGCAGCAGAGGCAGGAAGGAGCTAAGTGAGATAATGAGTTAATTGCAGAACTGGGGCTTCGGCAGTGTGACCCTGAGTCAGATTTCATTGCATCATCACGACTGGGGATTCGGCAGTGTGACCCTGAGTCAGATTTCATTGCATCATCAGCTGAAACTCTACTCCAACCCCAGGCTGCAAGCTGCCTGGGGTCCCCTCAGTGTGGCCTTACCCACCCAGTGTTACCTGGGTTACAGGCAGGCTGTTCCTGCAGCGTGACACAAACCCACACCGTTTGCAAAACACGGCTTCCTGGAGCAGCTGTCCTGCTCACAGCACTCTCCTTGCCGAGGTGTTTCCCAAGGCTGCTCAGATGCACCTTTTCCCTACCTGGGCATATGAAATGGCACCTGGAGTCTGCCCACATGCCGTGTTCTTGCCCAGCCTTTTGACAGAGTGGAACATACACTTCTAGGTGGCTTCAAAACAGGCTACACCAGCAGAAAGGACACACATAAACTAGGCTATGGGCTTATGCCAAGTGTGGTCTGTTTCTTAGTGAAAATAGACTAGAAAAAGTCCATTTCTGTTTTTAATTTCTTCTTTATTGACATTTGTGCTCAATCTCAAGATATTGTGTGCAAGAGAAAGGTCTTAGAAACAAACTTATCTGGGAGTAAAAACAATAAATTCTGAACATTTACATATGAACAGAGTTAAAAAAATAAAATCAAGTCCAACTCTGTTTGAACTTATGTTTTCTCACAAATTGTTTTACAAGGTATATTGAATTCACAGGATAGCACATCCCACACATTCATTCTCTGATCTACTGCACATTATTTTCACTACAATTTATCACTCATATCAATGATATTTATCTGGTATTTCTGCTGAAGTACCAAAAAAGTGTTGGTGCTGTCGCTTAGCATCCCACCATCAATCCTTTCTCCTCATAAAGAAACCAAGGGACATATTTCCTACTCTTCAGCGTGGCTTGTACTACGTGTATGTTATCTCACTAAGCCACTGAAAATGTTCTTTTCCTCACCTTGCAAAATAGCTTAAAGGCGTATTCACAAAATTCTGAATAAAGTCTGTAAGTTCATACTATCCACATGAAAAAAATGACCTCAGAACAAGAGTTAGGTTTAAATTGTGATGCATTTGCATGGAAATGGCTGTACTAAGTCTATATTAAACATTTTTTAGACCTACAGTAAATATCTGTAGCAGATATACTTACTTATGGCAATATTCAACAATAATTCTTCTTTTGAGTTTCAGAACTTTACCCTAGAAGAAGACACTATTTTCTTCTTACCAACATGTGGGACTTACATGCACTCTGAATCTAGCAAAGCCAAAACACTCGCAGCATTCTCTATTCACATAATTTTAAAACCCCCTGTAGACTATGTACAGTATTACAAACATCTGAACTATGAAACTCCAAAATCTTAAGGAGTTTAAATATTAAAAAACGTTTCAACCAGTATGCCAGGCACTGTAGACTGCTAAAATTATCTTAATGAAGTCTGGGTTATACAGTCTTGTTCACAAATTCTGTAGTACTTCTCCAAAAGAGCCTGCAGCATGCAGATATTTCCTTGTACCCTCTCAAAGTTTATTGAGATGGCAAGAACCGTAGGAGTATATTAAACTTAATAATTTATGCTGGCTATTTTAAAAACAGAATAAGCATTAGGAAGTTGTGTAAAAGTTTGATTTCACTACCTGATAAATTTTTAAATTCTGTGCCTAACCTGTAATGCAGTCAGCACAAGATTCAGAATCACAAGCAGTTTAATGCAGGATCTATGTTCTCACCTTTAGACACTGGATAAATACGAATTTGCAAACGACAAAATCTATAGTCAAAATTGTATGTTTGCATTTATTATTTTAAAATAACAATCACATCTTCTTCTAAAATTAAAATATTTATAGAAATATTTATTAGAGGAGCCTTTCTCACAAAGTGTCCCTCTCTAGCTAGGACCACTGTTGGACACTTCATATGCAACAGCCCAGAGCAGTTATGCACCCATCAGTAGAACTACAGCCAGAATTTATGTCCACACCTAGGCTGGAACGGGTTTAGGAGCAATGTTCTTTAGCATTCACAGCCTTAGTCTGCCCGTGCCTGTGGACTGCTGCTGTTTCCCATGCCCCTCTCCATCCATCATGAGCCTTGCAGGTGTGCCCATGGGAGACCATGGGGAAACTGTGCAGCAGAAGAAGGAGCCAGGCCACTGTCTAGACAACTGGCCACATCCCAGCCTCCTCCCCTCTGCTGGAGTTTCCACTCCTGCCATTGGCTTACTCTTCCCCTTAAAGTAACCACTGAGAAAGTACAAATGCTAACTCAAAGCTGCCACTTCACCTATGTGCCAAAACCCAACAGTCCCTCTCAAAATCACTTGGGAGCATTGGGCTTTGCAGCCTGCTGCCCACTGCTTCTCTCTTTTGAGTGAAAGCATTCAGCATCTTGTCTCGGGATCCCTATTTGTCCAGCTAAGGGCAAATGAAAGCCTCTGGAAGCCTAAAGAGGGAAGAAAAACATGAAAGCTGAGAAGAGTCACCTTTTGAAAGGTGAGCTGATAATCGACTACTGAACCACTCAACTTCTTTAGGTAACTTCTCCAAAAACATGCACTTTACTGATTCCTTTATATATCACAGGTATAAATACACAGGGCCTTGTGGATCAGCTATCAGAGATGAAATGAATTCTGGAAAAAGTCACACAGTTTATGTGTTTTTAATTTCAGTGCAAGCATAATGTATGGTAAAAGAAATAATGACAAACCAAAAAAACCAAAAAACCTCTTCATACTGATATTAAAGTAGTAATAGGAACCACAAGTCTGCCTGGACCAAACTAGACACATTGAATGCCCTTTAATTTATATCTTCAAACCAGGTTCAATTAGCACACAGTGGACTGTGATCAATTTTCAGCTAATCAGCACTGAATAATATTAAAAAAATATATCTATGTCTTGGCAGTACCTTGTTAGTACACAGTACCCCACGTAAAAGCCAGGCAGTAGTAAGTGGGCATAAAACTATTGAGACCAAGCTCTGTTCTACAGGAGGAGAAAAATCATACTTAATGGTCTTATTCTGGCTCACTGGTTGTTTGTCAAAATTTTGCAGTCGTTTCAGTTGTAAACTTGATGATGCTTAGAAACTCCTGAGAGGTATCTGGATTTTCTCCTTTAGTTAATGAAAGGTTTTCTCCAGGGGTTTTAATGTGAAACCAGAGTCATATAGAGCCACGGAATGGCTTTGGTTGGAAGGGCCCTTAGAGATTACACAGCCCTGCCATGGGCAGAGACATTGTCCACTAAACAAGGTTGCCCAAAGCCCACAGCCTGGTCTTGAATGTCATCAAAGCAGCCAATCCTCTATTTCACTCCCAGAATTTCCAAATTTTTTCATCTGCTGAACTGCTCTGACTTTTTAGGCTTAACATGTCATTCCTAAAATATCGTGAACATCAATTCTGTGCTTGCTGTCATAAAGACTGGCAGCTCTTCCTACTAAACCATTGCAGATTTGAAATTCTGTGTGTTTTCGTTTACTCTGGTTTTATGCTATAATAATTCACTGAGGGTAGTGAAAGTCACTGAAGAAAAACATTTCTCATTGAGCACAGGCATAATGAAACTGTAGCAGCAGCCGACTTAGAGGCAGCACCCTATTTATAAATCAAATTACATTCTCAACATTCAATCAGCTGCAAATAAAATAGTAATATTTGCAGATAGTCACATTTTTTAAATACGTACAAATAGGTGTTTTTCTAGATTACTTGTGTGGAAAATCAGTTTGCTTCCCCACAAACACAAAAAACTGCACTCATCCCCTCAGAACTCCTATGTAAGTCCCATTGGCTCTTGGTATGAAGGAGCCTCAGAAAGTTTTGCATATTTATATAAAAATAATCCTAATTTTCAAATAGGAACAAGTGGTAGTTTTCCAAATAGTTTGTCATATTTTAAAAGTGTCACAGGCACTTTGAAGTCCAGGAGTGCTAGAAAAGCACACTAATTCCACTACAGATCAAGGAGAATTATTGTTGCATGTATAGCAGGAAAGGGAAGGATAAAAGAGGGAAAAAATGTTTTTGAGGATTGATTCCTTATCTTAACTAAGTACTAACTTAACTTGGGTTAGTGGCAGCTTGCACATAGATGTACCAAAGAACGCTTTTGCTCTGTTGTGGAAAATTGATTTATTGCCCAGAGAACAATTCTTCTGAGCACAAGGAATATAAAACATACTAAAAATCAATGGTCAGCAATTGCCCTAGAAGTAAATGGGCAGACATGAGCAGTGTCTTCCTGAGAAATAGTTCAGCCTATAAACAAAGGCAATATAGTAAAATTGGGAACTGAGGTTTCAAATACAGGGAATTTCATCATTCTGAAGGTCCTAGACCACCATCAAACCGACTGGTCTGCACAAGGACTTATTGCACAGTGAGTCTGGCCTGGTTGAGCCTGTGTCCTTCATGGCACAGTCCATGTGCCTTGGCTATCAACCAGCCAGGCCATGGCAGGTGCTGCAGAGCACACAGCTCCCTTGGCATCATACAAACAGCTTTCCTTCACACAGGCTGAAGGGAATCACCATGAACCTTGCCCTATTTTGGGTGGGCAACCACGCCAATCACAGCACTGCTGGGTCCCTCAGCACAAACATCCTGAATCCATCTCCTTTTCCTATGTAAGAAGGTTTTACAAGATTTGTTCCATTTTTTTTCCATTTTACTCTGGAATAACAGACATGACCACCTTATCACTCCCTCTGTTGGTTGTATTGATTGTCTCCTGTGTGTGAATTTGATAAGCTAGCTAATACCCACTGACAGTAAATCAGCAAAAACTGATTCAGAATGGATGCAGCAGTCACTAAATGATTGACAGAGGAGAGGAGACATCTGAAAATGAAAAAGAAATTTGCGGCCAGTCTGTGGCAAAGAAACTATTCCTCATTTAGATAGTAAGCTAGCTCCAAATGTTTGGAAGATCAATTCTTTTCAACCAGTTACTCAGCTCCCCTTGAAGATTTTAGTGCTGCAGAATCTGATTAGAAATGGAGATATGTCTGTGACAGAGAATGGAAACCAGTCTGTTGGATGAAGCAGACCCTGGCTGGCCCAAGGAGGCTGCACAGCAGGTCTCAATGTCTGGGTGCCCACCAAGTGGCTTCAGAGTGCTGCATCGTACAGGGACACGGGCTGTGTGCTGTCAAAAGCTGCATTTCAGTCCTGTGAAGTGAGCAGGCAGCTCTGACCACACGGCACTAGGCTTTTTTCTGAGGGATCATCAATTTGTTTGGGCCAGTGGATCTCATCCATATAGGACAGAATCACTGTCCTGGGACAGGATGCAAACCATGTAGTGGTGGAACAAGTCTGTTCTGGTGCAGTTGACTGTCTCTGCAGGCAGTACTGACCCTAGAATTTCCTTTACAATCATCTCCAGTTTAAGGAAAGGTAGTGTGTAGGACACTGCTCTAGAAACAACAATTCATGCTCAGAAGCTTGCAAGTCACAGCTGCAGTGCATGTGGAGTCTTTCCCTCCCCTCCTTACACTACAGCTGTGAATGAGCCAAAATGAGACAATGGAGTGTCACGATAACATCTATTTTTCATTTTTAAACTCAGAAAAAAAATTAGTGGTGAATAGGAAATAGTTTAACCTCATTCCCTTAGCTGGTTCATCTCCAACAACTTTTGAACCCTCTGACTAATTTTAAATACATTTGCCATAAGAACAGAGGTATCGAGGGTAAAAAGTTCCTTCCAGTTTTGCAAAATCAGCATTCAGCTAAGTGAGAAGAACTCTCTGCTCAGGGAAAAGGCAAGGAGGGTTTGATCCCTGGCTGTTTTGTTTGGCTTGCTCAGCTCTCAGGAGGCAGCAGCCAGCTGGGTTCCCAGCATCACAGCCAGGCAGTCAGCGCGTGCACAGCTACAGACCTGCTGCAAAACACAGTGTTTCTTGCCTGGCTGGACAGCAAACCACGGGCACTTCCTACACTCAGGAATGGGCTGAGGATACTCCCTGGTGGTGAGGGATTGAGCACAGGGTGCATCAGGGATGCAAGAGGGAGGTGAGAGGAGATGGAAGAAGTGTATGAAGGAACATAGAAAGAGATGTCAATATAAGCACAGAGAAGGCACAATGAGCCCCAAAGAATCTCTCTTTGCTTGTGAATTCTATATTGCACATGAGATCGCTTAGCTCACCACTGCAAGGCAGCTGTCTCTGGAAGAGAGACAACAGCTGTGTAAGATAATGCTGCATAGAGCCCTAAAAAAACTTAGCATGTATAAGTAAGGGCAGCTCCTGAACACAACACCATATATTAAATGCAGGACATTTATTAAAAAAAAAAAAAAAACAAAGAAAAAAAACATATAAGGGGAAGAATAATGTTGGTAACCCTAGAAGGTAGCTTTTGAGCCAACACTATGGCATCAAGCTGACATGGAGATTTCCCATTGCAAATAGCATTGATCGTATTTCTCTTTTTGGAAGACAGGAGAAATGAAAGTAGTGGGAATTCATGGTTTTACCACGCCAGAAGAATGCGTATTTCAAGGTCAGGTTGTGATTGCTGGCCTTTTGCATACCACAGGCCTTAAGATTTCACTGTGCCTTTTGAACACAAATCATCCCCAACCTCCATCAGTCCTTTCTCGTGTATTTTTAGCTATGCTTCGTCACTAACCCAACTCATAGACTTTGAATAAATCACTGATGTGACACCTTTTATTTTTATGTCATGTGCTAATACACACCCACTACAGTTCCTGCAGCCATCAGTGATGCTGTTCCAAATATTGTGCAGGACTGCCACCCAACTGATTATAAACAGAATTAACAGATACACTCTGAGGGCTAAGTCTGACAAACCCCATTATTACTAGGGCAGTGTGAAGAAGAAAATGTTGCTAACCTTTCTGTCCAGGATATGGGGAGGCTGGATCCAATAACACAAGGAGGCTTGCTGAATGTCAGCCAAAGAGCATTTTTCTGAATGACCTGACAGGCCAGGATAAATTACATCTTCCTTATTCCAGATAGACACAAGAGCTAAGGAAAAGGAAAACAATGTGTTAGGCATTTCCTCTGCTGCTCACTTTACATAAACTGCTCTCTGTTTTGTAGTACTTCAGCAGCTTAATTAAAGAAAGGAGGAGTAAGGGAGGGCATTCTGTTATATTTGTATGCATTGTCATCATTGAAACATGACTAAATGTAGAGACCGAGGAAACATTTAATTCATTTGTGTTTAGTGAGTTTTATGCTCAGTTCTAGTCGGTGGAGCAGAGTGCTAGAGACTGCAGCCAAATGCAAACAGGCTGGGAAAGGAATAAATATCAAATAAAACTTATTTCTTTTTCCTTAGTAAATTTTTTATTACATGCCACCATGCTGCAAAGTGCAGGTCATGACTGAATTGATGGCAAGAAAGAGATGTTGTGGAAAGCTTTAAAGAAGATAGGTTCATGGCATTTAAAGAAGAAATGTCCAATGTACAAAGAGGAAAGGATTAAGTATACAAAAAAAAAAAAAAAAGGAAGACTAAAGTAATTTTCTTTCCTAATACATATATTTTTGCTTATTCTGCAAATTAAATCATTCTCCTGCCTTATGATCACTTATAGAGAACTGAACTTTCAAATATGATTGTCAATTTCTTGAATGCTTATTGATAAGCTGCATGGAAAATATCTGCAATGAAGCAAAACTATTTATCAACATGGAGTATGACAGAAAGAAGCCAAACTGAGAATAAAAGGAAAATTGTAACAAATTCAGAAACACTTTTTATTTCTTTCCATCTTCAGATTTAGAATAATAATGGAATTGATCACTCTAGTCTTTAATTTAGCGATTTTAGGATGATGCTTTAGTTTTCAAAGAAGTTTTGTAAGAAAAGGAATATGTTCTCATGTTTCAGGGTTAACTTTAGAATGATTCATTAATGGACAAATGGAACTCCCCCAAACCTGCTTCCACTGCAAGTGCCTTGTATAACCTAAAACCAAAACCACATGGATGCATTTGAAAAACTAACTTTCCTTCTGCTGTAAACAATCCACATCTAGAAATCTGCCTCCATCATATTCACTTCAGTGAGACCCCTGCATTCAACTTAAAATATTTCTGGGCATCTGAAATGGCGCAATGGATACAAAGCAAACAAGTGGTGTACCCAGATAGCTGATGGTGGCTCAGGATTGCCAATTCAATTGACACAGCACTCACAAAGGGTAGCCAGCTGAAAGCCTGTAATGTCTTAAGGGAAAACAAAGGGAAATAGGCTAACTGTTCTTATTTAGAAAGGATAGGCTTTAGCAGAGAGATCAATAACATTATTTTAGACTAAAAACTGGGCAGAGGACTGACTGCCAGAGAGGAAGCTTAAACAGACAAGTAGAGCTCATACACCATTAAAACAGGGATTTCAAAACTTAAGAAACATTTATTCTAGATAGCTGCAGTACGACACAACCCTAACACAACCTTCCCCATCTAATGAATTATGAGAGCAGTCCATCAGCAGACAGTAAACACATGGTCTGGATGCAACCACTAGCTCAGGAAACTTCTAAAGCACCAAGTGTCAGAACCTGGGCACTGTTCTGCTTTTAGTATTCCCTCCCTAGAGATCCATCACTGCGCTCCTTCAGACTCAAGACCACAGAAATATTGATCTGGTCTGTGATGCTTCATCTCATACAGTGTAAGAAGATGTCAGAAAAAAAAGCTTTGACTTTTTGGTACAGAGTGCAAAGGAGTAAGATACTCCCTTGCTTCCTGCTAACATCACATCACGTGTTTTATCAGTCAAACAATCTGGTCACAGAGAATCTATGCTGTGAGAATGTGATAAAAACACAAAGAGGACCTAGAAAACATAGCTCTTAATCTTTTAAAATCAGGTGTCATTCCCTGCCTATGAAGAAAAGGAAAGAAAAGGGGAAGAGACAAAATAATGCATGAAAGACACCAGGTGCATGAATAAAGAATCATATGGGGCACAGCCAAAATCAACTCTGGGCTCTTAAAACGAAGAGTTCTGTGTTATTATTATAAATGTTGCTCTCAGTTAACCAGTATAGACATATAAAGAGCCTGTACAGAGCAGCCATCAGCACACATATCAGCTTGTTGTTGTCATGTAAAGGGGAAAAATAGAGAACAATAAAATATATTAAAAAGGTGACTATGTCAAACAAAATGAAAAAGAAGCAAAATTCAGACTAAAGCTGCACTGTCCAGCTCTAGTTTTCTGCCAAAGGATGTCCCTTGTCATCAAATGGTAGAAGAGAAATACTGAGAAACTGAGAGCTGGGGAAACACTGAGGAACAAAGAGAAGCTATGGGGGCTGAAAGGAACAGCACATACAATATAAATATGTACTTTTAACTGTAAATGACCTTCCACTCCAGGAATGGAGAGACAATCAAGTAATGGGAGTAATTCCTACAGGTCTGACAAAAGCTATTTTATGAGATAGAGGAATCCATAAATTAGCTACATTTAAGACTGCATAACAGGAAAAGAGATCACTAACCTTTCTGATGTTTCAGTCTGAATCTGAGCCTCTACCACTTCATACTGTAATGAACTGTGAATTTCATCACATCAAAAGAAGATGTAAAAACATCACCTCCAAGTAGCACATTAAATAAGCTGTATAGGTTTATATTAATATTTAGACCGGCTTAACCGTCTTCTCTAAAATGAAGATAGTGTTATGTTTACTGGTCTTATATATGTAGTAAGATCTGAGATCTTACTTTCTGCCATAACTTTCCACTCTGTTCTCATACTGGAAAATGACAATTGACTGCTATTTCTCAGGGATTTGTAAGTAAGCCTCTCAGATAGGTATGTCATCTTAGTCCTCTCCCAAAAGAAATGCAGCCAGGCAACGATCTGGACTGCCCATCTGTCTGCTCTAGATTACTTCTATAGCAATTGGTGAGTATTAATGAAATCTGATACAGAGACAGAGTTTTCAAGATACTAAGTTCTTATGGATTTAATGAAAAAAAGGCAAGTGAAAAGTTTCAGTGTAACCTTACTCCCTATTAATTACCAGAAAATATTTGTGTTTGTATGTATGCATGTGTAAAATGGAAGGAAAAGCTCAACCAGCAGTAGCTTAACTAGAATTTCTATTTTATTAGAAAGCTGACTACCTAAACAAGAAACAAAAACAGCCAAGAAAAGAGACGTCCTTGCTTCATAGAATTTTTTGGCTGAAGTAGATTAACCTGTTAGTTTGGTCAAGAAAGTTCCACATGTCAGATTATAGTTCAAGAAGTTCTTATTTCAGTGAAAAAGAACTTAGATTCTAAAGGAAATTAGATTTTCTACCAAACTAAGTTGAGTGGTCATGGCTCACGTATCTTAAAGATGTCTAGGTTTTCAACTGCTGAAAATAAATGCTGCTGACTTTTTGATACAGACTCCGAATTTTTAAGAGGAAAGTTAGAGAAAGGGTTAAGACAAAAAAATTGTGACTGAAATGTCATCTATCCTACACACCCAACTTTGCTATTGTAAGCAATCACATCCCACAAATCCTTTCCATAAATGAATCAAGCCCCACTTTAAAACTGTTAATTTTCTACTGTTTGCTCTTTCCCTTCCAGAATTTTGTTGTCTGATTCTTAGAAATCCCCTATTAATTTCAAGATTAAATTTATTCACAGTGATTAGATCCATTTGTTCTGCTGCCAAAATTGGCCTTTAGTTTAATAGCTTCCTTCCATTCTCGGTGCTTATCTTTCTGGTGTATTTATGGAGAAAAATCTTATCTTCTCTCAGCCTTCATTTTTGCTAGGATAAACAAGCCAATCTATTTCATTTGCTTTTGTAAAAAGTGTCCTGTATTTTGCCCCAGCATGCCAGTATATCATCTTTGCCCCCTCCAGGCTGAATTGATCTTACCTGAACACAAATCTCCAAATTATACATAATAATGCAGGTAAGGCCTTACCAGAACCACATACAGGCATCAATTTCCACTCTATCTATAAACTCATTGCCTGACTCACAGTAAGGAACAATGGTTTTCCTGCCCATCACAGCTGTGATTTGTTGGCAGTTTACAATCTTCCCATGGTAAGCTCTACAACCAGTTCTTTCTCCTCCTCTGTTGTTTCCAAGTAATAAGCTCAAAGCCCACAGGAGAATTTTGTGTTATTATTCATAACCTTAAGATTTGTGTTATTGATGCTTATCTCCTCTCTACTGCTCTAATCCTTAGAACTGTGAGTTCTTCCTGCAAGGTATTCCATTTATTTTCCATATCAGTTTTATCTGCCAGCGCTGCAATGTCCTGGATTTAATAACACTTCCTTATGTTTTCTACTGACATCATTAATAAAAGTGTCAAGCAGTATGGAGATGAACAGGAAGAATTTTCACCAATAACCTGCCTCCAAGACAGCAGTTCAACATTTCCCTTTGTAGTCTCCCCATTACCTCAGTCCTTATCTTCTTTGTGTTCCTGTACAAATTGTCATCTACTGCAGCTGATAACTGCATAAATGACACTGACTTCCCTTGCCTATCTTATTTCATTATCACTGTGAAGATCAGCAGAGCTAGAGCAATTTTGATATTGTCCTACCTCTGGTGGTGAACAACACTTGTACTTCCTGTGTCCCTCTTCTTATATTGCACTACCTTTCATAAAAAGGCTGTTAAAATATTTAAGTGTGTAAAACCTAGCAGAAGGATGCATCTTCATGTTTTTGATTAGTGAATTCCTCCTGCTTCTTTTGACAAAATTTTGGTATTTTCATTGGGAGAGAGTTTCTCCTGTCAAGGAGCTCCTCTTTGAGCTTTGAGTTAAGGCATGGCCTTAACTTTTGGAACTAAACCTATTTCCCCATCTCCACATGTAGGCAAACAGCTCCCACAAAATGCAAACAAAAATGCAGGCTCTCTCATTCTCTCTGCTTTTTTTTCCAACTTTAGTAGGTGGCCTATTTAAAAGAAGTCATGTTTTTTCCCCTACAAACCACACCTCTCTGAAATCACCTCAGCTAAAACAGCACAAACTGGGCTAACCATGCCTTCATTGTTGCCACCTTCATCAGCCATTGGCAGAGTGTGACAAGGTCCAAGAGAGTGGAGAAGGAATCCAGGATAATGAACTATTTTCCCCTGCCTGACTTTTTCTCTTTGTCTGCTTCCATCTCTAATAGTGACAAAGCAATTTCTTACACCAACACAAGGTCTTCTATCAATACTTCATCAAATAACAGCTAACAAAGGGATAATAAAACAGGAAACAGAGAAATAATTTACATACAGATAACAAAGGTCTTTAAGTACTTTAGAGAATCATTGATTCAAAAATCAATCATAAATTGTGACTGGATTTGTTTCTGACTTGCCAGCCATGCACAGCCAGAATTGTGCCCACTCTGACCTATTCTGGCCCCTAAAAATATGTTGACATTTTGTTTTTTGCTTTGAGGGTAAAAGACACTGAATCTACCTGGCTTTGCTCAAAGCTTATTTTATCCATACCAAATGTTATTTTATCTATTTTTTATATCTAATGCAAGATATTTACCTTTTGAATCAAAATTCAGTAGGCTTTCCTCTGTATATACCTCTCTAAAGTATAAATACCTTTGTATCCTGGTTCAGTTATTACCAGCTGAGGCCATTCCTCCTCCAAAGACTGTGCAGATCCCAGAACACGCACCAGTGTACCTATGATGCTCTCAAAATGTGGAAAACAAACACTTATGGTCTGCAGAGCTGGAGCCCTTTTTTACTGATGATGGAAGCCTCCAAAAGAACAGAACCCCCAGAAAATAAAAAATTTCAAAATCTGCAGATTGGTCATGTGGAAGCTGAAAAGACAACGGTCCATCATCTGTTGTGCTGTGGAACTGGTGTTGGGAATCCTGACTCTGTGCCTAGAAAGATGCTCCTTCTCTCTATCTGTCCCAGCCTGTACAACTGGGCCACCTGGCTCACAGCAGATGACAGAGGTGGCCACTGCTATAGCTGAGTGCCTTCACACTTTGCAACTTGTGATCAATGAATCACAGATCATAAGAAAATGTGAACACAGCCACACAGTTATTAGTAATAAATGTTTAGATTTCAACACCAGCCATTCCCCACACCTTCACAGCTATACTGAAAAAAAGAGTTTGGAAAGACAGCACCCCAAAGTTCAGTGTCAGAAGCTGTGCAACTTTATTCTGTCCCCTCTACCAATACGTTACAATGTGCTTTTGTAACTCTGTGACTCTGGATGGGTGGGACAGGAAACTCATCTTTACACACTTCTTCACAGAGCTGCTACAAGGAGAACAGCATCTTTCCCATTTCCAGTGAGGACAAGAGAAGTAGCAAGAAATAACTAAGCTGGCTAATTAAAAAAACCCCGACCAGATAGAGACATCCAACGTCAGTAATTTCATTCACAATAATTAGCATTTATCAAAATTATACTCAACCAAATTTGGAGTCCTACACCAGGAAATGGTAGATATTATAGTAATAATTTGCTTCAACTATAACAATATTTGCTTTAATGTCAAGTCTTTTTTTTTTCTTTGCAGACTTTACACACACACACAAAATCTGCAGACTTAATCATGACCTCACATCAGTATAAAACGTGTATTTTTCTTCTCATTAAGCTGATTGTTTCTACTTCCTGCCACTATGAGGTCAAGAGTTCTACCTTTCTGTGGTCATTTGCAGGAAAAAAAATCTTGTTTTAAGGGTGGATAGAATGTATATTCACCAATCTTAAGCAACAGATAAATAAATTATGGATCACATAGCTAGAATTTAACCAGGAGGTGTAATTGAACTAGCAAGATCACACTGGGCATTTGACTTGAAAGAGTTATTACCAACATAAGCAAAATGGAACTTATGTTCTTTGGAATCCAAGAACTCTAGAAAAGTTTCTGGGTTTTCCATAGTGAGCCACTTACCAACTATTTGCTGCTGTACTTATTTTTCTAGATTACCTCCTTTATTGTCTGTTTTTGGTCTATAGGTGCTGTGGAGGTGTGTGGGTAGACGCACCCTAGAGCTTTGGGGAATGAGTGCACCAAACTAAGAGAAGGGTGAAACTCCAGCTAAAGAAATGTTCCTCAAAGTAGAACTTAAACCCAACAAAACCAAAGAAAGAACAAATAGGTCTCAAATAAGGCTTTTATAAATTTTCTACATAAGAAACCTTGCAACAGGTTTATTTGCAAGAATAAACTGCAATGCTTTAGTGCATGTCAGATATCAAACATCAAATATGGAAATAGAACTGAAGCCGTAATAAACATAATTATATTGGAACACATCTAAGCAGTCTCATTTGCTAATGAAAACAGAAAATGTTTAAAATTCTCTTTTGTTAGCTGACATGGTTTATTAGCCACATTGTCACGTATACTATGATTATGCCTGCCCGTTAAAACTGCCTGCACTTGGAAATAAACCTTCAGATAACCAACACTAAATCACAAGGTCTTTGGGGAGAGGAATACGGCAAGGGGCTCAAGACAGAGGCAGGAATCCAGAAGGGACCTGAGGCTAGGAGCTCTTGGATTTGGGTGTGTATCAGCTGCTCTGAGGCTGCTCTGCATAACCCACAGTGTTGCACAGCTGCGGGATTGGGAGCGAGGGGCAGGCCTGCACTGCAGGTGATGTGTGGGTTCCATATGTGAAATCACAGTGCATACACATCCAGCTGGGCAGCTGTATTCAGATGGGTAAGGGGCTGTGGCCAAAGGACAGGGAAAGTTGTACCACCAGGTCAAAATACTGATGCAGTGACCCTGAGGGCAGGCTTACCTCAGTAATTACTTCCATCATTACTGTTTAATATTCTGTATGTATAGGAATACTAATGCCCCAGTGTACTGCAAGATGCAATTACCAAATCCATTGTCATGAAAGGATGGTGTAAAGCTGGTGGGAGAGGAGTCACTTTTTCTCCTTATTTTTTTTCTGGGTATCTAAACAGCATGAAACTTTTATCTATTGCTTGATTCACCATACAATTGCAATTTTTTCAAACAGTCTTACTTTTGGGTTGGATCCTAAATTTTTTACAATCAGTGTGGTGGCTGGATGCCAAGTGCCCATGAAGCTGCTCTGTCACTCCACTCCTCAGCAGGGCAGGAGAGAGATGATACAACAAAATTCTCATAGGGAGAGATAGGCATCAGGAGAGATCTCACCAGTTACTGTCATAGGTAAAACAGACCTGACTTGGGGAAAATTAATATACTGACATTAAAAATCACTAGGGTAATGAAAAAAACACCAAATCTTAAAACTGCTTCCTCCCACCCCTTCCTTCTTCCTAGGTTCCACTCCACCCCTACCTCCCCCTACAAGAGCGGCAATGAGTTCATCACGTTGTCTTTGCCACTCCTTCCTCTTCAGTGACAGGACTCCCCATGCTCTTCACCTGCATGGGGTCCCTCCCACAGGAGACAGTCCTCCACAAATTTCTCCAAGCCAAGTTCTTTCCCCAGGCTGCGGTTCTCAAACTGCTCCAGCATGGGTCCCCCCACAGGGTCACAAGTCCTGCCAGCTTTCATGTCAATTATATGTGTACCCACTCTAGATGAATCATTCATACTAAAATTATTTTGAGCCTTTCATATTGTTTCAGAACAAAATTTGAGATCCAGTCATGCTGGCAACATTTCATTTTTATTGCTAGTAATGTGGAAGAACTGGTGGCAACAGCAGCACAACAGGTGCCTCTTGTACCAAACGCCCAACTTCTGTCTGTGGACTAAAAACCATGTTACAAAAGTTAGCTAATTAAGCTTCCCAACCTGCAGCCTCTGAAATCAAAGCCCAGAGAAAGGAAATACCTGTGACAGGATGCAGCAGAAAGCTGAGGCAGATTTTTAGACCTGAATAAAACCATGAGGATTTGAAATGCTGTGCTTTAATTATTAGCACAGGAATCCCCAGCTATCTGAAATTTTTCAAAGTGCACTACAAAGTACAAGCTTTGTTTATGTTCTCTTTAAAGTCTCTTCTCTCTTACTCTAAAAATGACTACTTCCTTATCCACTGCATTACAGAGAAATATTAGATTATAATTTTATTTACCTTCCATGCCTCTCAAATACTATTTCTAGTTGTCTCAAACAGTAGCAGATGGGGCTCTAACATGACATAAGAAGCTCAGCAATTTTCCCAATGTTTTGTTTTTTATGATGAGGAAATGATAGCTTACTGCTCTTGAGCTTCAGGCCTTCTATTTACAAAACATCCATGAACTTCATTTTTAAATTAGTACTGACTCACCTTAACACTGTAAATCCATGCAGGCTTTAAACAAAGTTTCCCATTATGGATTTAATCTACTTGACCAAGATGACTACTTTGTAAATTCAACCTACTTGTTGGTTTGCTATGTCCCTCAGCAGTGGGGTGAATTTGCAAACAAATGCATTCATGTTTGTAGGCGTTAACATACTTTGAAGTTCAAGCTCAAGCCCTGGATGTTTATGCATGATGTCAGTCATTGCTCAGGCCAAAGTGAATCTTTCCTCTGGGTCCAAAGCATTCTGATAAATCTTCAAAGTAAACATAAAAAAGCTGAAGAGATACTCAGAAGCACGTTTAGAAATGTTTATTTACCCAAGTAGTCATTCTTTTTTGGGGAGATATTTCTGAGCATGGAGGTTGCTGCCTGTATCAAACCACCAGTAACTTGGTGTAGCATCACATTTATGGTACAGGATATTATTGAGCTTCATCAGAAGGCTCAAGACCAGAGCATAGAATAAATGACTCATGCGAGAAATTTCTTCCAAATCTTGCAAAGTTAACTTTTGGTTTTTTTCTACTGAAACGTGAAGATTTTTACGGTACACAATTTTCTTTTTAAAAAGTAACAGGTGGTGTACTGCTTTAAAAACACCTGATTCTTTTGAGAACTGCTTTAAAAACATCTGCTTCTTTTGACAGCTAATCAATTTTCATATATTTGAAGAGCTCCATTTTCCTCAGCCTGAAACATTTTGACTCTTCCAAGACTTTCCATTACCACATTTGGCAATGACTGTCACTGTTACTTTCTATTTTTGGAGAAACTCCAAATTAAATGAAGGTGTAATTAAAGATGCACAAAGACTCATGTCCTCTTTAGGCTCCTCTACCAAGAATAGCTATTAAGTTCTTTTTAAATAAAAATTTTAATTACAAATGCCCACAGCTTAGGTCAGAAAAAGAAATGTTCCAAGAACAATGGCATGTGTGAACTCTTGAGATGACATTGTAATACTTTTTGGTGAAATGGTAATTAGGAGATTGAAAAGACGAACTAGTGCTCTTCCTTCTGGACATGCCAGTAATGTCACTATGCAATGATCTAGATCTGACTCTTTTGCATTAACACTTAAGTAGAAAAGCATTCACATTACTTTCCATACTGAAACCAAAGGATTCTGGAAAAGGAAGATGCAGAAAGGCTTAGGAGGTAACCTGGTTGCTGAGAATGCAAACTTCAACACTCAGTTTCTCTGATTTAGACCTGCCTGACCTGAACTGTATTGAGGAAGCTAAGAGAGTGCTTGAGCAATATACTGATAGCAAGTTTTGTATTGGCTAAGCTAAGCTGCTGGACAAAGTGCTTTTGTTTCCTTATTCTTCTGCATGAACTCTGTCCCAGATGGAAAGAAAGCTAGCTAAAATTTCAGCTAAAAGCGAGACCTCCAGCAACAACCTATCTGTACATTTAATCCTGTCTAGATAGCTGGTTTGTGGGAGCAATTCTGGAGTACACCCTTTGATGCTTTTGGAAGACAATTACTATATTGTTGTTGTAGAGATTTCATTATTCTCTAGCTGGGGTTTTTTCTTTATAAAATAAATCAAGTTTCCTTGTACAGAAGACCCATGATTAAATGAAAGGTAAATTCACAGAGGTAGCATGATCATACAGCAATGGAAAGTGAAGTCTTTGGGATGAGGACAGAAGCTTAGTGAACTAGACAATTAGACAGCCTTTTATACTTTTATATAGCTCTGTAACACCCATGTAAATGGGAGAGTGGCCTTAGGAGATTTCCTAAACTACATACTTTTAGTTTTGAAAGGTTTTCTATTTAAAGCCTCCTCAAGGGTACCCAGGAGATTCCATAACACCCTCTGCTATTCCTGTTTTGAGAGCTGCCCTGTGTTGTTCCGGGACTGAGAACAAAACAGTTGAAGTGTGTGAAGACGACCTCAATTAGTGCCATTTCTCCCTGCTTCTGAAGTGGTTTATCTGCCCCTTTCCATGTCCTGACACTCACATCATTGTCCTTGAGAGTGCTGAGTCGCCTAGGCGGAAATACTCTTCCAAGCTTCTCTGGGTCCATTCCTCTCAACTTGTCCAATCTTCACCTTTCAACACTGAACTCGTTGGGCAGAAACCCTTTATGCTTCTGTGGGCCATGGTAAAATACAGTCACATCTCTGGATTTATAGAGAGGAAGGGGAGAGCCCTCAGGATATGCAGCAGCCCTAGTGAATAACAATGCTACACATTGCTTAATACACATTTTAATGTCAGTTTGTTCATTGTTTTTTGTAACTACATAATAAAGCATGGCACTTTTTTCTCAGATTCAATAACAATGAAAAAGATAAATTTATAGTAAATATAGAGTGATCTTTATAGAATATATATAGTTGATGGCTCTAGCATCCATACATATGCACAACAGGAAATATTGAAAGGGAATCTTCTGCAACCCAGTACAAACTGATTGCAATCACTGTTTTCAGACCAAAAATCATCTGTACCTGACTCTTTTTTTTCCAGGAGAGCAGTTTCACAGGTCCAGAGGTCAAACAGCAGAGCACATTGATACACAGAGGCGTGTGCCCAGCCAAGGATTGGCTTGATGCCACTGAATTGCTCACAAGTTACGTTGCCTAAGACAAACCAAAAAAGGAGAAAACAAGCAGATGTCAGTATCACAGGGATTTCCACATGCCTGTGGTCCCAGGGCTTGTGGTAATTTGGTTTATTTATTTATAACACAGGGTTGTGGTTTTTCCTTGCAGGGAACCCCAGGCCGGGAAAATATTTCAAGTTCCATAAGCTTTGGCACACCCCAGAGTATTCTACAAGAAAAGGAACAAGAGCACCAGCCATTTGGTGTAAACATAGCTCTTCCATCATTATTTAACAAATATTCTTTGTGAGGTTCAGCTTCAAAAGGCACACATCAAGAAACATAAAGCCAGAGAAAACACAAGAAAACTAGGAGAGGAAGGTGAAGAGAAGCTTAATTGTTCACAGACCAAATCGTGTTGGTATCATCTTCATCCCTTCACCTTCTCACTCAGATCAATGAAAAGCAGCATTGACTGCTCAAAGACAAATTTTACTAAGAGGTATAGGGACAGAGAGTGAATCAAGGGGGTAAACTTTCTTTTCAGATAGCTTAGTATCAGAAAAGTCAGTCTTCATAATTTGAAAATTACTGTGATAGGAGGAAAAAACAACACTACAAATGTTTCAAGGCTATCAGTCCATGAGAAATCCTTGAAGAACCGATGGTTTTGTTTTCTTGGTTGTATTGCTACCTAAATTAGAGCTATTTTTGACAATAAATTATAAATCAAGTAGAGTGTATCTGAAAAGTTTAGAGCTACACAGTTAAAAATCAGCCACGGGGTTTCCAAGCTTCTTCCTCCTCACTTCTCTAGAAGTACAGCTGGTCTTATTTAGAAATCTGTAATAGTCTGACTTTACTCAGATCTTACTGTTTAAGAAAAAGGAAGTCTGGAACATCAAATAATTTGTGGATTTTAATTTACAACTGAGAAAGTTTAAAATGGTAGGAAGTTAAATATAGTTCTGTGGAAAAAGAAATTCAGTACATAAAGTAAAAGATATTCAGAAAAAAATAACCTTTTTCTTTTCCAACTCCTTGTGCCTAGAAGATGTGCTTGCTCATTATATTACTGAGCTACATCAGTAAATATCCCTTCCCTGTTATTATTCCCTCCAGGGTGACTTTGTTGTCTATGACCCTGAAAAAGTGCAAAACTGTGATGTTAACAATATGTGACAACCAATTCCACATGTTCACTTAGGTCTTTGTGGAACATTCATCACCTAACTAGAAGGATAAAGAAAGGTCCCAGAAATACAGTTAACACATAGTCTTGCAGAACTACAGCAACAACTCATGTCATGGACTTGGCCTACCTTGAAAAGAGCAAACCTAACATATGTCTTTTGGACCTGTGGACATCTTATGTTTATAGTTTTTAATATACTGGCAGGTCACAAGCAGCTGCTGTTCCCAATCTCTTCTTGGTCCTCTATATTCACATCATATATTATGTAAAACCCTCACTGGTCCTGTGTGTGAATATATCCATCCTAACTAGTGTGAAAGTTGTCATGGTTTTCCACCTCTGCAAACTCCATGAACTGAGTGCTGTGGACCTGTGCCATGAAAAAGAGACACCCAGGAAACAGCAGCCAGCTCTGCACAGATTTCAATTCTGTATAATCGACCTAAGAGTGGATCTGGCCTCAGAACATGGTGTTTTGTCACTAGCAGAAAACAACTAAATAAAATATCACCAAAATATTATTTTTTTACAGGTAAGACCTACACTGTGGGTTCATTTATATTGCCACAGAGTAAGACATACTGTACGAATTTTTTATTGTGCCTAGTTTTTCCTTCAGTCATATAAATTCACAAAAAGCACCAAGAAGGCATTAAAAAACAAAATATTAGCTCTTGAACTAAGGTAGAACTTATCTTCTTTTTTTCTAATTTAGCTAAAGTTTGAGAAAAAAGTCTTAAATTCTGATATTCAGTGTCAACATATTTTAAAGCCTTCCTGGCTAAGTTTCACTTGCAAGATTTGAAGATAAGCTCACAAAACACAAGGACTTTAGCACTAACTAAAAGGAACACTCCTTGACTGGTGTCCCAAATTGCTGTGACATCAGAACTTGTTCAGTAGATTAGTTTAACAATGACTTTTTTTTCTAAAATTCCATCAGCATGTTTAAGAGAGAATTGTCTACCTTGGGAGTGAGTCATTAGCTAGGTTGGTAACACCCCAGGCAAGAATCCAGTACTGCAGTCAGGAGAAGTGGTGTTCATTTTAAAAAGATTCTGTTTCTTGACCAGGAGTGCCACAAAGAGAATTACATACATACATCACTGGTGTATAATTACTGAAGTTAATCTTCCAGTGTAAACAAGCACTTGGTATAAGGGTATAACCATGGAAATTTTTTAAATGGTTCTCCATGTAAGAATCTAGCAAGCAAATGCAATGTCCTGGTTTTCCTCTGGTTTTGCTATTTCCTGGTGTGCAATGCACCTTTATTCTCCCTTCAGTGCCAAATAATGATGCACGATGTACTGCAGACTTCTTTCCACTGTCTGTCCTAACATCTGCCTTGACAGGATCTCCACTGCTTCCCAGGTGTCTCCAATTCTATTCAAAGAAAGGATGGAAAAAAGGAAGAGCTAATTGCCTTAGTCATTGAAATCTTAGTCAAATTTAAACATGCTGGGAAGAACAGCTTGCCAGCTTCACAGGCCTATGCTGAATCAGAATTCATTCTTTACTATAAAGTTTATAAGGCACCCCTGAAAAATGTTCACCTCATTTGAACATCTTATTGGATCAGCCCGGTCAGATTCCCTTCCTTTTTCTGATGCAATTCTCTGCATTCTGTTCTTTCCTTATTCTTCTGAACACACTATCTGTTTCACTGCTCTTAATGATGGGGTGCAGAGTTTGCTAAAGGTTAAATCAAAGCCCCTTATAGAAGAATTAAATGCACTTGATTGAGGTAAATGAGCAAATTCTGGGCTGACTTTACTAGAGCAGATAGAAGAGGGTTTTTGATTGTGTTTTTAAACAACCTGATGGAGAGCATTCATTGAAATAGCTCCATTTTCAAGATTCTTTCTCTTTTTTCCTGGCAATTCCTGCTCTTAGTCCTAAATATCTCAGTCAAGACTACTGCACTTTGGAAAAGGGGTATGTGACTACAAAACTAGATACATTTTACTAAAAAAAAAAAAAAAAACCAAAAGAAGAAATTAAAACTTCTCCCTGTTGTGCTTGTTTTGAGAGTTATATTTTAAAGAGACTACCCAAGTCTTTTAAGTACTATTTATGCCTATAAAATGTTAATACCCAGTTATGTATCTTAGCAGCAAAGCAAGTAACTGGATATTTGTGTGATGGTTTTTTGCTGCAGGTTTTGGGTTTTCTCCTCTCATTCTGCTCAGGCTTACTGGGCCCTAATAAATCCTTTTTGGGTTATAAAGCAACACTTACACACCAACATATTTCTTATCTACTTTCTTCCAAGCTGAATTTCAAAGTGGAACAGAAAATGGTTTAAACGTAATGTCAAATTGGTCAAACGTAATTAATTGGTTTGCGGGGCCTTTTGTCAGTGTAACCCACACCTCTGATCATCCCAGCAGTCTAGGGAGGGTGCACTGCTGACTCACTCCCAGTTTCAGACAGAATATGTGCTGAGCTGTCACACTGGCTCACAGCTTACAGTGTGGAGGGATTCATAACACAGGTACTCCAATAGTGAGCACTGCTTAAATTATAACGTATTTAAGAAAAAATGCCATACTTTTTGTGTTTATGGCATATGCTACCTACATGTTAGGTAGGTCTCAGGTAGGTTCCCAGTAAATTGACTTTCTTGTTGTTCCAGTTCTTGAAAGACAGTCTGTGCAGTATATTAAAAAAAAACAAAAAAACCAAAACACATTAGAGACTGTTGTTAAGGAAATACTGCTGCCTCTGCTTCTAAATTCACTGCCAAATAAACTGTAATCAGATTAGTAAATATTTATCTAGGCTTTAGTTAAAGTTCAAGAGTATATATCCATATCCATGTATTAGTCCAGGGGAAAGACAGGCCCCTGTGCAATAATGTCTCTCTCATTGCGAGGGCTCTCTGAAGTATTTCACATCTAATCTCCAGATCAGAGATTGCCTAATGGAAGGTCAGAACTGATCTTTGCTTTATTTCTTCTGCCACTGGAAAAAAAGAGGAATGAAAACAAACTTATATTATCTAGAATTCAGGAGATTTTGTCCCAGTGCCTGCTCCCTGGAAAGCTGACACCTCCCATTGGAAAGAAAAAGTTTTCCAATTACTTTTTCTGACGTGAAAATTTGAAGATGAAGCACTCTGTTCAACATTTCTTTAGTGGAAAAATCCAATTTTCTATTTCCAAGTAGCTTTCATTTAGGAATTTTACTGATTATATTTTTAAAGAATACATGTAATCATATTAGAAATAAAAATAAACATGCTTTTAAAATACCACCGATTCCATGTCTGTCCCTTACATTTTGTTTATTTTCAAAGACATTTAGGATTTTTCATGTTTCCGGATGAAGGTGTTGTGGGTTTTTTTGTGCTTGGTTAGTTTGATTTTTTTGTTGTTGTTGTTTATTTGGGTTTTGTTTGTTTTGTTTTGGTTGGTTGGTTGGTTGGTTAGTTTGTTGGTTGGTTGGTTGGTTGGTTTGTTGGGGGTTTTGTTGTTTTTGGGGGGAGTTGGGGGGATTGTTTTGTTTTGTTATTTTCTGGAGGGGTGGATGGAATGTTTGAAGTCTTAGAGAAGCAAAAAATGGGGGCTGGAAGCCTACTTCCTTTTGGGTTACAGCCACAGTTCTTCTGCATTTGTGTTTACTTCTATATGTTTCTATGGAGAAAAACACACAAACAAGTTTCCAGTAAATAAGAAACATATATGACTTCAAAATGCTGAAAAAACTCCTTGTAGAATATTGTCATGCTTCTTCAGGCTTTCTACATGAGAATTTTGGGAGGAGTGTTAAGTAGCAGAAATTCTACAGCTCAAAAGACAAAATACCATATATCTCACATCAAACCACTAATATCCGGATGTGATACCAATTCTGTTTGGGGTATTTCACAAAAAAATTTGGAAACTTGTCTGATAAGCCTTAGGAATTACATTTGTCATTATTTTTTCAAAACCGTGAAGTAAATGTACAAATTGTCTCACTTTGGCCACATGCCCTCATGCAAGATTAAAAATCAGTAAGTCCTGAGGTCCACTTATATCTAATAGCACATTTTAGAAGTCATTAGGAGTTAAATAAGTTACTTAAATAAGCATTTCCATAAATTGCAGAATGCCTTGGATTTTTCAGGAACATCTAAACCCACTCTTAGAGAGATTGTAGTTTAAGCACAACCAGCAGCACCTATGTAAATGAATGTTTATTAGTGACTTCTACATGCCTGAAGTTTCTCAGGTTTGTTACAGACCACTGGTAAATGCAAGTTTTTGTTTGTAAGGGCAAGACGTAGGTTCTGAGGAATGGGTTACCCTGAATCCCTCAGATCATTCAGCAACTGATCAGAACACAGCTGGCATGGAGGGATCCAGAGCACTGGATAAGGTACTCCTGGTGAAGAACATGCTTTGGAAGACTCAGGTGGTGCCTCACCTTGGTGTGTACTGAGCATGTTGCTGAGAACTCAGCCAAAAACCCCAGTGCCTCCTTTGGCAGCATCTTCTGTGCTGGGATTTAGGCAACCAGCCTTTAAGGAATGGTCAGCAGCACTGGTCCACTCCATGGACCTGAAATACTTAATGATCCTCAGGCACATTTGCTGGAACGAGTGCATTTTCAGTTGGATGACCCTCTTGAAAAAATTAAGTCTGATCTCTGCAGATTTTATGTCAATTTTTAAAGCATTAGCTCACAGACTCCTCAGGGGACATAAGAAAAGATGGGACAAGTAGGCTCTTCTCCTGACCACGTGCTCCCTGTGGGCAGTAGCTGTGTCACCTTCTAGCCCAAGCAGCTGCAAGCTGCCTGTATAGCTATAGCTTTTTCCTGACAGGAAAAATGTAATTACATTTTTTACTATTCAAGGAGATTTCTGAACCTCTGCAAAGCAAATAGTTTGGCTGTGTTTGTTGTCTAAAAGAAGACTGGTGCTGCCTACAGGACTGAAAGTCATGGAAATCTGCAATATGAATAATGAAAAAGGATGGCACTACTGCGTCTCTTAATATGTTGATATAATTGTTTTTCCTTCTTTTGGGCTTTATTAACTATATATGTACATAAATATTTTTATGCATACACTTTATAACAATAAAAAGAAAAGGGAAGGAAGTTCCATACTGGGTGAAATTCATAATCCAGCTGGCAGTGAAATTATCACAGCATATAATTTTACAATATTTGATTCTTTTTCAGTCCTTAATGGTTTGTCCTTGGGCCGTATGAAAATTCTGTCCCTGTTTCAAAGACAAGACTGTGGCAAGGGACAGAACAAGGGAATTTTCCAAAGAAATTCAGAACATCTGTTTCACTAAAACCTCAGCACAGCTATGGCTAGTGACATGTCTGACCTCCTAGTTCATCCTCTTTCCTCCAGACATAAAAACAAAACTAATTTCTGGGCTCCAGCAGGCCACAGGAGCAGCATGGGGTAAAATCATAGTGTGGAACAAAGAAATAACATCAAACTAGGCTGTAGGAAAGTTTTACTGTGACATTACACAACACCCCCAAAACAAGCTCATATTACATGCTCTATCAAACATTCTGTAAAATTAAATTAAATACTTGATTTCAGATTTTTTCCTCACTTCTTTTGAGCACACTCAACACTGTAGTAAAAGAATAGCAGAAGAACAGCAAGCAAGAAAACAGCTACACCTGCCTTGGTATCAATTCCAAGGCCTTCTCACAAACATCAGGAGTTACTCCACCAGTATCAGTGGAATTAAACTGGCATTAGTATCAGTGTATATGAGAAGATCACTGTGAGTCATGCAGTATTTATTAATTGTGGGTCATCATGGACAGTGATTTACTTGGCATTATCCATTTCATTGTCTCAGACAATCAAATACATAAGAAAAATTCTTATATCTTCTCTAGCCAAACTTATTTGAATACAATAAATTGGAATTCTTTTCAGTGTGCTAAAGGTTTAGCATTAATCTTGGCCTTGTTTTTTTTCTGATTCCAGAAAATCCTGTTAATGTATCTTTACAAATGGGTGCTTGTCAAATTTATCCTGCTCAACATGAGACACTCTAAGGAAGCTTCTAACAGAAGTGGCACAGATAAACTTAGGACTACATTGGTAGTTCTGTAAATTTGCAATAGACATCATGAGCATATTGTCTCCAAGAATTCCTTCAAGCCAAGCAAATCTTGATGACAAACTGTCAAACAAAGAATTCTTTACATAATCCTTGCAATGACAGATTATCTGTGAACGAATTTCTCTATCTTACTTACTCATCCTATGAGTATGTGATCATCCTCACTCATCCTATTCTCATTTACTCTAAAGGTCTAATTTCTTAAATCTGAGAAACTCTAGGTCCTTCCATCTCTATTGCATAAAATAGCCTGAGGTCAAATAGTATTAAAATAGGTTTACCTGAATCAATTGCATTAATTGTGCATCTCTGTTAAATACCATGGTAAGTATATGGACTAAGCATGGGATGAAGCATTTCCATTTAAAATTTCCAATCCAAACCAACAGACAATGCTGTCTGAAAAACATGAGTGACATGAGGAAAAAAGTGATGGCATGTTTTTGGCCAGCAGCTAAGGTTTTATTTTAAAAGAGAGAAACTTGGACAGCACTTTTTTTTTCTTTGTGGAGAATCTAATTCTAATTCTTCAATAACCTTGATGACTAGACTGTTTTAAAATTGAAATCAGTCACATTCCTTGCATCGCCCTCAATCAGCTACTCTATCCCAACCCAATTGTAGATTTAGTGCACTTGACAAACCTTTTTTCTTTCCTTTTTTATCCTTTTTTGTTTCATCATTAATTTCATGGTGCTTGCGTGAGTCAACAAAATGTTTGGAGGTTTGTTTTTTTTTCTGAAGTTTTCATTTAGGAATTTAATATTTCCTAGTCTAGGTCAGCCTGAGGTAGGAAGACTTTCAATATATTTTGCAGTGGGAAATTTTCCTGACAAAAAATGTGGTTGTATTTTTTAACACAGAGTTGGTATCAAGCTTGGGACAATTAATCAGCAGGAAAGAGGAAATGTGTGAGACTAAGTGCTCTCTCTCTTTCTCTGTTCCCTTTCCCCTACTCCTGTATTACTGCCATGCTTGATGCTGGCCCAAGAGCATGGGCTCAAAACCTTCTCATTAACATTAGGGCTGCCGCAGCTTCAGGCAGAATGGAGCTTTCCTCTTCAAAAAACAGCAACAAAGTGAGGAGATTTTTCATTTTTTTCTTACCTTGCCACCAGGGCTCACTGGTGCAGGCATGGGTAGAGTAAGCCAAATTGAACATTGGGCTGTAGATAAAACTTCTGGGATGTAACCCTTCTGTGCAAAATGCAGCAGCTGTGAAGGGCTTCTGAGTCCAAAGAACAATAAAGAAAGAGGGAATCAAAGCATCAAAGGCATAGCTTCACAACCAGAGGATAAGTCATAGAGCTTGCCATACACTGTAACTTCCCCAGATACCAGAGAAGTAGGTCCTACTTTTCGTTCACTACCCCCACAGTGAGGCCATTTGGGCTTTTTCTCCCCCTCTACAAAATGTGGAGATTTCTTGCAGCTTCTGAGCTTCTGTGAGTCAATGTCCACAGATGCCACTTCCTCCTTTAGAGGAGGAACTTGCTCCTACACCTGTCTCTGCACAAAGCAGGCATTTGCTCTCAGGTCCCCAAGTGCTCAGCTGCTGGATGGTTTCTAGCAACCAGGTCATGCCACTGTCCTTCATCTCCTCCCCCCCCATACATGCATGCTAACCCATTCCCTAAGACCATTACCCTTCAGTAAATACCAGGGCATGTTTCTCCTGGCCAAATCCACTCACTCAGCCCTGCTACAGGCACATCCTCATGTTGTTTTTACAGAGGTGCAGTTTCACGCTGCTTGTGCTGTACTGGAGCTGGTGAGCACAAGGAGCTGAGGACACCTTGGCACACCACCATAGGCTGCAGCTGGGCAGCTCCTGCTTAGCAGCAGGAGCAGGAGACTGAATTTTGAAAAAGGGGAAAGCTGGTGTCCAAACAGAAATCTGTTACAGAAACCCTCTATCAAAGCCGACAAATGCCTGCTAGGTGTATTAATTTTTCCATTATCCATAACTTCTACCCTTCTAAGTATCTGGTGGAACTTCTCCTAGACATGACCGTAGCTCTGCTGTCCAGTGGTGTGAAAAGAAGTGATAGAATTTGACCACACAGGATGTGTTTCAAAAACTGCTGCCGCATGTTGTTGGGGATCCTCCATCACTCTCACACCAAATGCAGACAAAAGATTCACAAGGCCAATGAGTCAGCACACCAGACCCCATCCCGCAGTGAGTCAAGATCAATTTAGGGCATCTGGCCTCTGCAGCGCTGCTCCTGACTGCTTCTCCTTTATTTGAGAAAGTTCTCTGCTGCCCCCTCTCCAAGGTGAAAATGTAGAATGGATTTGCCTGTTATAGCATATGGAAGAAGTACACCAGATTAGAAAGAATGCAAAAGTGGTTTTTTTCTAAGTTTTGTGGAGGGGAAGGATTACCTCTCTCGTTTCCTGTTACCCCTCATCCTTAAGGAGCGATGATCAAAATCAAATGTACTATATTTAGTGAGCAAATCACTATAGAAAAAACAAGGAGAAACATTTTTTTTCATTGTCTCAGTAAGCAGCAAAGCCAGATTTACTTCTGTTAGTGATGATGACTTGTACCCAAGCTTTCCAGAAAAACTACCTGCTGTAGCAAGATTTGAAAGAATGGTTTCTTTGTGAAGTATCTGGCACTGGAAAAAGAAAAGAGGGATCATAAAAGAAAGCTTATTTCTGTCCTATTTTTTTAAAGGCTGTAAACATATAATCTTTCTAAGAGTATCATCAAAATCATCCCATTACATTAGTTAAAATATTGTAAAGCCAAATTCAGCTGTAAAGCCTATATATCCAGTTCCTGAATTATGCAATTTAAGAGAAGTCCTCTGTCAAATGCTTTGTGAGACCCACAAAAGGAATAATGAATGTTAAATAGGAACTGGTGAGAATATTAATATACACAGTACTGCCAAACCCTAGGTTAATAGTACAAAAGTAATTTTAAAAACACACATCTCACCTTGCAGGAGTTTTTTTAATTGCCACTTCTATCAGAAGTATAATATGAAGAACATAGTCATGTTTTAGCAGTTATTAGTATCCATACAATTTTCTTGATACAACTTCTAGCAAAGCATTATAGGAATTCCAAGGATATTAAGAACAGGAGTTTCATAAGACTCTTTGTCATCTGTTTTGAACGAATGGAACCTTGCTTAACACAGGAGAAAAAAATTAAAAAGGAGGGGGCAGGGGACCTAGAAGCCTTTAATAAAAATGCAAATTAAATATTGTGCTCTATGGAAATTACAATTCCATTAATTTCCCAACTATTTACTTTATTCACTTTCGTAACTGGTTGGGAGTCAACAATTTCTGATCCTTTACTGCTTCCCTACTAAACAGTTGCCAGCCAACAAGGTCCCAAAGGAAAGCTTGCCCACAACTTGAACATATCCACAGCATCATCTGCTGCTCTTTGAAAAGCCCACTACCCCCTTTCTAAACAGCAGGGCTCTTCAAGCCTGAGCATAGAGATATTTGGATGGACTGCAGCAGTAGTTCTTTGGGAATAGAAACTTAGGAGCTCAGCAACATTTCTGGGTTGAAACAGTCTCACATGAGCTGGAGACACCACACGAGTAATAAAAGAAGAAAGAGCACACCAAGGACTTTCCATTTGTCAGGAATGTGTTTATTGATAGAAAGGGGCACATAGAGGCACAACTCCTCCACAGCTTCAAGGAAGGTATCTATTTTATGTAGAACTAGGAGATGAGCTACAAGGTGTTCATGCTTTCCATAGTGCTTCAGGTTCACTAGGGATGAGAGGCAGTAACCTCATGCTCTGTCTGACACCATATCAGTGTCACTGGATGAGATATTGGTATAGATCCAGGTCTATAGCAGCAGTTCACCATCTTAACTGCATTAGTTTTCCTCCTGTTTTGGAGGCAGAACACTCCTGTTTTACCAGTTTTACAGATGAGGATACCAAACCTGCTCTAATTTCACTGGGATAATGTGGCAAAACCCCAGCACACTTGACCAGCCTGTCATACCCCACATCTCGTTCAAGCATCCACAGCAGGAGTGAATGAGCAGCTCTTGCTGGGCAGGTGCAGGTCAGCCCTGAAGGATACACACAGTGAATAACATGCAATTAGGACAAGTGAATGAGAGGTGTTAGAGGTGCCTCCTGCTCCCTGCAGAGGCGAAAGACACCTGATCTCTGAAGACACATTGCCATTTTTCCGAGGAGGCTGGGTGGCAGGTAGCACATCCTCCAAATGTCCCAAAATGGCATTGTATCACCACAGTCAAGAGAACCTGGGAAGCCAGAACTAAAATAGAGACGCTCAGTAGCCACTCCCTGGGACACATTGTGCTCTGACAACTTGTACCTTATTATTAGAGCATCTCTCCTTGTCTTTTGACCACAGGTCTGAACCTTGGTCACATAACAAAAAGAGCTGTTCTGAGCAATCCCTTTGACACCAATTCCAGGGCTGATTTTGACTTGGCTTGGGTGAACTTCAGAGCTTTTGAATATTTATGCAAGTGTTTGAGCTGCCTTTTGAAACTCCTGAACTGGGAAGGAGGAAAATACCTCTATAGCACCTTAGTAATGAATCTTTATGAATTCAAGCATAAGCACATGATACATAAACCTGAAGCAACCTTTCTCTAGAGATTTCAATTTCCCTGGAACTGTCCAATAAATAAATGAAAATAGCTTCAAATGAAATCACTTTAATCAGTTATATTGCCTCTATAGATTTAGAAGGAAGATCCATCAGTTTATCTCCTTTTTTCTATTGTTGCAGTTCCATCAAAAGCTTTTGCTGCCAGAGATCTACTTTAGGATTAATCTGGTTGACATAAAAATAACCAGAAAACTTATGAATATTGCTACATGGTTTTATATAGGATGCTATATATAGTAAAGCAAGAGCAACACATTCAGTTTGTATTTTCAGCAGATGTGAATAGGGCTTCTTGACTGTACAGAAGTATTGTAGTTTGATAAGGCCCGAATTATTTAAAAAATCATCCTTCTGTTTGTCAAAATAAACATTTTAGACTTTAATCACTGAAATGTATCTTGGTGCATCCTGAAGACTAGTTAGGACTAACACAACTGAAAAAGGAAAGTTCCTCACTATTACCTCTAAGTAAGGAATCCTGTAGTTTCTCTTTTCCAAAGTCTTGCCAGCATCTAGCATGCCCCAGCTCTCTGACTGAGACGTCTCTGCATCATAAACTAGAAATGTTCTCATCGTCTGCTGTTTGCAGAAAATGCTTCTAAAGTTTTGCAGAACATAAGGCACAAAAGGAGATGGTATTGATATAAATTTCCTCAGCTGGATATGAAATTCTAGAGTAAAGCAATACTGCAAATTATCAGCCAAAAAAAAAAAAAAAAAGAGATGAAAATAAGTCGAGTGGTAAAGGGACAAAGGAGACATTCTGGCTCTGTGTTTCTTTTCTTTTCCAGCAGACACAATGAAACTCCCTGCTGTTAATTCTGGCACCTCCAAATAAAAATCCAGGATTTTCAAAACCACTGTCTTTCAACCAAAAGTAATAGCAAATTTCTTATCAATGGCTTTGGTAAGAATAGCATTACCCCAGAAGGTATACTTTGAAAGTCCTGTTCAAAACCTAAAACCACAAACTAAGCCAGTTTACAATGAAGGCAGTGTACATCATTGACTAGTTGGGTAAACGTGTCTGCCTGTGCTTATCTCTGATAGCTCAAATGCTAATTTGAGGAAAGTATTACAGATCAGTTTATGCAATCAAACCTTTGTCCTTTTCAGCTGATCACCTGTGCTCATTCAAGGTGCAGTTTTTAAGGCAAGTGATGCATTTAAAAGCAGTCTGTTTTTTCTGTTTAACAGCTACACAACTCTTTTGGTCTCTGGTCACACGGTGGAGATTTTCTTTTGGTTTTGCCTTTTGGGTGACAATAAAAATGATACTCATTCCTGCTGGTATTCCGAGAACTGTAGAGACTGGCCAAGTTTTGGCTGATGATGTGCTGCAGCCGACCTCTAGTGGAAGGACCACACCTCAGGGAGATACCAAACAAAGGAAGGAAAACTCGAGAAAAAGCACAGAAAACGCTAGTGAGACCTGAGAGAACAAAGGCACAGCCTCAGAACCAAGATACTGAAAATATTAATGTGAGCAATTATTAGAGCTTAGTGGGTGTGAGTTGAGCCTTTCTGGTGCTTCCTGTCAGGAGAAAAAATAACACAATCTTATTTTCCATGATGCAAAACACTGACTTATAATAAAATGGGACTTTCTTCCATGCTTTTGAAGACCTTTTTTAACTTTTTTTCTTTACCATTGGGGAGTACATTTCAGTTACCAGGGAAAGGAGGTCCAATCTCATCAGTGAGTTACTGAGATTCTTAAGGTTATAGTCAATATTGGAGTGAGAAAGCAGAAACTGGAATTGAGGTTTCAGCTCCTTGGTTTCAGTGCTGTGCCAGGGTAGAGTGAAACCATTTTCCTTGTGATAGGACTCTGCAAAAAAACCCCAGACCAGCTGGAGAACACCAGCACTTCAGGCAACATGAGTGCAAGATATCTGAAAGCAATGCTGTCCCTAAAGTGCCCTTTACTTTTCATCCACACCATGACTTAATTCCCTGGGCTTTTTTATCCTGAAGCAGGAGTATGTCAGAGAATGGAATATTATGGCAGGGGAAACCATGTGTGTGGATTTTTATTATTTTCATATTTCTTTTAAGAAAGGACCTTCTGCCAGATCCCAAAAGACAAACAGATGTTGGAGGTCAAGGCACCTCCACAGTCCTTGGAGGAGTGCCTCTCCTCTAGGAAAGGACATCAGCTAACAAATCCTTCTGCTTGAATAGAGTCCTGCTCAGGCATGTACAACATTCTTCTCACACACACACCTCCCAAATCTTCACATGCCATGAGAACTTCAAGTATGTTACTATTTCAGGGTTATCACTCCTCTGTTTCTGATTCTGGCACAATGCTGCTATTGCCAGCTCCTGAAACAAGGGTGTCCAGGGCATGGCTGAGTCTGGCCTGGTATTAGTGTTGAAGAGTCTGTCGGCATCATAACAACCATTTTTAGAAGAAAACTCTTTTCTCCTTCTTCTTTATATCATCTCAGGCTTGCTCAAGGCTTTGAAGAATACCAGTATTAGTTCGTCCTTGAAGAGCCAAAATTACTGTGTTACTGTAAGTTTTGTCACATTTTCTTCCCTTTTCTCAGCTCTTTGATGTGTATATTTAACACTGGGAGTTTGGTTGGTTGGTTGCTTTTTGTCTTAGGCCAAACTATAACAAACAGCAGCACTTCTGCTACTAATTTTCCAGAGATCTTTGAAAGTCTACATAAGTATCAGCTGATTCTTCTTTATCCAGTATTGGTGAGTATTGCTTATGTGTGCAATGATCCCAACAGGTAAGACAGAATTTCCTAAAATTCAGCACAACTCTTGGGGTTTACTGGAACTACATGTAATATAATTTTTATCTCATTGTTTAATCAATACAGGGCCATCTGTGTTTCTGTTCCATGCTTTATTTCAGCTTTGTTTTTAATGTCTTGTCTAATCATTCTGTTGTTTCATCTATGATGCTCAGATTTAGATAGCAGATGAATGACACTTATGATGGTAAGATGAAACTGTTCCTCAAATATTAGATAACCAGATACTGGAGATCAAAATGATCCAGAGCACATCTGAGTTGCTTTTAATACTAATAAGGAGCTATTCCACAGAGTGGCTCAGGTGAACTTTGTAATGTTGTAGGACTTATTCCCTTCTCTGTACATTATTAGCCCATTGTATCCAAGATCATGGATCATCCCTCCTTCTATCCTGCTCATTTAAAATAAATGTGGCAGGTTCAAGAGGCTGTCTTTGCGACAAAGGGTGTAACCCTGCTCTTCCTCCCAGGGTAGTGCCATACTCCTGGGGCAGTGCAGCTGTGTCTCCCCATCATGGAACCCCTTTGGGTTAAGGAGTGAAAAATGGCTGCACCAGCACCACCAGTTAAACCAGTCAGAGCCATAACTAAATGCTACAGGCCCCTTATTTGCCCCAGGTAAATCTGTACTTTCCTTAGCACTGTCCCAATCAATTGTCACTGGTTGGACAGTCCCACTCGGGCCAAGGGCTGTGCCTTCCTCCCCTGTGCCAATCCACAGGTACATCCATTAGAGATTTTTGGTGGAGAAAGGAGACAGGGAGGACAAGTCCCAGCACCTTTTCCTTTTTTATCCTCCACCCTGGGCAACCCACACCTCACCTGCAAGGATGAGGCACAGACCTGCCTAGCTCCCAGAAGAGAGGGGTTGTACTTTTCCAGAGACAATGCTCTGAACTGCTGCAGTTCCACAGTGTTCTGTAACAGCATGGGTTACATCCTAGGTTTTAAACACTCTGCTTTGTTTGCTAATTAGCTAATTAATTAAAATAGTTTGAGTAATTCTGTGTAAACAATTCCCTCCCTTCCTTCAAAAGGAAAGAGAACTTGGGAATAACCACAAGCAGATACCCTAGATACCCAGTCCCATAGTGAATCTTGCTGAGCAGCTAATTCTGATCATAAGCAGACAGTTTAGAGTGAAAATCTAGAGACACCTAGAGATACTTCAGCATAAGTCTTTAAACAAGAGTCTTCTTCTCTTAGTTTATCCAGAAACAGGCCACCCACAGAAATATTTTAAATAATATTGCTGCAGAAGATTGGAAGAATGAGTTTCAGGGTTTGGCATAATTGAGACAGTATCTTGGCTTCTCCATCAAGTTGATTCCACAAATATCCTTCTGAACTGCCTGTTTCTGCAGTCCAAGACACAATAAGTCCAGAGGAGCAACCACTGTGGATTCAGGGCTTCAGACTCTGGAATCTGAGCACCAGATTTCCAGGATTCCTGCTGACTTTAAAAGCCACACTCCAGATTTCTCAAGCATACAAACCAAGGATGGCAACGTTTGCAGTATTGACTTTTCTCAGAAAATACATATAACAAATGTATTATCTGTAGGACTGTGGTTTTAAAGGAAAGCTGACAATTCTTCACAATTTCTTCTTAAAACTCTTGAACAGGGAACCACATCAGTATTAAAAATATCTGAATTCCTGTCTAAAGCACTTCTTACTTTTTCCCAATTGTCTTGAACCACATCAGGATATTTCTCTTCAATCACATTCATTCTATGAGAAATAGGCAAATTCTGGAGAATTGGAGTTAAGAACATACCAATTATTTTTCTTAGTCATTTAGAAAGCATATAAACTGTTCAGTAGCAAATTTAGTAACAAAATTAAACACAAAAGAGAAAAAACAGAACTCTAGCTGTTTATTCACTGTCAATGACACATAGCACTGATAAAATAATATCATTAAATTGGATAAATAAGGAAGTATTCAAAACTATTTTCAAAAGGTGATGCTTAAACAAATACTCCCCAAGTCTGCAGGCCTCATTGAGATGTCTCAGTCCCCAGTAGTGTCCTGCTCAATCTAAACATCATCACAGTGATTATATTGAAAAAAAGTCTCTCCAAGCTTTCTCCTTCTCATCCCAGATCTCCTCAAATCCAAGCAGGTCAACATTACCTACGCTGCATGCAGGGAGCTCATTAATAACCTAAATAATTTTTATCACTGCAACATTTCCTTTCCAGTAAAAGCAATCTGCTAAAAGAAATTGAAAGCCACATATATGCAGCCTAGCTCACTATTTATAAACCTATAGATTTCTCACATTGAATTTGATCTTCCTCTGTTTACTTTTTAAAATGCTTCATAATTATGCTTCACTATTCAAAGGCTGCTCATCTTACCTGGAGAAAACTACTTTCAGAGAGTGTAGGTGACATGCTATAACTGCTAGATGCAAATCTTCCTCCATCACTACATTCACTGGATTTTTCTTTCCTGTCAGGAACTTTTGCTGACCAGCTAATTCTGATCATAAGTAGGCAGCTGAGAATGAAAGTCTGGAGACAAATTATCCTCAAGGTTAATAGCTTTTTATTTGGGTGGGAAAAAAGCCATTGCTGACACACTGTTTTTCATGAACAGCTGCTGTGCTAGATGTATGCATGACAGATCCTAGGTTTGGTTCCCTCCTGATAAAAGGGATAAAACTGTCCAATAACACTGCCATCCATACAAAATCTCTTCCATTTTAGGATGTGCAAATATTTACTCTGGACTAGCTGAGTAATTCTGTCTGCAAGAAACTGGAATAAAATCAGAAATAACCAGTACTCACACATTCAAAAACAATAGCATCTTGACATAATAGGAAACTTAAAGAGCATATATATAATCATTAGCATCAGTGAGTAAGACGGAAACAACAGCTAATCAGCCGTCAAAGACCACTGTGCTATTAGACTTATTCATGAAGTGTACTTCCCTTAAGTTGACGCACTGGAAGTATTACAGGTATTAAAAAACCAAAACAGTTCATACCAGGAAAATGGCAGAATTTAAATCACTGAACCTAGAAATTTGAAACCTACTTAAAAACTGAAAATAAAACTAACCTGCAATGTAGATGTACTAGAACAGCACAAAAACTTCAGGGAATTAAGAGAACCTTGGCCCAGCCCATTTGATCTGGCATAGATTGCCATCTTTTCAAGAAATAGAAGAAGAGAAAATTTTCATCTCGTGCAATGGAACTGCAAATACTGGCATGTTCATGCCTGTTTTCAGGAAGGAGTTTCATATAGGTTTTATTTTCAAATATGCACAGTGCAACCTGCAGGGCCAACGAGAGCTCCTGGGTCCTTGTAGCCAGAGGAAGCCCGACGTGGAGCAGCAGCAGTACTATCATGTGCTCCCTTCTCCGGGCTATTTCCAGCTCTCTAACTCCCTCTGCATGACAGCAGCCTGAATAACAAGGACATTTGCTTCTGGCACATGCAAAAGGAGTGTACGTTGAATTAAAAAAAAAAAAAAAGTCTAAAGTGGTAAATACAGAAAGAATTATTAGGCATTGAATTTAACTGGGAGTAGTCACATAAATAAACGCTGCAGAACCAGGTGCACAGCACTACTCAGATGAAAGAAGGGTTATGCTGTGTTACTACAGTGAAAGCAGCATTATGACCCCTCCTATTCTGCCTTTACAGGCCCAGATTTCAAAAATCATATTACTTTCTCTAGTTTTAATTTTCAGTTACTTCTTGGCAGATCTAAGAGGTTTGGTTTTTTTTTAAACCACTGTGCATTTTATCTACCAGCCTGTAAGCCTTTTGTTCAGTATTACCTCCCTTTCTTTTCTGAAACAAGAGGCATCCTTTGGAATTCCAACAGAACAATAGGGGAAAAAAATGTTCAACAGGATGCTACACACAAGCTGACATAATCCAAACATTTGTCAGGCTCAACACAGCTCAGATGGTGAATTTATGAGTAAGCAAGTTTAATGATATGAAAAGACAACAGCAGAATTTATTTAATTAGAAGACTTTTTGGCAAATTCTTGTCTTCCACTTTTTTTTTTTTTGGTTTTTTTTTTTTTTTTTTTTTTTTTTTGTTTTTTTTTTTTTTCACTGGTGCAGCTAAAGTCTTGGGATCGTGTGAGCCTTTAAAAAGTTCATCTGAATACTTGTCAATCCTATAAATACATATTACAATGCGCAGCTGTGCAGTGGAGTTCCTTGACAAGCATCCTTCACAACTCTGTCACCTTCCTAGCATGCCTGTGTCACAGAAGGGGAAGCTGAGGAAACTTTAGGAGGAGAACTGGTTTTTAATTCTCATGTATCAACACTGGTCACTAGGAAAAGACTCTTCAGCCAGAGGGTGGTCTGTCATTGGACCGAGCTCCCAGGGAAATGGTCGTGGTGCCAAATCTGCCTGAGTTCAAGGAGCATCTGGATGACACTCTTGGCCATTTGGTTTAGCTTTAGGTAGTCCTGCAAGGAGCAGGGAATTAGAATGTTTGGTTCTTATGTTTCACTTCCATTCTGAGATAGTCAAAGGTTCTATGATAAATATACCTACAAGAAGCATACACTACATCATTTTTATCTATTTGAGAAAAATGAATGCATGAAAATTAAAACCACAGGTGAAAAACTGGACCAGTAAAAAAGGCCCCCTAGATCTCATCCAAAAGCAAAACATAGCAAACTGCTGGAACACTTCAGAGCCCTAAAAAGGTAGGACTAGAATGGGTTTTACAATCCATCTACTACTTTCACCGCTTTTGGGCAGGAAAAAGTAAATCTGTTCCTTAAAGATATTTGTTTAGCCTGTTTTAAAAAATAGATGGCCATTACAGATTGTCAACAACCTCCTAGCCTGCATGTCAGTGTTTAGCTTACACAGTCTTTGGAAAGCTTGATTTTTAGCCCACTATTATATGTCCTGTGCATAAATGCAAACAGAGCTTTATTCCCTTCACCTTTACAGTAATGTCCCATGTTTCTTAAGATTTATAACCTAGAGAAAATAGAGTAGAGGCATAAATCCAGTTCCTTTCTTTTTTGTCTCAAGTGTCTTAGTCAAGTGTTCTTCACCTCTGTTGTAACTCCGCATATTCTCCAAGTAGTCTACAGCTTCCTTGAAATGTAATGCCAAACTTGGACACATCATCTTAGCTTTCATCTCATCATTTCCAAGGAAAGACTCCTATGTAGCCACTCTGTTTATGCATTGCAGCATTATGTTTGAAGCTGCTTCCTCTTCACTCTAAGAAGGACACCCTTGGCCTGCCTGGGAGATCTAAAGTTTTGCTTACAATATACAAGATGAAATGAATTCAGTTTATGTTTTGACATTCCGTTCAATTTCAACCATAATTCTGTGGTAAACACACAATGAAAAAGCCAGTATTCCTGGCTCCCATGCATGTATTCAGACCTCAATATTGAACAGCTGACACAATTGTGACCCCCCAAAAAAAACACTGGTGCAGCTAAAGTCAGGGCTGAGAAGCCCAAAATAAAGCAAGAAACATCAGCTAAATTAAAAATTGCTAAGGAAAATAAAGAGAAGGCAATTTTTCTGCTGTATAAATAAAAAGGAACCAAGAGAAAAGAAATTATGCCACTATGTGGAGTTCAGATAAAAATAACACAGATAATGGCTATAAAACTAATGACCAGGCATTTGGGATAAGATTAATCTGACCTGTTTCAGCTGTTCCCTCAGAGTAACACTTTCAGAAATGCTTGCTTCTCCCTTCTCCTCTCATCTAAGACAGACTGTGGCACTCACGTGGGAGCCCATGGAGACCTTCAGGTAAGCACCAGAGCCACAACCCAAGCAACTTGCAGAAGCTTCAACAGGCCCCAGCAGGGGACACAGTAGAGGCACTTCAGTACAGGCAAGCAGAGGGAAACAGAACATGCTTCATCAAAAATAAGAGTGCTTGTTTTATTATCATAATTTCCTTGGCTTTTTTTCCTGCTATAAAATCATAATGTGTTTGTACAATATTCTTATTCTGGGAATGTATTTCAGTCCACATAAACATCTGCACTTAGTTACGTTAGCCAGTATCCAAATCCCAGCAAGATCCTGCCCTGATTATTTAGCTCTGAGTGTTTTTGCCAGCTTCTATTCCCAGAACACACTGGATTTATAGCTATGTCCAATCTCCAGCTTTGCTATTTAGAAGATTGTAACACACATGCTCAAACTGAACATCTTTTGTGCTAGGACAAAGTCTTTCCAGCAGGCTCAAGTAACGAGCCATTAAATTGTGCCAGCATACATTAGCAGCAGGAAAGTGAACTATTGTTGGATGAAATATGTTGGTCTGTATTTTTAATCACACTGTTTGACCTACATCTTTTGTTTGCTTTCCTTGATATCTAACCATAAAATACAATCCTTGATTCAAATGCCGATAAAACCTGTTGTCGAAATTTTGCATAACTCAGTGCAAAAGAACCCAGAACTCAAGTAAATAACTGCTAAGTCTTTTTTTTTTGGGATCACTGTGTGCTTTTGTCTGCTGCCTTGCAGAGCTAGATCCAAGCCATTAATAAAAAAGAGATATATACAGTTTCATCTGAGAAGACAAACAAAAACATGCAGGATATAAATCAAAACAGAGATTTGCAAAAGAATAGAGTAAGCACTTACTAAGCCAAAAACATACTGTTCTTGTGAAGAAGCCTGCTCTGACCACTGTGCTTTCTCCAAATGTATGTTTATGGAGTTCTAGGCCAGAACATTTTTTGGAGCATAAAGACATGAAGCATTCAATCCCAGCAGAATTCACTGTGATCTGCCTAATTCTTATGGAGCTGAAGTTCACCACAGTTGGCACAAGCTTACCTTCCCAATGCAGCTTCTATACAATTATTCTCTGACAGATATTTCTTTGTAGACTTATTTTACATGACTGACAACTGCCTCAAACTGTGAATATGCTAATAGATAAATACATAACCTGACCTCCTCCCCTACCACTCCCTCCCAAGATACAACCTGAAAACAAATTTTATGCCTTTCTTCAAGCAAGAAAACTGGTTTGGGGTACAGTTTCTTTGTATCTGGTTTGGATCTCTCAGCTGATGCTGAAATTTGCTTTGGTGTGTGAAAACACACACATTACAGAAATAAAAGCATCAGAAAGAAAAAGCAGAAAAGAATTATTAAAATGTATTTAAATCTTTTGAGCTGAAATACAAGTGATGTAACCAGTCAGCCAATGTAAGCTCACGTATTATCCATTCCTATTTTTCCCTCTCAAATCCCAGTTCCTGGCTCTGAGCAAGACAGCTTTTTTAGCTCCTGGTCCCTCTCCAAAGCAGGCAGAGATGAGAAATGCCCAGTCGCCAGCAGGACCAGGTTCAACTGTTTCCCTTTCCCTCCAGCCACTCACCTCACAGAAGGCCAAACACAATTTTTTTTCTGTGACTGGACAGCCCCTGTCAGCACACGCATTTTGAAGACTGACTATTCAATGCTGCCATTGTTTAAAGACTGCCCCATCCAGTACTTGATTGACAGACCCAAGGTTGCAGCCCTCCACCACAGCTTCTGCCCGAGAGGGGAACCAGAGCCCTGCTTCTCCAGCTCCAAAATAACATCCTCTCCCCAGGATTCTGTAGTCAACAAAAATACCAGGTCAAGGTACAGAGGGAGTCAGAGAGATTTATGTACCCTAAACCTACCAGCATCCAGATTCCAGCATGCAGAAGTGCATAAAACTATCTCAGAAAAGCTATCTGCACCATGAAAAAATACCATGCTTCGAATTTTGTCTAAGCAGCTTTAAGCATACAATATGCTTTTCTAAGCTAGAAATAATCCATAAATAAGAAGATTGGTAACAGGTACACAGCTGACAGGTCTCCTCTATGACAGTCTCCTCCTCAGTGACTGTATACTGTTCTAGAAGCAGGTTCTGTTAAAGAGAAGACAAGCACTCGAGCATTTCGCAGTGGCCCCTCCTATGCACATGTCAAGAACACTCCCATGCTCTCATGGCTATACCAGGTCATGGGTTGTGCTTCTAGACCCCAGCTGTCCCTAATACTAAGACAGTCAATAGAGGTTCTAAAGTAATAATAATAATGAAAACATATATAAATAAAGAGACAATACCTCTTCTGCCTCATTCATAGTGATATGAATCTTCAGTTATTAGAGAAAGGAACACCTTTGTTTTTATTTATACAGAAGCACTAGCACAAATTATTCTGGAAAAGCAAGCTCCAAATATCTCCTTGGCAGGCAGGGAAATAGGACATGAAAGATCACATACTATTTTAAGTGTAAAAAAGTATAAAATTTTATTTGACAAGTTAACAAATAATAACATTTCATTAGTCCATTAAAACACTTTATTACAAGGAAATGCAGTTGAGTTATAGCTGCACTACATGAAAGTTAATTCTAAGGTGAACAAACTGACCTACGGGAGAGTAGGCAGTTTAGAATGTACGTGTCTACTGTATCCAGTTTATTTTTAAAAGGTATTTTGTACAACTGAAAATTTACTAGATGTCAGACAACTCAAAAACTTATAACAAACTTCAGAACTATTCTTCTCAGATGACATAATCTTTTTTCAGAGATAGCTGAAGTTGCCTCACAGCTTTTAGCAGCTGAAGAGAACTTCTGCTCTTCTTCCCAGGACAAGGTTTCGACATATTTTCCTTTACAGTGACTGCAATCTCATTTGCTTCCTTTTGTTCACCACACTTTAGTTTGACGTAAGTTACCCCTTGCTTCAATTTCTGAGTTTTTCTCTTTAATTTTTGCACCTAGGAAAAAAAAAAATTTACTAATCGGCATGTTACGTACTCCAAAGACCCATAGCTGTAGAGGTGACTGGATTTCTACTGAACTCTAAACTACAGATGACTAAGAGACATTAAAGAAAAAAAGTTTAAGCTTAGTAACCTTGCTCAGTTGTCTCACTGTTACAGAAAACTGACTTTGCCCATAAAGAAGCCACCACAGAAAACTGACCTTACCCACACTCAATTGGTTGTTGAATCCCATTGCTCCCTAACATGAAAATGCTTGCTTGAGAAAGCTGGAAGATAATGTCTTAATAATCTACATTTACAACAGTTTCTTTTCATTTCAGATTGTACTACTCTAATGAAAAAACCAAACAACCAATAAACCTCTAAAATGTATACTGTTAATTATCAGTTACTGGATCTAAGCAGCTTATTTTGAAGCCTCCTTAACAAAAGTGGAAAACAGAATAAATAGGGTTAATTGCTAAAGAATGTCTTTTAAAATGTCAAATAATGAGTCTTGACTTGCACTTGGCATGAAAAGGTCACTTCCCAAAGATAAAATTAGGCTGGAAGCATTCCAAATGCCAATTTAGGCTTTAAGTCCAGTTCTAAAAATAATTAACTTTAATTGCATTCGAGAACATATTATTAACTGTGAAACGCAGAGATGAGCATGACACTTTTAGTATGGCAGGTTCTAGAAAAATAAATATGCATTAGAAATATTAAGATTGGTCTGTGCAAAATATAAATGGAAATGTCTGTGTGCAAAAACACAGAAAAAAAATATACAGGCCAAGGAGTTAGAGGAATGGCCTGCATTGATAACCAGGGCATGATGGACAGTAATCATACAGACACTACTATTTACAGCAGGACCCTAAGGAGTGTGCTCTGACCAGGCTGTACCAGAGCACAGAGGATTTGTCAGAAGATCTGCACACTGGTAAAAGGCAAAGAGACAACAAGGCTGCACTATGTTGTATGTGCTACTATTCATCATCCCAAAACAAAGGCAAACTCTGGCCATAAAGATATGCAAAAAGAAAGAAACCAAGGTGCAGTTGTTGCACCTGTCTTAGGTTCCTAAGGACAAAGACAGCAAGATTTTGAGGCAAGGAGTAACACCATAATTGTTGGGTCTTCAGGAATATGAGTTTTATCAAAAAACCAGCTGACATTGTCAAGAGAGGCAGTGAGAACCCAGCAGTCAATGCCCTTTGTCCATATTGCTAACATGCAAGTCTGACACATCTGCTATGATGTAAACCACCTCTATGCTTGCAATTACATGGACAATAAAAAGTTTAAGTGAGTAAAATCCATCAAAAATTAATATGAATAAAACTGGTCCGATTTAAATTAACTAAATCCTCCTCTTTTCATAAGGTCTCATGCTGAGTTTTGTTTTGTTTCCTGTATAAGCAAAGTTCTCAGGCAAGTATTTATCTTGAAACAAGATGAAAAAACAGAAACAATCAGACAGAGCTATGGATTGAATATTTAATCATATGCCCAAACCAAATTGCTACAAAAGAGTTAGGCCGTTCAACTACAGAAGAGGGATTTTATATGGGCATGTATGAAAAGTTGCTATCTATGGCTCTAAACTAAATACTGACAGAATGAGGGCAGTTTAAAGGTTAAACAAAACTGAAAGACTTGCCCAGCTATGATTTTGGAGAAGCTCTGGCCAACAGACTAGTTAACAAAAAAATCTTCGATGTTTCTGTAATATAAGAGACATTTAATCCAGTCTGTACAGGAATTACAGTTTCTATTTTTTCATTCCCCTGAGGGACAGGATATAAAGAAATGAAATTTCAACAGTTTGTCTTAACACAGTGAGCAGAAGTGACAGACAGTGCAACCCAGCTCGGTACTGCAGAACTGCCACAGGGCAGGAAGCTTTCCCACCAGCATACATTCCTAACTGCCAGTTGTACGATTGTAAGCACTCTTTCTTGATCCAATGAAGAAATTGGAGGTACAAAAATATGAGCCAGCAGTCTAATTATAATCACCCATACTGGAACATCTTGGCTGAAAACATTCCAGTGACATTCTAGCTGATGACAACAGGAGCCAGAGTTGTGGTAGCCTTTCAACAAGTGTTAGTAGCTAGAGAGTTTACATTTCATTCTTACAGTAGCCTGATGCTTTTTCAGCTTGGATATTTGTTTTCCTTTCATCTCCATTTGTTTTACAAGGCAATCCAGCTCCTGTTCCAGGTCTTCACGAGCTTGGGAGTCCTGAGTCTCCTGTATCTGCTTCAGAAGTTCTTGAAGCTCCCTATTAAAGACAAGAATAGCAATCTAAGTATTCATGATACAGTCTCTAGGATTTTTTCCTGCAGGAGTTCCTAGCCATTTTGTGCGGAGTATAGAAATTTAGCATTATTTCCACTCTCACACAATACACATTAATCTGGAATATATTAACATGAGAAAGGGAAAAGGTCTTCCCGTGAGTCTGATTTTCTCATTCCAAATTTTTAGCTGATGCCCATCTTACTTCTCCTTCTTCCCACAGGCATAACAACTACATGTGTAATACTGTGCAAAATGAGATTTTTGAAAGTGAACAGCAGCTATGCAGTACAACATTTTCACTTCCTGCCAATTTAGCACAGCCTTTGAAGGCTTAGTGTAATACATGAAAGTAGTTTTTAAACTAGTACATTCAAGTTACAATTTTTCTGACAAATTATTCAAAATAAAACATTATGCTCAGAAAGACTTACAGAAAAGTGGGCTGCTTAATTAAAATAAGCCGATTAAGTAAAAGAAATTGTGTAGATCTTGATACTCAGATACCTGAACAGGTTGAAACCAGAGACCTCCTCTTAGATAAATAATCCCTTTACAAAGGTCAGAGTTTCTTTTCTGACTTCTGAGTAACTGCTTCTCCTTGACAGTTTAATTGAAGCAACAGGTTGTTGCTGTTTAAAAAAAAAGCCTGTCTCTGAACTGCCATGAGTAAGCTAGACATCGCTTTTTGAACATTAGATTGCTTGCCAGTTTAAATTTTACCACATCAAGGATTTCAAATCAGCGTCAACATCCTAACTGGTTTAATCAGCACATCCTCCCCTGTTCAAACCACAGCTCATCGTGTTGACGTGTCTGCTATGACCAGCTACAGAGCTTTGGCCCACAGTCCCATGAGCCTGCATTAATCGGAAGATGGCTAAGAACACAACAGGCTGTAATCCACATTTACTTGCATGGCTAGAAAGATACATGCACTCCCATGTGAAGTGTTAGCTTCTTCCACACCCTGCCCATTTTCTGGCAGGAGACCGTCCCTCTTTCACAACCCCCTTACAGGACCAGCCAGTTCTCCTGCTATCAACAAGCAAAGGGTACGAGCACCTGACTGACTCAGCACAAGGACCCGGCAGGAACACGGGTAAGGAAAGAACACGGAGTGAGTACAAAGGAACAGGAGAGATGTTGTGACAGGACTGTTCATGCCAGAGCTGTACTAATCCATTCTACCACCTAGACTGACTGCATCCTGCAGGCCTACTCAATATCAGCACCACCTTTGCAGCCTTCTCCAGGAGAAAAATTTTGGTTTGCTCTGTATATCTCAGAATATGTTTAAAATGTCTAAAAAGCACAGGTCTGAAAGGCTTTTCATTTGCTGCTTTTTTAAATACAGAATGTGGAAGCAGAAAAACAAGACCAGTGAAACACAGAAAGAATTTTATGAATGAGAAAAATCCTACTAGTCAAGCCTGCTCAGGTCATTCTGTCAATAAGCAGTCTTGTAGCTAAAACAGGCTAGACTCGACTACAGCACCCTGTTGCTTCTCAGGGCTACTGCTGAAGTCACATTTACTGACAACACCAGCGATAGGTACTCACGAGCTCATTTGGCCCAGCTCATCTTGAAAGGCCAACAGAAGGTCTGAAAAGCTCCTGGTGGCAGTGGGTGATGTGGAAACAGATTTTGAAAGTGCACTGTGTCCTGAAATCCCAGCTGTAGCTCCTCCTTGTCCTCGCGATGAGATACATGGATTGCGGTGCTTCATAATGTGCAAAACACTTTGTACGTTTGCGCTGACAGAATGGCTGGAGCTGGCAGACTTAAAGAAGAATGATCAGTGGCTTACAGAAGTAATCAACAACTACACAGCCTTACTCAAAATGCAGATGCCACTTTAGTGACAACAGTGGTTTTCACCTACCTTCCCAGCCACAAAAGGTAGTTCACCAGCCTTTACATGTAATTGTGAAAGCTGCATCTTCTTCATTGTAGGATTTCTCTGACATAAGAAAATATAAGAGAAAAAATTCCAATCTGCTGACTCAAGAGTACAATCTTAAACTTTTTCTTAATAAGTAAAATTCAAGTAAATACACAGTGAAATGCATCACCTCAGTTTTCTTCTGGTTTAAAAAAAAAAAAATTCCCTCCTGTATGTGTAACAAATAAGACTTTCCAACAGCTGACACAAGTAAATTTTATTCCATGTGCATGTAGGAGATTGTGTAACAATTAGGCTAACATTAAAGGAATTGAACCTTTTTTACTTATGTTTTCAAAACCACAATTAAAAAATTTTGACTGATCTGTAACATGTGTTGCAAAATAAATTCTCTTGATTTCAGTAATCCCCCCAAAACACACCACCTTAAGATGCTGAGCTAAAACTCCTTTGGAAACTAATTTTGCCAGATAAACTGAATGGAAGCTAAGACAGACCATGGGAGATGGCAGCAAGACTCTAACAGAGATAATTGTCAAGCTGATAAGGGAAGGTTTTCCAGTGATGTCCTACCAGCCCCAGTACCATTTTAATTAATGAAGGAAAGAAAAAAAGGGGCAAAAATAGTTATTTAGCACTGTTTGTCACTTTAGAAGTGGAGTAAAGTGCAGCAGATTAATCAAGTGCCTCTTACATGACCAAATTTTTCACAAATTCCAGTCTTTGTGCAAGTCAGATGTTATCAGCAACAGTATGCTAATAAAAATTTCCACGTTACCTTCCTAGGTTTTTTGTTCTTCCCATTTTCCTTTTCAGGTTCATGTTGAGATGTTACCGAAGACACCAAAATTCTGTTCACATCAAATCCTGTTTGAAGCTGTGGCAATAAGCAAAAACGAAAACAGACATTTAATGTAATATTAGAAGTATGAAATATCAAGTTTTAATTAATTCTCTTGTTCATGGATAAGAACCAATTAAGGGCACTATTAATTGCCTTCCTTGGAAGGCATAAGCTAATCTTAAAACCTGAACAGATTACTAGGAAGGCAGGGTATCAGGCAGATCTTGCAGCTCTGTCTTAGTATTCCTCATTTTCATATTCAGTTGCAGCACCAGCTGTATTTTTCCACTGTGACAACCAGCAACTGAGATAAGCCAATCCTGCCACATGCTGACAATGTGATCATAAAATCTAAATTATATGAACATTTGGCTCCTACAATCTGGGGACAGAGAGAACTAAGCCTGTGTGTTACATTGAGGTCAAACCTGCTGGACGGTCCTCGTACTGCTCGGTGGTTCGAAGTTGCTATGAAGGCCCATGATAAACAGGATGATAATCATCCCCAATTAAACACAGGACAAGGGCTTTGGTTTGGCATGTGTTACAGTTCCAGCTGAACAACGCTGGAGGTCCACCACTAAAGTGAGAATATTCTGGCTTTTCTGTCATCAAGAGGAAGTGAACCACACCACACCCTGTGCTTCCCAGCTCAGATCCAACAGACCTAAATCCATCCTGCAGTATATTAAGATGGTACTAACACTACTTTAGGACTCAGTTTACTGCATCTAAGTCCTTTCTTGACCAAATGTTTAGACTATCTGCTCTGTGAGAGTCATTCTTACCATGTTTCACAGAAGATAAAATCTCTGTACTAGGTCTTTTGCTCTGCAGCAGCATGCAGTCTAAGCAAGAAACCAAAAAACCTACCAGTTTTCAACTTGTCATTCTGCTAGATTCTGGAGGTGGTCAGACATCTGGGCTACAAATTTGCATGTTATTTAAAGCTTTCTGGGTTGATGAAAACCTATCATCCTTGGATGAGGTATAAGAGCTGACAGCAGTGATTAATTAAATTAAGGCATCAGCTTTGCTTACATTATTCCAATATTACTCTTCAGCACTGCAGCCCCCACCTCACCCCAGGGGAATTCCCCCACAACTGGTCTCTCTTTCAACCTGGCTACTACTTAGGCACAAAGTGAGTTTTGGAATATGACGACCTTGCTCCTTTAACAAAAGGTTTCATAATTTTGCTCTCTTCGGCAAACGCTCCTCTCTCAGATGGATGCTGGCCCAACAAACTGATTATGGCTTCACAGAATAATGAGTTATACAAGATCTCATTTGATGAACAACATATCACTGAATAAGTGTTTTCCAAGTACAGCCCTATGTATTAGATTTCTAAAGATCTTAACAAAGGGAGGAAAATAAACATAATAAGCAATCTCACTTGGTATATATGGTTTCCTATGTGACCACTTTTGAGTTACTGAAAATTAAGTTAACCTGATTCAGTTACAGATTTTCTAGAAATTAATTTTCTACCTGGGTCACTTAGAGCAGTGTTGAGGCTGATGAACTGTATCACTAATACAAACCTAAGTAGAATCTTCATTGAAATATACAACACACCTGGCAAGCTTTCTAATATGTGGCTTATAACTGATCTAGGTAGTATTTCAGGAGTTCTGCCTGGGTAATAAACACAAGGAGTTAAAATGTAATAAAACAAGAAGGGCATTTTGAACAGAGGGAATAGCTTTCTTCAGTACTAAAAAAGAAGATAAAATAAAATCTTTTCAGTCTACCTGAGCAGTTTTTTCTTGTATTAGCTTATGCTGGCACTCTTCTTTACATAACTTTTCTTCTAAGTGTTTGATCTTGTCCTGAATTTGAAGGCAAGAATGATTAATTGCACTTCAATTTGTCATGCTGAATCAGAAGTCTGGAGGAGTTCACAACTGTAATGTGGGGATAAAACTGGACTGTAGGAAATTCTAAAGCCCAGACTGAAAAAAGACTCATGCACACAAAGGTGAGGTGGCATTCAGTCAGGTATGCTTTAACAGAGGTAACTTTTGCAAAACTTAGTACTATTAATAGTATGCCATAAAATTATACCAAATAACTTTCAGACTGTCATTCCATGCATGCTTACTTCAGCAATTCTCTGAGTAGCAGTAAGTTTAAGACACTCTTTTTCTAGCATTTCAAGCTTTTCAAGTTTTGCATGCAGTTCCAACCGGTTCTGATCTTCCTCTTTCTGAAGCTGAGCCTGGAAAAAATAAGCAAGAATGGAGTTGGCAACTGACTGAAATTGTTTCAGACAGCAAAAAAACCACCAAACCACCCCACACTAGAATAAAGGTATTTAATTAGTTTCAATTCCATATTTTTTAAATTGCAAAGTGATGAAAAATACCAGGCAGACAAAGACGACTTAAGCTTCCAGCAGCTTTTTTGTCTACCAAGTGTGCAAGTATTAGCATGGCTTTGCTCATTAGGAGTTCCACCCAGGGAGCTTTTCATGCACTTCATTGAATGGTTGTCATCAGCCATACACTAAATTACTTCTGTTTGCCAGCAGCCTGAACAGAGCTGAGGAAAAACACTGACCACAAAAAACTTCAGGTCCTGCACATTTCTATACTTTTGAACTATGTCACTACTTTGTTATTATGCTAAAGGGCTTTACCTGTTGTTCTAAAATCATTCTCTTTTCCAGTTCTGCACTGGAAACCATCTTTCTCATGTAATCCAGCTGTTTCTCCAGCAGGGAGCAGCGGGATTGTACTGCATTTGAATCTACAGAGAGAAATAAGACATTCAGTACAGCAAAGGGAGCTACACATTTAGCCGGACTGTCACATCATTGAGGAATTCTCTGTCTTCAAAACAGGCAAGAATAGTTTTGTTAGTCTGAACAAGTAATGAGGTTAAAATGTATTTTATATAGAAGACATAAGAATCAAAATGTTTTTGCAAAGCTAGTCTCTAATTTGAATTCCAAAGGCATGAGCACTGCAGTTACTTTGATTTGTATCTGCAGATACCTAACCAGAATCTGAGAGAGAAGAATCTTCTCTTCTCCTATCTTTTCTCAAGTTAGCAGTGTTATGTAAGCAGCTGCTTGCTTATTGTAGGAGTTAAACATACCACCTGAAACATGCTTAGTCTTTAAAATTGCTTTATGGCTTATACAACACTCGGTTGATATATGTAAAAAAATATCTCAACTTTATCCACAATTATCAAGCTCCTGTCCCTCCTCAGTTCTGAAGCAAAAAACAAAAAGGGGCTGCACTAATTAGCAGTTTTTCAAAACAAAACACTCCCTGGATTATACAATCTTAGTGTTGCTGTGGCTACACCTTATCACTCCAAAGAAATACCTTTCCTCTGTTGCATCAGCTCTCGATGTGCTGCGTCCTTCTCGTAGGATTTGTACTCTAAGACCTTCTTGTACTGAGCAGCTGCTCTGGAGAGGCTGCACAGTTTATCTTCAGCCTGTGACTTCTCCAGCTCTAGGCGCCGGATCTTTTCTTGCAGAGATCTCAGGGCTGCCATTACAGCTAGCAGACAACACAACAGCTTCACCTTAAGTAACAGTTCCTATTTTGATTATGATTATCATTATTAGAAAACACTTCACATTACAATGTACTAATTTTTTTTACTAATGTACCTAAATTTTCTTCCTAGTATCACTCCCAAAATTAATTATATTCCCCAGCTGTACACTAACATGTGCAGGACACCTATGGGAGAAAACGGATGTGTTTCCTGCATAACTGGGGTATGAAGCTCTGGCCATATAAGCAAAACTATTTTCACTCCAAATGGCAGCAAGCACAAAGAAATCATGGCAAATAGAATATAATAAACCTGAGGGCTTCTCTTTAAACAGAAGCAGAGAACACAGTACAGAGAACACAGAGAACAGGTATCCAAGTGAGGTCATAAGTTTTGGTGTAAGGCAACTGGTCTGGAAAGATTAAAAAGAGAAAACATGCTCAGAACATGGGGAGAAATTAGATACAAAGGACAATTTAGCAAAGGATACATTGTTAAATACTTTATTGTTTCAAAAGGTAATGCTTCAACATCTAGTATCTAGTATGTTTTTGATGATTCTTTAAACCATGGAAACAAGTCTGGAAGATTTTGCTTTCAGCCTCAAATCAGTATGTGTCAAATTATACCAAAAATAAAAGCTGCAATTTCAGCTACAAGAAAAAGTCTGCTAGCTCTCATAAAGCATACACGCCTGTGGAAGCTTAAGACATGTCCTGCAACAAGTCAAGCTTATTTTCTGACATTTTATAATTGACAGTTTCTCTATTCCAAACTCTTTCATCAAAAGAATACCATCAGATATTGCTACCTCCATAACAACTTTCACCATATTATCACAGATCCATTTAAAAAACAAACAAACAAACAAAAACCAAACCAAACAAAACCACAAAACAGCAAAAACTAAACAAGCATCAAACAAAAACTCAAACCCAAAAGCAAATACCAGAAAGCAGAAGGATGAAGTGGGATCACCTTTTCTGTTGCTATGCCAAACATTTCCTTAACCACTTAGCTACGTAGCATGAAACTGATCCCTGTAATCCAAAAAAGCCCAAACTCTGTATGAAATAAGATTACTACAGAAATCACAGATTTTCAGGTGAAGAACAATGATCACATGCACGCTCATAGGTTATATCTGTGCAAGGTAGCAAAGTTGTCCATAACAGTTGGTCCAAGTATGGGTATCCTTAATATTCCCCAGGCTCTCCAGATATGTTAAGCCACTGAGCATTTGCCTTGTGAGCTCCAGAGAGTAGTGACCCATTAAGGCACATGACAACCATATTTCATAGGGACTAACTTTGATGCTGCTAACTTTCCTGGGAGGCTGAATTGTTCAAAAGTTCTCCTAAGGAAATATACCATGCAAAAAAAAAACCAAAAAAAAAAAAAAACCCACCAAAAAAACCCACCAAAAACCCAAACAAAAAAAACCTCCCAAAACAAACAAACAAACAAACAAACAAACAAAAAATCCAGACCCTTAGAAGTGATTTTAAGCTGTAAGAAGTCAAATAGCACCATGCAAAGCCAATTTCAGGTCACAGTACCATACTAATGATCTTTTTTTTTTACTGTATTTGAAGTCATGAACTACTTCTACTGAGTTTGAAGCATTCTCCTTTGCTTTCAGAGGAAGTCTGACAATTTTAAGTTAAACAAATTTCAAAGCCAAAGTTTACAAGGATGTTAGAAGATTTGCAGAGGTTTCCATTCTAGACGTATGACTTCAGGGAGACTACTCCCTCAGGACACATATACATCCTGTCTTAATGTCAGACTGATAACTGCAGCAAGTCATTGAACTCAGTCAAATAGGATGGGGAGTTTGCTCAAGAGATTTCACATGGAACAATTAAAAAGACTGTTTTAAGGACATATTTTGGCTATACCTTGGTTATTTGGGAGAGAAGGCTTGTCACCAGCAGCAGCTGCCAACTTCTTTGATTCTATATAAACAAAGGCTGCAGGAAGCCTCCAATCTGGTGGCTGAAGAAAGCTTCCTATGAAACTGTTCTTTGATTCAGAATCCATAGCCTGTAGAAAGAGAGACATTTAAGGACATTATTTCTTTAAAAGACTCTTTTTCAGAAGTATGTCACTGGGCTGTTCCTGGCTCTGTTTATATCAAACCAGATCATGTACACCAAAATAATAATAATAATAATAGTAGTAGTAGTAATAATAACAACAACATCAACAATAATAATACCCACACCCCACCAGAGGAATCCTGTCTTTTAATGCAATTCCAAAACAATATCTTTCATAACACTAAAAAACATAGCTTCCTTTGACCAACCAAAATTTTCCAAGATTTTTCTAGGTGCTTTCTAAAAACTTATGCTGATTTTTGTCCTTTAAAAACCCAAGCATCAGGAGCATTTTCTACTGTTTTACAGACTTCAATGTTTTGACTTTAAGTGCTCCCTGCAGAGCAAACATTCCAGGTTTTACAGCCTATTTCAATTTGCAGCCTCCTTAGTGCTCCTCTTCCCATCTTTTTGGATGTAAAACCAAATTACATATGGTAAAAATTGTAACATTATTCCATAATAAACACACAGTTCTCCACATTTAGTGTTGAGATAACAGGATTTAATATGCAATATCCCCAGTATTATCTCCATTATCAGGTGCATGTATTAAGTCCTGTTTCTTCACTCCCTTTCTGTTCCACCCTTTCACATTCTTTGTTTTATGAGAAGCACATTTGAAGACAGTTCACACCCTGTCAAACAGAAATTTTTCTTGATACTCAAGACATGAACAGTGAAATGTGCAGAAAGTGCTTTAGGCTTATACAACCTCTAGGAATTAAAGCAAGTTTGAAATCATCCTAGAGTGACCTGTCAAAGTAGTATCAAGCATTTCACTTGATACAGTGTAAGAAGAGAAGAGTCTATACAGGTTCAGCTAATAGAAAAACAGCTTATTTGAAGGTTCAGTGATAGAACAATTATGATTGTTGTATCACTTGTGTTTAAAATACAAGGCACAAAACTGGAGCAGTCTTCCTGCTTGGGTAAGGCTATTTTTACAGATGTGATTCCCCAAGAAAATCACCCAAAGGAGGTATCTAGTAACACGAAGAAGAAAGGGACCAAGACTATGGCCTGCTGATGAAGCACACCCCAGGAGAAGCCATTCATACAGGTGGGTGGCAAACAAAGGAAAATTTTTCAACAAAAAAAAGTTTCTAGGAGCACTTGCAGCTCTTACAGCCTGTTTCAAAGGCTGTATAAAAAACCCCAAAATAATAATCTCCAGCTGCACTGCCTCTTCAAGGTATGCACTAAACTGAAGGCAAGCAAAAATCCTCCTTTCTTCCTCCAAACTGTCATCACAGAGATGTCAACATGAGCCCCTCTTCACCAGGGCTTGCTTGACCAGGGGCCTCCCAGCCAGCACCACTTTTGTGTGCTAACACTTCCAAGGTCACACCATTCAGAGCAGCCCCCCGGGCCCAAAGAGGGAGTCCCAAAGAGGGAGTCTATCCAGGCTACCCTCATGCCACAGGTTTTTTCCAAAGACTTCTCCATGGGGCCCTGCTGCCATCCTACTCACGGCCAGGCCACAAACACTTGGCACTGGGTAGGCAGCAGCAGACAGCCAGGCATCCCACCATCACCTGGAAAAGGTTCCCTCTGGTGATCCCACCACATTTATGGCCACAAAAGCTGTTTACAGGCCTCCCTACATCTGTCCTGAAGGACTGGGAAAGACCATCCTGGGATGGTCTATCAACCATGTCCAACAGCACAAGGGGTAATGGCAAAGGCACAAAGCAGGGAGCAGCAGAAACCTCAAAACGTGGATGAGAAAGTCCTGTGGTCACAGAGGTGGTCCGGGCCAAGACAAGAGAGGAGATGGTCCTGGCATGGCACAGTGCATCAGCATGGAGTTCCAGAAAATAAGAGAGCAGCAAGACTTAAATATTTTCCTGCTGCTATTCAACCCCTTCACATTGCTCTGTCCTGAAGTACTGGGAAAGACCATCGTGGGATACCTGGCCAGCTGGCCAGGTCTATCAACCATGTCCAACAGCACAAGGGGTAATGGCAAAGGCACAAAGCAGGGAGCAGCAGAAACCTCAAAACGTGGATGAGAAAGTCCTGTGGTCACAGAGGTGGTCAGGGCCAAGACAAGAGAGGAGATGGTCCTGGCATGGCACAGTGCATCAGCATGGAGTTCCAGAAAATAAGAGAGCAGCAAGACTTAAATATTTTCCTGCTGCTATTCAACCCCTTCACATTGGTGATAAAAAAGCCCAGCAAAAAAAGTCCATAAAAATGAGCACATGGACAGGCAAGAAGTATATGAATAAAAGGCAACCTTGGAAACAGCAGAGGAAGAGGGTGGTTTTTGCTTACACCATCCAACCTTCTGGCAGTCAGCATAAGTGGAGACTCACTTTTCCAACATCCTCGAGTGGAACATGGCTCCCCTGCATGCCTGCACAGCTACACATCAATTACTTTCCTTATTACTTTCATGTAAACAAGTTCTGCTGTTTCCAAGGAGATGGGTTTGTGGACAGTTGTAAGGAGGGCAGTGATCTGAAGCAAATAATGAAAAAGGGAGGGAATAAAGAAGCAGAATATTTGAGAGTTTGTGGACAAGCTCAGTAATAAAAAGGTGGGGGGGGAGGGGGCATGGAGGACACCTATTTGGCAGAAAGGGAAATAAAACCCCTTTAGTTCTGCAAGTGAAACCAATGGGAAGTGAAAGAGAAGAGGCCAGCTCACCTGCCTGGTGGTGGTGATTCAGCTAATCCGGTGTGGGCTTCAGCACAAAAACCCCAGAACTTAAACGTGAAAATAAACACCCTCCAGCTGGAGGGGGGAGCTCCCCGCACTGCTCCTAAAAGCACAGGCTCAGCAAAGGGTGTGAAAGAAAACACCAGAGGACTGAGACACCTGTGTTTGCAGAAACTCTGCTGCAGCCACAGTTAGGGACGCCTTGCTTCACCACAGCTTCCTCAGATACAGAGCCTGTGTGGAGCAGCTGAGGGCATGGTTGCTATAGTGCTTTGAGGCTGTGTCAGCATAATTACTCTGGTAGAGGTGCTCTGGTGTAGACAAGTCCTAATGTCTCAGCAGGTAAATACAGTTTATAGCAACCAAACTGCACAGGAGGAACGTCTACAACATTGCAGACCTCAGGCAAAGAGATGCACACCAGGAAAAGGACCTGGTCAATCTACACCAGCAAGATATCACTAAACATCCTGGCCACTTCCAGCCCAATGCAACAAGGAACATATCAGGAAATAGTTAAGTAGTTTGACGTATGCTTGAACGTCAACTGTCCTACCACAACTTTTTTCCCCCCAAGTATTTAATCTTCTATAAAACCATCACAACCAGGTTTGCTTTATAAAAATTCTTATACAGCAAGCTTAAACCACTCTCTTATTTCATGGTGCTGCTGCCATGGACACCTGGTACACAGCCCTAGAGAGGTGCTTTAAAGCAGATATTGCTTCCCAAACAGCAATGTTTGTACTAATGTAACTCCACAAGGCTTAGGGGGATTTAGCACTTGAACAACACTCGTTAAAGCAGCCGGAATATCGTTGTTTAGACAAGCCCTTGGTTGAGGAAAGCAGTGCACTCCTTTGAATTTGGGCAAGAGCCAAGAGAGAAGTATGCATACTAAACAGAGGCTGTCAAAATACCCCAGTTACATGCAGAAGGGAGGGGAAGAAGGAAGAAATGCCTCACTCCCACCTCAGCAGCCTACACTGCTGTGGTGAGCAGGGTGAAGCACTTGTGTTGTGCATGTTATATCTGGAGTCAACAGTGGCCCTTTGGGTTTTTTAACGGGAAATGGCAGGGCCTGTGTTGGTGGATGCAGTAGTGATGCTCAGACACCCAGCGTTATTTTACCCAGAAAACACAGAGTAACTGGTTCCAACACTGGCTGCATCAAGAATGGGGTAACTTAGTTCTGCTCATGGGCTTACCATGGGGCCCTTCCAACTCAGAATATTCTGTGATTAAATATCAGCCTGGGCAAGCCAGCTATGTTTTTCTCCATGTCTGAGCTAGGAGGCTCACGGAGCTCTGTGCCACACAGTTGCAACCCTGTGCATGGAGCGTGATGCCAGGCACAGCACATTATCTCTGTAACAGTGCTGCATTAATGCAAATACTCTGCCCAGCTCTTGCTTTGCTGCAGCTGGAGTGCTCAGCCCCGGGGTTGTGAGCATGAGAAGGGCTGGTCCATTCAGTGGGACCACTTCTGCCTCTTGGCTCAGCATCACATGCAGGCTGAGAGTGAGCTTGCACAAAGTACGCTGGGGAACAATCCCACCATCAGGTCCATCCCTGTATATGTGACATTCATGCCTGAGAAAAGAGCAAGCAAACTGGAGTTTGGTACCTTAAGACAAACAGAGAACTTCCCATTTCATCAGAGTCATCTAAGTACTAATACCATTTACCTTTATACCATTTCTGTTTACTATGGCCTGCAGTGAATGCCAGAGTACTGCATTGGATTGCTGTAAAAATCAATTGACATTTTAGTTACTGCTGTCTGGCCCAAGCAAGTATCCTAACAGTGGAGAATTACTGAACACAACTGACATCCCAAGTATTACAGAAAGATCACTTGTGACTTCTTCATCATCCTCCACCCTTCCCCTGTGTTTCTCCCCTCCAATGCAAGTCACTTCATTACAAAGTTTCAAAAAAATGTCTCCTCGAGTGAAAGGTCCAGAAACACTCTGCCACACATACAGTTATGTCTCATGTTGTAAAGCAGCATATGGAAAAGCTTTTCCCACACATAAACAATAGCAGACTTAGGTAATAATGCTGGCTTAAGAGTCTCCCAAAAGACACACTAAATGAATAATGTGATAATGTAAGGGATACTTCCACTAAATTCTCCGATATTTGCTATCTCACAGGGACACTGGTTCATTCAAATTGCTGTGACGGCAACCTTCTACAACCAAAGAAAGAGATGCTGTCAGAACACCTTCAAAGAGAAAAAAGAAAAAGCAGATCAAGGCATTTTTCAGAAAGAAATACGAAGATATCTATCTTCTGGCCTGACCTACCGGGCATGCACAATTTATAGTGGCTTTTTTGATAACTGAAAACAAAGTCTTAGATGAGCCAAAGACTGATTCAGTCTTTATCTGACATAAGAGAAGTTCTAAAGAACTGCCCCAACACAGGCAATACCGAGAAGCTCCCAAAATTCTGGCTGCTGCCTTGTCTACTTGAGCCAAGTCTTGTTGGCTAATGGTAATGTGAGAAGCCATTTTTGTGACACAATCCAAACTGGTGTATTTTTTCCCCTTTCACTTTCCTTTGAGAACTGGGAGAAAAGCTTGGTCAGCTGTACTAGCTGTGCTGCAACACTCAGCCTTATTCCCAGCAGACAAGGAACAGCCCTTCCACAGAGGAAAAAAAGAAATAAATAATGTTGTGGGCAAACGGCATTGTTGTTTTGGGAACACCCAGTCTCTAGCATCCTGACACAACCACTTTAATCAGCCTGAAACACATGACAATGCTCAGGACATATCTAAGCAGCTGATACTCCCATATCTCTTCTAATATAAGTGGGTTAGACATGAAATGGTGGCAGCTGCAAAACTAATAAAAAGTGAAACCTCACTGAATCAATAAAGCATTTCAAAGTGTTTTTTAAAGTTTTGTCAACTTCCACTTTAAGTAAGTTCAGAGCAAATGGCAAAAATTTATTAGAGAAATTAAGGAACCTGGGAGTGTTTGGAAAAACCGACACAGCCAAATCCACCGGAGGCAGTTTGTTGTGCAAACTGTGAGATACACACTGGCAATCTGAGAACTGGATACATAAAGGTTAAATTTCCAGTCTCTTCTTTGATACTTTTGTAGCAAAGCCCATCAAGCCTTATGCAGAACTTTCGTAAAATCATTGTTTTTCATTCTTGGAAGAAGAGGGAAAGAAAAGGCATTCTTTTTGCTCATTACACCATATGTACTGTCAAGTAGGACAAAACCTGGCATTTTAATGAAAACAACCCCAAACCACAAACAACCCAACAAATGCCCAAAACTCCTAAGACTTTTCACTGTGTCAGCATTTCACTTCTAAGCATTCACACTAATATTTCTCTAGTTCCTGTTTGCTACAGAGAAAAGACAGAACAAAAAAAAAAAAAAAAAAAAAAAAAAAAAAAAAAAAAAAAGAGGAAGAAAGAAAGTGGAATGAGTTACACGAGTACTTTGTGAGCAAGGCAAAGAAACAACCTAGTGGAGAAAAAAACCTGTGATTTTAAAACAATTTTTTGGGGAATAGATTCTAACCTGGCAATGTATCAAGCATGCAAACTTGGGTCAAAATATTATTAGAGTTTTGCTGTTTTCTTCAATGAGTACAGCAGACCAAATTCCTCGTCCAACTGGGCCTTCATCCAAAAGTACATGATACACTCACAATCAACCCTTGGTGGGTAAATCAACTTGGTGTAAATTGCTTTAACCTCTACATGCAGATGAGAACTGAACTTTAGAGGAGCAAGACTGCAATTCCTACCTAGAAATAATTGCTATCTTAGCATGAAAATATTTAGCCTGTATATTTAGCCGGTGCTAAATATATGAAAATATATGAAAATATTTAGCTGGTGCTATCAAAATAATTACATTTATATATCTTTAATCAGTCCAAAGTAATTAAACATAATCTTTTTGTAATGAGCATCAAACAAAACCCAAATACTGTAAATGATCACTAATACACTTCCTCACTTCACCCACAGTTCTGTTCCTCTTCTTTCATTTACCTTCTGTTACATATGGGGTTTGTTCCTCATCTCCTCTCTCTTTATTCTATTTACATGATCCTATAGCTTTGTTCCTTGCCCTTTGCTATTTGGTATTCTTTTTATCCTACTCCCTCTTCTAGCACAAAAAACTAGGATTTTTTCAAAGTAAAAATACCCACTTCCCCCCCCCCCCCCCCCACCAGATTAACAATCCAGTTTATTCCCTTTATACTTAAAATCCAGAGATGCTGCTTGTCCTTAGTATACTGACTGATGTGGAAATTGAAGGTGTTCTCCTCATACTCAACATGAAGAATGTAAAAGGCTACTTTTTCTGTCTTCTGTTATTTTCTGCTGATGCCATCACACAGTCTTCCGTATGTAGTTTCTTTAGTTTGGTGTGTCTTGATAGATTGGAAGGCAGGAAGAAATTACTGGCTTTGGCTATATACCCTTGGGGAAAAAAAAGAAAAAAAAAAAAAAAAAAAAAAAAAAAAAAAAAGCTTTGGCTATATACCCTCGGGAAAAAAAAAAAAAAAAAAAAAAAAAAAAAAAAAAAAGGAAGGTTTGCTGTTGTGTAAAGGGAAGGTTTTGAAGGGTAACTGACTCCAGTATAAAAGACTGTATCTGTGCACAGGCAGAATAATTAGATATTAGAAAGGTAAATGCAAAAAGGAAAAGGCACATTAGGGTAGGGCAGGGCAAATATGAGGGTGGGTTGAAATGACAATCATAGTGAAGAAATATAAGAAGGTAGGGGATGATTATTGCAGGTGTTGACTCATTCACAGTAAACACTTTTACTGCATGATAATTTTCACCTTTTATGTCTCAAATATTTAATGGTATCACTGAAAGATGGTTTTGAACGTTGCAACTTGCCCTCTAGGCAGATGAAACACACAGATTGTGCCCCACTGTTGCCTTGGAATTTATTTTTAAAGTAAACTTCTGTTTTTACTAATACTTTCTCAGGGAAAATGTCAAGTCTCTTCATCCACTATCCTTTAACCTAGCCTGAAGATGGAATAGGAGGTAGATTTTAGACAGATAACCACAAAAGCTTGACATGGATGAGCAGAGAAACACAAAGAGGGTGATTATTCATAGGATTTGTCTCTTTTTACCAACTACCACACCTACATTTTTTTCATGTATTCCTGTGCTGCCGATAGCTAGGCACCTGGCAAGGAACAAAAACTCCATTCTGCATTTGTACATCAGGCAGCCTAAGAAACAGAATGAGGCAAAAAAAAAAAAAAAAGTTAGCAAGGAAAAGAAAAAATTAGTTTCTCTCCAGGCAAGAAGTTATTCCCAAAATCATATTTTGTCTGAAATAGTTGCCTTCTAATATGCAGAAAAAATGAAAGCAACTCCTCGAGTAACTCTTCGATCTTATTTTGGAGACCTATTTTGTTGAAGAATGGTTTTTAAAAATATTACCTGTTTACATGACCCAGAATAATCACAGCAATTCTAACATTCATGTGGCACATCCTGAACAGGCACAATATTCTAGGTATTAATGCCAAATAGTTTGTATTTCATATGGTATAATCAGTATTCAAAAATGTAGAAATGGTTTTATCACTATTTCTACCCTGAGTTGCCAGGGGAAACTTAAAACTGTCAAAGGCATTACTTGTTTCATATAATCTGTATATTTAAACTTGCATGGCTTTGGAGATACAGAAAAAGCAAATCTGAGTAAGAAGCTACAAAATCCTGTGCAATGTTGCAGGCAGAAAACTAACTTCAATTGATTATAAAGTTTTAATAGGCATTTCTTCCCTATTAATTATATTCAGTTTTGAATGCAAATAGTTATGCATATATGAAGGAAATTTAGTGGGTCTCTAGGTTCTTGACTCCAATTTTTGTCATTCTGTGTGACCTTAATAAATCAGAGGGTTGGGACTAATAAGGGACTGATGTTTCAGGATACATGAGCCTTTCAGCCTTGGGGCTGAGTGTGCTAATGACAGGCTTAGTTCCCTGCATGAAAAGAAATACAGGTATAGATCCAAAACAAGCAGCACACTCAGTGAGGAGCTAACAAGAGCTTTGTTTCAGGGTGAGGAAACTCTATGAACATAGACGTGGGTGAAGTCCCACCCTGGTGCTTGGCACCTTTATCTTCTTTGGACTCAGAATTTGGAGTCCTCTTCTGGCAGTGAGTGCCAAAATCTGTTCTTTAAAACAATGAATAAAGAGTCCCTGTAGCTTTTCTGGTCTGTGACTTCAGTTCATGTGGCTGCTGGTCACAGCATTTTTCTTTGTGTTATTGCTGGAAAACACCAAGGTCGGTGTTAAAAGCCTGCCAAAGGCGCTTATAGGGCCTTTTGGGCTGTCAGCAGATATGAAATTCCCAATAAGCAACGTTCCTTTTCTTTTAAAGTGCAGCTGGAGGAAACAGTGTCCACCTTCTCTGTGCTGCTAGCCAGTGGTCAGAGCATTGGCCAGGAAGTGGGAGTTCCTGGGGAGCATTCATGCCTCATCCCTGACCACCATGCTAGACTGGGAGGAGGAAGAGCAGGAAGGAAACAGGGAGTCACCACCTTTTCGTTTGAAGTTATGACCCTGCTCCAAAAAGCATGTGTGGCTCGAACAAGGACAAGGCAGCTGAGACCAAAGAGCAAAACACGGAGGTGTCTCTCTCATCTAGTTCAATCATCAAAACAGGGTCCTGGGGTTAATTTATGCATTTCTGCAGTAACACTGGTCTGGGGAAAGTTATCAGAAACCAGGAATAAGTGCCTACAGATCCCTATGTCTCCTTCCTTCTAGCTCACACTACTGTCACACATTTGCCATCCTTTCCAGTAGGGCACAAATTCACCAAGTGAGGTGATAAATAGTTCCCTTTTGTTTTGCAATCCTCCTGAGCACCTGGGACACTCTCCTGGTAGTTAGGAGGTATTGATGTAAATGCCTTCGAGCTAAAAGGCAATTCTTCAATCCCTGGGTTACAGTACTGAAGGTGAGCACTCTACCAAATTCTGCCAGGCACTGAAGCCATCTGTGCAACAGAAGACCCTGACTTGTTGGGCTTGGAGAGGTTCCACTCAGCAGGACTTCTCTTAGAGCTGCTCCACCTACTTCCTAAACCACAAATAGGCACAAAGAGGAGACAGGTTTCCACGTGCCCAGTTTGGGGCAATTCTGAACACTTCTCTCCAGAAAGAGATTAACAAGAGTTCAGGTGGCTGCTCAGAGGAGATTTTCAGAACTGCACTTTTAGTTTGCCCATACTGTTTTCCTGGTTCTCAGTGTTTCAGGTTACATTTATACAGTTAAGTGGAGTGTAGTCAGAGAATTGGCAACATCCAGCAGGACTTTAAGTGGCTGTGGACTTTAAGTAGTTCTGACCTAGCTCTAGTTCATAGCCCAGCTCTTCTCAAAGCAACCCTCTCCCCAGCATAAACTATTCCACAGACTTTTTGCATGGAAGATTTGGTCTCCTAAGAAGAAGCTGGTGTCTAATTTACCCATCCCTGCTGTATTTGTGACCTCTAAGGAGGGAGGGTGGCAGGGTTTGGTGCAAATGTACGCCTGCAACACATAATAGAGCAGAACACATTAGATGTGCAAACACATGCTTGGAAGCAAAAAAAGGCCACATCTCCTCCCAAACAGAATGGTTTGGACTTGACACCAAACTTGATCCTGGGTTCAAAGGCAGTAGAGGAGCAGCCTCTGGCTTTTTGGTGTCTCTTTGCAAAACAGCAGTCACAGAAGTTTGTTTTCTCAGAGGGTAGCTGTGAAGAAAAATGCATTTTAATCTGGAGTGCCATTTATTGTGGCAACATGCCAAAACAGATCTAAAAAGGGAGGGTGAACTTTTTGAAGAGTCATCCCATCCTAGGTATTTAGCAATTGGAATGAAGTAAGCCTTAAGAAAACCAGGTGTAAAGGAAAACAGTTGAAGGAATTTAATTTAAAAAGCAGTTCCTTCTAGACTGCACAAGTTTTACTGTGTTCTTATTAGTGCTCCAGTATTTGACCAAATGCATTATTGAGTAAAGTGCTCTTTTGTGACATACATAAACTGAAATGAACTTTTAAAAGTAAATATATTTTCGATCTTTTATCTTAGAAAGAACATTAATACAATTACTAGATATTGTGTTTTCAAAAATAATTCTGCTGTAGGATGTCATCTGCATATGGCTATAGAAGTCCTTATCTGGTTAAAAAAAAAGAGGAAGTTGATAAATCATGAAGGAAGGAAATACTGAGGTTTAAAACAGCCACAAATTTGTTTTTCTTCAGCTTATCATTTTGAAAACTCAACTGCTGTAATTCTGGATGAGTTGCCAGATTGTTTCCTTCATAATTCTGCCTCTCTCTTATCCATTCTTTAGGGATCAAAAACAAGCATATTAACTTCGGGCTGTGAACACGCAAATCAAACAAACACATTCCCCTAACTTTGGGCTCTGATTAATTCCACTGGTAGCCTTTCACCTTGATTTCCACAATGTCTTGCAGGGCATAAAGAAGCCTGACCTGGTATCAGAAAACTGCAGAGATTTGGTTTGGAAAAAAAATAAAGCCATCCTCATCGCTATTCCCTAAGTACTACATTAAAATCTATAAAACAAAGGGCTGAAATCTGAAGTTTAGGCCTTGGAGCCAGTTTCACAATCTGTTTCCTGTAGCCAGAGTTCATTTGGAGCCAGTGGAAAAAACAGCTTCTAAAAGATAAAAGGCAGTGCTGTGACTTTCAATCAATCTTGGCATTCAGTGTGTGAATATAGCTGTACCAAAGTCTAAAACACCAAAGCTCCAGCTCTGATTCTGGTTCACTCTTCTGATCTTGGATGTGTGTTGTCATTGTCAGAGACACCCAACAACTCATGACGGGAAAAATAAGATCTAGCCGACTTCAGGAGATCAAAATCTAGATAGAAATAAAGCAAACAGATGTGACATGCCCATTCACGGGAAAATAATGAGTGACAACAGAATGGGATGGGAAGCTGAAGTGGCAGCTAATGTAAAAAACAGAAGAAACAAACAAAAAAACCCCGCCAACAACATAAAAGGCACGGGCAGAACTATTTGCTTTGAACCCATCAGTTATGGTGGGTGGAGGCCCGGAGTGCTCAGAGAAGTCAGGACTCACATTTATTACAGGTAGTGCTGATTTCAGCAGATACATTGTTCACCAGGGTGCCAAAGGCCTGGAGGAAGCAGCTGCGTGAAGCAGTCCAGGCCTGTCCACCCTCCTGAACAATGGCAATGCAGCCTCCTTGCAGAAAGGATTTTATGGGAAAAAACAGACTGGTCTTCCTTCAACGGCACAGGTAAATGCAAGTTGGAAGAAACTGTTCCAGAAAACAAAGGGATGGCAGATGAAGAAATCAGATTCTTTACAAAGAAGAGAGCTGACGATGGATGGTGTTGGTGAGCCAGCCCAGGCTCTGCTCCTGGACTCAGAAGTGGTTTCTGTGTCTTCTGGGGCATAAGAGTACCTCGTTCTGCATTTACCTTCAGTTTTGACATCTGAATTTTAGAGCGGGAAATGTGTACGTGAGGAGCAAGAAATAATTATGCAAGACCCTATGCAGGCTCAATGTCCTGTTTCTAATTTACTCCCAAGTATTCTTTTGCCTTTCTGTGTACTCAAAATTTTAGTTTCATGATTGTTTCAATGTGACAGCTGCAAACAGTTCTGCCCTTGTTTTCTTCTCCTCTTCTCTGCCAAGAGGTGAAGTGGATCAAGGAACTGACTTGGCTGAAAATTAAAATTTATCATAAACAGCACTTTTTTTTTTTTTTTTGGGTTTATTTTTTTTTCCCCTGCAGGAAAAGCAAGGAAAGCAGCAATACCAGCTTCCTTAGTGACAGATTACACTCAATCACAGCACGGGGATAGCAAGTCCACAACGTCCCTGGGCAACCTGTGGCAGCGCTTGGCCACCCTCACAGTAACAAATGTCCTTCCTGATGTTCCCGATGTTCCGAGGGACCTTCCAGTGCTTCACTTTGAGTCCCTCGCCCCTGACACTGTCATCGGGCACCACCGAGAGCACCCCGGCTCCATCCTCGCCGCACCTTCCCTCCAGGCACATATAAATGTCGGGATTTATGCGCGGGTAAGATTCCCGAGCCTTCTCCAGCTTCATCATCCCTGCACGACTGGGATTTTAAAAAATCCCCTGGGATTAATTTGGACAAGAACACCGCGGAACTGTTGCTCAATGTGAATATTGCGGGGATTTCCCCGCCCTCGTCCCCATCCCTTCTTTATCCCAAGTGCTGACGGGACTGTGTTTCCTTAGCACCGACAGATCTTCCGCTCCCGCCGACGCGCTTACTTAGGATACACCCCAGGACTGCTTCACCCCCGGCTGCCGCCAGCCATCGGCGCTCCATAACTCTGGGATGGATCGGAAAATCCCCCCAAAATCCCCCCCTATCAAACAGGATGACGGGAACACCATGCGCGCACCCCTGCGAGCGCTAGCGCTCCCCCTTCCCTGGCAGGATCCCGGCCGCGCGCCGCGCTGCCTGCCGGGACACGTAGTCTTCCCGCGCGAGGGCCGCAGGACCGCCCTTTGGCCGGACTACAGATCCCAGCAGCCCCTCCCGGAACTGCCGCTCCCCGCCGCGATTGGGCCCCCCGCCTGCGGGCGCTGAAAGACGATTGGCCGAGCGGCGTGTCTGTCGTGCGGATTCCCCGTGCTGGGCGGGACTATTTGCCCCCAACCGCGAGTGAGGGGACTGCCGGGGGTCCGCGGCGGCCCCGGCGGGGAGGGCTGAGGGGCCGCCCCGGGAGAGGCAGGGCCGGGGCCGCCTCTTCCCTCCATGCCCGGGGCAGGGAGGAGGAGCCGCCGGCGCCGTGGGGTGGTGGCCGCCCCTCTCCCCGCCGGGAAAGGCGAAGCCGCAGCGGCGCCGCTCGCTCGGCAGCCCCGGCGCGCGGGGGAGCAGCGGCCGGGCGGCCCCATGGAGGAGCGGGAGGGCGAGGTACGCTGGGACGGGCTGTGCAGCCGGGACGCCGCCGCCCGCGCCGCCGCCCTGGACACCATCGGGCAAGCCGTGCTCCGCCGCGCAGAGAGCGTCGCCTCCGGGGCGGCCGCCGACGGGCTGCCGGTGCCCGCCGCCCGGGACGGGCTGGGCGAGGCGCTGGCCCGCCTGCTCATGCTGTCCAAGAGGTGCCCCTTCCCCGACGTGAGGGAGAAGAGCGAGGCGATCCTCAGCGGGGTGCAGGTGAGCGGGCACGCCATCCCTTCGGCTTTGGGACCGGAGGCTCTCCCGGCCCCGTCCCACGCAGGGCGCCTTCGGGTTTCATCTGTGCGACGAGGTGGGCGTCTGATCCGCCCTGTCAGATTTATTCCTGCAATTAATACGTGTTAAGTGCTCTCCACCTCTATGGCTCTCTTCCCGAATGAACGTTTGGAAAAAACGTGATTGAAAGGCCCGGGGGGGGGGGGGGGGGGGGGGACCCTAACTATTCTGTAAGAAAGCACGAAGTCTTTCAGTGGAATCCAGCAGAGAGGATTTGGCAATGAATGGCTGGAAAGTTGGGGCATCCCCAAGGAAGCACTAAAATGACAACTTTAACGCTCTAGTTTCAGTCTGTATGATCAGTGCTGTGGTATTACCCGATTAACTTTAACAGAAATGCAGGAAGGATTTGGGTATTGATATTAGTGTTGCCAATTGAAAATATAAATGGGAAGTCTTGGAGCTTTTAAAAGCCATATGAGCTTGTTGTTAAGGCAGAGCCTGTCAGAATGCCCTTCTTGTTGTTTATTGGTAAATAGCTTTTCCACTGGCATCGATAGGATCCAAACTATTTTTTTTTCCTAGCTCGTAGGCAGCCTAGCCAATAGAGGATTACATTTACTGACCTAATGCTAACAAAAATAAATGTTACTTTGTACTCTTCCACTCTTACAGTCTAATTATAGTTACTTGCATTGCGATTGTCTTGCTCACCTCAGGTTTTTGCCCGGGTCTTGGAATTCTTGTATCAACGGGTCCAGCAGCACGGCTAGAGATGCTACTTTTAGCTTTGCAGAGTAGGAAAAGGAAATTCGGGTGTTTCTTTTAATCACAAGTGAATACAGAGAGCTGTGCTTGGAGAAAGCTGCCTGATTCTCACTACTGTGCTTTAACAGGTTGAATATAGGGAAATCCAGGGAAACATAATAATATATGAAAGTACTAAAACATAATAATGATATATGAAAGTAGATAAAATAATTTATACATTATATCCATAAATATGTATAACATAAAAAACATTATATGTTGTCATATATATATATATAGAAACACATTCTTAATTTGAGTTATTGGAGTGAAAGAGTCTCTGTTTATTTTGTCTAACTTCTTGGTAGTGTGCAATGTAATAAATACAGTGTAACTTACTTTACCCAGTTTAGGCTGTGTGTGGAGTTTTTCTCAAAGCTCATGGTTTCACATGGTTTAAGTGGAAAGTTTGACAGCTCTTCTTTAAAAACCGAAGCCAGTGAAACAAACAACCACCCCAAACTTGAATATTGAGTTGAAAACTTAATCTGGCTTTTTCCCTGTTAAAGGTTCATAAGAGAAGCGAGTGTTACCAGTGAGAATGATGAGTTACTGCAACAGACTGCTAAGGGAAGACTTGTTTTTGCCAGGTTCAAGATATCAGAGTCTATTCAAAGGCCAAACAGATGGTGATCTCTCACCTAAATTTTGGGGTGAGGTCAGAATACAGGACTGGATGACTCCCTTTTAGTTTTTATGTATTTGTAGTAAGTGACATGTTCAGCTATTAGTGTGGTTTAGAAGCTTTGTTACTAGCTTTTTTTTTTTTTAACTAGGCCAAAAAGTTCTGGCAGAAAATGTCCATCTTGATACAGCAAATGCAAGTTCAAATGCCGTGGTCCTTGCTGGTTTGATTAATAAACATAGGTGTGAAAGGTTTACTAGCTGTGAAACCAATTGTATACACACAAGGTGCAGCAAAAGTTTTCCAGCAAGTTAAGCAAAATAAAATAAAATAGAACATTATTTTAAGAAAATTTTTAAAAGCTGCTTTTGTAAATTTTCCTTTTCAGAAGCAGAGATCTAAGAGAGAAGTATTCTCTATTTTATTAATGTAGAGCAGCAAATCTTAGTTCTTGTGTCTGTACTCATAAATGAAAATTTTCATTGTAATCTTTGGAGAATTGTTGGAGAAATAATCCAGTGCAAGTGTTCTGTTTTGGGTGCTGAGGACTATTGTCAGGCATGAAATGGTTTTCTGTTGATTAATGACCAAGAATCATATTATTCAGATCTTTGCAGTGAAGATGGCAGATAGAGCAAACTATTAAATATTATCACCCCACAGAACTGGTGGCTTTCAGCAGTGCTTCCAAAGGTTAGTAACATAAAAATGTGCAGTCCCATTCCGGACAGCATCAGCACTTATATTACTTTATCTCCCTGTTTTGGGATCTGAAACAATACTGAACTCCACAGCAATTTGTACAATTATGCTGTCCAGAGTTATTAAATGACATGGGACCCAAGGCAGGAGAGGCAACTTTGAAGCCAGAAGTTCTTCTGTGAACTGGGGCTCCTCTCATTCTCTCACCTGTGGAATGGTCCATCCCAGACTAGAACTCTGAGCCTGGACTCCTATATTTCTTTTTATTCCTGCCCACCCCAGCTGCCTCAATATGGAGAACTGCAAAATGTGCTTTATTCATCTTTCAGATTTGCTTCCAGCATAAATCAGTGAGGAAATAAAAGATTAGAATTTTCCACGTGGTCTGATTGCTATTTCTTTCTTTGAGTTAGTGCCCTCTTGCCTGTTGGGGCAGCCAGCAAGTATTTAGGCATGAGCAACTGGTGCTCCTGGTGATTTTGCAGCTTTGTGTCTGGAGCAGGTTGGTAGAATGCATTATATGGCTGGTGTAAGCAGTCTGTGTCAGCGTGGCATCCCTCTAATCCTGCCTTTTGTTATGTTTTGGGGTTTTTCCCCCTGGATAAAAATTCCTCTGATGTATGGTGGACTGCTAAGTGTACAGCTTTCTTCTTTGCTATTAAGAAGTAGAATTAATAATGATATTATTATTAAATAATATTGCTTGTGTCAGAATCTATAGAATTAATTACTGCTTAATATAAATTCCCATTGATTTGACTTATGTTCAGGATAATGAGTTCTCATTGTAGGCTATATGTCTGTATATGTATAATAACTTTTTTTTTAATCTGAGAGAATACATCTGTTTTTCTATTTAGAATGAGTTGTTTTTGTAAGGGTTATTATAAAGATAATGTCAGCAAATGAGTCCCTTTTTTCTAATTTTTGCCTTTATTAATAAAAGCAAGTTCCTAAAACCACTTTGACCTCAATAGATAATTTAAAAAATGTTTTAAAGATATTTCAATTGCAGTGCTTTAACCAAGTGAAAACAGTTTCAATGTTTGCATTTGAAAACGTTTGATGAATGGTTTTTGAGGTAAAACCCCCAATATGTATCACAGGCTCTTGGTAAATCCTTGCTCCTGGGGTGTGTTGCATGTATTTATAGCACAGTGCCCATGACCCTGCAGAGTGGTGCGTCATTGCTCCCGGTGCGCTGGGTGTCCGCACACCAACACAAATATATTGGGAAAGAGCAGCAGTGGAATGTCTGAACACATGCTCATGAAAAGTCTTCTGCCAGCCTCTGCTGGATCAATCAGTAATGTATGAGTGGAATATAAATACAGGGTGTCTGTCCGTAGATGGAGAAGAATCACTGAAAGGATGAGATTTGATAGTTAAAATCTCTTCTAACCATTCAGTGGAGAAAACTCAGCAGAACATACTGCTCTCCATGGGTGTGTAAATTCATCCTCTTCATAAACAAAGGGAATACAGAGATGGAGGGCAGGTTCTGCAGGTGCAACAAGATGCTAGCCTACATAGGATGAAAGATGACAACAGCAGAATAAAACCCATAAGTGTCAAAAAGCAGAGAATATGGCACGTAGAGCTGGATTGGGGGCAAATATAAGGAAGAAAGAAACAATCTCTACCTCTTTGAGAAGTAGTCTAATGATATCAAACACTTGCATTGAAGGGGAAAATTGGTAATGAAAAAATAGCTCCGCTCTCTGTTGATCTTTTCATTGATGTAAGCAAAGGAAACGTATAGAAAGTAAACAAAGATGTATGACTAAAGCTAGGGTGGTCAAAAACATAAGGAGGCGTAGCTAAAATGAATATTGGAAGAAAGCAAGAAATAGAAGATCCACAGATCAGTGGATTAACAGATAATGCTGAGGTGATTGAAATGTTTTCTGAGATGGTTAATCCGGCCTGTGTAGTCAATACCCATGATAAAAGCATAAGTAGTACCTTCCGAGGGTGGAGGGAAAACCTGTAGGTTACTTGGATAAACAACAGATTTTAAATCTGGTCGGGCCTGGTGAAATTAATTCCAGGGTGCTTAAAAAAGCAGCTAGCTGAAGTGATCTTGTGTAGTGGATTGTAATTTCAAGATAGTGGAGGGAAGTAGCAGACTCAGATTAATTGGTGCATGCCTCTTCAGTGTGGGCTAAATGGGATGGGATGGAGAGGAAGCTGATAGGTTTTAACTGTAGCTCAAAGAAAAAATGCTGGACCAGTGTTGGAACACATTTTTAGTGCCTAGGAAAAGAAGTTGAACAACAGCCAAAGCAGACTTAGCCAGGATAAATTCTTTTAAATCCAGCATTGCTGCTGCTTCTGTGATGGAGTAACAGGCCTTGTGGTGCAGAGAGATTCTATTATATTAATAGGTTGATATACTGGAGTCCTCAGTGTTCACATGATAGCTTTATTGACAAGCTGGGGAATTGTGATATGTAAACTGCACTTTAATGAGTAAAATTAGCTGGAAAACCATCCCCAGAAGGCAAGCGAGGTCACCTAACAAGTACTTGGTACAGGCTCTACAGGGTCCTGTCCAGCAGAGTCTTGATTAACAAATTTTTATGCTTTGTAGAATAGATTATGAATTGGGAGGGAGAGTAAGAATACTGGAGAGCAATCATATAATTTAAAATTACTTTAATATTTAATGTGAGCTTGTATCATACCTTCTAGTCCTTTGGAGTTTTTTTGTGAAGAAAGTTTGAAGTACTTAGTGGTGGTGTGGTTGGCTAAAAGGAGGCTTAAGATAATATGTTCCCAAAGAAATGGGATGAAAAGGGATGAAAATCCTGCTGCAAAAACAAAGAAAACATGAGCTAGAGTAAACGAACAATGGATATAAATTCCAGAATGACTTGGTTTGGACATTTAGGGAAAATTTCAATATTAGGATAGACTTATCCAGACATGTTCATCTCTAGATCTGAACTGTTGTTCAACATCAGGCAGGAGTGAGGTGCTTATTTGATCTCTCCCTGGGAAAGGCAGAGCATTGCTAACTGGATGGTTTTTCCTTCCAGCTTCTTTTTCTGTGTTTTGTATTGGTAACTGATTAAAGGAGTTCAAGAACCATTTAAGTCCTTTCCCTTTGATCTTCAAGGCTGTATTTACCTGACAAATAGTGCTCAAACCTGTGGTCTGAAACCTGTCTCATACATAAAAGCATTGGGTGGGCTTGAAGGGGTGGTCTTGACTATCTCTTTGTTTTCTCAGGCCCGCTGCTTTTGTGGATAAATGTATCAGAATTCCAGTTTGGCAAGGGCTGTTATGGCACAGAAGAGAGGGGTTACTTGAGCAGCCAAATATATCTTCTTGTCTTAAAACCTTGAGGGACTGATTGGGATCGAGGCTTGCATGGCAGAGGACATGGAAGGGAATATCCTTCCTTTCCAAATTCTGGCAAAATATTTGTATCGTTTACATTAAATGAGCATCCAGAAAGGATGGGAAGACTTCTGGTCATAGCCAAAGCAGACATTGTGTCCTCTGCCACTGTGGTAGGACAAATAAAGCCTCTGCCAGGAGAGGAGGTAGTAATTCCCCTGTGTGCATCCATAAAGGGTAAAATAGGAGCTACTTTTCTGTTTCATTGCTATATTTGTTCTAGCAATGTGAATTCACAAGAGAGTTCACTCTTTGCTTTGTGTGTTTGAGCTCTGTGGTGCACACTGGTTAAGAGTAATAAGGGTGAAAATTACACTCATTGCTCCCAAATAGCTTATCCTGATGAGCGGTGTCACGGAAGACTGTCTAACTTTCCAAATTTTTAATCTTCTTCGGGATAGTCCTTGAAAAAGGAGTTTGTAACTTTGTCTAAAGTATTTTTTAGCCTTCCTGTACAACACTAGTAGTTTTCTTTAGTGAATTTTGAGATCTCTAGCTAGGCAGATCTGTTAGGTTTAGGATTTTTGTCCAAGTTAATTTGACTGTGTCCTGCTGCATGATAGGGATGTTCCCCTGTGATGCTTACTGTTGGTCAGCCACCATAGAAAAGTGTCTCAATTGAAATTTGTAGTCTATTCAAGCTTAAGACTTTAAGTATGGTATCGTCACTGGTGCTGGTGAATCTGATCCATGTGGAAGCTGACTAGTCCCTCTGCACAATGCCAATACCCAAATCAGTTCCTGTTTCTCATGGTGCTCTTATATACAGTGAATTAAAACATCCTTTTTTGTGAGTTCACTTCATAGCAAAAGCACGTTCTGTCTCTTCCAGCCATTGGATGGAATGGATTTAATTATTCATTGTAGGGTGCTCCCTTCAAAATCCACATGGTGCTTTACCAGATCACTAGTTTAGCAAGCATCTGTCTGTTATGGGCTTTTTTGGTTGTGTTTAATACTCTTGCTTTTCTCAGACTGAGAGAGAATACTGAAGTAATGACATGATGCTTTAAAATGATCAGTCTTATTTACAGTGTCTGCTGCCTCTGCAGTGTTTATTGTAAACATGTTCTGATGGTGGGTCTGTATCACCTCTGTGGGGTGAGGCTGATGTTAATGGAGAAGAATTACTCTTGACGTGTCAAGGAATATTTTGAGCAGGTGTGTGAACATATTTCTTAAAGACTTAAATGCTCAATAAAACTCAGATGGCCTTATCTGACTCTTCCCTCCTTCAGCCTACTTGCCTTCTTTCTTAAGGCTGCAGTCTGTTGAGAGAGATGAAGGAAAATTTTCTCTTGCTGAGCTTGTCAACTCCAGAATTGTCTGACCTTGGGAATGTCTTTGGCTGGAATAAGGAGTTGCTTGGAAACAGTGGAGGTTCTCAAAATGATGTGAAGTAGGGCACCTGGGGCACTTCTAATGCTGTTTCTGTGTTTGGAACCTTCCCATAATTTTCCATGCTAACAGTATTCAGCTCTTCATGTATGGAAATGAGCTTTGCTTAGTCAACTTTTCCTTATAATTGTTGGAAATTACTTGATCTGTAAATTTATGAATATATGTGATTCTGCTGAATTCGTTTTCAGGACATCATAACTAGAATTTTTATTTTTAAAATACGTGAAGCATGAAGCACACTTCTGGTAATGTCTTGGTTAATATTTATTTTTTTACTGCATTGAAGTGCTTTAAAACTCAAGAAATCAGACACAAACGTTTCCTTATCTCTTGCTGTTTAGTAATGAGGTAAGCAATTATAGGATGTACATCGGTGGCTTAGTTAAAAAATATTTGTTTCCTGTCTTTTTTTTTTTTCTTTTTTTTTTTTTTTTAAACAGGGGCTAATACCTAGAGATCTGTAGGAGCCAGAGATGCTTCAGCTTGAATGCATTTTGTAAATAGCAGCATCTGTTCTCCTGATCTAGCAGTCACTAAGTCACATGAATGCTTTTTCAGATTTTTTTAAAACTTTCTTTTGATTCTGCTTCTCTTTCTAGAGGTAATTTTAGAAGTTGGCTGTTCATTTCAACTCGTAACTGGATATGATCCTTTCCAGCCTACACTCATGTTCTTGTGTCCACTTAGGTCTCTATCTGAAATTGTTTTTCTTGCTCTGACTCTATTAATAGTGTATGGGTAGCAGTGATCCTTCCCCTCTCTGCATTGATTTTCCTAGAAGTTCTGCTCTACGTTTCAAAAAAGTCAATTTATTTATATTTTTGGGGGGTTTTTTATAATATAATTTGTGCTGTTTATTAGTAAATAACTGTCTTCATTTTGGGCTCTTGGCATACATTTGGGTGCTTTGTGCTCACAAATGGGGAAATTTTATGTATTTTGAGGAGATGTTCAAGCAAAGGGAAAAGCTCGAAGATTTTGCAATGTTTTGTAAATCAGTGTACAATATTAAGTAAAAAAAAAAAGTATGGACTTTTAGCTTATGTAAAATAATGTATCTTCTGTTAGCCTGATCAAAGCATGTTACTTTAAAGAAAATTACATTGTCTTACTGTGACAAGTGCAAAGTGAGCACTGAAGAAATACTTGCTGTTTTGTCATCTTACTCTTGACTTTTTCTTCAGGTCAGGGTTTCTCCTTTTAAAATAAACACAGTGGAAAAGTACTGAATATACCATTGTGGGCCAGAAAAAAAGGTTTTGAAAGCTTGATTATATTTTCCTGTGGATACCGAGTGTTTAAATTTCCAAAAATATGGTTTGCTGTCAGTATGGTTTTCTATTCCAGTAAATTGTTTACAGTTTAACAGGGATTGGAGGGTGGGAAAAGCTTAGGTTTCTTTCCAGAAATCAATGGAAACGTGGAAATCTTCACTTGAAGCTGCATAAATTCATTAAACCCGAAAAGTTGTGGAAATGTGTGCAGTGACTTTGTCTTTTTTTTTCCCTTTGTCTTTTTTTTTTTTTTTTTTTTTTTTTTCTTGGAAACATGGAAATCTTCACATGAAGCTGCATAAATTCATTAAACCCAAAAAGTTAAGTGTTGGCATTTTTTAATGTTTACTGCCTTTCTGATGTTTGCAGTGACTTTGACTTTTTTTCTTTCCCTTTGTCTTTTTTTTTTTTTTTTTTTTTTTTTTTTTTTTTTTTTAATGGAAAGCTTAAGTTAAATTGCTGCCAAAAGTTGGTTTGGGAAGGTGAACTGGTTTAGTTCTATTTAAACCTGGTAAACAATTTACCATTTTTCTTACTTCAGCTTTATGTAGAAACCAAGTTTGTTCTTTCATGTAATTTTTGGTTAAAAGTATCACCCAGTGCTGTGCTCTAGCGCAATAATATTACCCAAAAATATACTGGGCTGGTATTTTAAAAATAGAGGTGATGCTACTTATGTAATCTGATAATGTGTAGCTTCTGTGCAACTGTGAGAACTTGCTTTCAATTCAGGCACTGTATTGTAGAAGAGCACTGAAAACTCCTTCTGAAAACACGTGGGTGTTTTTTTTTTTCCTTGTAAATTAGTTAAAAATTGTAACTTTTTTTGACTGTTCTATGCCTTCTGGAGTCAGCAATAAAGTTTTCTTAGTTGCAGGTCTTTCCTGGCAAGTCCTTTGTCTGCCTAAATGGCTGACTGGCTTTGTGGGCCTTAGCTTTGAGACTCAAAACGTAATCACCTCTTCACCAAATTTCTCTCCTTGGGATATTGTTGATTGCTGTTGAATTGTTTTTAAACGGTTTTCTTCTGAGGCAAATATTTTTGTCAAGGATTTCTTAACTCCTAGAGAGTAAACATGGAGCAATATGACATTTATTCAAGGGAGGAACAAATTTGAAAATGCAAACTTTATTTAAAAGTTCTAAAGCCTTTCCTGTGTGCATTTGTGGTTTGGGTTTTTTTTCTTTTTTTCTTTTCTTTTTTTTTGAGGGAGGAGAGGGGATGGTGTTTGTTTCTGGGAGGAGGAGAATCTCTTTTCTGAAAGACTTTTTTTTCCATTGCAGCTTGCTGCTGAGCCTGTTGCTGGTGTTCTGGTGCTACAAAACTTTTAGCTTTAAATGCAGCCTGTTTGCCAACAGCACATTCCACTCAGATTAAACTGTTTGTTTGGATTTTCCATTTATTCAAATTTTAGTTCTAAACTAGTTTCACACTGATACCCCTGTAGAAGAAAGATGGAGGAAAGGAAAAAGTTTAAGAAAATCTTTCTATTTCTGTGAATTTCAAGTCAGTGCTGAGTGCAAGCTGATGTCCCTTTAACAGTACTAAATATTTGGCAACTGTGGCGCACAAAACGTTTTCTGGAGCTCACCATGTTACGAGATAAGGCCTTACCAGGATATGCTTTTGATATTTGCTGTAACTTCCTTTGTGTCCATTCTGTCCTTCCTACTTGTGTTACAGAAAAGGTTTTGGAAACCTTATAACTTCACCTAGATTACATTTTGTTTTTAAGAGTTATGTTTGTAATGATTGCTTATATTTACCTAGAAATTGATCTGTAAATACTATTCTGTAAGAGATGCTTAATTCTGACATTTTTATTGCTACTGTTCTGTTGCACAAGGCAGGAAAATAAGCTAAATGGAAATGTTTTTGTCTGGCTTTTAGAAGGCATATTGGTATCATTGCTTGTGGTGTTCTGCTTTTCTAGCTATTCAGAACATGGCAGCTCTGCTTGTCTGATATTGTCTATAATCTGTCAGTATATGTAAATTGGAAATGTCAAATGTTGCCGCTTTTTCTTTCATTATTTGGTGTCAGGCCTTTCTCTTAAAGGATTTAAGGTTTTGAGTAAGGTTTCACTAGGAATGAAAGCTGCATGAATGGAATGAAATGCAGAAGATACCATTTGTAGTGCACAATGTAGAAATCTTAATTTTAGATTCTAAAAATAATAAAGGTAGTAGCTAACTCTGTAGCTTATGCATTAAATGAATGCCCGAGATTGAAGCATGGACTGTTCTGTGCTCTTTGTAAAGTTTTCTGTATGTTTGTGTATAGTGATAGAAGACTTGGGAAAAGTGCTGGTTTTATACACTCTGAATTCAGTGTGCAGAACATTACTCCTAAGGACAGTGGAAAATATGTCTGCTTCATGATTCAAAAATTAATTTTGTACTAGTGAGCTGTGGTGTGCTTCCCCATGTATGTTGCTTCCACCTCTGTTCCTCCTCCCAGAGCCCAAGGTCTGCGGCGCAGTGTGTCACACACGTGTGGTTTGGGGGGAGGTACAGTTCTTGGCTGGCAGGTCTCTGGGGTAGGGTAGCCACGTGGCTCAAAAATAATTTCCAGTAGCAATAAATCTTCATGCATGTGCATGACAACATGCTAAGATGATTGCAAAGTTCTGATGGAAATCTCACATGGAAGCTAAATTAATTGCTGCCTGTTTCCTCAAAAAAAAAACAGTTGCTAAAAAATACTTGGGACAACGTCCTGAGGTCAAAAAAACTAATGCATTTTACGGAGAATAAAATCAGATTTTAATACTATCTTCTAAATCTCTTCTTGGTTGTATTGGGAAACTGAAAATTTCTCTAGTTGCACACTCACTCAGACTCACAAATTCCCTGTTTAATGATGACTTCATGAATAAAAATGCCTTTTGAGGAATAAAATGTCTTCAAAGATATAATCTCAGAGTTTGTGTCAGGGATGCTGGTGTGGGAGGGCCAAAGCTTGAAGTTTTGTTTGAAGTCTATGGCTTTAGTGCAAACTTATCCCAGGTTATCCTTTGCTAATATAACCTGTCTGGTTCTGTCCTGTGTGATGATCTGGTGTGAAATTTTTCTTTTTGTATGTAGCTCTTCTAGACAGCTGTAAGGTGACACCTTCTTGATTCTGTAACAGAAACAAATATACAAGTCTATCATCTTCTATTTTCAAAACTTCAGCAGAAAAATGAATAGTAATCTTCTAAACATTTGCTCTATGTACTTGTCAAGGGTGCAGTGACAAGTCCTGCTGCTGAAGCATGAGGTGCTGAAAGGAACCCTTTGCTTTCTAAACTCCTTCTCAGAGAGAGGTCCAGGTGTGGCTGGATCCAAGCTTAGCCCTAGATTTCTTTCCTGCGCAGTGTAAAAGCTAGAACTGCTGGCAGTGTATGTATAGGATGGTACAGTGCACTATTGCAAGGCAATTATATTAAAGCTCACAAGAAGGAATAATTAAGTAGACATGGATGTAACTCAGCCTACCAATCTGCTCGTGGGCAGATCTCTCTCTTAACCTTGACGAGTGTCACAAGAAGGAATATGCTAGAGAAACCTTACGTTATGAAAGAGGACTGGACTTCCATAGTATCAAGTGACTGACTGCCAGTTCCATGTCTGTCTTAACAGCTTGTCTGCCAAACCTTTGCCTCACTATCAGGATACTGAATTGGGGTCATTTAGCCGGACCAGACCGGTTTAGTGTGGTTCAACACCAAAACCAGCACATGGCCTGAGCTCAGCCCACCACTGATAGCTATGCAAACAGGGCATTGTCCAAGTTGCTTGACCGCATTCCGGGGTAGAGTATCCTGCTACAGTACTACTTGAATATTTGTTCAAAAATAAGAGCTGCCAATGCAACTGGACAGGGCTTGTAAAAAAAAGCATTGAGCTCCTTTGTTGTCTAAAACTGCTAAGAAATGTAAGTGGAAATCAAACTGGAAAGAGCATGTGCTGTAAGTTTCTATTGTGGATATACAATATAAGAGGCAATCTAACAAAGAACTAACTCTAAATTCTTAAGCCAAGCATAATTAATTTTGAAATAGAATGAAGTGATTTTCCTAGGGATTGTATCATGTGAAGTATCTTCTTCTGTATGTAATAGAAGCCAGCGATAATATAATTTAATAGCTGAATTTGAGACTAGATTCCTTTATCTGGTGCAATGGTAGATTCTGATGCTCACTGAAATCAAGCTTTCCAACAGACTAAGACAGTCTTCACATAGGTAATAAAGTCTGTAAACTACTTTATTTTCAAAATAGTGTGATACCTCTTGCATAGTTTGTGTTTCTGACTATTGAGCTCTCTGAGAAGTCTTGAACCCTGAGACTTTGAAATGGCAAGGAGGAGCTTCTTCTAAGAAGTTATTTGAGTTCTTAACAATTCTGAAAATTATAGAATGATAAAGAATTGAAGCAGCATGCCGTATAATAGTCTGTTGAACAATATTCAGCTACTATAAGAAAATACAGAAGAGAAGCTGCTATTATGTCCTTGTGGCAGTTGCTTTCCTTCACATAACTAGATGAGATCATGACTCTTCACAGAGTCTGATTTGGAAATCTGGCATCATCTGCAGGAGAGCATCCTAAAGGGAATGTTCTCGTTATTGATGCAAATTCTAAATTTCTAGAAGGCTCTTACAGTGATCTTTTTTATTTCTCTCTTGTAGTGGAGATGAAGTCCAGGAAATGTGTGGGGCAGATTATTTAATAAAGAATGGATTTTATTTTTTTACCCCCTTGGCTCTGTATTTGTATTGAGTTTGCATGGCAAAATTTTGGTTTCATAGCAGCTGCAGGGGTGACTCCTGTGAGAAGCTGCTGAAAATTTCCCAGATGTCAAATTGGCCCCAAGATGGGCCTGTCACTGGCCAAGGCCAAGCCCATCAGTGACAGTGGTGGTACCTCTGGGGTAGTGTTTTTAAGAAAGGGGAAGAAGCCCTGGGTAATAGCAACTGGAGTGAGAGAAGGGAGGGATGTGTGAGAGGAACAGCTCTGCAGACAAGGGCAGTGAAGAAGGGGGAGGAAGTGGTGTTATAGGGACCGGAGCTGAGATTCCATTGCAGCCCATGATCCAGACTATGGTGAGGCGGGATGTCCCAGTGGAGCTTTGTGGTGGAGCAGATCTCCACCTACAGGGTGTGGAGGATCCCACACCAGAGCAGGTGGATGCCTGAGGAAGTCTGGGAGCCTGTGCTGTAGCAGGCTCCTGGCAGCACCTGTGGCCTGTGGAGAATGGAGCTGTGGAGGTTTTGCTGGCAGGATCTGTGACTCGAGGGGGATCCATGCTGGAGCAGTCCGTTCCTGAACGGCTCCACCCTGCTGGAAAGGACCCAAGCTGGAGCAGTTCATGAAGAACTGCAGCCCTGAGGAAGGATGCACTTTGGAGAAGTTCATGGAGAACTGTCTTCTGTGGGGAGGGATCCCTGGAGCAGGGGAGGAAGGAACAGCAGAGACAATGTATCTGACCACAACCCCATTCCCTGTTCCCCTGCATTGCTAGGGAAGAGGAAGTAGAAAAAATTGTGAGGGAGGTTAAGGCCAGGAGGGGGGTGGGGTGGGGGGGGAGGGGAATAAGATGCTTGAAATGTTGGGTTTATTTCTCATTATCTTACTCTGATTTATTAATAATTTAATTAATCTCCCCAAGTCAAGTATGTTTTGCCTGTGATGGTAGCTGGTGAGCGAGTGATCTCTCCCGGTCCTTACCTTGGCCTACGAGCTTCTTTTATTACATTGTCTAGCTAAAGAAGGGAGGGATAGAGCAGCTTTGGTGGAGACCTGGTGTGCAGCCAGCATCAACCCACCACAATACTGGAACTAGTTTGTTGGTGTGTTTTCTTGAGAGTAACATTTAGAATTTGCTAGAATATCACTGTTTATTTGGTTGTTACAAAATTGATTGATGTCTCAAAAAAACCCTCCTTTTTGTGAAAATGCACTGCTTTTGGCAAAGTGCTTGCAGGAAAAGACTTCCTCAGTAATAACTGCAAGTCCCATGAAGAACAGCAAGAAAAATACCCTTAGAATAGCCAAAAACTATGAACATGAAGGTCTCACATTCCAGTCTCTGGTTTGCCTCTCTCAGGTAAGTGACTTGTGAAGGCAGTTGAACAGACAAAGTAGATCTTCTCAGGCATTAGGAGTTTCATGTTTTCATTTAAAGTTGTAAAAATCTTAGAGCATTTGCCTTGGATGTATGAGTATCTTATTCAAGTATGAGTGGGATCTGTACTGAACTGGAGTTTGAAACTTGCTCTGCCTCACCTCAAAACTTAACTTGGCCCTAAAGGTAATTTTTATTGACAAGGTGTCACATTGAGAAATAAGTTCCTGAGGTCTTAAAACTTCATCAGGTTAGGAAAAAAACACATTTTGTCCAGATGCTGTGAAATTTATTTACCTCAGTCCAAAGTGCTTTATAGTAAAGCTGAAGTAGTGAGAAAGCTTGGAAGGCCCTGTAAGGTGGGTGAAGGATTTAACCTGAGTAGTGGTAATCCAGTTAGATTAATGAGGTGAGTTGAACAAGAATTTTGGTGAAGACTGAAATATGCTAAAATAATTTATCCAGTCAAAATGTTAAGTATTTATCTTCTCTTTGTTTTTAGAACTTTAGAACACTTCTAAATATGCTGACTTCAGAAAACTAGGATGAAGTACATGTTTGCATGGCTTTTTCAAAGTTCAGCTTCTGGGATCTTTTTTTGAAGAGGGGTAAAGAGTGTGTCGTGCTACAGAAATAGGACAATTTTTTTTGTACAAAAAGAGGAAAGCATTTTTTCTTCATTTAGATTAAACTTAGTATTATATTAAACACCTCAGTTTAATTAGATTGTTGTGGGATTTTTTTATTGTTTTTTTTTTTTTCCCCTTGATTTTCTTCTGAAGTATTTATTGTCTTAGCAGTAGTATTTTGGGCACTTACTGTCACATTTGGAGGGAACTGCTTTGCTGAGGGTACTTACATTAATACCATCACATGATCTAAAAATTATAGGTTAAAAATAATCCAGCAGGTACTTCATTAAAAGTACCTGGTGTAGTGTTGGTGTAGTGTACCACAGGCATTATCTGGAAAAATGTCCCGTCTGCCTGTTATTCCTGGGAGCAGCCCTAAATTGCCAGAATGGCTGCTCCTGTGTGGTAGAATGCATGTGCTTGCAGGGTTGAGGCCTCTGTGCTGGTTGGTCTGTCCAGAAGTAGCTTGAAATGTTGCTGCACAACAAGAGAGTTGTTTCAGAACTCTCTTAGTATTTCCATTTGTTATGAACAATCATGTGTCTCCTCTTACAGGTTTCAGGTTTCCTGGAGTTCCTGTGGCCATAAGTGTGATCACTGTGCCAAGCTGACACTCACACTTGTCTCTTAATCTGAGAAGTTACACTGTGAGTAGAGGGATGCAGGAAGCAAGTTTTGGATGGGCCATATGGAGCCTGGAAGCACAGTGTCTCTATTTATTGGTGTGGTGTACCATTCAGCAGGGCCTGGGAGGTTAAAGGTAATGTCATATGAATGCAGCTGCAGTATTTTCAGGACTAAATTGGCTCAGTGTGGGCTACCAGGTGTGGCAGTTACCACAGCAGTAAATAGACATTCTTCAGTTGTATGTGCTTCACAGAATTCCACATGGAATGAACTTAAGCTGGTGCACCTGCTCCAGGAAGATGTAATGAATTTGAAGGAACACTTGGGGGAGACTTCATGTCTCATGTTTTGTTGCCAGTTTTTTAATTTGTTTGAAGTGACATCTATATAAATGGAGATGTATTATTCTAAAACTCTTGAGAAATGAAACTTTTGTCCTTTTTGTCTCATGCTATTTCTGTTTGCAGTATAGTAACATGAAAACTTCTTGAGATGGGGCATATTTTTAGTCATTTTTTTGTTGGTGATGATATTTTGCTAGTTTTCTTTAGAAATAATGTAATTGTAACTGACTTAAAGCAGTGATGATTGACACAGTTATAGTAAAGGGAGAAGAAAAGCATTCATGAATAAGAAGTTTGTGGTAGTTGGTCAATCAGCACCTTATATATTAATTATGAATAATCACCACTATATTCAAGTTTCATGCCTATTTCTGTTTTAATTCACTATTGTCACTATTTCAGTTGTGTAAGGCATTTATGTCCAACTGAAACTTCCCTAATATTACCTCTGTATTGTTAGTGAAGCCTTGGCATCAATATGTCTTTCAAAAAAACAAAACTGAAAGAAGGAAAAAGGCCCTCACTGCAAGTCACCACGTCTGAACACAGGAGGCACACACTCCCACGGATTAAAAAAACCCCAAAGCCAAAACAACAACGGAAAAAAAAAATCCCCTACCCAACTACAGTGATGTTTTAATAACTGAAAGAGTTGAGGTCAAAAAGCTGAGGTTTGTGAAAGAAATCAGTCCTGAGTATGTATGATGGTGTCTTCTGTTGCTGGCCATGGCAGCATGTCATGTTGCATGTCCCCGACCTAACCAGAAAATACTAGTAGAGGTACTAAGTGAAAATAATAGCATAATCAGTCTTTCTTTTTCTGAAGGATCTAGCAAGGAATCTATATGAAGGACTTTAAGGGAAATGAAATTATTATTAAATTTTGGTGAATAACTCTTAACTTTAATTTTGAGCTCATCAACGAAGAATTTTAAACTAGCACATGGCACCTAACCAGTTTTTCTAAGAACAGATTCAACAAAAGAGTAGATTCTAGCTGGGTAGAGAGGGCTGATATTTAAGGTTTTAGGACTTTTTAGTTCCTGTTAAACAAAATTAACCAATACACATGTTTAAGCTATCTCTGGAATAAAATAATTTTTTTTCTGCTAAACTGTATTATCTTAAGTAAAATAATGGGTTGTGTGGTAGTGTTGCTATTTGCTTTTTGGTTTTTTGTTTTTTTTTTTTAAAATAATGGGTTGTGTGGTAGTGTTGCTATTTGCTTTTTGGTTTTTTGTTTTTTTTTTTTTTTTTTTTGTTTTTTTGTTTTTTTTTTTTACTCCAAGCAGAGTAAAATTACTGCATTGTGAAAGGCTAAAAGGCCAAAATCTGTTTAAATACAGTTAATTGTCCGCTATTATAAAGACAGATAGTGGAAAATAGAATTCTTTGACAGTCCTCACTAGCTAGAAGAAACTATATTCTTTGCTGTGTTTTAGCTTTTATCCTGCTGTATGACAAGGCCTCATCTAGTGGGAAAGGTGCTCTACTTAATTCAGCCCTGGCTGTAGCAGTGACCCAGCAGGCTGCTTGTATTCCCAGAGATTTACTACCAGTATCTAATGCATCAGAACATAGGTGGTATTTTAAGTGAAAGAAGGGGGCTGGAGCTTGTGGCCTCTTAGATGCAAATACTCCTCAAATTCTTTGAACTCCCTTACTATATGTATGCAACTGAAAGAGTTAGCTTGTATCTTGGAGGTATTTTCAGGGGCAGTGCTCTACTGTTTCTTACACATTGTTACTGTTTCTTGCAGCCTCCTACAGGAGAGAATGGTCGTTCAGCCACTTGGGATACATTTAGGTCATGATTGTGACAGAGCTTACTATGCAGTATTTTCATTGACAAGTTTGTCCCTGATTTGTCATTGATATATTGTTCACAATAACAATAAAAGAGGTCAGGTTCTGCAACAGATGGCACTATAGGAAAAAGCAACCCTAACAGGAAAATGTTCTCCCTACAATAGAACAAAAACTTAAAAATTAAAAGCTGAAATAATCTAGAGCGACTCAACTTCTGGTAGTTGCGAACATCAGAATGCTTTGCTTTATAGTACAGCTGGTGGTTTTTTGGTGGTTTGGTTTGGGTCTGGTTTGGGTTTTTTTTTTTTTTGGTTTTTTTTGTTTTTTTTTTTTGTTTTTTTGTGGTTTTTTTTTTTTTTTTGTTGGGGTTTTGGGGGTTTTTTTTTTTTTTTTGTTGGGGTTTTGGGGGTTTTTTTTTTTTTTTTGTTGGGGTTTTGGGGGTTTTTTTTTTTTTTTTGTTGGGGTTTTGGGGGTTTTTTTTTTTTTTTTGTTGGGGTTTTGGGGGTTTTTTTTTTTTTTTTGTTGGGGTTTTGGGGGTTTTTTTTTTTTTTTTGTTGGGTTTTGGGTGTTTGTTTGTTTGTTTTAAATGGAATAAGTTAACTTTAGGTTTCTGCACTTACAGCCACCAATATGGGTGTGTTATAATTATTTGTCAAGACAAAGGTTCTGGTTTTCACCAAGTCACTGAAAGACAATTACGCAGTCTAAAGACAGGAGCTGAGTTCAGGAAGCTTGTGTTTATGACCCAACTCAGAGCTTCAAAACTCAGGATCCTTCTAACCCTTTAGCCAAAGTCAGTGAGCATCTATCTAGATCTTCATCAGATGTTTAGCTGTGCTAAGGCTGTTTCAGGTCTGGAAGTGTCTTCTAACCCTTGAGCCGAAGTCAGTGGGCATCTAGCTAGATCATCAGATGTTTAGCTGTGCTAAGGCTGTTTCAGGTCTGGAAGTGGGCAGTAGTTCCACACCTATGCTCAAGTAAGCTCACTGTGGATCCAGAGATTAAATGTTTCCTTCTATCTCCTCTCAGGGCTTGCAGAACATGGTGTTCTTGGAGCATGTTTACTGAAGACCTATCAGATGGGCTTTGCACAAAACAAATCAGAGCTACCCCTCCCACTCCTGAGAAATAGCTTAGTGGTTAGAGCATTTCCAAAGAGTAAGGACTCTGGGTTCAGCACCTTTTCTCCCTGAGGTGGTTCAAAGTCATGCCCTTTACATGCCTGGGCTCCCAAGAGGAGAGAACTGAAGTAGCTTTTGCTCTCATTTCCGGGCCTGTGAACAAGTTAAGAATTGCATGTAAAGCAGGACTGCTGCAGTTGGAAGTGCTGGTTGTGTTGTCATCATTAAACAGCTTAACTTTATTTAGGGAGGAGGTGAAATCACCTTGGGCCCATTAATGACTGGAACTTGGCCTCTATCTTGTTTTAGTGATCTCAGTGCTGAGGTGAGAGCACCAGTCTCTCGGATTGAGGTTGTGGTCGTGAATAGATACAGTTGCCTTTTTGTGGTGGGCAGGAAGCTCTAGCACAGTGAAAGATGAGACTGATAAGGCACTTATGTCTTTGGTGCTTCCTGTTGGTTAACTTAGATGACTTCCAACTTGACCTACAGGTTTTGTGAATGCTAGTTAAGGTGCATTACCCTCCCCAGTTTCTGTATAACTGTAGAAAAGATAACTTTTGGGTAACAGAGTGAAGTGTGATCTTTGCTAAGAGATTCAGACACTTGAAGAAATGTTCTTGTATTCAACATCATTGAACTTGTCTGCACAGTGTTTATTGTATATGTCAGCTTGACCTTCCACTAAGGTGGCCCTTCCTTGGAATACTGTTTAGAGGCTTCTACACTAGATAACTAAACTGCCTTTATTATGTTCCTGTGATGGGAATGCTCATGAAACTTTCAGTTCACAAGCATCTGAAAAGGCAGTTGAAAGTGGAGATGTTTTGTCATTTGTTTCTTGCACATGTTTATAGTACCCAATCTGTCCTAATGCATGAGGGCAATTATCCCCACGTGCTGGAAAGCATTGTTTTTTTCAGTGAGGGTCCTTCCTGAAGCCTTGAGAAGTTTTCTCTCCCTTGGTATATCTCCAGACTTCTTCTAGTTAATATCCCCTCACACGTGAGGGCATTGTAGGTTCATTATTCCTTTATAACTGACTGCCACCTCTTGGTGGAGGTTTGCACCAAAACTGGGTGTCTCTTGGTATTTTGTATGAGTTTTCCATTTATCTTTAGTTTCGGAGAAAAATGTTTTCATCTAGAAGTTCCCATTAAGGGAAAAGAAGAACAGTTCTTTAAAATATCAATGGGTGTATAAGACTTCATAGAACAGTTTGGCACCTAGGAAGAAAATAATTAGTCTCTAGTGGGTTTGCAACTTGCTTTCAAAATTCAAGTGCAGCGAGATGTAACCGGTACTGTTGCAGCTAAGTGGCTGAAACAGGGTTGCAGAACCAGGAGGACAGTCTGGAGGACGAGCAAAACACTGTCAGCAAGTATTGTACACTGGGTTGAGTTTAACAGAGGCTGAAGCTGAAATTCTTCTTGAAGAGAACTCTGTATTCTTGGTACTATTTAAGTTTTCCCATGTCAAGCTTTTTCATTTGACTGTATTATGCAGGAACTAGATCATTAGCATTAAAAGAACCTGAAGTTCTTCCAAGTTTATATTCAGGCCAAATGAAGTAAGCCTCAAGCAAACATGCAACTAGATGACATAATAGCATATATTAAATGTGCAGAGGCCTTTTTATTTCCCCATCTCCTAATTATATCAAACAATAGGAGATGAAATACATGTGTCTTTATGACACTGTGCTTCCACTTTGTTTAATAGACCTTTTTTCAAACATAGATATGTGTGCAGTTGAATCTTGCACATAGTGGATGGCCATGGGCATTGTGAAATGCCAGAGATTTCATGAACAGTACCATGAAAACCTGCAACCTGAAGAGAAACCCTGAGTGTTTCTCTGTGACTGAACTTGCAAGACATACACTAACACTTCCCTTCACACTCCGGTCTTCTGACTTTAGGATAACTTCCCATGATTGCATGTGAACTAAATTACCATTAACTTTGGAGTAGCTCATCTATAAAAACTTATTTGTCTGACTTGCTGTGTAAAACACATCAAATGGGGAGCATCCTGTCAGTTGCTGTGGCTGAAGTGACAAGATTTAACTCACAAAATGGTGGTAAATTGATTGTTTGCAGTTGTGGAACTTATTATGATAACAGCTCTTATTAATGTTTACTTTTCTGTCTGTGTTAAAGCATGCCTGCATGCTAAAACATATATTCCATAATCTTCAAAACTTTTTTTAAAGGATTTTTGAAAGGAAGGAAATGTAGCAAATGCCAAACGTCAAGTGGTGCTGTAGACAATTATTGGTTCAATCTATTGGCAGTAGATTAAAGAAGGTGGCTGATGATGGCCAGCTCTTCCCTGTTTTCTCACAAGACTGGGTTAATAGTTTTCTCCCTACCTTCCCCAAGTGACATGAATTAGTTATATGCTACCTGGGGTGACTGTTTAGTGACCTCCTAGTTTTAAAAGCTTTTATGAACATCAGAAGCCTAGAGTTATAAATATGGAACTTCAAAATAGCCTGGGTTTTTTTGTTTGGTTCGTTGTTGTTTCTGGAATAGCTAGCATAAAACCCAAGGCTGGCCCATTGTCAGTTAGCAGACTTCCTTTTTGGCGATTCCTTCCCTCTTCTGTGAAGTTTTAATCTTCAAAATATCAAATAGAGAAACAAGCAACAAACAAAAGGGGAAAAAAACCCCATAGTTTTCCTTTTAACATTAAATTATCAATGTCCTTGAAAAGATGGAATCAACCCTTTCATTGTAGATCATTATACCTTGGGAGTGGAACCAGGGAAAATAGCAGTTTGTGCAAAATGGAAGCTGGTAAGGCTGTGCTTGTGTAATGGTTTGCTTCATTTCTCCTGCTGGAAATCTGGGAATATCCCCAACTTAAATGATGGACATTTATTAATTTAATCTACCCCACAGTGACTTGCTTCTTGTGGAGCCCTTATGCATTACTAGACCCAGCTGGTTTGGAAAGGGGTGATTTATAGAGGTGTTAGTGAGAGTAGTTAGATCTGTACTTGGATTAGAGTTCGGGAATAGCATTGAGCACCTACAATTTACATTGTCCAAGTGCTGGTTTGTGAGTTTTACTTTTTACCTTTTGGAAGAACCACTCTATAAGCTGAAGGGGAAAACAAGTGCTGAACTCTGGCATTAGGCTTTCCTGGAATGAGGACACAGTCCAAGCTCAAGTACAACCATTTGTTCTAGTGATTTATTTTCATCCTTCTTGGAGCAGAAGAATTTGAGATGTGGGTTTCAGCAGATGACAGTCTAGCAGGTTGCACTTCTGGCTCAAGATACCAGCCTGTTGAAGGACAGAGGCTTTTGGATTTACTGCTTCAGGTGAGTTTGGAGCCAGGCAGAGCTTTGTGCAGCAGTGCTGGGAGCATTGCTCAGAGCTGAGCAGGGGTTGTAATGGGTGCTGCTTGCTTGCTTCTCTGGAGGCAGAACTGAAACAAGAGAGGAAGTCAGGTTACTGTTTCTGGAGTGGGGAAGAGAGAAGTACAGGTTGGTGAGGGACAGCAACACAGTAGCTTGTGAAGTTAGGTAGAATTTTTTGACACTTGTTCAGTGTTATCTCTCTTTTGCTGCTATACTCTGGGAAAGGAAAATTCTGTGATCTATGAGGGTTATGAGAACATAAAGCTTTGAGCATATTTTCAAAGCAAGCAGTATTTTTCAGTAAGAGCTTTCTGTGCATGTTTATATAGGGCAGTAGAGAGAGGTATTAGTAGAAAGCATAGCTAATAGTAACACAATAAATATTGCTTTGGAATTTATGCACCTCTGGCTGATTGTTTAGTGTTCTTGTCCTTGAAAAGTGCTCTGTGAAATATGAAGATTTCTGTAGAAAAAAAGTTTTAGAAACATTTTTGCCCATTTTAACCTTTTAATAGTCTGATTATCAAAGGCTAGGGAGATAAAAGTTCATTCAGCATTAGATTGTTGAGACAACCAAGTACTGAATCATAACCCTAATGCCTCTTTTGTGCCAACTGCCAAATAAAATCATGTTACTGGAATGAAGTGCCTATATCCTGCACAAGAATACTTGGCAGTTAGCAGCCAGTCACTTCACTAAGCTTAACAGCCAGGGATTGTAAGGAAAGAGAGGAACTTGCAAATGTTAGATTGGCAGAATTTAAAAATGAAAGCAACATGAATGGTAAAATCCATTTGATAAATGTCTTTAGGCTAATAAAGATTTTTGACTCTAGTGTTTTTGTGCAAATTCTCTATGTTCACGTTAATTAAATGTGCAGGGTATTATTGTTGTAGCTTTTTTTGCACTTACTCTGCACTATCAAACTCATCAAAGTTTTCCCTATTAATTTTCTTTGAGGTAGACCATCTCTGGTCTCTGAATTTCAGATTCCATTTTCTGTCTCAGCTGTCTGGGCATAGATCATATTCATGTCTGATGACTCAATGACTACCTTAGTTAATATATCCTAAACTCAACTCCTTTCAGCTTTTCCCTGCCGTGTTCTGTCATCGTCATCCCGTTGCTCTTGCTTCCTACTTTGCCATCATCTTACTATTTTCCTACAGTGTCACAGGATGCCAACTTTCACGTTGTGTCACGAAATCAAAAATTTGTTTTTAAAGATCTGTTCATTTCCACTTGTGCTTACTACATAAAGATATTGATTTCTGTATTGACTGTACAGACAGGATCTGGCCAACTTTGTGTGCCCATAAGGCACATACCTTGCCGGGACTGTATCAATAACAGCCCTTCCAGATTGCACATTCTTGCATCATGCAGCGTGCGGGGCTGCAGGAACGCATCCTGCTGACGCACGGGAGCATAACAGAAGGTACTGCTGAGGCAGGACATGGGGGTGGGGAGGTGAGGAAATAAAGCAAACGAAGTTCAGCTGTTTGAAATCCCAAATGAAAGAAAAACTGTCAGCCTGAGGGAGGTCACAATTTAGTGTTCCAGCTCCTTGACAGAGCATGACAATTTAGGATTATCTGCATAAATCTAAGATACTGCTGAAAGCAGGTAAGTGAAGTAGAATCTTTCTGCTTTGTTCAGGGTTTTGTTTTGTTACTTTGACCTGTTTTTTTATGCTGGTTCTGCAGGGGCTTTTTGCACAATTTTTTCCAGTCCTTACTGGTGAACCAAAAGAAAATGCCTTGGTTGCATGATTTAACCATGTATTGTGTTACCATTACAATAATATTCAAAATGACTACTTTAGGTCTGTCTGAATACAGAAAGTTATAATTCCTTTCCTGAAATCCTTAAAGGTGCCAAGTGTCTCTAGTAGCCTTAAAACTTATTTAAATATTAAAATCTTCTTTAAAATGAAACTCATGAAATAATAGAAACTGTAAAGACAGTTCTCAAATAATTTTGATTTCTTCCTAAGAGATTAAGACTGGGATTGTGGTTATTTTGTTGCTCAGTCATTGTATTTGCAAAGTTATACATTGAATGTATAAACATGTCAGCTTTAAATTCTGCTAATCAAAAGATACTGTAGTTAGTCTTTAAGATCAAATCTTAACTTCTGAAGCCTTTGCCAGCTTGGTGTCACATTCACATTCATGTGTCCTGCTGTTGAAAGGCACTTTCAACAAGTTGTCTCATTGCAAGGAGGGGACAGAAATATAATCGAGACTTTGATCTCTCAAGAACTTGGCACATGAGTGTTCTCTCTGACTCCTTAGTAAGAAATCTTCCTCTGGCATTTCTCCCTAAAATGTACTTTCTCCTGCTTCAGCAATATTGAAATGGGCTTAACACTTCTAGGAATGACCTGAGAGATGAGTGCTATTCCTGGCCTTGCCACTCTCTGATCTTGGATGAGTTATAGCCCCATTTCAGTTTGCTTATCTGTAAAATGTAAATAATACTCATGGAACTTCACAATAGTTTTGAGTTATGTGAAAAGCTGATAGGATGTATTTATAGAAGTATATTTAGTTGAAGTTGAAATATTTTCTGCTAACTTTTATATGCCATTGCGCTTTAGAAAACTTCTATAGCATGACATATTAATGTGAAGAAAATTATCCATAGAGTATGGTGGAAATTATCTAAGAGATGTTGTAATTTCTTGTGAGACTTTGAAAAAGCAACCTATAGTGCTGCTATTTGCAATTTCATTTTATTGCTATTTCACTTCATTTTTCATTTACTTCAATTCAGAAGTGGCTAAACATATTCAGACTTTCAAAGACACTGAATTTAAGGTGGGGGAAAGAAACAGTAATAGGAAAACAACTATGTTATAATCTAGCACATGTAGACGCATGTGCTAGCATTCTCCTTCCTTAAAATCCTAAAACATTTCAATTTGGGGGTAGGGTAGATATTCTTATCAAGACACTAAAATTTGTTTTGCTGGCATTTGAAATGTTGCTAGCTTTGAGAAGTGAGGAAGCTGTTTAGCAGAACATAGCAGTGCTGCACAGTATTATGTCAGGAGACAGAGAACAACACAGTGAAAGTATAAGTGAAAGCAGCATTTGGCTACACTGGAATCTGACCAGTCAAAAATTGGTGTTTATAACCAAAGGAAAAAAATACCCAGACCTGTGGCTTGTCTCAGTATGTTTACCAGTCTTTTTGGCCTAAAATCAGTAATGGGCTTTATTGAAAGCATTCCCTTTAAATGGTGACCTTTGGAGCCAGGCTGTATTGGCATACCTTACATTAGTACGACCTCAGCACAGTTACAAAATAAGTAAGGCTTACAAGTTAGGCTTTTGTGTATTTAAGTTGCATATTCTAATAAACATATTCTGTTTGCATATTACTTCTGCCATCTTACAAGTTGTATTGCAAAGTGGAGCTGCAGGAGGGTGGAAGGTGAACACCATCATCTTGAAACCAGCTATGGCTGCAAAGTAGACCTTGTAAAAACTGTAAAATTGAGCTATGATTATGCCATATATTTTTTGGAAGGCAGATACAAAATAATAGTAAAATTCTGCAACTGTTTGCAGAAGTTGCAGTGTTCAGTTTGACAAAGGTTTGTCCTCCCTAAGTCACTTAGAGAAATGTTTTCTCTTATGAAATTCACATGTACATAATGTAGGGTGCCAGGGTGATCACTGCAGCTGTTTAAAATAGAAAAGCAGATGGAACAAATAGGAAGATTTACCGCACAGCTTGATCTCTTCCCCTGAAGCAGCCATTCATCATCAGCACCGCCGAGACAAACTGCAAAACGAGTTTCCCTTCATGGCTGTGATTGGGCTCTGAGAGGTGGCAGAGCTGCACAACAGCCTCGGGATTGGCTGGGCAGGAATTTATTTCTGGAATCTGTTTATTTCCCAAAAATAAGATGCAATCTTTTACATTTTGCCTAGAGATCTTTTATCGTGCATTTAATATCCAAATAAACCAGAACAAACACAGTTAACTTCTTTGGAACAGGTGTAGTACTTTAGATGGGTGGAATGAATTCAAGTTTTTGGGGTTTTATTTGGTGGTGTTTTTTTGTTTTTTCCTCATTTTCTCCTGAGAAAATTGTGCCTGTGCAAGTTGTCTAGATCTGTTGTTTGCATTTTTCTGAGTGACTGTATATCATATTGGAGAAGTTCGTTGCATCTTAGCTAGAGCTGAAAGTTGTTTTCACATTTTAGAATGTATTGACCTCAGCTTATACTAAAGGCAGTTTATTCTTCTAAAGCTGTTTTTATGTCTGCTCAGTGAAATGTTTACACTTGCAGTCCTGTCTTTCATTATTTTTGTAAATATCAAGTTGCTATTTCTGATCATGTTTTAGTGAGTTTCTTTTTTTATTGTGTTAATCAGTTTAAATAGATCTGGAATTTTCTTGGAATTTCTTTTTTTTTTTAAGTTAAGGACTTAAACTATTTTGATGCCCTATGTAAAATAACTCCAGACTGCAACTGAATGAGTGATTTGGTCATCTGCAGTGAATGTTCCAGCTGAGTAAGTATCTGGCATAACTGAATACATCAGAACTCATTAACCTACTTCCTCTCTCTCTCTCTCAAAAAAAAAAAAAAAAAAAGGTAGAAAATTATATGGAAAACACATATGACTTTTGTTGTGGTTCACATGGGATGCATACAGAAGCAGGCTAGTTTGTGAAGCAGGAACTTGTGGTTGTTATCAAGTAACAAGGAAAGGATTTGGACCAGCACCAAACAGGAATATTGACTGTAGGAGTTATTGCCTTCAGAAGAAGAGGCAAAGATACAGAGGAGAATGAGAATGGAAATAGATGAGAGGGAAGATTGAAGGCAAGAGAGGCTGACTACCAGAAAGCTCTTAAAACCCAAGTTCACTTTTTTCCCCCTCCTCCTTGAATAATTGGATATGCTTCTGTTATATTTAAATATGGATAAAGGCAGTAGTCAGTAATATTTAAATTGCCAATCAGCTTTTGGAAATGCGTTTATTTTCCTGATCTATACAGAATTAACTGTTGAGATTTTTAAAAGACCAGCTGTGATACTTTATTGGTGTTGTTGAATTAATATTAAACATTCCCTTCTTAAATCTTTGCATCCTCGGTGATGGTTTTATAAGCTTTTGCATTACTCTATTAAAATTCCTTGCTCTTTGGGGCAAAATGAGGAGGAAATAACGTGCGCTTACGGAGGCATTTCCAGCAAAAGATACTTTCAATTCCCTAATACACAAGTCTTTTTAATTGTTTGTTTAAAATCTTAACCCAGAAAAGTGATAGAGAAAAGCCTTTCTCAGAAACGTAAAAAAAAAATTATGGAATTCCACAGCTGCAAATGGAGTAGTGGTATGGTAATGGTAATGTTGATTTCTAGGTTTTTTCGTTAGTTATCAGCTAGATAACAAGCAAAAGCAACTTTTTCTCTAAAGAAAACTTTCTTCCTGTTGGATAGGAATGGAAGAGCTAGCAGCCTCATTCCTTTTATGCTCACTTTCTAGCTGTTAATTGGAATATTTTCAAATTATGGTAATTAAGAGAGCTGTGTGAAGGAGGGAATCTTGTTCAGTGCTGCAGGGATTTCTGAAGACTTGCTTTGAGAAAGGGCTTCTCTGGCTGCTTCCCTTTTGTAATCTGTAGGAAGTCCTGAAAATAACCTTTTATATCTGTGCCTTAGGGCTGATACAACAATTTAGGGTTTCTTTGGCTTACCAGCATTGTTTGCATATCCTGAGACTTAGTGAGACTGAAGGATGAACCTGTGCTCTCAGATCTAAATTTGAAAGGGAGTTTCATTATTGTATTTCTATAGTCTTTTATATTGCATATGAAAATGTTGAACTGTGCTCTTCACTTTACATAAACGTTGCTGCTGTTTAGTGACATTTGTGGAAAAAAAGAAGATGCATCTCTTCACTTACTCCATAGGCATAAAATAGCTAGTGAAGCAATTTTTAGAGTTCTTGTTTTGTTATCTTAATTGACAGTCTCTTAACCTCCTTAAAATATTTGCTGATACTAAGCTGGTTAGTAAAATGGGAAACTGGTAGCAGAGAGCTTCAAAAAGTGTGATTGGATAGCAGATGACATTTCTGACTGACAACTGCAAGATATGCATGTAAGGGGAAGCAAATTCTCATTTTACAGGCTGTGCTCTATGTGCTCTATGTGCTATTCAGAATTATATGAAATGACAATAGAGCTGTCCGTTCATATTAGAAAATTCTAATTCCTGTTAGAGAATGGGAACAGTGTTTTGCTGTTTCTGCCTTATATGAAAGAGTAAAAGGCTTTCAATATCCTTGTTGGGTGGTAGTTCAAAAGCAAAATGAGATTACTTCTTTTTTATTATTTTTCTTAAATAAGGCACAGCTAACCTGTGAAACTTTGTTTCTGTAGGCTAGTATGTCTCCTAGTAGACTGTACTGGTTCAGACAACTGCACAGAATCTGGGAGAGGTTTTGGAAGGGTGTTAAAATGTGCTGCCCAACTCTGGCTCTCTGAATGGCAGCTTGCTGGAGGCAGGCAGGCATTGCTTTAACAGGGCAAGTGGGCTGAGACATGTACCTGACCCTGTTTTCTGGGCCTCTGGTACTGGTTGCTGTTGCTGTGAGCACTTACCTAGGGGATGGTTGTGCCTTTGTCCCAAAAAGAGTATCCCTCCCTCAAAAACACAGTGATCCATGCTGTTGGGAGGGGATTGCACTTGCAAGTAGAAAGAAGAAGGCCAAGTGTCAAAGATGTAAATGAGGAGACAGAGTGAAGCACCTGTTTCACAGGCTGCCCCTTGCTGAAGGTGTCCCAAGGAGGGTTGTTAGTGGCTGCATGCTTTTTCTTAGTCCTCTGCTCAACATACATGAAATGAGAAGTGGGCAACAAAAAGCAAACTCTGGAGTGGCTGGGATAGTGTTCAGGAGAACTGTTTCCCTCAGTGTTGAGTCCTCCTCATGTGCGGAGGATTATAAATAAAAAGAGGAAGGGTGGAGTAAAAAAAGTCAAAATTATATTTTAAGGAATTGTTAGGAGATTCGGCTTCTGTTCCCCTCTCAAACTCAAAAAGTCTGGACTAGTATTTATCTGCAGAGGTGATTATGTTACTCAAATAACATTTTACAATTCTTGGACAAATCAGTAAAGTAAGAAGTTACTTTTAGCAATTTAGAAACAGTGGGTGATAGATATCTGGAGATACTGATAGGAAAGAGTTTAGTGTTGGTGTGTTTATTGTTTATTCAGAGAGGCTGTCACCTCACAGTGACCTAAACTGTGTCACATCTCTGGTTTTAACAACTAAACTTTGTAACTTTTTTCTTTTCAATTTCTAGAGTAGTCCTGGATTTTGTCAGATCTCCAGTTGTTTCCAATACTTAAAAGAAGTACAAGGCTTAGCATTGTTAAAGGAGTCCTTAGATGTCAAAAGACTCAAACCCCAAGACTGTGATTGAAAACATAGTGGGGACTTTGGAAGCATAGAGTTATTTATTTTGGAGGTGAGTGTTCCTAGATTATGAATTAAATGCCCATGGGGAAACAGGTATCTTCAAGGACATTCCCAACTATTCTTTTCCCCTGAAAGTGTAAAAAGAACACATTGAGCTTACTGCTTCTAATTTTAAAGATAAATCAAAAGTTAGAAGAAAATATTACATGTAGTACTCCTCTTTCTGGAAAAGGCTTAGAGAGGAATATGGATTCCTATTAACTAAATTTCATGATACTTTGCATACTGCTGTAAGGCACTGATGGGCTGGTAGTGGCAAAAGAGGATCTTACAGAAAGCATAATTGAAAATCTGTGTAGAAATGGTTTAACATCATTGTTTGAGTCAAGACAATATGGAATTAACTGTTGGCATGAGATTTACAGTTCCAGTTGCTCACACACCATTCCAATAATAACAAAAAAATCCCAAGAAATACACTTTGGAGTTTACTCATTTATGTTAGTTGCCAGAATATCAGGAATTATTTAAATTTATTTTACTGTAGTTTAAGAAAATTCTTTTAGGTCTTTTATTTTAATGTAGATCAATATGATAAAATGGTGGGCTGGTTTGGTTTTGAAGCTGCTGAGTCTGCAGTTGGGTAAGTTCCCTTCCTCAGTCCGATCTGCTGATCCATTTCTGGCTGCTAGCAGCTCTCAAAACAGTGAGACTTAACAGAAATAGGCTGTAGGTTTGGTTTACTGCCCTCAGGCTCTTCAGCCTGTAGGATTCACATACTACAGATTTGGTTTATTTTTCATTTAAAATTTAGAGGTTTGTATAATCAGGACAACACATATGTGACAAAAATGTGTCATGAATTGACAACTTCTGCTATTGTAGCATCTCATCACACTTACTTTATTAAATACAATGGAAATGGCCTATTGGGTAACACTACACACAGGCAAAACCAAGTAAATGTTTAACAATAGCTACAGTGGTTTGTAGGAATGTGTTTGTGTTGCTTTTAAATGGCCTTCTTCCTAGTCTGCTTTAAAACAAGTGTTTATACACACACACACACACACACACACACACATATATATATATATATATAAGACCTTGCTCTTGGCTTGTCTTTGCATTTGTCTTAGTATTTTTGCATATCTTAATCTTTAAAAAACTAGCATGGAGAGTTACTGAGAAGAAAATGAAATAAATTTCTCTTTTAAAGCAAAGGAGACGAGCTTTTGCTTGTGGTGTTTCTTCTTATCACCTCAGGTTAGTGAAGGGGAAAGATGGAATGATAGAAAAGACAGAAGGCAACCTCATTCAGGAGAGCACCAACCTATTGTTTAGTGAAACTGAAAAGGAAGTTGTTGCGATTGAGGTGGTGAACTACTCAACAACAAGAACAGCAGATGGGGAAGGCGAGTGCAGATGTTTGGCTTGGAAAAGGGAAAAGCTCAGAGAAGAACTGATTAATTCCTTGTGCTGAGAGGATGCAGGAGTTTGCAAATAATAAAGTTAAATTTAAGAGGAAAAATTTCAAAATCCCCCTGTGTGTAACTTTCTTCTTCTAAATATTAAAGGAAAAGTGAAGGTTTTTTAAAAAAAAATTTGGATTTCTTTCAGATGATAAAGGTCAAAATTTTATTCTTGAATGCTGGAAATGTTTAACTTCAGTTATGCTCACTTGTCCAGGATCTATCATGCAGCTCAGGGAATAGGCAGAGCACAAACATTTAATGAATTCTGGAATTGACTGGTATGTTTCCTGGAGGAAGTCGGAACATCTCTCTTATGTTGGCAAAAAAAAATAAAAATTTAAAAATCAATTCTTTAGTGACTTGAAACTTACTGTGAACTTTGTACCAATTTCAAAACTTAACCAAAGTAATAGCTCCATCAGCTGGTGCTAATTGTTCCTCACAATGAAGAATGTTAATTTAGAAATGAAGGTAAAAGTGTTCATTTTTTCAGACTAGTTTTTGGAACAGCATGTACACACCTCTGAGAAGGTGAGACCTGACTGAAGAAATGTGGTGTTTTAATAGCATGGTGAGGAGTGTTTGTACATGTGTGCATGGGAATGGGTTTGTGTGCATATACAGCTGGTGGTAATCTCTGGTGTTACATGTCAATTGTTCATAGTTCTGTGGACAGTCTAACTGGGGGCAGTAATTCCTGAATACATCAGCAGTCTGGACAATGCTCTGACTCAACAGGGATTAACAGTGCTTGCTTTGGTAGGAGAATCTTCAGCATTAGAAACCTGTCTTGGTGGCTATTAGAATTGCATTCCCTTTACAATATGGGGCATTGCACTTCTGTGATATCCTTTTTGTGTTTCTTGTTAAAATAAATTATAAGCCTGCTGTGATAAATGGCTGGGCAGGAAACACCTTGGTACCCTCAGTGCTTTAAAATAAAAGGTGAAAGAATTCTTTGCCAAAAGGAAGCTGATAAATAATTGCCTTCCACACAGAAGGGTTGGACTCAGTTATATCATTCTGCTTCAAGTGGAAACTAAGGTAAAATATATAAACAGTTTTTTCAATCATTGTAAAAGCTCCAGATATTGTAGCTTAAACCCCCTCCTCTCTGTCTTTACTTCTGCAGACAGGTGTATGTAACCTCTCTGTATTGAACAACTGAAGGAAAAGAATGAAATGCCACAAAGTAAATGTACATAAGAGTGACTGATGTAATGTTTGAGGTACTAAATCAGAGCTGGATAAGACACTGAATATGGTTTGATTTGGGAGGAAGAAGTTCATGGGTCAATAGTTTTGGTTTGTTGGTTTATAGATCAAATAGATTATGGAAATCATCCTATATCAAGATGAGTTTCAGTATTTTTGCTTATTTACAGAGTTTTCTGTATTTCTTTTTTTCTGTTTCAAATGCTACTACTCAGAAATATTTCTGTCAGTCTAAAATTTCCTCACTATAAACTATTCTCCATTTTATCCACAGCTATAAACTGTAGCAATAGAAGTGCTTTTGTCTTGTCATTACTATGACTTAATTTGAGAGTTTTACAGCTATACCCTACCCATGTATTTTTCTAAACTAATGTTGGTTTGCATAACTGAGACATTACCTTGTAAAAAACATGCATAGATATGCCCTGACTTTTCCTTGGAAAGAGTCATTATGACCTTTTCTTTGAGAGAGTCTACCTTTTTTTTTTTTTAAGCAGATCTTTTGATATTTGACAGGAGCACTTGAACTACACAAGAGGAATTTTCTTTTTCCCCATGGCTACCACTCAGATTTGTCAAGCCTATAAGTGCTAAAAAGAAGGATTTGCCTTTGTGCAGTTACGAGCCTCTGAAAACTTCGCAGCAGTTGCAGGCATTGCTTAGGAGTTGAAGGAAGCTGTCAGATTAGTAGTGACAGTGGAGGTGTAAGGGTAAAACTGGGCTCTGTCATCTGGGCTCTGTCTTCAAATCTGCAGTATAGTCGTGTAGACATGGTAGATTTTCCCTTTCCTTGGAGTTGTGGGGCGGGGTGGGGGGAATATTACAGTTGGCCCATGCTATAACTATTGTGGTTCACTGGCATTTCTGGACTCTAACAGTCTGCCAAGTGTAAAGAAACCTCTGCTTGGGTGTAAAGTTATCCCTGTACCCTAGGCACCAGCAGCAGCAGCATTATGCCACAATGTCAAAGGTTGCAGGCTTGAAGTTTAGTGGGCGTTTATGTAGGTGCTGCTTGTGTTCAAAATCATTCATGCAACCTGAATTCTTCCCCCGAGTGTTGACATTCTTTTCAATTGCTTAGAAAATGCAATCCTCACCACAGTCATTGTCCAGTTAAATTCTGAGAATATAAACTCAAATTTCAGTGAAACACAAATTTACCCCTTTCCCATGTCCAACTTTAGATGATATAAACTTTTTTGATACAGGATATTCTGTGAATCAGGGACTACCAAGGGTTGAAAAAGGGAAGTTCCTGTGTTTGCACACATTGTCTCAGATCTCTGGTGGAGCTGTGTTTCATTGTTGTAGTCTATTTATGCTTTCCTCCACGTTCTGGAAATGCTGAAACTGCAGAAAGCAAGAGTGTGGTTCTAAGCAACTGAACAGCAAATTCTATTTTAATCACTTTCATCAACTTTATCCTACAGTGAAAGCTTTGTACTGTATCTCTTCATCATGGGGGGAGGAGGGGGAATTTAATTTGTAATTAAGCCCTATTCTAATATCTGATTTACGTATGGAAATCATAAAAATAAAGATGTTAAACATTTCCTAGGACTTTCAGAGCCTTATGAATCAATAAGTGGTTGACTGAATAGTTTTGTACCAGCAATTAAAATACAAACCTATTAGTACTGTTTCTTTGCCCATGGATTCGGGGCATGGAAAAAAAAGACAGAAAATGTTAGTTTGTTTCCCAGAATAACAGCATCACAACATGAATTTGATGTTAAGTAGAAAATTCAAACCTGATTCTGGAGGACTGAGTATTTAATCTCCCAGGAATTTTTCTACTTGCTGGTTAAGGTAGTTTCACTAAGAAACAATTATACACTGTTGGTATTGGTAAAAAATAAACCTATACCCTGTGTGTTTTGCCAAGTTGAGAGTTGTTTTTTCTAGGTGGGTGCACATGTTCTTAGCTTTCATGTGGAAATTAAGTATTGACTGAAACAGACAACTCCTGGTTTGCTTGTTCAGGTGACAGATGCTTTCCTTTAATAGATGTACAGCCTTGCTCAGTAAGGAGGTACTGCTGCTAATGTGTCCCTTGGGTAATAAATAAGAAAGAATTTCAGGTTTCATTTCTGGCTTAAAACCAAACAAAAATGTTTACAGCATGTAATTGGAGCTCAAGAAATATGAACTAATGTTAAATATCAACATTAAATGCAGTTCTCCAAAATAGAGAATGCTTCTGTTTTAATGTAATGTCTGTACTGTCATTTAGGCTTTTGCTTTAGTGATACTGTATTGTTCTTCTGCAAAGGAAGTACTGTTTATAAGACATATGAAGTTTAATTTCAGTGTTATGAACATTTAAAGTAATTTTTTAGATGTTTTGATAATGTTAGAAGTTTTAGAAGATCATAATATTAACTGGCCAGATGTTTAAGCAGCTATAAAGTACCCAACATTGCAAAGAGGAGCCAAACCTACCTTACAATGCTGAAAAAAAAATCCCCCATCTCTTAAACGAACACTTTGTCTCAGTACACTTTGTGGAGCATTTTATCTCTCAGAATGTTTCCCGTGTTTGTTAGATGGCTCAGCTCCAGAAAAGCTTTAACATAGTCAGCCTGCCCTTTTCTTGTATGCTTTGCTGATGATGTTTTCCTGTTCTTCATTATTCAGGTCTGTAATGAGTGCTATATTGTAATTGCTTCTTCCCTGCATATCCCTGATATATGTATATTTCTTCCTATATCTCAATTCTCATATGTTCTGTTGTTTTCATATCATGTAGAACAAGGTTTTATCTTTCTGTCCCAGGAACTCAAAATTTCATTCAGGCAGAAATAGGACTTCAGGACTGAGCTGCTCTAGAACTGTTTTCTAAAGGGTGCCTTTCCATATCACCCTCTATTCCATGGGCACCTGGACGTACTGTTCAATCAACCATTCATTGATTCATCATGGTCTGAAAGCCCTAGGAAATGTTTAACATACTTATTTATCAAATATACTGATCTGAGGATATAGCGTATGAGTGTATTGTGTATTTCTTTTAACATATTCTGTCATGTCTTCCAAAACAGCAAAAATGTCTTAAGGTTCTCCTGTTCTGAGTAAATATCTAGTTTGGGTTCCTCTGGAATGCTGTATGTGTTGGTACATAATAAATCTTTCTCATTATTAAATTTCTAAGAATCCTTTCTACAGTAATGTCTTAATTTAAAAAATAACCTAATTATATTTAACTGAGGTTCTGTTTTCCAACCACTTTATAATTTACTCTGACATACAAAATTTCATTATTACTATGTATTTGGGACAACGTTGTGATGGAGATATTGAGACTTTAAGCCTGGGAGTTGAAAGTTATAAACATGTCAAATATGCTATTTTGCTGTCACAGAAAAGATCCTGCCTGAACTGGCAGTATTAAATTTTCTTTAGCAGACAGATAGCATGAATTAGTTACATTGCTGAAGTCTTCTGCTGAGCATCCAGTAGCAGCCTTGACAGTATTTTGGAGTGAGACTTGATGCATTGCTGGCCAGAGGGAGAATTTGTTCTAGCAATGGTTGTTAGGATGGACTGGAGGTTAAATTGTTATGACAATTACCACATTTGGAAACATAATGTATTACTAGAATTTTTTTTTTTCCTGGTTTTTACTGTAGGGAAGGGAAAGATTCCTTCTTGGAAACATAATGTATTACTGGAATTTTTTTTTCCTGGTTTTTACTGTAGGGAAGGGAAAGATTCCTTTGGAACAATTTGTACAGTAATAAAATGTAAACAAAGACTGTATGTAATGTACAGGGTAGGTTTAGACATGGATTAATCAGTACAGCAATAACAATAAAATGCTTGCTTTTTGTAATGTCCCTGACTTTGGAACTGCTTTGTCAGGCAAGTCTGAGCCTACGAAGGGACAGCAGAAAGCCTGAGGTACTATTAACTTGAAAGATGTCAGGCAGCCCAGGCTATGGGAGAAGATGAGTTTTATTTCTCTCACCCATATTTCAGAGCCTTTTGAAGAGGCAGTTCACCATTTCTTCCCTGATGGATAGGAGTCATCTTCCTTCTGATATGTTGATTTTTCTCCTTGCATCTTTCCTTTCCATAGAGTTCTTTGAGTTTTCCACTTGCCAAGTCTTAAAGCTCCTTTCTTACTTTGTGGAATCTAAGGAGTTATTTTTATATGACTATGGCCTTTGAGGTATATGTTTTCAGCTACCTCAGTATTACTTCTGTCTGTCTTTGCATCAGGGCACTTTTGTCTTGAGTCCCTTCTGCTGCAAAATGCACAGACTAGGAAGCATCTCATAGAAGCTGAGAGAAGTGTACAGACTTCTAGGCCAGGTTAGAGAATTGTGATGATCTAATTTAGTCTTGTGTGTGTAGGTCAGAGTTTTGTTTCTCTCCCAGAAGCAGAATATAAGTTAAGTTTCTGAAAGGTATCTAAAGTTACTTAAAATCTGAAGCAATGGTGTTCATTTCCTGTAAGGAATGGACATCATCATCAAGTAAGAGCTTTCAGAGTAATTTTCTTGCTGATAGAAAGTGGTACCTCTGGAAGACACATTTATGTAATATCAATTTCTATTAATTGTGGTTTTCTGTGAGTTAATCTATGATTTTGAAAAAAAATATTTTTTCCCAATCTTTTTTTAATTCTTAGACATCTTAATCAGTACTTAAAGGTGTGTGTATATATAAAATATATATATATGTGTATATGCAAAAATATCAAGTAATCTCTCAGCTTCCATTAATTTGCCTATAGTGAGGTTTTTAAGGTGTGTACTGAGGGGTTCCCCTCTCTTTACCAAATCAACAGGAGCCTTAAAAATCCTTCTAGTATTTTCAAGTGCATTCTGACACCAGGAAAATCATCATAAACAATCTCCTTCTGGAGACAGTGCTTTCCAAATTACCTTCCCAAGTGTGCATGTTGATTATTTTCTTTGTCCTTATGTGTGGGATAGCTAAATTAAAATGCATTTTCACAGAACCACAGAACAGGGAAGGTAGGGAAGGTGCTGAAGAGAGCTGTTAGGTCAGTTGAGGTGCCCCAGGGAAGAAACAATTACTAAACTACTATATCTAGGCTGTGTATGAGAAGTTTTATCTGACTGTTTTAAAGGCTACCAGCAGCATGTGCCCTCCCTTGTTTGAACCTATTATCTGTTGGGGAAGGCAAGCTAGAAAGGTTTCAGAATCTGTCCTTAGCATGTGTGTCAAACTGAATTTTGCCTTTTACCCTCTCACATATTATTGCCTTGGCACTTAGAAACTGCTTTGCCAATTATTTTTTTTTTTGGGAATTGAAATTCAGCTGGCTGAACTGGTTCCTTTTTTGTTTCCTTCTTTAAATAAAAGCATTGTTCCCTGTTTCTCTAGTTTTTGGTACTTTGCCCATCCTCCATAAAATCTTGAAAACAATGCTAGCCATTTCAGTCAATTCTGTATATATTTAAGGTGAAATATAAGTATTTTTTTAAAATTGGCTAAGCTTCTTTGCTTCTGTCTAGACTGACTTTCTGTCTTCTGTGTCAATGTTGAGCTTTGAGGGTTAAAAAAAATTCAGATAGTTTTGTTGTGTTGCCTTTTTTTTATTTTCCATTCACTTATTATCTCATCCCAGAATTTCAAAATGTTTGGTTTTAGTAGATGCTGAAATTCTGAGGTTTTGACAATTTTTTTTTCTTTCAGGGCCCTAAAAGTCTGTGTTCCATGATACAGCCATATGACCTTGTTTGCCTGTGTTACAACACCCTATTAGATCTTAATTGCATATGCTAGTAGAAATAGAAGCTGTACCAAATAATTCAAGTTATTTTTGACCATTAACAATATAGACAAAATACAATAAGCAAGTAAGGATAATATTGTTTCTAAGCAGAATATGGACAGAAGATCCAGACAAGTATTTCTAAGATATTATCAGATTACTTTCATAGTTGAACTCTTTAACTGGTTGTTAGATGGAGTTTTCCTGGACAAGCAGAAATGTCCACCCTTTTTTAATTTGCCTTGAAATATTATTTAGGTCCAATGAAAGAGCAGGAAGTCAGCCATGGCTTTTGCAGCCAGGTCCGGTTTCCTTGTCAGGAAAATCTTTTTGTTTAAAAAATACATGTTATGTTCACACATGCTCACAGATTTCATTATGGTTAACACAAAAACTTAAAAAACAGATTTCTGAAATACAGCCTTTTAGATACTTTTATGGAAGAAAGTCTTGTCATTTAAATAGTGTTGTAGTCCCTATATTTATCAAGTAGCTTTGAATTGTTTACTGAAGCAATTTTACAATCAGATGAATTACAGAAATCTTTCAAGATAATTAATGATTTAGATTTTTTTGTTCATGCAGGCACATTTAAGAAGGTGAATCTTGAAATTTCAGGTTTTGAAAATCAGCTTTTCTTGGTAATAGATTTTGACAATTTTTGTCTGATTAACTTGAAAATGAGAAGAGGAATGTTCAAAGTGAGTATAAAATTTTCATTATAAAGGAATGATTGCATCCTGTTAATTTAAACTATCAATAAAATGGTAAATATATTTAAGTTTTTGAGAGATCACTCTGTATTTTCCCTCTGATCTTTGCAATGTGTTTCTATTTAGTAAGTAAAAAAGAACGTATCTTTTCTTAACAAAAGATGAGAGAAGCCTACCAGTGGTTCCTTCCTCACTCATTTTCTGTAAATCTCCTTCTCATCCAGAATTAAATCCTTTTATAGCCAGTCTTTATTGTAATTTTCTCCTTTTGCTTGCCCAGATGAGTATTATTGTCTAGTAGTGAAGTCCTGTGGCACTGGAGCAGAGGACCAAAGAGTCTCGAGGAAAGTGCTTGTCAACAAGGCTGACACGTAAACTGGGGACACTTGTACTCACATGCCTTTGACACAGCTGGGCACATCAGGTCTTGGAGGAGTGGGACCTGAGCAAAACAAAAGCCTGGAATTCTACTTGTGATCATTAGGCAAGTGTGCAAAAAATATGATATTCCTGGAAACAGGCTGATGAGCAGGGCCTTTTAGATGTTAAAGCACAGTTGCAAAAGGAATGAGTCATGCCTGCTAGGCTGTATCCACTGTAATTTATGGCCAGAGCTGAACTTGCTGAAAATTGCAGTGTAGCTGTGCTAGTTCTCTAGAGTCTCAAGTAAACAAACCTAAATTTCTAAGCTTGTCAAATAAAACTTCCTTTACCTCTCGCATTTTTTTGAAGGGGAAAGAGTAGCACATCACACAGGCTTTCTTGGCTCCTTTAAAGACTGTTGCAGATCTATTTAAACTTTTGTGCTAGACTCATTGAGCAATGTCTCCATTGGTGGTTTTGAATTGATCGTCTCCAACTGATGTTTTGAAAAAGTTACATGCATTAAAATGTTTTTATTAAGTATTTATCATAGGAGGTATGTCCAAAGATTAATTACAGAGTATACCAAAATTTACTGGTTTGAGCTCTTATCATACAGACTATACAAGAAGCAGATTTCTTTGTTTTTGAGGTTTACGATTTGTCAGTTCTATAACTTCCTCATTGTACCTGAAGATACCTGAAGCATAGAGAGCCATTTCCCCTTCATGCTTTGATTACACTTCTCTCTGAAACCATACTAGTACAGTTCAGGTAAAAGTTCTGGTTTAGAAGGTGTACTACCATATTTGAGAAATAAAGGAGGCTCTTTCTTCAATATATAGACTTTTTAGGTGTCCAGGTAATGGCTGAGTGGGTGATTCTTGGGACAGGGCAGAAAAGAAACTCATTTATACTCATTGTTTGAAATTAGCATTTCAACAATAAATTGACATCAGTAATCCAGCAGAATTTTTGGAGTCCAGTTACACAGAACTGTATGTAATATTGAATTACAAGTAAACAACATACAGATATTTGGGTTATGCATATTTAAATTTTCTAGTTTGGAAGCTAAGCTTTTCATAAATTTCTTTTCTGAAGCTGAAAAGGAACAGAGTTTGAAGGCTTGCTTGGCTCAGCTAGTAATGATAGACAACATCAAATGCAACTACTTAAGCTTCATACCTGTAGTTTTCATGTTTAAAGCCCAGAATTACTTGCACCTATATCATATGGGGCTTTTGTTAGCCTAGTGAATTTATGAGGATGAAGAATTGGAACTGAAATCCTGTGTTTATTATAATAGACTCCTACAGTGTCTCTTATCAGATCCTAAGGTGCTTACACTTTCACAAGGAAACCACAGCAGTAGCTGTTCCCAAGCTGACTTGACAGTACTGCAAGAGCAGTGTTTGCATAGTTTTGTCAGTAGTCTGTTTTGCAAATGCTCTTCCATATATAACCATCATTAAAGTTTAAGCTGGTTTGAGTCTTGATGTAGATAAATGTACACTGTGTTATAAAAGCTTCTTTTTCATTTGGTTTTATCTCTTTCTTGTTTAAGCCATTTGTAAACGGTGTTTAAAAAGGTACAGGCATAGCTTGTGGCAGTTTAACCAAACCCATGTTAAATAATCAGTAGCAGTTTACCTGCAAATACTGCATATAGCTAAGGCCATGGAGAGACTGCCTTCTCAACAGATCTTGTCTCCTCTTACAGTACAGTTATCTGCTGAGCATATCTGCAGGAATGCTCACTGCTTTTGAATCTGTTAGGTTATTGAACTCCCCAGCAGAGTAAGAATGAATTGTCCAGGATTGAGCAGCATCAGCAAAGCCATTTTAGCTGCCTGAAATCTGATACCATTTCTAGTTTTGTATGGTTGTTAATGACGTGAACAGAGTGAAATTACAGGTATGCATCTGGGATATAACTTGACCTTCATTATGGTTGAATGTCTTCCAGGAAGTATTAGACCTGTTTTTCATTTTAAGAGGCAGAGTTTATTAGCTCTGAAATGGTGAAAACAGTGTCAGAAGTATATGGTTTCTGCACCGAAGCTGGCTTGTGTTCAGACACCTTCTTGCACTGATGGTCTGTAGAGGTGCACTTTAGACTTTTGAACCTGGATGGATTTGCAAGCTCAGCTATACAACCGTAGAAAACTGGTTTTAAAAAAGCTTTGTTTGTGGACTTAAGTATATTTCCTATGGAATCATTCAGATACAGTGCAAGGGCAAGCAAATAATGCAGATGGAGCCCAACTACATTTTTAAGCAGAAGAGAACTCTTTTGAAATGTCAACTGTAGAAAAAGAATTGCCTCTCTTGATGGTAAAGTAAGCTTTCAGTTTCAGAAAGTACAGCGCTTGAGTACATAAGATCAATTATTTAAAGATTACAATAATAAATAATAGGTATTAGATATTTGTAGAGAGGGCTTTCACATTGAATTTGATCACATATGTAGCCTCTTTTTCCTTTATGGATTGCTATACTAATTCGTATTATAATTCAATAAACAGTGAGATTTAGTCTTTTTCCCCAGGTATTAATTTATTGTTATTATGTTGTGACAGTTGCCAGACATCGTAATCATTGACTGTGTTTCCACTGTGGTAACTGCTCTAGCATGATGTTTTCTTTTTGCTGTTCTCCAATGAGATTGTAAGTTTTTTTAAAGTAGGAAAAAGTGTCTAAGACTTTTCATAGGAAATTATTCCATACAGACTGAAGTGCCTGATCATTGCCTCAATAGTGAATAAGAGCCAGTTTAACATAGAAGAAAAGCTAGCACTGATTGACAAACAAAGGTGGAAATATGGCTTGTGTGCATGACTACAGACAAAATGTTTTTCTGTAAGGAGTTCTTGAAAGGAGACAGGGAGTCCTAGGTTAAATGTAGGATAAAATAAAAGGGACATGGGGTGTTAAGAGAGACCTATGGTATTCCAGCCATTTTCTTTCCCTGTCTTTACTGTGCCATTCTATACACACGTGCAAATGTTCACAAATTAGGGTAGCCCAAGGCTCCAGTGGAGGGAAAGGTGCTCCTGTCAGCTATACCACTGTCTTCCAGAGCTGCACTCAGCATTGTTTCCTCCCTTTTTTCCTGTAGGATTGATTTTTCTAGTCACATACATTTGAAATGTCCTTGAGCCCTTTTCCATTCTACCCTGAATTTCCTTTGTTAGTAGCGTTAGAAATATCCTTTCACATTGACTAAGTAAAACTGCAAAAACTTACTGTTATCCAGCCATTACCTACATCGTACACTGGCTGGGTCTTGGACTTCCATTCTTCTGCTTCACCTCTACCTTGAAAACTTGAAAAGAGTTTCCATGCATTCCTTCTTTTTATCACCTGTGACTCATTTTTTAAAATCTGACCGTCATGCATTTGGGAGAAGTCTTGCATGGAGGCTCACTGGCCCTGCTTTTTTTTGAATATTTGTAAGTATACCGAGGGTCCTCAACAAGACTTCTTAAACAGCTGTGTGTTTTTGTTTGCCTTTGTGTGTGCCTTGAGAGGCTTGCTGATAATCATCACTGTTCTTTGATGTGATGACATCTGTTGTGTGAGCAAAAAAATATATGGGCCTTCCAGGATGTAGGGCAGGATTGCTTTCTGTTGGCAGAGTTCGTGTGAGCAGGGAATGGGGATATAATTGCAGTAAATTACCACTGAAAGAAACAATAGAGGAGAGCGCAGGTGGAAAGTTCCATATGAAGCCACTGCTAAGGAAGCACAGAGAGGAACTTCTCCCTGGGCCAGCCAAGCAAGGGAGGGGATTTTCCCACTTTACTCTGTGCTGGTGTGACCTCACCTTGAGTCCTGTGTGCAGTTTTGGGCACCACAATGCAAGAAAGATGCATTATATATAATAGCAAGAAGCTGTTAGAGAGCATCCAGAGGAGGGCCATGAGGATGGTGAAGGGTCTGGAGAGGAAGCCTTATGGGGAGCTGAGATCGCTTGGCTTGTTCAGTCTGAAGGAGACAGCAGTACATCAGCCACTACTTGTTTTCTGCAGTAACAAGGGTTGCACAGAACAAATAGAACATTTTGTCCCCATCTTCTGAGGCAAAGATGAAGTAACAAACTTGCTGTCCAAGGTCATTACTTATCTGTCTCTGAAGAAGTAATCTCTCCCTGACAGAGTAACTAATAGTGGGGCTGCTGGAGAAGGACAAGAAATTCTCAAAAGTCAGCAAGAGCTGGTGCAAAAGTAGGGTTGAATAGGGATGGGATCTAAGCCTTTTGAACCACCCTTTGCTAATGGTGTACTGCAACCAGCTTTATGATAGAGTAGGAATAGACCTCTCAATCCCCCGTCCTCTGCAAAGCATTGTTCTAAGGTGCAGTAAGATTGTGTACTGCTGCTCTTCCTAGGAGCTTCATTCCCCTGTTCTGAGAAGTTTATCACAAAACAATTGTTCCTTAGAAACTTTAAATCACCCTGGTTTTTATCCTTGTCCCTCTATTTCTCAGTCACAAATCCACTGAAGCCATAAAATAATTGAGAACAACAAAGAACAACAATGCTTTGAGCTACACTTAAGTTGAAATACCTGTTGTCATTTCCATTCTGTCGTGCATTATGTTTGATGCTCTTTGCTTCTAGATTTGAATTTGTTTTGCTTTATATCTGGATGAAAAGACAATCGAGCAGCTGAGTCACACTGCAGGAACATAATAAAAGTTTTTCTTAGCAATATGTTCTTTGAGAACTGGTGGTGTGTTAAATTATTCAGCAGTAATAGAAGAGATAATTTTTTTTTTATAACTGAAGAATCATTCTATGTTCACAGATTCATTCAGATAATGGTACCAGGTAAAATATAGTTCTTAATAAGGTTACTTAAGCACTCCTTAAGGACTCATGGCACTTCTGTCAGGTTAGTCAAACATCTGTCAGGATGACAAAGCTGCAGTTGATTCTGCTGAAATGGGAGGTTGGTCTCAAGTAGGTTTTTAGGGGTCCCATCGGTCCTTTTTGTACAGCTGGGATACTTTTGTAATTTCCTTTGACTGTTCCTGAAATATTCTGCATGGTGTGCTGTACAAATTTTCAAATTTCATGGTGTTTTTCTCTTGGTGGTTATGAAGATTAAAACAATGAAGAATATGTCATAATTTTCTGTCATTTGTCCATCAGTTTTTGCACCCATCAGATAAGCCAGGCAGAGTTCAATAACTATATATTGAAAATAAATACCTGTCCATTTTACCAAGTTGCATCAAAAAACCTTGGGCTCTTTAGCCAAAGCTGTTGGCTAAACCTTCTTATCATACCATTTTTCTTTGAAATCCCACTTAATGCAGAGTATATATCTCTAAAATAAATTGTTTGACCACTGTTTCTTGTCCTGATCTGGTATTTGTAGCAGTGGAGCCTTTAAGGAAATAATTATTTGCTGCTTTGGTGGGGAGGGAAAAACCAACTAAAAACATTTAGCAAACATTCTAAACTTGGTCTTTCTTTTTGAATAAAAATAGTGTTGTAGCTGTTATAACAGCAAATCAGACTTGTGAGGAGAGGTGCTTGCTTTTCTTAGATGAGCTCATACAATTGATAAAAGTAGATAAGCTTCTAAGCCTGATCTGAAGTAGAGCTTGCCCCCTGTAGTTTTCCAACTGCTTTAGTTGATATAATGAAATACATTATATAAAAACAAACTTTATCTTCTTACAGGATTCTTTGGTAAATATTTTGCAAACCAGAAATTTCATATGGAGTGACCTTCATATTTACTTTGATGGAATTTCTGTTCTTTAACACTGTTCCATATGAAATAGAATTCTGGTTTTTTAAGTGTTAATAATGGAAAATGTAGTATAGGGGAGATTAAATGGTGGTAAATAGGATTTACCCTCCTCTAATCTGGACAGAACTGGTGTTTAGCTGTTTCTCCATGAGACCATGAGACAGTTGAATCTACCCATTCTTTGTTTTTAATGGTAGACCTTGTGAATAACCAAAGACTTTATTTTCCTACCAGTCTGCCAACAAGTAAGTAATATCTATTGATTGAAGGAAGAAGATAACAGATATTTATAGCTTCTTTCAAAGGGTTTGGACTTTTTTTATCTTTCAGAATTTAAATTCAGTTTCACTGTCGTGTCCAGGGTGCTTTAAAAGTACTTTTCCAAAATGCATTCATGGGGAGAAGTCTTAATTCTAGCAGTGTGCATTTGTTCAAATAGGCCACTGGAAGTGCCATCAGTTCTTGGCTATAACAGCAGAATACTTCCTAATGGAAATAGATGTTCAGGAAGGAAGATTGCTGGATTTGGAAATGCTGTTTAGAAAAGTTAATCTTCAGAATATGGTATGCTAAATTACCACCATAGGAAACCCCCCTTCTTTGAAGGAATTCTTGGTCTAAATTTTCTTCATGAAAAATTGGAGGGGAATCCCCAAAAGCCCTATTTATGTGTTTCCAGGCAACATAATAAATACTCTTCATGGAATAACCTTAAGCATGCTCAGAAGCTTGTCATATTTCTGTAGCTGAGCTGTGTTTACACAAGCTGCCTAGGTGAGATCACTTGCTTTGCAGTGTGATTGGTACGTGCCATGTTATTAGCAGCTCATCTACACGGAGATCTGGCTATTCATAAATGCCCAAATAACATCATGAGGTTACAGAAGGAGCCAAACTGCTCGTTTTTAGATCATAATTCTCTTAGGTACGTGCATTGAGGCAGGGGAACTGTGACTGATACTCTTGATGTTTCAATGAGGCAGCTGCCTGGCTACTTTCAGATGCAAGGTGGTTTTTCAGTTTTTAAGGTTCACCTCATCTTTCACGGCCCTCACAGAATGGCAATCCAATCCTTTTTAGTGTCATATTAAGATGGTAGAAACCCTAGCAAATAGGGAGACCTGGCTGTCTTACCTATGCTGACTTTGCAGCCCAAACAGAAGAAAGTACCAAGAAACCCTCCTTTTTTCAGTAGGAGCTACATTAAAAGGTGATGAGCTTTTAGGAGGGATTGGTTTTGCTAAGTTTACTTCTATATCCTCAGTGAGGACTACCTGGGTATGTCATCCAGAATAAGGACTGGACCATGAAAAAATTGCTGCAAAATGAATAGTCACAAATGTGTTTTGAGTGACAATACACTTGTTACTCTGAAGGATATAAAAGCATACTTATTGAATGAAAAAATTTATTTCCTACTGGATTTTTATACAGGTTTATACAAACACAGCTGATTGAATATAAGTTCATTGAATCTCCCTAGGACAGTTGTATATTGATGTTCTTCATTTCCACCCCAGATTTGCGTGGAGGCAATGTACACATAAGTATTTGTGGCTTGTTTGTTTGTTTCTTAAATATTACTTCCCAGTGGAATAGCTTTCCCCTTCTGCAAGTAATATTCTGGTTATGTTTATGTAATGGTTTCTGCAATGCCTTGGAAAAAAACATAGGCTGATAAATGTCACAGATAAGTAATTGGAATATGTTTACATCATGTTTGTGGTACAGCATTGGACACACCTGAACTAGCTCTGACAGGCTGGCACAATGAGGTGCAGAACTGTGCCAGGAGATAACCTGGGTCCCAGAAGCTGCCCAGCTGTGCTGCCAAGCACTGCACTCCTGTAAAGAGCCCCGCGCTGCAAGGGCACTGCTGCTTCCAGAGCCGGCGTGTGGAGCAGCTCTCTTTGGTGCTGTGTCATGGCTAAATAGCCCTTGTTCAAATCAATGGCCCAGATTCTTACAGAGCTTTTTCATAAAGCTCTTATTGTATCCTGGACAAGACCAAAGCAAGCAAATCAAATGTTAGGCTATGTTACAGGGAAGGGAAACCAAGACAAGACGTGGCGTTGTACATTTTCACCTTAAATGCTCTTTGGCTTTGGCCATTTTACAAGAGGCACATCAGAAATAGGCAACTTATGTTACCAGAATAGGCTGGGTTTTGGATGGGATGAGATGAGAAAGGATAGGGGAGGGATTAAGGACTGAAAAGAGCTAGTTTTGTGTTCCTTTCTGTTGTCTTATTCTAAGAAGTGATACATAAATTAAGAGCCATAGTAAGTCTTGGGTAAAGCAGAATATTACAGGATGTTCTGAAGGCAAGAGGAAAAAAACCCCTTAAAAACAAGTTCTCATCTCCCTCCTCCTTCTTCCAGAAATCCCCACTTGCCAATCTCCATTGTCAATATTTACACTGGTTTATATTGAAAGTGTACAGTTATAAAAGTCTTAACAGAGAACAGCAATACTGTCAATTACATAAAGGAAGGAAAAACCTAATCATTATAGCATGCCTGGAAAGACTCTTGCAATTTGTGTCTCTTTGGTATCTGCTAAATGTAACTGGTGGAATGGCAAAAGATGATTTTTAGTGTACAGTTTGGAAAAACGGAGAGCGGGAGAGTGAAGGGACAGTAGAGCTCAAAGCACTGTACAGGAATTAAATAACCCTAATGCAAAGCCCACCTCACCAGCATAAGGCAGCCTGTTTTACCCCTGCTGAGTGCCAGGAGACAGAGATAAGGTTAATCACTGTGTACAGAATTCAAGGGCACCGTTTCTTTTTGCTTTCTTATCTGTACGGACTTTTCAATTGACTTTTAATCCTTTTTACACAGGCTGTTCAAATCCCATCAACACTGTTTATAAATGGAGATTTCTTTAATAACTCAGCCTTACCAAAGCAGACAGTTTTCAAGTTGCTGCTGAATGCTGTTGTATTCATTAAATCTCTTGCCAGCTGGCCACTATTTCCTGTCATCTGAAAGGCTTTGAATCCCTCTTTGCTTTGGGACTTGACTGGTTTTGTTAAATTGTGTTAAGAGGTACTCCTGCATCATTTGTCACTGGCCTGTAGTGTTAATTGCAAAGTCGATGATAATTTGATGTCTCTGAAAATCTCTGTGATAATTGGATGCTCTGTTGAACTCTGATTTATTTGTTCTGAAGATGAAAAATAAAAGCATTTCGATTTTCTTTTTCAGATGCTATAGATTTAATAACATACAAGGTTGTTGCTAATGCTGCAGATTTTAGAAGGAAATCGTAATAAACTCCATAGAGTAATATGAAGGCTAGTTTTTGTCTGTAACTACTGCTGTGTAAACTGCTGATGTAACCAGCTGGAATTGTCCCAAGTTTGGGTGAGTGTTTGTCCAAAGAGAGAGAACAAATACAGTAGCCACAGTGGAAGGAATAGATAGGCTACCACTTTATTTTCACATCAGATTTGTGTGTTTCTGTTTGCTAGCAGCTGTGCTTAATAATAAAACTTGCAAGTTCAATTCTACAGATTGAATCCATTTGAACAGATTATACAGCAAAGCTCAGACCATTGGGAAGCATTTAGTTGCATTTTGGTCACAGACTCAGGTAAACCCATGTTTTTCCATGAAATCCCTTAATCTTAAACTTCCACTGTTTGAAACTTCAATGAAGTTGAATCACACCAAATCTCACCCCCTAAAAGCTGATTTTAGTCTGAGAGAGATGGTTTCCACTAGTTCCTGACAGACTACACAGCAATTTACAAGGCTCCTGTCCTGGGTGAGTCCCCATACTAAGAAGGGGCTGGCTGTCCCTAAGCCCAACAAGTACAGGGATGCCTTTCCCTAGGAGTCCTTGATTCTGCATGCTCATTCTTGCTCTCTCTGCCTAAGCCTCTGGTTTGCCATCCTCCATGTCCACAAACTGCCTTTTCTGGCTTTGCTCTCTCCCCTGTCCTTAATCATCAGTGGATCCAGCTGTCAGGCACCAGGGAGGAGTGCAGTCTGTTTTCTTCTACTTTTACATGTGCACATGGAGAGTTTTCAACCTCTGCTTTCCTGGTTCTTCCAAGGCAGAAGTAAGTTGTATGTAATACCACCACAGTTAGCTGAGACAAAGCCTGTATTTATTGAACTTGTGCAAGTTTCAGCTTCATAACAAGCTCAAATTTAGATAAATTTTCCTGGACTTTGTTTTTCCTGGGGCAGACCAGATATTTTCAGTCTTTAGGTGGCTTTGATACAGAGACATCATCAAAGTAATAATGAGCTCTTGCAGAGCTAGATTTTTTGTTTAATAGCACCAACCTATAGCAGAGATGAGTCTCTTCCATAATGTGAAAGAAAGTCTTTGCAGGTGGAAGTTTAGAGGAGAACTGGGGGCTGCTTTGGTTTTGAGGCGTTGTCCTTAAACCTTAGTACACTGCTCTAGCTCCTTCTAGTTCTCATGTCATTGAAAAGCTGAACTAGTTTGGGAACCAGTTGGGTCAGGAGAAACTGAAAACAATAAAGCAGCAGAAAACTAGCTTTTGTGTTCTAAATTTTGAGCCTCATTTTGTTGAAGGGGCCTCCTATCAGGGAAGAACGTGATGTACAAGCCTTGCTGGCACGTAAGAGAGCCACACATAGGTCGATATCATCTCAATGTGAAGAGTTCTTATATCTACATTAGAATCATATTTAAGCATATTTCCATTACATAAAATGGGTCATGAACCCAGGGTTCTTCTGAAATGTCTTTCACTGTGCACTCTTCTGAGTTGCCGAGCTGTGCTTGGCTGTTCTAGTCAGTTTGGAAAAATACTGGGCAAAGGAAACAGTTGGAAAGCTATTTCACAGTATGGAACAGACGTGCCGATTCTTGGAAATGCCACTTGGAAGTTAATTGAAAACCTTTGAAGCTTTTTTTTTTCTGGGTCTTTCTCCACTTGCTTTTCACATAATTGCAATGCTGCTTTAATAAGTTTTCAAATTGGTTCAAGGGCATCTAAGATGGGACACTTTGCTTGATGTAAACTGTTGTTTGTAAGCAGCAAACCGTGGAGGTCAAGCACCCTTCTACCACAGGAACCGTAGGCTTTCCAGGGTGATGTACAAATACACTTATGTAATGGTTGGGGTTGTTACCAGACTGAAAATATGTGCTGCCTCTTCAGGCACTTTGCTTAAAATCTTCAAATCAAATTTGTTGACTCTAGTTCCCTTCATGTTCCTTTCACAATGTTCTGTTAGTTACGAGCTTTCTGAGCAACTGCCCACTCCCTTTGCCCCCTGAGGCTACTGGGAACATGGGCTAAAGGTTGTAGACAGTCTGATGAGGAAGTTCATACTGGAGTCAAATGCAGCTGGGGAGCTTCTCCAACAGTTGGTGGAAGTTTTAGACGGTGAGAGGAAGAAAACATTTAGGGAGACACTGTTATAAAACACATGGGAAAAATGGGTGCAGCTGTATCCCTTCAAATCTGATTGTGACCAAAATAGCAGGATAAATGCCAATAACATTTCGTTGATACTTTGCTAGTTAACAGAGAAAACATGAAATAAATTTGCTTTTAGAGGCTTTATTTACTGTCTGAAAACTATAATGTAAGTGCTGTTGCTCTAGTCTGTCAACAAACTTCATGAAAAAAACAGCTACTATATTCTTATATTTTATAAAAAGGTTTTAACCATACTTAGTTAAGAAATCAATAGGCTACGCAGATGCAAAATTCAATTCCTTTAAAATGGACAACTTCCATCAAGGAAGTTTGTCTAAAAAGGAGTGGAAAAGGCATTTACTTGCCAAGTCCAGGCTTCTGTTTCTGCTGCAGCTTTTTGATATTCCTGACTTTTAAATAGACTGCAGTCTTTCCCATGCTCTAGGTGCTTGGGATTGAATGTTTTTAGCTACTGTTGACTGAGGATTGTTAGCCAGTAACTCTCAATGTGAGGCTGATTGCTTTAAGACTGGCTTGCATACCTCTGTGTCCAATGTTCCTTAACATTGTACTTTTAGAAAAAAAGTTCGGCATAGTGACTTGTTTGTGGTTGTTCTCTCATTTTTTAATAGCCACATAAATGTCAACAAGCTGGCATGCAAAGCAGCATAGCAGGGTTGTAGGATAACTGAGTCCAGTACTTTTCTGTCATTCTTGTACCCAGTTAGCTTTTTAACTTAAACTCTCTCTTGGCCAGTATTCTTGTGATTCCTCTATACTCAGACCTGGATTTGTGCCATCTATCCCATACGTGCTGGTTACATATTACCGGGCAGGCCTGTCAGTGCCTGAGGATGTCCCTGTCTTGGGAAACTTGTGGCTGGTAAGGCTTTTTCAAAACAAAGGATCACTTGTTGATATGCAGAGCAACAATTCAGAGACAAGTATGCTGAGCCAAAAATCTAAATGTGTGTTTTGTTTTATGTGAACATCTGTCTTGTTATGAGGCAAAGCAGGCAGTTGTGGGTTGGTTTTTTTCATCAGTGAGTACCCATGCAGAGAGCTAGTCTGTTTTTAGGACTTCATAAACAGAGCTGCCATTACCCACACACATTCCTGTCCCTTCCACCCCTGCCATCCCCTCCCCTCCTGGAAGATGGCATAGACAAGGGAAAAAAGGAATTTGGTCATTTGGGGCTTCTGGTGGCTGGTTACAGTCTGTAAAATGATGGCTGTATGCATACACACAGGTGTCCGATGTTTTTGGAGCAGGTTCAGACCTGTCACACAAACTATACTTGGGAGGTCACTGGCAGTACCCAGTGAACTAAAATGGTTCTGGATGCACTGCAGTTATGTTTCATGTTTTTTCAAAATTTGTTGATTTAACATCATCTATGCTGCCCACCTGGGCTGTGCCCACATTGCCATGCAGAAACATTCTAACTCTATCCTGTCATTTCTTTTATGGAGTTTCTCCCTGCAAACCAGCTTGCCTGTAGCTAATTTCTCCTTTCCTCTGCTTTCAGAGCAGCCTGTGTTTGAGGTTCAGAGCCGTTAGGAGAATTTGTCCAGTTGCTGTATCATGTGAAACTGGGCAAAGTCCTTCACTCCTAACATATTTGCTGTACAAGCTTATATGGGGGTTATCTTTCTTTCCTGTTCAGGTCAGCTTAGGCGTGGTCAGATGATTAATTTTGGTTGTTGTACAAGACCATTTCCCTCAGCCAGGACAATGTATTGCCAGAAACAACCTGAAGTCTCAAGTGACTCTAGTTTAAAGCATTCCCTTCCAGCAATGTCTTGATTGTATTTCAACAAAATAATTAGAGCAGGACAGCTATTAAGAAAGTGCCTGCCTGTGTGTCTAATGCTGCATTATTGTTCTATAGCCCTGAGAAAGAATTAATTGTAGAAAATGTAGTCCTTGCATTTAGAAGAAAGAATATAGATGATACTGTAGTGTTAACTCAGGTTCACAGGGTTTTACTTATTTATTCTTTCAGAGGAAAGAATCAGCCTCTTGTTACAAGAGGGGACTCAGGGAGCCCTCTCATTTGCCACATTTGAACCTCCCTTTCTGGTTAGTACAAGTTTTACACTTCAGCTTCTGGCTGTGGACGTGCAAACAGCAAAATTACTCCCACTAGGCTTAAGTTTAAATCTAGAGAGATGATGCTAAGGAGTTCTCTCTCATTCCTTAGCCCAAAGCCTGAATTCTGCCCTGCCAGTCAATGGTGGTTCAAATCCTAATGCCAATCCTGACTCTGGTTTCTCTGTAAACCCCTGATCTAGGCTCACCAAAGTGATTTCTCTGGAACTTGTCTCAGTCTTGTATGTTTTAGCCATTGTGCAGTGACCTTTGACATCTCCAGACCTATGCTTTGCCAAGTAATTCCTTATTTGCTGCAGCTCTAAAGAGTTGGCCTCTGGCCTTGTTTGCTACAATCCAAATTTGGTTTAGTCTCACCCTACCAGCTTCAGAGGAATGTGATGGGACAGATGATTTTATTTCAAGTCACATTTCACATTAAGTTATAATTTGTTACTGGAATGAAATTTACATTTACAAAAATAATGGAATGAATTATTTTTGTGGTAGTCTCTGTCAAGAGAAGGACATCTCAGGAAGATGACAAGCACACCCTAATAAAGAAAAGTCACTATCTCTGCTGTTATTAGTAATATAGGCAAGTTAGCAAATGAACCAGAGTTTTTTGCTAACATTTTAGTTTACAGGCATCAGTGATCATTCATCAGTAGTGAAAATATGATCCAGTTCTGCCTGAGTTTTCTGCTCTGTTTTGCTGGTTTGGAATCCCTGCTGAGTGTCCAGAGGGCAGATGTCATGCTGGTGAGGAGTAGAGGGTCAGGTATGGATTTGTAGCTTCACTGACAAAATGAGAAGGTGTTTAAATGGTTATAGCTTCATATGCAGATTTATCAGCTCCTCTTTTAATCCTAGTAAAATTGTGTATGTTTAATACAGAATGTGTGCATTTTTACCTACTTACTTTTTTTACTTACTTTACATTTGAAAATTGCTACTATTCAGGCTTCAATGGTAGCTTGATTACAAGATACTGGATTACAAGATCCTTATTCTGATAAGGAAATCTGAGAGCATTGTGTCTCCTACAGCATATCCACTGTATTTATTTTGTGTGTGGTTTCAGTATGTGTGAATCTGAGGGGCTACACTGTCAGTGCTGGCCTTTCCCAAGACTTATGACAGAATCAAAGTTTCAGAATCATGGGTTTAAAATGCTGTATAGAAAGTAGGCAGGTAGGCAGTGGTAGGTGGCCTTTCATCCCTCACAACAGCAAGTGGTTGATTTAAAGTTATGATTGTAACAAATTGGATTTAAGGCTAAGTTCCAGTACTTGGTTAACTTAAAAAAAAAAAAAAGGTAACAGTATTTGAACATAAAGTGCTAGAATTGGTTTCAAGCCTGTTTTGAGTTAGTTGCCTTACAAATTATGCTTTTGAGAGGGTAGATGGGGGAAGGTATTAACAGTTGCATCGTTTAGATGACAGTATTGCAGACAGCAATGTTACAAAGTCCAGAAGAGTATGTGGGTTTATTCAAATCCTGAGCAGCTCAGTTGCACAAACCTCCTGTGACTTTACGGTTGTCCTGCGGGGACCCAAAGCCTTTGTGGCCAGTGGAAAACCGCCAAGGTGGCGGTGGCAGTAGGAGGATGATAGTCCCACAGGAGCTTGGTGCCAGGCCAGTTTGTCCCAGGGGCCTTGAGGAAGCTCTCCAAGCTCTGAAGTTACGCAGGATTTGGAAGGATGCAGAAGTTGTGTGGTGTTAAACAGAGGCACGTGTACCATGTCCTTGAGGCGCGTGTTGGCAGAGGCACTGCAGTTTGCTGGGGCTCATCAGAGCGGGTGTTGGCCGGCGCTGCTCGCAGGGCAGGGGTTGCTCCTGATGGGCTGGGAGCCTTCTGCTCCCTGCTGTGCACCCCAGCGAGGGTCAGTGACCTCTTAACTCGCCGTAAGAGGAAGAAATGACATGTTGCTGCAAGTGGCAACATAGTAAGACCCGCTGTAGGAAACGGTATCAATTCCTGAGTAGGAGACAGGCCAGATCTTTTAGGGTTTGTAGCAGCACGAAAGCAGTGCTTTTGTCAGTTCTTCTGATTTAGAAAGCAAAGGCCAAAAAATTATTAGTTTCAAAAATCTTAGCCATGTCTTCTGAAAATGGGAATACTGAAGATCACAGCGTGTCTGAATTTAAACAAAACACCAATAAAATTGCCAAAAATGACAAGAAATGCATTATTAATCTGGTATTTTTATGATTCTCCTCATGCAGAGGTCTTAATGGGTTTGTCTCTGAGTACAAAAGCAAAAAGACACAGATCTGATAAGAAAATGACAGATCTGCTGTTATCTCCTTAACTTATAACAATCAGTTCTTGAATAGTACCTAGAGGATGATCTGTCTTCTTAATGGCTATCATTAAATCAGTGATGTGGGTTGCTCTTCTATGATGATGCTGTTTACTTTTGTACTTAACTTTTTGCCAAGATACTGTTCTAAAGGAGTTGATAAATCCTATATGATAGTATATTGTACTTGGCTCCATATATTAGGTAAATAAGGAGAGAGATTCAGTACAGGAACTTGCAACCCTCCTGACAACATAGGTCATTACAGACAATATAGCTTTATGGTTATTTTATTTTATTATGGATTTTTTTTTCCCTAATAAAAAACTGTGATGTTTTTTCCAGAATTCCCGGACTCAAAAAAATAATTGACATTATGTGGGACACAGCTAGACTGTGAAAACTGAAAATAAATGAACTGATTTTTCTTTTTTTCTTCCTGGATGCTGCTCTTAGGCACTCTGAGCATATGCCTGAAAGTGACAAGTGTAAGAAGCCATAAAACAGTTCCCCAAAGTGCAGTTACTGATAGAAGGGTTCCTGAATCTCCAGCAGTAACTGACATTATTAGTTTAGTACTATTTCACTTCATTTATCTCATTGTAAAATTAAGCTACAGATAAATAGCTGAGTCTTGAGGTACACTAAATGGCATGACATTTTGTCATATTCCATTCTTGTTGCTTGTGGTTTTGTGGTGAAAACATTGAATTTATTTAAAAAAAAAAAAAAAGGAAACAAAAACCAAAACACACACACAAAGAAAACACACAAAAATATCTTAGTTTTTGAATGCAGTGTGAATATATATGACATTAAGTGTTGACTTGACTACTTGACAAAGCATTTTATAAACTTCTAGTTTGTTTCTTAGTGAAGCTCTGCAAAAGTAAGGTTTTTGTATGTTGTATCTGCAGAATCAAAGCAGGCATGAGCCTTGGGTCACAGTATGAAGCAATTTTCTAGAAACACACTCGAACCCCTAGGAATAAAGATGGCAAAAAGCTTCTGGTAAGATACACTTCTGGGTTGCATGTCTGTGTGTTTCAGAATATGAGAGCAGGTTTTAGATGCAACTTCTTTACAGGACGCTTGCACAGCATTTCCTGCACACTTGCTGTAGCCCCACAGCATTGCAGCTCTGGGTCACTTGCTGTCATGGTCTCAGCCAATTCCAGTAAGCCAAGTGTAACACTCCAGTACTCCTAAAGGCCTTTTCCTTCTTCCCATGTGCTTACTGTTGTGTCTTATTTCTGTCTGAAATGAGATGTATTTCACTGTCTTTTTCTTATATTTTCATATAAAGACTGTTTCTAGTTAATTTCTAGTAACTGGTTAAATGCAGTTAAAAAAATAAAACAAAACCAAAAACAAACACAGAATGATGTGTTTGTTTTTGGTTCTGTCATTTTCATCAGAGATGATTCAGCTTGCCTTCCCTTGCTTTGAAGACATATGTTTGCATTGTATAAAGGGTTTGTTGGCAGTTGATTGCTCAGTGAGTGATAGGAACACTTCCATCCCTGCAGGACAGGCCTTCCAAGAGCATCTTCACGTGATAGTGGTGAGGCAGGGTCAGACAACATTCCAGGCAGCACAGCAAGTAAGGTACTGCATTGTCTCACTCAATCAGTCATGAGCAGTAGGAGTTGCAGGAGGTTCCTAAGGGTGAATTTTCACTCAGTGGGCACATCATATTCATCCCTTTTCAGTATTCATCTTGGAGAGAAGGGACATCAGTATAAGATGGTAGAATGTATCCCAGCTTCAAGGAGCTGTGAAATATGTTTGGCATTGGTGTGACCCAGCAGTTTGCTACTAAAGGAAAGAGAGGTGACATATTTAGGCCAAACCAGTTCTAGACAGCTGTGAGCTAAGTTTTATTTTTCTTGTCTGAACTCCAAATACACTCTCTTATTAAGGTTAAACTAGTTTTGTTTAACCTTAATGCTTATTTAGTACTGAGAGACTGCAGAGTGACTGGCAGCCCACGGATGTTCCATTCCCCAGGGAGTGGTGACAATCTGCAGCTGGACAGCCAATCCCCTCCCTATACACCCTCTAACCATCAAAGGTTCAGAAGTTACCTCTGAGATACCCAGGTCAGCTTTGAAACTAGCTGACACAGACTTTGATTTTGGGAGAGTTGGATCTGGGAGGAATTGTTAACCTGAATATTCTTCTGTGGTGTGTGTGTCTGGGGCCACCTCAGAACAGCAGTGGCAGAACCCACAGCCAGACAAACAACTTTGATAGGTCAGCTGCTCCCTATCAGCCTAGGAAGAGCTGTGTACCCTCATAAAAAAGGGGAAGGATAATCTGGTAAAACACTCTTTCAATCTTCTAAGCTTTAGATATGCATCTTTAATCTACCTATTTACAGTAGTCTTAGAAGCCATACTTCTGTTTTTGTGTCCTTGCCAAAGCATGAATAATCTCAAGATCCAAACTTCTTCTAGCTCCCTAAATTAAACTTTGTACTTCTGCTACCTAATAGCTGCAGAACAGAATGTTAAATTTGGATAAGCCGTGCTGACATTAAAAACAAAACAACTTGTGGTGTAGAGGTGGGAGTGAGCTGTAGATATCTTAAAGGTAGAAATTACCAGAAGAAGGACTCTTTGGGAGCAGTAAGAGTCCTAAGTGATGAACCAAATAGTTCAGGAAACAAATAAAACCACTGAAGTTCTTGCAGCTTGGTGAGTTCAAGTCAGTCAATTGTGGTAACTGCTCAGGTGAAACAAAGGAGTCTCACAGCCTATTGCAGCTCTGAGAGAAAAGATGGTGTCTTTGGTGGGAAATACAGTGGGCTAGGAATGAATGACCTGATTTATAATTGCTCACAAACCAGCATGATCACTTGCAAGTTGTTTGCCCATTAATGCTGAAGATGTGGCCATTAAGAAAGCAGCATTTAAGCAGAGTCTAGAAATAGAAAACCAGCATTTCAAGGACAGATAAGGTCTGAAGAAAAGACAATAAATCTAATATATGAATAGGGTAAAATGTTTGGTCTTAGCCAACCCTTAGTCCTAAAGACTGCAAAAGGAAAGCTTCTGTCTATTGGTCTAAATTTATCTCCTGATGTGGCCCATTATCAGCTCTCCATTCTAATAAACAACTTGTTTTTGTTATTATTATAAAAGTATCAGGTGTAGTGACATTCCTAAAGGGTTGATCCTTTTTGACACATACAGCAAGAATTTAGATTGTACAAAGAATACAGTTTATTCTCCTCCCTAGAACTGTGTGTACCTATTCTAATAATAGAATGAGTTTTTAAAAATCAGACTATCAAATTAAGGTTAAATAAAGATGAATGCTTTCAAATACTGGCCATGTTTTGGTTTTTTTTTTTTTTAAATTTTTTTTTTTACTTGCATGCTACAATGGTACATTCTTCTATTTAATTTAAATTCTTTCATCACTGTAATGAATGGTTTGATTCCTGTGCCGTATTGTTATCATGATAAAGATTTTTGCTGTTTGAGAAATAACAAGTGTATAATCAAGGGATAGAAGAGATTAACAGACACATGTGAAATTTGTTATGAAAAGGGTAGTGGCTGTGGACAGCAAAGAATGAGAGGAATCCACAGGGAAATGTTCATAGTGGCCAGTGTGGGGCTGTTAGTCATTGCTGAAACACCTGGTGACTTCATTAAGGCACCATATTAGGTGGAGCTTAAACTAATACAAATCAGCTCATAGCCTCAAAGAATTACCTGGTTTTAGTTGTAAATGTTCCAGGGAAAGAATCATCTGATCATCCTCCAAGATACTAATTTGATGTCCAGGGCATTGCAATAACTGGCATTTCAAATGCTCCTGCCTGGATGGCTTTTCTGTGGAAAGAATTTAAGATCTAGGTTTGCCAGTTCTTTGGAGTCATATGTTTGTGCTGAACTTGACTCAAAAAGTTGCCCTATTGGGCTGAAACAGAACAGTTTCAACTTAAAGCAGTAAAGTGCAGACATTTTTGTTTTGCAGGATTAGGCTTTTCACACTGTAGCTGGTTGGTCTCATTTGAGCTTCCCCAGGGCTTTTCTTTAAATGTAGCAATAAGGAAAAATTGCATTTCTGATAACTTAGAGTGCACAGATGTTAAATGCCAACCTCTATGGATATGCTTGCTATGAAGGAGTGTGCTTCCATGCTGTAGGTGGTGTTTGCTTTGACTATATCTCATGCACTCTTTCTGGGTGAAAGGAACCCGGTATCTATCGATATTTTCATGTTAAACATCTGTTGTGTTTTCCCGTAGGAGCATTTCACTAGATCTCTGTTTACTTGCACTGATACATGGTCAAACATACTGTTGTGTTTCCCCAGGGGAACGCTCCAGTTATGCAAACCAAACCATGGATCTGTCCCCCTGTTCCCCAGCTGCACTGTGGTTTGCACTCACCAGTGCCCAAGTGAGCTCTGTGCCATATTCTGTTATGAAATTGCTCATGTAATTGGTCATACTAGCTCACAAATACAAATAATTTCAGTCTGATTTCTAGATGAGCAGGGGGCTCAGGTTTGTGGGGGCTCTTCGGTCTGGAGGAGTTGCACTTTGGAAACACTTGTATGAGGACTGGGGTGGAGAAAGACCTTGCAGCAAACTGGGTGATGGGATTCTGCTAAGGCAGAGGCATACCTGGGGCCTGAGCAGGGCTTGTGTACTCTGGCCATATGGGAGAGCTTTTAAGTCCATTATTACTTGTTTGCTGTGGCTGTGCAACTTCCTTTTCCCCTTTGTACACAGTTTTTCTGACAAGCTGTCACTGTCTCCATCTCTCCTAACAGAGAAAGCGGAGAGCCCGATACAATTTCCTACCTTCTGTTGTTGAGTTGGTTGTTTAAAGAGAGAGAATTTCCCTTGGACGATGCCAGAAAAGAATCTGTATCTGCCAAGGTTCTTTGTATAGGGAACAACTGTTAATATAAACAGGCTTCCTCACAAATACCCAGGCAGTACAAATGACCACAGTGGGACAAAACCACTTTGCAAGTGAGGGAGTTCTGCCCCTCCTCCCGCACCCCTTCTTCCAAGGGTATTAACCAATTCATTGAAGGGGATGACCATTTGTCTGTCATCCAGGGAGGCATCTTGTATTTCAGCTTTCAGGTAATTTCTCTCCCTTTCAATAGTTTTTGTGAGTGCAAGTCAGTTCTCTGCCTGTGTTGGAAGAGGAGCCCATGCCGCCTTTTTGTTGCACCCTGGCCTGAAGTAAGGAAGCAAGCAGTGGGAATTAAACACTGTTCTTCATTAGTTTATTTTATTAGCTCATAAAATGTCATCTTCTCTGCCAGTATTGCTCCATGCTTCTGTTGAGCATTTTATAAAGTGCAAGTAGTTAAGGACACTCAGTTTCTTCTGGAGAAACTCAGCAGCTTCAAGCCAAGGCCCCAAATAAGGATGGAGCTGTGGTACGTGGGCATCTCTAGGTAATTTAACCTTATAACTGCTACTAAGCCTTCAGCAGTAGAGTATCCCTTCGTTCTCCAACGTTAATTGCATGACCCAGAGGTGTGGTGGTATTTGAAAACTGGAGAGGAAAGCAAGCCTTTAAGGCTCCAGAATTAGAGATGTGCAGAAGTGCTGCCTTGCGTCATGTTGCCATGTTCCCCTGCCAGCACTGTCCTCAGTGTTTTCTGCATTTAGCTGCTAGGTTTGATAACAGGAACAGCTTGTGTGCAATTTTGCAGTGTTCAGTTTTACATTTAACAGAAGTGTAAAGTTCAGTGCCGTGGAATTTCCCTGCTTGGTTTTTAAGATAACTTGGTACAGCTGAAAACCGCACAGCCTGAATTGTAGGCAGAAGCCTTCCTCCCCCAGGTGAGTATGTTTAGAGGTTCAGAGCTGTCCTGGCCCTTCTCCCATGAAAACTGCAATAGAAGATCTCCTCTTGGGATCTACAATATTTTATTTTAATTCAAATTATTTGAAGTAAAACTATCTAACAGAATGTAGCTTTATAGATCTTATAATGTTGTGAAAGAAAAAAAAAGTAAAAATCACATGGGCCTTGTTTCTCAGGGACTTGTTTCTCTTGAAATAACTGATGATATAAAATCCCAGACCAAAAGAGGTGGGAGATGCGAGGCATCTGGCAGAGTTTGCAGTCCTGGGGGGTCGGCAGGCGCAGCACAGCCTGCTGCAAACAAAGGCCGAGTGTTTTGCTGATACGATTGCAAAACATATGTTTGCCCAGGACTGTTATGATCTTGGGAATAGGCAGGAGGCCAGATTTCTGCAGCAGCAGCGCACTTAGTCACACAAATATCTGCAAAATGTGAACCTCCTGCGATTTCTCGGTTTAAAAGCCGTAATTATTCTGTTGCTTAAAGAGAAGGTAGAAACTCTTGCATAAGGAACAGGAGAGGGAGGCAGAAAGCATCGTCCAAGGAGCGTCTCGGGGCCGGGGAGGAGAGCGGAACGGAGCCGAGGGGTCGGGGGCTCCAGGCTGTCCTGCCGGGCCGGGGTGCACTGGACGGGGGCTGCCGCCTCTTGTGCCCCCGCCCGGGGCATTTGGTGCCACTCCCGGGCACAGGGAGCGGCCGCGGGGTCGCAGCGAGCGCCGGTCCCCGGCGGGGCAGTGCCCGGCCGCCGCTCCGCCCCTGNNNNCCCGCAGCGCCGGCCGGATGGTGGCGAGGCCGGGCCGGCAGCAGCAGGTACGCGCGGGTGGCCGGGGTGCCCCGCCGCTGTCCCCGCGGCGCTGAGGCCCCAGGGGCGGGGGTCTCTCTCCTCGGGTGCATCCCCCCGAGAAATCCCTGCTGGAATTGGGGACGGGGGCTCGGGCAGCCCCCTGCTGATCATCCGCGGGGCTGAGGAGGCAGCGGCGGCGTTTCCCCGCGGGCTCCTCGCTCGGAGGGTGTCGTTCGGGGGTTCGCAGGTCCTGCTCAGCCGCGGGACAAGAGCTGCTGCCTGCAGTGACAGTGCAGATGCTGTCGCTGTGCTCCGCGGCGCCCCTGCTCCCAGGAGGGCTGTGTTCCGCTGGTGTGGTGGTAACCGGGTACCTCTGCAGAGTTCTCGGGCTCGTCCAGGTGGTTTTTGCCTCGGAATTGCCCGGCTTGTACGTCGTTCTTGCATAGATTTGGATTATCCTTTTGAAACAGTAAGGCTGGTCTTTTGTTTCTCAGGAGAAGAGCGGGCTGTAATTATAAACAAATGCAAGTCCAAGAGCATTATTTTGGGCAGGAACAAACCTGCTGATTTGGATCTCTCTTGTAAATTTCTTAGTGTCACCACATTAAGATTCTTCTTTTAAAGGAAAATTTTAAATCCTCAGAAGGATTTAAATCCTCAGTAGGTTGCGGCAGAGCCTGTTTTGTATTCATTCGAAATCCTTCGCCCTTTAACGCTTTCTCTTTCATTACAGAAGTGCCATATTAAAAAAGCAAGGCACTAATCATTGAAAGTTAGCCTCAGTTTCAGTGAGCTCATATCAGAAGTAAATTGGGTTGTGGACTCTAGGCAGTTGTGTCACAAAACCGCTTCAGGAAGAGCTGTTAATGCTGAGTAAGAGCAGGTAGCACATAGGCAGGCACCTTGAGACTGCTGTAGCTGAACCTGCTTGTACCTAGAAAATGACCAGAGAAGAGGTGCTAGAGATGGAGACAGAGGAGTCTGGGCTCTGCTTTCATTCCTGCCATTGTGAACAAGGTGTGTGATCTTGGACACACTTTCCCTTGCCTTGATTTCTGTCTTGAATCCAGTCACATAAACTAGATGGGGATGTTTTTAAAATCGGGCATTTCAAAGGACTTTGCGACATACAGAGAAATTATAATGAAATTAAAGTAATTTACGTCTTTAAATTCATGTAAGAATAACATACTCTATATGAAAGAGGAACAGTTCAGCATTTGCCATGCTCTAATTCCAGTGAAGAGTGGTAGGTCTGTGTAACAAAGTGCTTTGTAACAGAGGGGGAGTACTTGTTCCCAGTTCTTTAAATCCTTACAAGTGGAGACATGTCTGTTGCTTCAGCTGAATGACAGTCTGAAATACCCAGCAAACTGAACGAGTGCAAAAATTTAAAGTACATGAGCATTTCTAGGATAATTTTTTTTTGCAGTTTAATGTGAATCAAGATTTGTTTGGGAAAGCCACAATAATTGCAGCTACTTCAGGATTAGATAAACAAATAAAATAGGAAAAATAGCCAGCTCTGCATAGCCCCACATTTAGAAAAGATGTAGAAAAAGAAATATATTTAATCACCACTCCTTGTTCTTAATTCCCTCTTTCCTAAAAGTTTTCTGACCAGTATGGAAACTACAGTAGCAGAACTGAAAATATAGTTTTTAAGCTGAGTATGTATCAGCTTGGGGACAGCTTGTCCTGTGGGGCCAGTTGTGCCCGTCCTTGTTGTTAAGGTCCTAAACAAGGAAACTCTACTTGTAGCCTCAGTGTCACCAGCAGTGAGGTTTTGCTGTCGGTGGCCTTTAAAGGGGAAGTAGGAACCAGACAGTTCACAGTGAGCGCAGCAGCAGGAGCAGCATGAAGCCTCTTAGACTGGTAAGTGCCAAGTCTCCCTTGGAAATGCTGCACAACCTTCTTGGACACTTATATGCTTAGGAGCATTTCATCCTCTAAGCTTATAAATACCCTAAATGGGTATTTTTAATGTCCATGCTTCAAATGTTCATCATATTATGCTAAGTTGAATTTTCAACACAGGCGTGCTGGAGGAGTTAATTCTACCGGGAGATTGTGTTGAAGAGTTTTTAATTCACAGTTCATTGTGCCTTTCTTAACCTTAAGCTTGGGTAGGAAAGCACTTAGATTATGTAAAATGATGACTGGTTATCTAGAAAAAATGTTACCTCCAAAAAATTCACCTAAATCTCATTTCCCTTCTCTGGTTCATTACATTAGATTGTTTTATATTGTATTATGGGGTGTGATTTTCATATAGTTTTGTTTGAATCTAGCAGGACTTAGTGCTTAATCATGACATAGATGATTTAGATAAAGATGTTCATTCAAATGTAGTTTAGTGAAGTAAATAGATAATTATAATTTTACTTTGCCTGTGGCTTGTCTATGATAAAATGTTCCCTTTGCCATTTCGGGTGAGAAGGCCTAAGTACGTAAATAAGTCTTTCAGGTAGATACAAATCTGGTAGACTTGATAGTGGTACTGACTGCACTTGAGGGGAGCAAAATGACTCACTGTGCTAACACCAGGGAAGCAGTCTGAGTGAGCATTGTGGATCATAGCTCATCAGTCCTGAATGACTGAAAATTAGCAGTTTGGTAGCAGTCCCCAGATTCACTGGACAAAACTACCATGGAATTTTGGGAGAGGTTTTGTGATAAGGGACAGAGCTCTAGCTGCAAGGAGCCAGCAGTGAGGGACCAACAAGGATCTGGAAAAGCATTTTAGGCATACAATGGAGGAAGAACTGTAGCTTAGGTTAGCTAGCTGTTCCTGTTCCAGAGGCTCTGTGACCTGGCTTGTAGCTTAGTTCTGTTTTCAGTGTTTCTAGGTGAAATTTCTGATACTGTGTGTCTGCTTAGACTGTGACTTTTTTTTTAAGAGATTCACAACAAAAGCAGATGATGTTCTCTTACTAGCAGAGGTAATGTGTGTTGTACTGTTAGTGTTTACAAACCTCTTTTACACTATTGCAGTTCAATTTTTTATCTCAGGATTTTACATAAATTTGACAGGAATGAGGTTCCTGTCAGAAAGCTTAAAAAAGTTAACCTCAAAATTGGGCTGGATGAACAGCTGTAAGATACAGAAAAGCTCTACATTGTGTGAATTCACATGTTTGAGGTTTTAGAGTGGTCTTCTCTGAGCAGGTATGTGCAGGCAGTACAGACATTTTGGTCTAGTTGTCCTTGTGGAGTTGGATGTGCTAATTGAGCCAGACTGGTGAGAGTAAGTAGTGACTGGGAAGTATATAATTAAGCTTGCAGAGTTGTCTCATTAACTTTTCTGTCTCAGCTCTGCAGTGCTGTTTCTGGGTGTAAGTTTGCATAAAGCATTTCCTGGCTGAGAAGTCTCTGAACAGACCCACAGTCTGATAGTTTGGGCATTAGCCTGTGACTTCAGAGATCTCAGCTCAAGCCACCAGTCTCCTGTAGCAGCTTCTCTAAGATGTGTAGCATTTCCATTTCTGAGGGATTTTTTTTCTCCTAGATTGGAGATAATGTACTTGTCCTACCTCACAGGAATCTTGCATTATCTAAATCTTGCATGAGATGTGATGTTGGGCTGATATGGCAATGGTGAGGGATGTGTAGATTGAGAAATGATGGGTAGCTGGTGAGCATAGTTCCCATGGAAATCATAATAGTGGCTGTACAGAAACACAAGTTACATTAGATAAGGGGGAAGAGCAGGCTTTTCCTGTGTTTTTCGAGGTTGTTTCTGTCAACATAGCAATACAGCACTTACCTGGCTAAAGTCTTGCTTTTCAGGCAAGGTATGTCTGGAAAGTGAGCAGTGGAGTGGATTGCCATCCAGCAAGGCCCACCTCCTTCCATTAGCTTGAAATTCTGGGTGTTCCACCCTTGGTGCTCAGCTTTGCAGCCACCTGAGTTTTATGTTCTGGCTTTGAAGATGGAGTGCGTCTGATGTATCACCATCATCATTATTGTTATTATTGTTATTGTTATTATTTATTTGCACCTAAAGCCTCACTTGTGGTTGGCTTTCTGCTGAGCTTTGAGCTGTATTCAGCTGCAGTTTCTAGACTGAATGAAAGTGGTGTGGTGAGGTTGGCAAACAGGAGGAAAGCAGCCAGGAGAAGTTGATGCAGAGAATGTGTCACTAAGTAGGTCACTTTGGTGTGCAATTCTGTGGTCTGGAATCGAATAAAAGTTGCTTACACTTTCGGAATAACCAAAAAGAATACAGGCTTTTTTTTCCAGCTGCTGCTTGTCCTAGACACAACTGCCTCACCAAGTGCTTGGTGGTGCTTTAAGAGAAAGGTGCAGGAGAGAGATGAAGTGGTGTGTCTGGTCAGGATGCAGGTCTTGCCTTCGAGAGGGAGAGTGTTGCTCCCTGACTTGAGTGTATTAGGAAGATAGAGGTTTAGTGAATGGTATCATGAAGCATAGAAATACATTCAGGACAAAGGAGAGATTCACTAGGACTGTTTGGAGAACTATTATTACTGTGATATTGCATATTTGAAATGCTGGAATGCTGGAAGCACACAGCTATTTCTGAAGTACTAGGAGAACTTGATTAAATGCTGCTTCCGAAAAAGAGAGAAAGGTAGTTTTTGAAAAAAGGTCTGCCATAGCTTGTAACTGAAGAACAAGATTTCAAAAGGCTTCTACTTGGTCAGGTTTTACACAGCTCTCATGACTGTGTTAAGCATGCCCCTCACGGCAAGTTGCTTCTGTTCTCAGCACCCTCTGGAAGAAACCCCCATTTTGCAGACGGGACACAGGGTCATCTTCACAGCTCGTTTGTTATGTCTCAGTCACAACACAGCCTTGACCTCAAGCTTCTCAAGTACTAGGTTGGTGCCATGATATCAGGGGGATGATCCCTCTCCTGATGGAAAACAAAACAACCCATTTAATCGTTAAAAAACCTCTTAAGTCACTTTGCAGTGAGGGTTTGGATGGTTGAGTATATAACCTGTTACGTGCTGTGTAATTGTAAGTTTGACCTCTGTATGCTTTAATAAACAGAAGTGTATTGATTGTGATGTATTTTAGATTGTGAAGCAAAATACACTAGCAGTCTGCTGATCTCAGATTCTTAAATCTGGGTTTGGGGTTTTTTTCCTTCCTCTAACTGTTCTGGGAAAAGGAAAAACTGAAAAATAGTTGTTCAAGAATTAAACTTCAAGGTATTTGTCTTGGAGGGCTTGATCTGGCAAACTGCAGACATCTGCTAAATTAAATCCTGTTTACAATTTAAAAGATCTCTCTTTTTGCTTGCTGTTGTTTGGCTCTGTTTCTCGAGTTATAGTTATAGCCAAAATAAGAAGAAGCTCTGCTGAAGTTTTAAAGAGAGATGTTGATAAATTCCATCCTACAAGTGCCATTCCTTGTCTGACAGGCAAAATTTGCTTGTGTGTGGGACCCATAGCAGGAAAAAGCGACACTGAAGGGAAAAAGCGAAAAGATAGTTGTAAGAGATGCCCTTTGATCTTATTTTATCCAAGTAAGACTTGAGAAATGAAGGCATCTGACTTTGGGGTTTGACTGTCAGAGTCTAAAGAGTTTGGCACTTGCCACTTAGGCCTGCACTCATTATTTCCAGCTCTCTGAAGTTGTTATTTAATCTTAGGAGAAAGTTCAGGAAACAGTAACTGATTAATAAAATTGCTTCTCATACAGTGAAACTCGTGCAAATAGAAACCTCAGCTAAAGAGAAAAAAAAGTGCAGGAGTGAGTGCAACCAGTATTTCATATTTATAACGGCCTTTACCTATGTGGGGAAAATGTGGCAAAGTTAACAACTGCATTGGGCAGGCAGCTCTTGGGGCATCGTATGTTCTGAGGCCTGGACCAGTTGAAGGTGCCCCTCTGTGTGGCCTGAACTGGCTCAGTCCTTGGTATTTATTCATCTAAACCTGCTTGAGAAGTTAGTATCGTCACAAAATGAGTGGGTTTGGCTATGGAACAGAGGCAATGCATATGTTCTAAAAGGTGATTGGGAAAGAGGGCACAGGTAAGGAGCCCAAACCATTAGTTTATATAATAATACCTAGTGTTTAGCACTCAGCTCCATCCTCAGCTTTAATCCCAGATCTCCCCCCATCTGTAAGAGTGCCATGCCACCAGCTGGCAGGGCTCCCACCTTTCCTGGGGAAGCCAAGCTGCTCACTGGGGAGTAATCCCCTCAGGAGAGCTGGTTTGCAGCGAGTGCCACGCTGCAGATGAGCCTCTGCTGCGATGGCATGGGGCCATGTGTGAAAGCGTGAGGTGAGGCCATGGCCTGCTTTGGTACCTGTCCCCTGGAACCTGCTGTGCCCTCAGCGGGCTGCTCTGTGCTACAGAGGCTGCCCTGGAACACACGGCTCCCCCTTCCAAAGGGAACGGTGTTAATGGGCAGGACACACATGCACCCAAGTCTTACACGTATTTGCTCCTTGGCTGCAGGAAAGGCCCAGGCCGCCGCAGGCCTGTCAGAAGGCTTTGTCTGGCTGAAGGAGAGGACAAGTAGGGAACTGCCAGGGTCATCCAGCCTCCACCTTCCCTGCAGGGCAACACATCCACACAAGTGGGTGCAAGGACGTGGCTGTGCTGTTCTGATGGAGCAAATTCCCCTCCCTCCCTCCTTCCCTGTAAATGTGAATAGCTTTTTATCCTATCTTGAAAAGAAAGCAGATGCAAATGCAGATCAGGTACTTTCAGCAGTTTAAGTGCTCTTTGAGGTTGGGAAGAAGAAATCTGATTAGGGTTACAGCTGTTTCATTTCCTGACAGATGCACAGGGTGTTGTGTGCTGGCGAACTGCGGATGTACACACACAGCAGCCTCGTTTTGTATCAGTGGCATAACCACACAGCAGCCGGCATGTTCGGAACTCCTTGTCCTGGACACCCTGCCAAAATATGCTTTATGCAGAATTTTCTGTGAACCAGCCTGTAGTGTGTTTGTGTGTGTGTGTGCATGCATATAAATTTGTGTGTGTTTTCTTTGGTTGACAGGGCCTTTGTTGTTGAACTTTTTGTCGCGGGAGTGGGGCAGTGTGCTGTAAACAAGCACAGCTAATTATAAAGCACTTGTATAAAAAAATGATTTGCATTTGTACAAACAGTACAAGTGCCTGTGCAAAAGTACCACAAGTACCCAAATAAGCCCAGCTCTGAATGGAGAGAACTCTTTTCTTTCCTGCAACCACAGCTAAAAAGCTGTTTATAACTAAATGCTGAGGTGGTGTAATTTTCTTTTCTAGGAACTTGGAATAAGAATTCCTAGACCACTGGGACACGGACCAAGCAGATTCATCCCTGAGAAGGAGGTGTGGTAGTGTTTTCAAGTACATAGTGAACTTTATGCTTTTAAGGAACATCATTTTAGTAGTAGCCCACATTAGTTTCAGGACAGCTGCTGATCTGCAAAACATTTTCAGCAGTGATCACATTCAGTCCTGAGACTTTGGCCACAGTTCTAGTGTACAGAACAGTGAGAGCCTTGGGGAGCTTTGGAATAGTTATGACCCCTCCCATGCTGCTATCTAGTATGAGAGAAACCCAATACTGTTTCCTTGTGAACATCCGGATGTAATTTCCTACTGGTCCACAAGGTACCTGCCCCTCTGCTCTGGGATTGCTTTTTCTTGAGCTGCCTCTACCACTCTCAAGAATCTGAGAAGGTTCAGAGTGCTTTGGATGAGCATTTCTGCTGCTTCTCTCCTGATTGTCTGGTAAGAAATTTGGAGCAGAGGAAAAGTTAGTAATATGGCTGTGGTTTTCTAGGAATTTTAGTCTTTTTCAATTTCCTTTTTTTTTCTCTTTTGTCATCTTAGCCAGCTTTCTGCTTCTTTCCCTCTTTTTCCCATAAGTAAAAGTGATGATTCAATTGGCTTTTAGTTATAATTAACTAAGATCAACCTGGGGTTTTCAAGAAAGTGAAGGTGAGGCAGTTAAAAATGAGAAGTCAGCATTGTATTAGAGAGACTAAAGCCAAAAATCTCCTTTTGCTGATATAACCACTTGCGATCTCCTAAATGAGAGGTATTACAGGGATTTAATGTGCCTTATGTGCACTGACTTAACGCCATTAATAGATTTATAGTATAATTCCTTTCACTTGGGGCCTCTGGGTGCTGTGGTAATGTATTTATTTGCTATTTTGTTGGTGACGCTCGGACAATATTGCTCATTGCTCCTTCTCTCCAATCAGACAATTCAGGTGGGAAAGGAGGACGCCACGATGCACACGCTGTTTGCAGAGTCTTTTGCCACGCTGGGCCGACTGGACAACGTCACCTTGGTGATGGTTTTCCACCCGCAGTATCTCGAAAGCTTTCTCAAAACTCAGCACTATCTCCTGCAAATGGATGGCCCGCTCCCGCTCCATTACCGGCACTACATCGGGATAATGGTACGCAGCCGGCAGAAACCGCCACGCTGGCCGCCGCTCCAGCCCTGTCTGAGAGCAGCTGGTGCTGGCCTTTGCAGTTTCTAGCTGGAAAGGCACTTCACCAGCAGCTGAGGGAAGAGCAGAGTAGGTTTGTTGGTGTCTGCTTTACAGATGGTTTCAGAAGATCAGCACTTTATGTTCATAGATTTGGTAGGACTGTGAAAAAGAGGGAAAAGCGTGCTACAGAAATGAGATAATTGTTTGTTATTGGCTTCCTTAGTATCTCAGAAACTGTTCTCAAGAAAGCTCGTTCTTGTATCTGTGTCCTGTCGCATACACGTCTAACTCAATAGCTGGTTCCATTGTGCATTTCTGAATATGTAAATTTTGAGCAAGTTTTCTGCCAAAAGTGCTTGATTTCTAATTTTCAATCTGCCAGTTAAATGATCTTTGCTTGCTGAAGTTGAATTAAAGTTTTGGGCTGTGTCTTAATTTGATGTAGAAAATGTTGGAGTAAACGATACTGGGCCTTTCTTTGCTGAGAAGCTGCTTGTAGTCTCTCTTGCCATATGTCATCTAAAACCTGCTTTTGATTGTTGCTGGTAAAGATGCAGCTAGAGACAGCATCTTCCCCCTGGGGAGTAGGATGCAGTATGGGTTACTTGCTTCAGGACATGCAATAAATCCATGCCTGTATTTCTCCCTGGGTATAGGCATGTTGCACCTGTAGCCAGCATAACGATGGTGTGTATGAACAAGGGATATTTATGTTGCAGGAACAATAATCAAAACAAGCTGATGTAAATCTTTTTTTACTTGAGTCTTTGATCAGTGCAAGTCTTATTCTTGGATGTTGTGAGGAAATGATGCCTTATGGTATTTGTCATAAAGTACTAGCTTTCTGCAATTGTTTTCTGTTCACACTGTTTTCCTTTCTAGGCCGCAGCACGACATCAGTGCTCCTACCTTGTTAACCTCCACGTGAATGACTTCCTTCATGTTGGTGGAGATCCTAAATGGTTGAATGGTCTCGAAAATGCACCTCAAAAATTGCAAAATTTAGGAGAACTGAACAAAATGCTGGCTCACCGACCCTGGCTTATCACCAAGGAACATATTGAGGTAGGTCTTTCATGGAGTAATGTGAATGTCCCCTTTTTTCTGTAAAGCAATCACAGATTCTTGGGGTTCAGAGCCAGACAGGGTGAAGGATGTTCTGTGGTAGACTCTGATTTCAGTGCTACATCACTGCATGATCTAATATCTCTTGTGCCCCGCTTTGTAAAACTAACAGGATCACAACTGCTTTTAAATGAGTAGCGAATTTAATTTACAGCACCCTGAAATTTCTCTGTCATGTTGGAATTCTGTTGATGCAGTGACAATGCTCAGGTGTGCACCTCCCTGCTCAAGCTGTGTGCTTTCAGTAGCCAGAACCCCCAGGTGTTTCTGAGATGCTGCCAGAGGTCAGGCAGAACACCAGCCACCACATTTTTGTCTGGCTTGCTGCCAGTTCAAGTGCTGAGTTTTCAGGTGGGATGGAGAGAGCAGGCTGGCAGCTGCCCAGGGGAGTGGTGGTGGTACAGACAGCCGGGACTGCAGCACCAACAAACCACCAAGGGGCTGCTTCCCCCACCCTTTCTGCTCTCCTCTGTGTCCTTAGCAAGGGGCACGTGGGTGCTGGGACTTCCTCAGTGCTGCCTGGCCTGGTGAGAGGCGGTGGCAGGTCCAGCTGAGGCAGGACGCTGTGCTGTGGGGGAGGGCACACGCTCTGCCAGAAGGCCCCAAACCTCCCACACTTTCCTGCCTGAAGGGGAAGTTGGGGTTTGAAGCTTCTTGTAGAATCTAGAGCATTCCACCCACAGGGACAAGATGGAGGAAGCTTGTGCCAGGTTTTTACTCGCTGATCTGCAAGGAGTTGCCTGGGTTTTCTGATGCTGTAAAGACCATTTGAACAAACATGCAACAGTTGTGGTTGCATCTTCATCAGAGGTGTGAAATTGCAGTGCAAGTCAGTAGGGCCTCGATACAAACCACATGGTGCAAAAGAGAAACCCCAACTTATTCAATTGCCCAGGGACAGAGAAGGGAGAGAAGTTGTGTCCTTTGTGGCACAACCACGCAGGTCTGTCTGGCAGGTCACTGAGCACACTAATGGCAGCAGAGAGTTAGGAAGCATGTTTGGGTGTCAGAAAAGTAATTTTACCTGACAAAGAAATGTGTTGATAAACTGCACTAAGGTAGGGTCAAATGAATTATTTTAATACTTTTGTCTTGCATTATTTTCAAAGCAACTTCTGAAGACAGAAGAGAACAGCTGGTCCCTGGCAGAGCTGATCCATGCAGTCGTTCTCCTTACACACTACCACTCCCTTGCTTCCTTCACGTTTGGCTGTGGGATCAGCCCAGAGATCGACTGTGAAGGTGGTCACACCTTCAGGCCCCCCTCTGTCAGTAACTATTGCATATGTGATATAACAAATGGTTACCACGGGGTGGATGAAATCCATGCCAGCCCAGCTGGAAGTATTCCAGTAAGTGTCTGAACAATCTCTTCCAATAGTAGTAATTTCTTTGTAAACTTAATACGTGGAGGGTGCCTGTCTCTTTTCATTCCTTTGAGAGTGGGATTGATGAGCCTAATCCACATGTGGGTATTGAAAAAATGCATTTAAGAGAAGCTGAAATGATATTGGGAAGCTGGGGAAAGCTACCAAAGGGAGAAACAGACAATCTCTGTTGTCTTTTTTTTCTGCCTGTCATTCATAAAGGTGAATTGAGATGAGTCCCAGCCTCAGCTAGTTCATGACACGTGTCCTGAGCAGCAGTGGCCAGGAATGTTTTTTTCATCGGTGCAATGGAAAGTTGGCTCTTCCTTTGATTCCAGGCTCTGACTTTTTTGCCTTGAGGTGTTTGTCATGCATCACACACCAGATCATTTTTAACAGATCATTCACAACTTTGTGACTCTATTTAAAACACTCATTCCTGCCTGCAGCAGTTATGCTGATCTGGACTTGTTTTCCCTTGGTGAAAAGAATGATGTGAACTAAATGTTGGTTTAAGAAACAGCCATGAGGGTGTTCTCACTGCAAGATTCTTGCCTGTGATATTTTACTGCAGTGGTGTGGGTGGCATTTAAATTTGTTTGATGGAGCTTGCTGGCTCTCTGAAGGACCAAACTGCAAAAGGCAGGGAGGAAAGGAGCAGAGCTGTATAAAGACAATTTTACTCTACTTTGGTGCTGATGAATGTTTACAAGATCAATTACTGAATTCTTGTGGTGTTAAAACAGCTGTTGTGAAAGACGATTATTTTGCACTAGCTTTCTTTTGAGGCTTCATTAAATCTGCATTTATACTCCCCCTTCCTTTTCCTTCAATGTTTCTTTTCTGTGAGCAGAGGAGGAGAAAAATACAGTTGGGTGGTAAATTGTGGTTACTTCCTCTATCAGAATTTCTGTTACAGCTCCTTGTTTTTCAGTTGCTGAACATTTAGACTAAGAGAAACTAATTTTAGTGTGAGAACAACTAGTTCCAAAATGCTGTGATTTTTAAATCATGCTAAAAATACCAGGGGTCTAATTGAGAAAAGATGATGACTAAACGTAAACCATTGTGTCAGTACAGGTTTCTTTCAAAAACTGTGTTCCTTGAAAAATCTTTATTTAAAGATGTAAAGGACTTCAGTTGTTTTTAAACTTTCTGGCTTGGCAATTACTGCCATCATTGTCAGTTCCCGTTGCATGAAAATGAAATGTCTGTCACTTCTTTTTAGTCTACAGAGTCTGTCTGTGAAGTTGAAGCTCTTATGGAGAAGATGAAGCAGCTGCAGGAGTGCAGAGATGAAGAGGAAGCCAGCCAAGAAGAGATGGCCACGCGTTTTGAGAGAGAGAAGAGAGAAAGCATGTTTGTGTGCTCTTCAGGTAGTGCAGCTGTAGTCTGTATATGTATTTATTAAGACTTTTCCAAATTATTTGAAGAAATACTCCTGCAAAATGGAAATAAGTGCTATTAGATGTCACACAAACATTACAACTTCTTTGAAGGAATCAAGATTAGGGATGCCTTGTTTTCTTCCAGGAACACTTAAAAGCAAAGTAGTGCCAAGATTTGTGGCTGCTCGCAGACACACCATAACACTCTCACCAAAATGTGTTTAATAGAAATCTCCAGAAGAAATGGAATCTGTCTCTTGAGAGTTTTAGAAGTTTCACAGGAGATTTAAGCATCTTGCAAGACGCTCTAAAAACAAGACACTTGACATGACTTGTTATTTAAGTGCATGAAACATTACTTTTCAGATGACTGAGAGACAGTACTTAATCTATTGCAAGTTTAGGGTTGTAATGGGCTCTTCAGTACAATTTCCTCTAAGACACACTTGGCATGGGAGTCTCAGAAGTCTCTCTTTTAAAAAGCTCTCTGTTCCAAACCAGGTTTTGCCCCTGACATTTTTACAAACCTCTTGAGTTAGGGGGAGTACATTCCCTAGATTCAGGGGATAGGGTGAAGACTGCAGTACAACAAAAGGGAGAAAAAAATGTTTGTCTGTAAGAAAAAACCTGAGTGTTTTTCATGGAGTTGCCTCTGAACACCATAGCTGCAGTCACAGAACTGTACCAGAGAATCTTAATACGGGTAATCCAGTGAAAATGTGTTTGATTAAAAAGCACAGAGACCCATTCTTCTTCAGGAGTTCTGCTCCTACACTTCCGATTTGTTTTTTCAAATTGTGTGACATTCTGTTTGACATTAACAGAAGATGAAGAATCTGCAGCAACAAGAGATGTGTCTCGGCACTTTGAGGATACCAGCTATGGGTACAAAGACTTCTCCAGACACGGAATGCACGTGCCCACCTTTCGTGTTCAGGTAAAAGGCTGGGGGCTGCTCGGGAGGCTTAGGGAACAACCTGCTCATTGTGCCACCTACCAAACCTGGAAATGGCTGTGTTCTCACTGCCCCGTGGGTGAGGCTTAAATTAAGCCAGCAAATGAACAACCCCCACCCCCAGTGGATTATCTGCCGTGGGATCTTTAACTATACTGAAGCTCTGGGTCTTCACAAGTTTATTTCTGATATGCTTCATTCTGCATTTTTACTTATTCCAAGGATTATTCCTGGGAAGACCATGGCTATTCCTTGGTTAATCGTCTTTATCCAGATGTGGGACAACTACTTGATGAGAAGTTCCATATTGCTTATAATCTGACTTACAACACAATGGCCATGCACAAAGATGTGGATACCTCAATGCTAAGACGAGCTATTTGGAACTATATTCATTGTATGTTTGGAATAAGGTCAGTTTTACTGTTTTGTTCTAAACACACTGGCTTTTCTTTCTCGGGTTGAACCAGAACTATTTATTAAGCAAACATGCATGTATTTTTAAACATATTTTTGTTTATGGGGGAGGGCCACTAGTGCTACACTTACCCAATAATTTGTTTTGCCATAGGAACTTAGAAACAATGCAAGTGAAATAACTGCTGCTTGAAAATGAAAGTGTTTTTCTTTCAATTCCGAACAGATACGATGATTATGACTATGGTGAAATTAATCAGTTGTTGGACCGCAGCTTTAAAGTTTATATCAAGACTGTGGTTTGCACTCCTGAAAAGACCACAAAAAGAATGTATGATAGCTTCTGGAGACAGTTTGAACACTCTGAGAAGGTACAGTTGGTGTGCGTGCCGAGGGGCAGCCAGGGGCCCCAGATCAGTGTCTCCCTGACAGCCACAGCCACACAGCTGAAGCTTTAGCTGGTGCTCCTGGGGTTCTGCTCACAGTCCAGTCACTGGGAAGTGTCGTGTTCCCAGGCTGAAATAATCTCCCCTTTCCTCCTGCCTGTGTGCTGGCCAATAGCTGACATGGACTGGGCTAGCTCTGAGCAGTACAGGGGGTTAGACACGAGAATGGCACAGCTTCATCTCAACTGCAGTCAGTACTGCCTGTATCCCAGAGAGGCAGGAAAGTGGTGCACGATCCATCCAGCCCTTGGCAGCAGACCTGGAACAGCTCTCTGGCTGGCCCAGGGTCTTTCCAGTCCCCTGGTCCTTCTGGCATGGATAGCCCCAAACCAGGTTTTCATCAAAGCCTGAAAGCTCTGCTGCTGGGTTATGGCCTGAATTACATCTCCCAGTCACTTTCCTGCTGTTAACTCCCAGATATTGAATCCATTATGTCCTTCAGTTTTTCTTTGGAAAGGTGTTTCTTGGCCTGACTTAAAGTCAGTGCTTTACAAACATAAAGATGCAGAAATCATTAATGCTCATATGATTAGAGGCTCTAGTTCTTGATAAACCCCTTAAAGTAGGGTCCTGTAACTGCAATGATTTAAGATTGTTCAAGTAAAACACTGCCTATGTTTTGGTTAGACTAACTGTGATAGATGAGCTTTCCAAGCACACAAATCCTTCTTTAAAGCCCAAAACTTTGCATCTCCATAGCCATCAAAAGCCAAGGCTCATTCACAATATGAATTCATATGTGTCACTGAATGCAATAACCATACATCCTCACAGAGATCATGCAAATGAAACCACACACAACCCTTACATGCCAGAGCAAACTCACAGCAACCTGCTGTCGGTGAGAAAATACTTTCACACCCTTCCCCCCACAAGTTTCTGATCTCATCCTCAAAGAAATGCAGTAAAGGCATTGAGGAGATGATGTGAGGAACTAAAATTCTTAGATCCAGTAGCTACTGAACACCTGTATCTCAGTAGATAGAGGGTTTATGGCACTTGAGAGTTTTTCTGGTGCTTCGCCTTGGCCAACCACTCTGTGTTGTTCAGGTGGGAGCTGCCTGTGTGTTTCTCTCTCAGTCCCCAGGGACAAATGTCCTTATCACCTCTGCCTTTGCTAGCACCCCACTCTGTTCCACAGGACCTTTAATCATTAGCCTCACTGAAACTGAACCAGCTGTGCATATTGTGCTGCCGAAGAAGGGCTTGTGTGCTAGAAAACTTGTATTTCTAACTAAACCAGCTGGTCTGCTAAAGGATGATTCCTCTTCCTAGGGCCCTGGCCCTGTGTAAGTGTGCCCGTGAGCCAGTGCCACGCTGTGCCACAGGGTGTGGCGTTGGTTCCTCTGCCCCCTCAGTGAGCTTCACAGTGAGGTCTGGCTGGTGACACGGGCAGTGCTCCCCTGCTGCTGCTGCACCAGCGCACACCCACAGCCCCCAAGCTTCCTCTGGCTGCGGCGCGTGGCGGTGAGCACGGTGCTAAAGGAGAACTTCTTCTCTCTCCTGTAGGTCCATGTAAATTTGCTTCTGGTAGAAGCTCGGATGCAAGCCGAACTACTTTATGCTCTGAGAGCTATTACTCGCTATATGACCTGATGTCTCTGGCTGCCTGTCGACGTTGGAATGTTCTGCAGCTGCAGTATGGCAGAGGAAGATACGAAGCCTCAGGACCAACAGTAGCTATAAGTTAAGATGCCCATTGTGCCATAACTCCTTTAGTTTCAGCTATTTCCATGTTTGGAATATCATTGCTGCCGCTGGGCAGCGAACGCTTGGCAGTTGACAGACAGGGTTGTGCAGAAGTGCTGCCTGCTCATGGTATTTTGGCTTTAGACAGCCCGGGACATTCTCTGAACTTGTGGCAATATAGCAAACCATAGATACATAGATCTTGTGTTAAGGCAAATACTGCGGGAGTCGGAGTGCGAAAAGAACTGGGACTCGATGACATTTGCTTTCCCTACAAGAATAATTCTAGAAAATCTTGATGCTGCTATTTGTGCAGGTGGAGTGAACAGACCCAGGCTGTTCCAGTTGAGCTAGAAGTGAAAGTGAGCACTGCTATTGTCTGAGCCTTTATTGTGTGTGGTTTCAAAAAAGCCTTGTTATTTAGATTCCCTGTTTAATCAGAACTAAACCTCTCCTGTCCACACTGATAATTTGAAAGATAGCAGTCAATTTTCTCAACTAGTTTAGCCTTAAAAACAGGATGTTTGTTCAGCATTATTTGGTGAGCTCCAAAGTGCAATGGTCTTCCTATGGAAAGAAGGGGACTGGAGTCCTCAGAGCTTCTTAGAGATCTACTTAGACAAAGTATCGAGTAGCTTCTTGTCCTCCTTTTCATGGATGAACCAAGAAGGAGCTAGGAAAAGGTGTGGGAATGTTGTTCTAGACTGCCAAACAGTCCTACTGTATTACATGCCCAACGCTGGTCTTAATGATTTTTGCAGTTGCTTAAATAACTAGGCTAAAAAACATCTATTTTTAGTAAATCAAAACGTGATTAAAATGCTGACGTTTAATATACAGTGGTTTTGGAGAACACATGAATACTTTTGTATGAGTGTGAATTGCTTTTTAAATTTGTCAGTATTACTGGTATTTTTGAAATAAAGGTAACAACTTTTTCTCTTAGTGTTTCTGTGTGGTTTAACTTTAAGCTTATGTTCTTACTGGTTTTAAGGCCATTTAAAATGTTTGAAACAGTAACTGAGCAAATAGTTAAAATCACGAGGCATGAATTTTTTAACTGAATCTAAAATGGTGAAGGAAAAGTTTAAAACAGAGCTAGAGCTTCACTGACTAGTGGAAAGACCTCTTCTGTACTGCTGATGTTTTCACCCATTTGGACAAAGCTCTCGGACACAAGGTGTGATTCTTGGGGTGTCTAGTGCAGGGTAAGGAGTTGGACTCGATTATGCTGATGGGTCCTTTCCAACTCAGCTGATTCTATGATTTTCTGTGATTTTGTGAAATGGATTTTCCCAAGCCCATAAGCAGTTCAATTTCTGTCCTCTGGCCTGAGTCTCAGCTCAGACTGGTTTCTTTTTCTACAGAACCTTCTGAGAACAATTTTAAGTTTACAGCCCAAGAAGCTAAAATATCTAAAAAGATCTAGGGGAGAAAGATTAATAAACTGTCAAAAATTGTGACTAACAGGAAGCATCTGGTGCTTCCTCTTAACTGAAAATACAGGATTTTTAATGTTCCAAAAACAGAGCAAAACTTTCCTGTCTTAAGGGCATTGTACAGCTGAGCTGTGCCTTTCCAGTCTGCGAGCAGTTTCTGCAGCACTTGAGTCTCCAGGTGCTTTCTCAGGTCAAAGATAGACATGAATTTTTCCAAGAAACCTAAACTGGCCATTTCCATCCTATGCTCTCCAGCCACATCCAAGCACGTTCTCACTTCTCAAGCAGTAAACACTGCAGTGGATCTGTCTGTGAGTGGCTTCATCTGCCATCACAGATGGCAGCTGTGGTCACAGCTGCCATCAGAGGAGAAGCCACAACCTGCAGGCAATCCCGACTCCCTGCCCAGGACTCCCGGGCAGCTCCGGCAGAGCCCCAGCCCGTGGCTGTGAAGTGGTGAACGATGCCATAAGAACACACCTGAAATCCAGCATGCTGGGGCTGCTTCCTACTGCTCACAGGTTTTCCTTCAGAGAAAGACAGAGGCTGGTATAGCTCGACCGGAGGGGTGCTCAGGAGTCCTGTGCCACCCTCTCTTCTCAATCCAGCTCCTCTGAACGTTTCTCTTCCTGTACAAAGGCCAGAGCTCACACATGGTGGCTGCCCCAGGATGCCCAGCTCTGCCCAGCTGCAGACAGTGCTTCAGGCTCTTGGTTACAGTTTGATCAGGAATAACTGACATAATTAGTGTTGCATTTGAACAAATCTTAATTGCCCAAGCACCACCTTGACTTCAGCCAGCCATCAGTATCAGCTGCCTTCTGACAGAGATTCAGCCCTTGTCAATTCTGATTAGTCCTGCTAACAGGGCTTAGCCACAGGGGCCTTTTCCAGTGCCCCTACCCTGCCCTGCACAGCTGGGTGTTTGCCTGTGTTGCTGTGACACAAATGCCAGGAACAAATGCCTCCAGCTTCTTCCCCACAGGGACTACTTACCCATCATCCTTTCTTTAATACTCTCTCAAAGCAAATCCATTATTTTCTCCCAGAAACAAATAGGACATTGAAGCCATTTTTCTTCCCTTCAGCTAAAATTAAAATGGCAAAAGAAGGGATGATAATTGAGATGTTTTTGAGCTGAGCAGAGCTGTTGTTGGAGCCAAACCACACTGAATGCCGAGCACTTCTCTCCTGTGGATCAGCCTCCGTGACAGAGGCTGTCCACACACAAGCTCCCAAAGCAGGGCTGAGCCTTGCTGGGCACAAATAACACCTGAGCTGCTGAGACCCAAAGAATGGAGCAAATTTTATCACTTTCACTGAAGTTTCCTCTTCATCACTCCCAAAACCTGGACCACAATGTCTCCCTTTCCCTGCTCCGTAAAAGCAGGGATCTAAACTAGGAAAGAAGTCTCGCTGCCCTTCTACCATGGTGCTACTTCCCAGCCTCTGTCTGCTCACCTGGAAGCAGAGGTCTGGGCACTACCTAAGGCAGAGAGAGCAGTGCCACTGAGGGAGCTATGAATCGCTGCCTCCCAACAAATTCCTCCAGCCTCTCCTGGGAGAGAAGCTGGAGCCGCTCCTGTGGCACACGGCCCAGCGCGATGCTGCTGACCCGCGGGAGCAGGAGCTGGGCAGCCCCTGCAGAGCCATTTATTCTCAGTAATCTGAGGTCAGGAAAGAGAGAAATGGGTCAGGTCTGTAAAGCTCACTGTGGCCAACTGGGCTGATAACGCTGGAGGTCGGCAATGCGCCTGCTGCGCTAATCCACGGGCTACAAGCGGGAACTTCTACACACTGGAAGGATAAAAACTGAGCAATAAACAAGGCAGCAGCAGTCAGGGGGAACAGGGAGAAAGAGGCCTGTTATGGCCCCACAAATGGAGACACAGGTTCAGGGGAGACAGCTGGCTAAGAAATCTGAGAAGCAGAGGCACACAGGTGGCTCCCGGGAGTGTGGGACCAACTGAAAAAAGGTAAAATCTTCTCTGACATCAGGGATATGGGTGTTTTGCCTAAAGATGGGAAGTCCCAATTCAAGAAAGACCAGCACAGCTGAACCTACATCCCACAAGCATCAAGGCAGCAGCTGGGTTAGCTGGGATACCACAGACCCTAGCCCCCAGTGTCAGAAGGAAAAGGGGGTGACATTCCCTGACCACCAACAGCATTCGATCTGAAGAGTGAAGCTCATGAAGGAACAGAGGACAATGCCCCAAGGGCACTGGGTTACTCTGTCACACAAGCTCCTTAAGGTAAAAGCGTGTCAAAGTCTGTAGGTGAGATGTGGCTCCTGTCACATAACATTCGTTTGCACAGCATTTTTGGTACCACAGAGGTCCAAGTACTCACTCATAACTTACCTTTTAAAAATTAGAAGTTCAGCAAATATTTTTGTTTCATTTTTCCAGTTCAAGAAACAATACAATTACTAGGTAAGTCACACTGAACAGCTGCTTCATCAGCTCAGGTATATTGTAAAAAGTAATTACACATGCAAAGATTTCATACAAGCTCTTCAGAAGATAGCATACAGTACATGAATGCCAGGCTTTTCTGACTTTTTTTTTAAATAGTCATGCTCTCCAACAAGCTTACTGCTGGCAATGTACAGGTATATTAGAAATATGCAATTTACCTGATAAAAACACCCCGACTGGTTAAAATGGAGCGATAAACTCAGCTGGAAGAGCGATGGCTTTGAATTCTGTCAAGAAGTTTTTCTGCCACGGGTTTGAACTCTCTTTCCCAATACACTCTTTGGCAGTCCTTTATATCTCTGTCAAGGCTGCCCTCCAGCTCTACCTCTTCATCTGTAATCAAGGAAATACTGTCATCAGTTCCAAATAAAAATATACTCAACTGCGTATTTTGTGACACATACAGCTTACCAGCTGTGTATGCTGATGGCTTAAAAACAACTGCACTTGAGATAAGTTAAGCATCACTGTCTGAGGGTCTTAGATTTAACTGAAAATAAAGGATGGTAAGGTCAGTAGAACAGTGAAAATGGTACTGCAAGTTCTTTTATTCTCACACCTCACAGGTGTCTCTGAGACAAAAACTGTCTCTGAGATTGATCATTTACTGTGACTGTCAGTCTGGAAAGTACCCAGGGTTTAATATTGCCCACAGCAGTTTTGCTGAATGGATTTCAAGCAATCTATTCATCTCACTACAACTATGTTTTTCCTGTCCCAAATTGCTCTGCTAATCTGGAAACTCTTTCAAACTCTATCTACTCTCACACTGAAGGAACTTGAACCACACTGGTTACTGTATTTACTGATGCCCTCCCTTCCTCACAAATTTCAAAAATAAAACAACAGGACAGTCTTTATTAAAGACAATGTTAGGAATGAAAGGAAGTCATCAATCATTTTTCCCCATCCATTTTGCTTAGCACTGGATGTGGCAAAGAGACAAACTCTTAGAGAAAATGCAAATCAGTCTGCAACCAGAAGCATTCTCCTGAATCAGGAATCTACAAACACAACTGCTAATGCTGAATGATTTCACACAGTTTAACAGAGATATTTTACATGCTTTAGGCCATAACAAACCTAAAATGAACCTCGAATCCTGCTCCAAATGGGCAATACTTAACCCTTGGTCTACACTATGAAAAAGCACCAGATTCACAATGTGTTAAATAAATAACTCTGTAAGGGAGCTTATTGCACAATCACAGCAGGTAAAGGCAACTTGGGGCTGAGGAGAAACTTCAGTTAGCCACACTTTGAATCAAACTTTATGTAGAAAAGAGATGCTCCAACAGCAGTTACTCCCATCCAAAAGCATGCCAAGGTGCCTGTGCCGATCAGATGGTCTGAGCTGAGACAGGTATGAAGGAGGAAATGACATTCCTGTGTGTGAGATGGGCTCCAGCTCACACAAAGTTACCAGCAACTGCAAACAGTACTTGGGTCCTGTGCCACTACGCTGCAACTACAAAAATTAAACAGAGGCTGATTGTGAGAAAGATTCCAAAATGGGTTCTGTGTAAGGAGATGACAGAAAGGAGTCTTTCTGTAACAAAATAAAGAGGACAAGAACCCAGTCTTTCAAGAAGGATGTCATATCTCTAAAGGAAGAAAACTTGTAATCAGAGATAAAATCTAGCCTTTGACATCAAATCTATATTTGATGATGTCATAGGATAATTTAGGTTGGAAAAAACCTCTGGAGCAGAGTCACCATGTATCAGTTTGCTGTGTACTGTTGAGTACTTGAACACCTTCTAGGACAGCAGCCTGTTCCAGTGCTTAGCTTCTGCTACAGTGGAAATCTCTTTTCCTAATGTTTAATTGGAATTTTGTCTTATTGCAACCTGAGCCCATTAGCTCTTGTCCTGTCAATGGCACAGTAACCCAACATACCTAAAATCAATCTCAGCAGCAGAGAAGCCAGAGACCCTGAAGTGGAAAATAAGGGATTATGGGATTTGTTTTCAAGGAGAATTGCTTTGCCTACTCCTGCTTTTTTCTACCCAAATTAACTCTGTTCAAACACAGAGCAAGAGGCATTTCTCCCTTTTATTAGACAGCTGTGCTCCCCAGAAGTCGACTGAATATTTATGGAATCACTGAGGTCGAGAATTCCAGGCTACAAGAACAAGGGTCAGAAGCAGTTCAAAGCTGAAGTGTTGAACAGAAACAGTAAATTTCCCAAAGCAGAACGTGAGTAACGCTGCGGATCAGCGAGGATCAGCGTTCCGCATGCAAGCTGTGCATCCTCAGATAATTTAATTTTCCCACGACTCTCCTCAAACACCAGCAATATTGGGTCCTGGCCAAAGAGCATATGTGCTGGCTGCAAGCCCAGGAACAAGACAAACACAGTGGGCCTGCATACTGTGGGGGAAACTGGAGACTGGAGTGCAGACTCCTGCAGTCTGCAAGGGCTGCCCATCCTTGAAGCACCGGCAAGACAGGGGCTGGCAGCCCTGGAAGTTCTGTCATGTCATCTAAGAGCTCACATGGACTGAGATTCCCAAATAACCTCCAGGAATTGATAGTGGAGGTAAAAGTCTGCACAAGAAAAAGTCTGGAGAGAGAGGGAGAAACTTTCTTTTCAGTGAATGGCCAAACAGAAGAATGTTCTCAAGACAGAAGCTCATCTCCACTGCTGCTCGTGAGGGCCTGGGCCAAGGCAAAGCTGCTGCCAGGGCCTGGGAACAGCAGCCTCCAGAAGCTCTGAGCCAGCAGAGTGACATGAAAGTCAAGCAGCTGAAAGAAGGTGAATGACAAGTGCCATTGGAAAGCAGGGCCACTGCATCCCAGGCTGCTGGGATCAGACAGGGCAAAAGAAAAACAAATAGTGCCCTTTGTCCAGCCTTTCTATTGGGCACAACATCTTTCCAGGCCACTTCCATTCCCTTTTGCTTCCTTGTATCTTTTGTCATCCTGCGCCAGATGGGGGAGGGAAAAATAAAGGGGAGGAGGCCAAGCACAGCAGGTGAAGCGAGGTGTCTGCTGTGCCATGCTCCACTTTTTCCGCTTCCTGAGGGTGTGCTGACGCTCAAGTACAGTTCACTGGCTGTCAGCAGTTGCCTCCTGCTTCCTGAATGATAGAATCAGAGCAATGACGGTTCAAGGCTGTTACTGGACACAATGGGAGGAGGAAGATGTAGACAATATTAACCAGCTGCTATTACTAAGATTTGTTGGCTCTCTGCACACAGAGGAACCAGATCCAGTGAATAAGATGTGCTTTTCTACAGCTCCTCTTCTTACTACAGTGTGAAGAATGACTGGCCTTCTGATTTAATTCTAACCTATTCCTAATTAATTACCTTCACAGCTGCATTACAATCCTGATGTAACTGCAATTGCAATTGTACATAAACTTCCAGTTGACAAAAGTTATTCAATGAGAGTTACAGTTGTTACCCAGCCTGGAGTCTGCAGTCAAATCAATTGCTTCAATAAGCAGTGTTAAATGCAGAGGAAAACATAAGCATGTACTTTCTAAAACAAAGATATATACCTCTTGCTGTGTGCCAGAAAATTCCAGCACAATTGTGGCTGTAAGTTTGCAGATCTCTTGCAGAATGTTAAAAAGTGCAGTAATAACCTTGAAACACTGCTATTTTTGGGTAAATAAATGGAATTACTGCACACATTAAGATAAAGTTCATCCTAGCAAGGAATGTAATACAAGGAACTATTACAGCAGTGAATAGCAGTAATTCTGCTGTAACTGGAAAAAATCCTCACAAATCCACCCACTTTTCTGATTTTCTACAACAAAAGAGACCATGAGATCTCACATTCTGTCTGGGTCTGACAGTAAGTATACATCTTTAATCAATTTCCAATTAAAACCATATCAAATATAGTTAAGTTTCCTTCAAATTGATTTATATTTTAAAGATTTTTTTAAAGATAATTGCAAGTGACTTACCCAAAATAAAATCATAAGCAAAGCAGTGCTCAAAAACTAAAGGAGGAAAATTACATATACCAACTACAGGACTATTACACAGCCACTGAACTATGTAAAATTTGAAGGAAAAGTAAATGTCTGGATGAAAACATCCCACTGGGTAAGCAAATCAAGGTTCTTACATTAACCTTTCAGCCTTGTGAAGCAATGAGAACACCCTTCCTGGCTCTAGGGAGCAGATGAGAAATTGTCAGGATGTTGTCCTTGCCCACAAGGAGACAAAGCTGACGCCCGCTGCACCCCAGAAATTCCGTGATCCCCAGGGGCCCAGTGTGTGCTGCACAGGGACCACTGTGCTGCTGGACAGTCCACACCGGCCAGCCACTGAATGCTGCAGGACAGACATCCCACCCACACTAATCCTGCTTTGATTTTGCTCCCTCTGTTTCTCTCCTTGAGGAAAAGAGACCAGGACTAGGAGTCTCACCCAGAAGTGCTGTGAGCAGCGTCAGCAGCGCGGTGGTGTTTCCCCCGAAGCAGGAGGAGCTCGCCATGTTCTCGCTGTAGTTCCACAGGGTTTTGCAGATCAAACACGAGAGCTGCCAGTCTGCCGGCCCAAAGTCTTGTAAGCAGTCAACCAACCTGTCAGTACCAAACAAAACCAGTGGTTTGTTCCATGGAATTTACTCCTGAGCTCTTCAAAATCTGGCAGTCTAGAAATGTAAGCAAGCTCCATGGAAGTTTGCAGGAAAATTCTACATTAATAAACTTCAGATGCTACTTTCTTCCTCAGTAATTTCCCCCTTTTCATTAAGAGTAGTTCCCCAAGGATCTGAACATGACTTTTGCCTACACATGTGTGTGCCTGCCTGCAGCTGCCCATCCTCTGTAACTTCCTAACCCAACTGACCAATTTCACTCATATACTTGGCAAATGTAACCATTTCAAAGACACTAAAATTCCATCAAATTTCACTACAATATGTGACTGTCCCAAATCTGTGACTATCACTAAAGCAGAGATTGCAAACCAAGCCAAACTTTATCAGGCACCAATGATTCATCTGGAAACGGTGGTGGGAATGCAGAAAAAGCTTCAGTCAGAATGTCCATCTTACTACACATCAGATCATCTCACCAAAAAAAAAAAAAAACAAAAACAAATCCAAAGGAATCTGCTACTTTCATGATCAAAGAATTACCTTTCACATTCAGTGAAGTCTCACAATTTTGCCAATCTCACCCATTCTTGCATTTCCTCAGCCTGTACTCCCAAGGGACTCCTCTCAGAAATGCCTGTTTTACTAAGGTGTCCCTGGTGACCTCTCCAACAGTAATCCTTCACTGCTGTTCTCTTCTTCAACCTTAGGAACCCCTCCTTCCCTCACTTTTCCACTTCACAGAGAGATTTATAATCTGTTGAATAGTAAAGGTTAACTACTATATTCAGGTATGGCTGAAAATATCAGTCATTGAAGACCACCCAAAAAGAGGTTTGCTTTTTGCCTCCTCTCAGAAGGCAGTCATTGTGGAACAAAAGGAGCCAAAAGAACTTGTCCTAACTTTTTAAAAATATAACTCTCTGAAAAGACTAATCCCCTATTTTCTTTGGGCCACTATATATTGGTAAAATAACCTCAGTTCCAAAAAACCATAGAGCTGGTTTGGCAATGTCAGAATGATCTCTAATGATGATTCCAAATTCTCTAGATTCATTCCATGCTGTTACTGGTTTTTTTTTTTTGTTTTTTCCCTCACAAATTTTCAGACACAGTATAGAAAATTCTGAATTTATATGGTTCTATAGGCTACAGAATATTCTATATAATAGAAATTTCTCACACTTATTATTCAATTTTCCAGCAACTTATTTTTATTCTCCTTTTCCAGCTTTATATTGTAAGTTAACTAGAACATGGGAAGGAAGGACTATGCATTGTTTACAGTGTATAAAAAAGTAATTATATGATGTACGAACAGGAAAGCATTTCAAAGTGAGGCATATTGTTTCACAACTGTGGGCTGCACCAACTGCTTCACAAGCACAGGAACATGATCTTTCATGTTGCTCCAATTAAGCTGGATCCGCTATTATCTGAACATCAAAGCCACAAGTGTTGCATCCAGTGGTTTTTCAAGGTCTAATATCCCTTACAATGTTACAGTGCCTTAAACTTGAAGTCCCAGAGAGAGGGGACCCAGGAGCTGTTCCCTGCCGAGTATGGCTACATCAGGAAGTTCTCCCTACAGAACCAAGTGGTTACAAAAACTGCAAGGGACCGTGTGGTTTATCAGCCCTGCAGCGCCTGCACACTCCCCCAGACACACCGACCGTGCTGTGCACTGCAGCCCACCTAGGATCCAGTTAAGCCAAGCACAAGCAGCTGCTGCAAAGCCAGGCCTGAGTTGCTTTCTTCTATGGCATCCTCTGCTCTGTACATCACAGAGGGTCTTTCGGAGACTTTTCTGTGGGGTTTGGCTCTTATGAAAGGCTCATTCTCAAAGAACTTTAGATACTAAGTATCTACTATGCTGGCATCTTTATTACAAGCTACCGGCCCCAATAAAAAACAATCCAAATGAAACTTTTTGGCCAAACTACTAAAAATTACCTTTTCTCAAGCACAATCAGGAACTTACTTTCCAATTCCTCCTTCTTCCATGAGAAAAGCTCGTTTGTTCTCATCTACTGTGAGATTGAGCAGAACTCCGCAGGCAGGAAAACAGACCTCTCGGTTCTTGGAATCGAGCAAAGCAATCACAAACTTGTATACTGGATTGTAAAAAGGAAACAATATTACTAGGAGGATGGATTTACCACAAAGTGGCATTACAACACATTTATAAGAAAGCAGTCAAATGCAAGATACCCTATCCAAAAATTCACCCTTGTAGCTTATTACTGTGACATTTATAGAGGAGACACTGACAGAGCAACATCATGCTGAACACCAGTTCCATTAAATCAACAAACCAGAAATTCTAGTAATAAAAATACACCAAAGAAATGTGAAAATCCCATCAGAAGAGGCTAAGTTGACCAAACTGAACTGCAGCTTATTTCTTGAAAGTATTACCCACCTTTCCATCCCAGAGTCAGCAAAAACTGCAAGAATTTGGCATCTGGCACTCAGAGGGGAATGTTCTTTCCCCTGTGAGTGCAGGGTTGCCCCAGACTGCACCAAGTCCAGCTGCAGGCGCAGCAGCCTGGGGCTCATGTGGGAGCAGCATCCCACAGCACCTGCTGGCACTGATGCCAGGGAGCTGGGCTGGCCTCACACAGAGGAAGCCTCTCACAATTCCTGAGCTCGGCACACCAACACCACAGTCTCTCCCAGCTGCAAAATTTAGTCCTTTGACTGAGACTGTTCACTGGGAACCAGCTACTAAGGGTCACTTCTCCCTTCAAGGTCACTTCTCCCTTCACAGTGCATACTGTGACATGATCACCTCACCTTCAGCACCAAGAGGCAGAGAGAAAAAAAAAATTACAATGAACTGGTGTCTAAGCTGATGACACACCTTCTGTGGATAGCAAGGAGTTGCCATTTTCCCCAAAGCTCTTTAGATACCCAAAGCAAAAGGACTTGAGAAGACTTGTATCCTATTTCACCCCAAGGCAAATAGGAAGTCTTTGCTGAGGCAGTCAAATCCTAGCCACATGTTACAAAGTGCTAACAAGCTGTCAAATATGGGAATCAAAAATCTGAGATTATGAACCTAAATGAGATTTTTAATTGGATTTTAATTTTATATCATATCACTACTAACCTGCAGTATCTGAAAAGATATTTGAGTAAAGGGAAATTTCAAATTTCAAACTCCTGGAAAAACAGAGTTTTTGTAATATTTACCTTTGTGAAAGTACTGTGGCATATTTTTCCTTCTCCGATATTTCCATTTCAATGAAACTGAAATAAAATGGTATTTATAATGCCTATTATTGGATTCTAATGTTTGCCTAATTTGCAAAACATCAGGGAAGATTGATTCTACCCTTTAACTGAGACAGCTTATTAACAACTTTTTCTTTATAGAACCATGGACATTTAAAAATAGAACTCCTACAAACTCACTCTTTCTCTGCACGATGAAGTCACGGATCTCATGATGCTGGGAAAGATTGCCAAAGACTCTGACAGCCTCCACAACTGCATCCATATTGTCACTCATTAGCAGCTTTAAAAGCACTGTTGATTTGCAGAGAAATTAAATAAAAATTGCAAATCACAAATACATGGCTCTTTTTTATCAATGAATATCAGAATGCAAACAGCAACATCAATAAATGTAAAAAATGGGAGCAGCTGTTTGTCTGCCTGGTGGCAGCAAAGGGGGTGAGTTGATGGTAGAACAAGAACAAAGCTGTGTACGGCTTCGAAGATAAAACAAAAAGCTCCAATATAGAACTAAATGCAAAGGAACAAATGAGGAGTTATGGAGACAGTCTAAGCACAGTTGTAATAAGGGCAGCCAGTTTCACTATGCAGTTTGAGTGGGCTAATGTGAAAATCCAAGAAGACATAATTTAAAAAAATGTTGTAATATATAAGAGAATTGATATAGATCCTGAACAGATGGTCTTATGGTGGGATGTCTCCTCAAGCTCGAATTATTTTCTGAGATTAGCTGTTTTCTCTCATACATATAACAACCAAACACATTTTCTCTGAACAACTACTTAATATTGTCCCAATCTGAAGCATTCACTTTCTTGCTGCTTTTCTGCTTTTCACATATGATCAGTGTGTGCTTCAGCAGCATGAATGAGACCTTCAGCATTTCTTAGGAAGAGCTACAATTGTGGAGGATTTTGGTGCATGGCAGAGGAATGATGTTTCAGAAGTTACATTTATCAGTCTCCTGTGAGTACAAAGCAAAACACTAAAATCAGTCCATGACACAGAGGACTCAAATAAGTCAACCCTTAGCCCTTCATATGACAGAAGAGAGAAAAAATATAGAAGGGAGGTTGGCTTTCTCCTCGTTACTTCTGCCTCTGGATGTTGCAATACTGAACACACCTTGAACTTGTCTTAAAAAGCCATCTGAAGGGATTTTGTCCACCATTCATATCAAACAGCAAGTATTCTCAAAATGCCTGCAGGAGCAGGAAGCCTGCTGGTCTTGCATCAAAAGGTTTCCTCTTTCCTCAGTTCAGGAAGGTGATGGGACTAGCTCCACATGCCAACAAACAGGACAGAAGTAATTTGTTTCCAACCAGCAACAAGAGGCAGCTGGCTTATAGGTGATACAAGGAGTCGTGACAGAACAGCAGAGATGTTACCTACAGAAACTATGATGTCTACTAGTCCAGGCACTGGGCTGACAGCCAGGATATTTCTTCCTATTCCTCATTTTATCTGTTGTGTGAACTTCAGGTTCTGTCTCTCCCCAATGTCTGGTCTATTGAGACAGATGTGCAAGACACAGCCTCTCTACCTTTTGTACAACATTAACACAACAGTCCCAGAAGTCAGCGCAGCTCCTACACATAACTGATTGCTGTCCACAATGTCAGAGAGGAGAGAATCACTCAATACAATATTGCCAATGGATTTACAACCCAGAAACAGACAGAAATCTGATTTTACAGGTACAGAAAGTAACAAGAAGAAAAAACCCTCTTGCCATACTGTGATTAGAAGGAAAAAGCAACATGATTATTTTGGCTCAGGTATATGGATTTTGAACAAATCTGGCAAAAACTGCTGAACAGAAAACAATATTGCAAATTCCTTTGCAGAAGAAAATAAGAGATTTTGTGAACAACCCAACTATTTTCATGTAAGTCATAGTGTTTCCAAAAAAAAAAAAAAAAGGGAAATCATTATTGAAAGAATTTAGCCCTATGAACTTTATACTCCTGCAATATAATACCACAAAATGTTATGTGTCTTTCTGTTGTTTCAAAATGTTTCTGCTTTCTAAAAGCTGTACAAAAAGTACTCATTTAAAAGTCCTTACTTTCAGCAATGTGTAGCTTCTTGTCTTGAACTGCAGAATTCTCCACTTGGTAGTAGGACAAATTGTTGATTGTTGTTGCAGCATTTATGACCAACTCTTCACATGCATCAACTGACTTGTATTCTAAGAGTGAAAAAACCCCAAAACATATGCATATGTAGACAAACACACACACATATCTAATTTTGCAGTGCATTAGATCCCAGAAGCAAACTGAGTAATGGTTTACACAGCCATTACTACAGTCAGACCTTCTGTTGTTCAGTAACATAGCAGAAGCTAACAGGAACACCTGATCCAAAAATGGTAATACAAAACCATTCTTCCCCATTATTAATTTAGAGAAGTCGTTGTGACTCAGGCAACATAGTTCAAAATTTAGTTAGTTAAGACATTTTACAAATCCTCTTTGCTGTTTTAAGATGGCACCGAAAAGAGTCCACATGCAGGAGCAGGGCTGTGTGACAGACATGGAGAAATGCCAAGGACTATTACACTGAACTGTCAGGTATCTAGGAAAAAAAAAGGGTAAAAAACCCCTTCAACAATATTTGAAAGATTTTTCTCTTAGAGTTCCTGACAGAATGTTAACCTGTCTAAAAGTCTGAAAGACTTATTTGTCTGAGGTCTCTGGTCTCAGAAGTTCATAGGGAGACAGAACACTTTGTAGTAAACTGACTGATAGAGTGCTCAAGAAGAGGAGAGGGTAGCAAAGTGAAGCTTTGAAGGTCAAAAGCACTTACAAAATTATCAGGCCATTAAGACAGTTTCAACCCATGAGACAGAACCAAGTTGTGAGTCTGACTTGTCTCATCCCTCATGACTGGTAAGACAGTGTACAATCAGGCTGATTACCTTAACATAATGTTTAATGTTCTCATTACACAGTAAAATATACTGAGCTGTTTAACATGTATCTTGTCACAGTTAAACTCTATTATGGGCAGAACAGACCAGCCCTAGTCTGTAATTAGATTTACAAGGGGATCAGTAAGTGGTAAAGGAACTGCAGTCCTAATTCTCCATTTGGAGGGAGACACTCTTCCATCTGAAAAGATAAAAGGTTGGAAGACTGAAAAAGAAGGAAAAAAGTAAGAGAAAATTCTTTGAAGAGGCTGAAAGTTATGGGTGCAGAGAACAGAAACAACACTTAATCCAAAACAGTCACAAAAAATGCAAACCTTTAAAAAAACCACATCACCACCAAACGCATCTATATAGCACCTGATAAGAACAAACTTTCCTTATATATTAACTCTCAGTGAGATGTGTTTAAAATAAAATTTCTTATCTTTAATGATCCTATCTGCAAATCTGATCACTGAATTAAAGACTTCTACAACATCTTTCCCCAGATACTGAAAAGTCAGTACCAAAGTAGCAATGCCTCCACTATCTCAAGCAGGCCTCCTACATGAAACAGTTTATGAACATCAGCCAATTGACTTTGGGGTTTTTTTTGCAATGGAAAGTCTTAAACTCTCCTTACAGGCTGAACAAAGATAACAAACACAACATAAATTTTATTACCTAGTACTGTAACAAGTAATCCTACAACAGGATGGGCAGCTGCCAGAGCTGCACCTACTCTAGGGTGAATGGAGAGGTTGGCCACCACTCTTATTAGTTTTATCAGAACATCTTCTGCTTCTGAAGGATACTTTTGTTGGTTTTTGCCTTTACTATCATGGTGCCGTGTCATTTCATTCAAATCAAGTTCATAGTAGGTTTGGAATAATGATGTCAAGGTATTAACACTTTCTTTTTCTTTAAAAAATTGCTCCCGGGACTGGTCATTCCTTGCTGTTAAATTACCAAGAATGAAGACGATACGGATAACCAAATCCTGTAACAAAATAAATAAACAAACCATGTTACATGGAAAACATCAGAAGGCGGAAGCTGCTTAAAAAGAAGATAATACTTAATTTGCTTCCCAATTCAGATAACAGCACATACAGAACAACTGAAGGAATGCCAAACACAGCAGCTAGAAATAATATTTTATGCTACCAATTTTCATAACCTGATTTACAGAAGAAATCAAAAACATCTGACAGAACTAGTATACCACTGGAGTAATTACCAATGCGATATACTTAGTAGAGGTCATCTATTTTTACCAAGCCCACAGTAATCTTAAAACATCTTAAAACCACACTTTATATAACTAGAATAATCATATGGGTTAGAATTTACTAATCTTTCAAGAAAGCAAGTGTCAACTGTGACAGGAAGAGACCACAACCATTCCTCTTCTAGGCCTAGTAACCATTGTAGAGGTTAAACTCCTTCCCCTTGATTTGTTACTCTTAAATCCAAATTAGGTTTAATTCATTTTGTTGTTCATTCTAATTGCTTACAGATAGCTGAATTATTTGTTCCCGATTTCTACCAGAAATATAATTTAAATTGACTGGTCTGTCATTCCTTAGTTCCTTCTCTTTCTCCTTTTAAAAACAGGCACCCTACAACCTTGCAATTCTTCTTGCAATAACTTTTCAAGAATCTCAGAGATTGGGTCCCCTTTCTGTCCTTTTGTAAACACCAAAAGGAAAATTACATCAGCTTGTTTGATGACATTTAATATGCTTGTTTGTTAGTGACAAAAGAATCCAGGCTAAAGTAGAGATTATTCATTTGGTCATACATAACCCTTTCAGAAAAAGAAGCAAAAAAAAAAAAATAAAAAAAGGCATTTCACATTTCACTATCACAGTACCTGCCAGTACTGCTTAGCTTCTTCTGAACACCAGAGAAATTATTTCCTTGCTGTCTTCTCAATCTACTATAAAAAGTTTTGTTTCTTGTTGTGTCCCTTTGTAGTTGCACCTCATCTTGTGCTCTGCTGGGTTTTTTTCCCCTGATTTTATATGCTCTTCCTACCCTTTTATTTTTATCATTGCTGAATGAGACCTACTTTCTATTTTTGTAAGGTGTCTTGAGATCTCATGATTTAATCAAGTTGCTCTCTTAAAGCACCTTGATTTTGTACACACTGGGTTACAACCTTTTAGTGGCAAGACAAGAGGATCCTAACTGAATGGCATTCAAAGACATCCCCATCTTTTTCTTAGCCACCAGTATGTGACAAGAAAAAAAAATTCTGAAAGTCTGAAGTAACTCAAGTTTAAACTACTTGAAACATTTCCCTCTGTCCCTTGCATCAAAATCTACTCATTTTTTAAAAAGTCTGTAGCTTTGGCTTAATGGTGCAGGTTAAGTAACAGCATTTCTTCAAGTACATGAGAACCATCTTCCTTTAGCTGCCAACCTCCTGTACTTGCATTCACCTAGAATTTTACTGAACAATTATTTCGCTGCATTTCTTCAAATATCATAATTATATTTACACATATTCTAACCCTCCCTGGTAATAGTAACATAAGTTAACCAGGCACAGTCTAACTTGTTAAAGTATACAAGCTAACACTGAAGGAAAAAAGATGATTAGGCATCATCTTTGATACCTGCTTTCATCAGTAAGTTTCAGGTCCTAAGCCTCTGCCACAAGACACTGGCAATAACATCCTCTCAGGAAGATGAATGCTATGCTTGAACATGACAAGCAGCAGTCTCCTACGTGAGGAACTGGTTTTCACATTCATGTATTTAATAATATCACTCTGTAGGACACACTTCCACTTTTTTAATTAGGCATCACATTTTTGTTAGGATCTAAATGTCATCACGACAAGTTTTTATGAATATTCTTAATGACTAACCACTAAGAGCTTTCACCTTTGCTGGCACAACACCCAACTCACAAAGGCTGTAAAAATTTGAAACAAACAACTGATGAATCAGAAGAGAGAACTGAAAAAAGCAGGCAATCTAGTTTGACTCGTTTATATTGACTTTCTAATTTTGGTCAAAATGGTATCAGCCCAGCAACAGCTCTACCCAATCAGGAAAGAGACAAACAGGTACCACACAGCAATCAACTGATATTTTCAGAAGTGTGATCTCAGCTGTGCTTTCCACCTACAGCCCAGCAAAACAAACTTATAAAATACTTATTTTTTTAGCTAAGCACATCCGGCTTTAATAGAATAGTACCGAAGTTGCATTATCTTCCAGTGAAAATTTAACCAGCAAGGTCAAAGAGGAAAGCTGCACAGCTTCTCCTGAGTAGTACAATACTCAAGGGTTTGTATTATTTTTGGCTATTTTCTTTAAATGCTCATGGGCAAGGACTGCAAGAGTAAGAAACACCATCTTAGAATGGCTGTGTAAAAAGATACATGCAAAGCTACATATTTTGAAACTGCTTGCAAGACTAAACCTGTGCAAGGCCCATGGGCCTTTCTGTACATAGCAAAAAAATCAATATAATAAATGAGATTACTGTTCATTTCCACATGTTTAGAGTATTAACTGCATATGGAATTTCAGACATTGTTTCACACTTACAGAAAAATTACATTTATCAGATCAATTTACATCATATGGAAGTTTAAACGTATTGCATTGAAGACAAACTCAATTAAAGATAGGAATTACACTCAGTTATTTCATCTTTTTATAGTGATGCATTCATGTGAGACATGATGAACACAGATGTACTGAAACCTGAGTGGAAGTCTATATACAAGAGCACACAGCTTCACCAACACAAATAAATTTGGACAAATACATCAAGAAAAGCTTTAGAAGATCTTCTTTCTTGCTTCCTATCTGTGAAGAAACTGTGATATTTTGGGTTTTGAGGTGGTAATGGCACCACTTACTCCATCAGCATTTAACTATTATTCTTCTGGCAACTGACACATAAACACTTGATCATCACGGATATGGAAGCTTTTTTTTTGCTTATCTATTTCTGAAACTGTCTTCCTTGCACTGCCCTAGTAGCAAAGGTGCCCCATGACCTGCTGAGTCACAGAACCTGACAACAGTTTATCTTGGCAATTAAAGTACACCTGCCTTTCAGCGTCAGCACGATGAGCACAGGTACAGGCTGTACAGGTGTCCTTATCAGTAAGGGAAGAAAGCAAATTAGGTCAGTAGTTTCTAACTAAAACAAGATCAACAAGGAAGGACAGTCTAATCTAGAACCTGTGAATGCTGGCCAAGTACCTGTTGTTACTTTATTTGGTGTCTGGGCCCTCAGAATGAGGGGGATAGTACAAAACAAAAGGTCAGATGCCAGCAGCTGAGTTCCTATTGAATCATCAGCTGCAAATGAAATCTGCTTTCCATGTTACCCAAATTTCAGTGGAGTTAGTCAAAATTCTACCACTTGCCCTGCTTCTCATTCAAATCTAATTTACACTTCACTTCCATATTTGTATTTCTGCTTTGTTATGCACCTTGGAAAGAAAACTTGGGAGTTTTCTTTGCAAGGTTAAATAGTCTACTTATAGGCAAAATTACTGCAGTTTTACTAACCTGGAGCTAATCTCTTCCAAATACAGTAAAGATTCATCTTGAAGTGACATTCTAGCTGGAAAAATTTCTGTTCAACCCCAGAAATGACAGCTGTCACAATATGAAACTCAATTTAAAGAATAAAAAAGGGGGAGAGGGCAGTGGTGTAGAACACACTGGAAATATCAAAAACAAACAGAGAACCTCTGAACTAAGTAATATGAAATAAGCAGCAGGGAGAAGCTTTGCCACAGTGACAACAGGGAGTACCTTGTCAGTAAATAGAGCCTCCTTCCGCCCCAAATATTAATGCATTTGAGGAGAAGGAGAGACCATTAGTAAAATGCAATTATCCACACCATAGGACCCTACTCAATAATTTCTACCCAATAATTTCTACATCCCAAAGTCTGATGTGTTCAGCTAAACTTTTCAGACTGCACTTAGTGAATTTCAGCAATCAAGAACTTGTGCTTAGGTTTGTTTGTGGACACCTGGAGACCTGGGAAAGGTAAAGAAGAAAAGCAAGCACACTGACACCAGACTAATATTTGATGAAAAGCTGTGTAGGCTCTCTAAAAAAACAGTATTTCAGAAATTAAATTAATTGGAAAAAAAAAGTTGAAAACTATATCCTCCATGGTATTGCTCCAATGACTGCTGATCTCTCTTGTTAAAATCTTTATTCTTATTACTACTTAAAATTTGAACAACTGTAGCCCCTATTTCTTAACAGCTCTTTTTTTTTTTTTTCTTCTACATTCAAGACTGGTCTTCTAACAGAAATGTCTTCCTTGTGCAGATTCTATTAATAGGCAGCTTGCTCATGGTCTGACCTTTGTCATGGATATATTAATTTCCTTGGGGCATTTTAACCCTAGTAATTCTTTTAGCTTTTTTAAAGAGGTGTTCCCTCTTTAAAAAAAGCTTTCAGCATTGTTTAGAGAAATTCAATTAAAAACTACAATAACATATTTTTATAAATGTGTCTCACCAAGCAGTAATATCTTATTATTATTATTATTGATACTCTATTATTTACCTATCTAGTAATTACATGCATTCACTTCCATCTTTTGATTCACCAGAACAGCAGGTTTCTATATGATGCATGCCAACTGGTTCATTACAAACTTTGAACACTGCATTTCTGATAATTTTACACTCAGTGTACAGATCAAACTTAACATTTTTGCTTTTTCTTTCAGCCAAAAAAAAAAAAAAAGAAAAAAGAGAAAAAAAAATCATAACTAAAGCTTTAGGAAGACATACTTTTCAGCTCAGCACACCGTCAGAAATAATACTGTAGGGAAAGAGTGACCTTCTGTAGTTATTCACCTTTATCAGCAGGGAAATTCCTTCAGAGTTGTTAGAATATCTATCCTAGAATTGTTACTCTCTTCTTGGAAAAAAAAGGAAATTCAGAGAGAATGATTGATCAGTTTTGAATATGCAAGTACACACATAAAACACTGGAGAAAAATCTTGTATGTTTTGCTCTTTAATGATAAATTACATTACTGATCAATTTCCTTTTTTAAATTGTCCTAGGCACTATTATAATGTTGGCCTACACTGAGGAGGAATACAACTGAAAATATGTACTAGTATATGGAGGAGAAAAGAACCACTTTATCAAGGCAAGCTCTTTGTAGGGTTACCTTGTAGACAAGCATTTCAGCACAAGTAATGGCATGAACAGCACTCAATCTCCATTCCACACAGAGTTTCTTTCCTTTCCCACATTGCTGCCTCAGTATTTGGGATCAAGGAAGCATTTGTATGGAAAGCAATGCAGATGATAACCAGGAAAGGACTGGAGTTTGGTTTTTTTTTTCAGTTTTAGGGTTATTGGAAGCTGGATCAGTTCTCTGACATGATGTATCATGCTATCAGACAAACAGCTGTCCTAAGCCCAAATGAGGGATGGCACAGAGGAAAAAAGTGAGTAACCAAAACACTAAGAACACTTGGGTCAGCACTGGATAACCATTTATTTAGAAGCAAGCAGTAGACACAGGAAAACACCATTGCCCCCAATACAACATTAATAAAAAACCCCTGTGGAATCTCAGAAGAGTGTGATGGCACTGAGCAGAGCACCAATAACTCTCAAATATTTAAAAGGCAAATGTGTACCTGAAGTAAACACAGGTGCAGCACTACACTGCATAAGGAAGAGCCTGTGCTTGCTTTTGGGCACTACATGACTTATCTTCTGTGACTGACTGAAGCAGACAGATGGTGGGCTCCTGGGAGCTCATCACAGAGTTATCCACAAACCAGCCAAAACACCAGCCAGAAAGACCAGCCAACACCACATGCAGAAAAGCCTTTACCTAATCAATAAAGCCAGAAACACAGTGGGAAAATTCCCTGCAGTCAGAGGCCTCACCTGTGACAACCTTCCCCACAGCAGCACTCCCAAGAGCAAAAAGGACATTCAACAGCCCTGAAACAAGGTTTTTTCTTTGGGGGAGACAAGAGCAAGTCTCACAAGCATAAGCCTGCTTGCTCACAGAAGACAATAAGCTGATTTGGGAGCTGATACCTGGTAGACACATTTGGGAAGGAAGCTGGACAGATCCAGGCACAGTGAACCTGATAAATGTGGACAAGTCCTTACAGAGGATGACAAGGCAACATCTCTTCATTTAATTAAATTGTTTCTGACAAACTGATTGCTAAATCAACCAGGTAAAGCAGTGTGCAAATTACAATTGAAAATAAGTGCAGCTCTTCTAGCTGATGCAAGAGATGCAAAAATAATAACAAATCTTTTCCAACGTATCAGGACTGGGAAGTTTGCCAGAATCTGAAGAACTAATTGATGATCAGGATAAAATAGGAGCACTGAGAGAAGAAAATGTAATTGCAGAGAAGCTAAATGAGTTCTTTGCATTGATTCATGCCCACTCTAGAAGCAACTGGGAGATCTCAATGCGACAGCATTCTCCAGGGAAGGCTCATCAGAGCCATCTGTCCAAAACTGAAGCAATCACAAACAACTTTAAGGAACAAACTGACAAAACAAAGAGTAACCAATCACCAGGACTGGATAACTATCCAACAGTTCTAAAAGAACTAATTAATTAAATAGCTTAATTACTAACAGCACTATGCAACCTCCTAAAGCTGTAACAAACACGAAAAGATTCCAAGTGAGAAAGTCTGGTGTCTGGACCAGATAAATTAAAAGAGACCACAAAAAAAAAAAAAACCAAAAAAACCCCACACAAACAAACAAACAAACAAACAAAAAAAAACCAAAAACAAACCAAAAAAAAAAAAAAGAGTGGACAGCCAGATAAAATTGTAGTCATTTAAGACTTCTAATTTCTGACTTATGCATTTACTGAGTTCTTAGAAGGGATGAACAAACATGCATAAAAAAGACCCATCTGATATCACCCATGTGACTTTCCTGGAGACTTTTAACAAAGTCACTCACCAAAATCCTAGTGAAACTAAGGAGTCATGCTGTAAGGCAGAATGTCCTGGTACAGATAAATGATTAGAGAATGTAAAACAGAGTAAATTAGCAGTTTCTGCAATGGTGGAAGATGACCAGTGGAATTCCCAAGGTTTTGTGCTGAGATCTGTTGTATTCAATTTGTCCATGAACACAGAAAATGGGCAGTAGCAGTGATGTGGAAGAATGTACTGACTGCACCATGATATTCAAAGTTCCTAAGATAAAGGCTGACTGAAGAGCTGAAAAAAAAATTGTAGTCAGTTGATAATAAAACAGAAAATGAAATTTAAATGCATTAATTTATACATTAAAGGATCTATGGAAAAGAACAAAGTAATCATATCTTCGTGTATAAAATTACAGCCTTTAAACCAACCATATCCACCTATAGAGCAATCCTGGAGTTAATGACAGAGTTTAATGACCACAGATCATAAAAGCAAATAAATTATTTGGAATTAATGGGAAATAAATTTATGCAGGCATATATATCTATGACATGGGCACATCTTAAGTGCTGTGTTCTGGTTTCCTCCTATCAAAAAAAAAAGACAGGAATCAGGATTGGAAAATGTTATGAGAAAAGCAACATGGATACACCACAGCATGGAACAGTCTCTTTATCAGAAAGGGCTATGTAAGCAAGGACTCCTCAGCATGGAAAGAAAAGAGGTAACCTGAAGACAGTAGGATAAACACCTAGAAAATCGAGGGAAGTGTGAAATGATCAATGGGCTTCACCACATTTGCAATACAAGAACCAGAAGGCATCAAATAAAGACAGTTAAGGGAAAATTCAAAATAGGCAAAAGGAATTGTTTGCTATGCAACTCCTTGTCAGTGGATCTTTAACATGTTAAAACTTTATATGTGGTAGAAGACAGACTGTAGAATTTCATGGAAAAGAAGTCAGCTGAGGTTTATTTCACACACAACTGGCTGAGGGTGTTTCCAAACTGGAAAGAGTTGGAGGTTTGGTAAGTACACACAGGAAGTATCACACAAGCCTGCTCCATTTTTACTGTTCTCTAGACATCTGAATCTCACCATTGCTGAGTATCAAGAGCAGACTGGATGAACTGCTCATGTGATCCAATGTAATTATCATTTTGCTGAATAGGCAGTTACTGCATCCAGTGATGTCAGATTTTTAAACAAATGCTTCTCAATTTCAAAATTAGGATACACTGAAGTGTAAGGGGACCTTTCTATACAGCAGGCTTCTATATAAATTTTAGTATCACACCCTGTGTTTTTGCTCTTAGATTGAAAACAGACTCCTAACTGATAAAACATTACATGGAAGCTGGCAGGACCCCAAAATGCCACCTAAGCTCAGGTAGTGACTGACTTATTGACAGAAGCTACTGTCCTGTTTAGGCAATGTCTCTGTTCCAAAAGCATGGCCTGCCTGTGACTTGTGACATTAACCACAGCCTGAGAAAGTCACTCTTTATGCAGTCTATCTGGAAAGCTTAGAGATGATAATGATGTGGGAAAGTGGAACAGAGCCCTGCTAGAAGATTTCTTGAGATGGGCAAAAGTCTACAATGCTGACTGGAAACAGAATCATGCAAAGCTTATCTGGTAAGACAGAGGAATTACACAAACACTTCTGACAGTTTTGACAGCATGTGGCAACCAGCAAGGATTTTTTTTTGTTACTCCACACAAGTAAGGTCCAAAGCCAACCATGAATACCTACTTCAGATGTGTGTAAAAGCCCCGTTGACTTCCCCAGTCCTGGCCTGAAGATTCAGCTTTTCCAGTCTTCTGTATTCCCTACCTAAGACTATGACACATGCTATCATCAAGTTTTGCCAACTCAATTTCCCCAAAAGTCTGCCTCATACCATTGAATCATTACTCTTCCATTCCTTCTGACTCTTTCACCCAAGAGAGAAAATGAGCTGAGAAAAGAAGGGAAAAGAGCTGTAGCTGCAGTGTGGAGCAAAGAACAGAGACTATTTGGGTTGCAATTATTGTGGAATTCAGTGTGTGGTGTGGGTGCAAGCCTATTTCCAGTGCTCCCATTTTTACTTTCACAGTATTTAATAATTATCTTTAAAGTCACAATTATGATAGCCCTTGAGAAAGTCAGAATGCTGTTTTTCCTCTATTTCTTCCCCTATGTTTATAGCTGCTATGACTGCCAGTAAAAAACCTGATCCCACAAAATCTGCAACCTGAAAACTCAGAACACAGACACACTTCCTTTCTTCACATATCAGCTTTTAGTCCTGAAGATTTTTAACGCTTTTATAATGATGATTTTTCCTTCTCTTTGATTCTTCCCACAGCAGACAATTTTACTCATTTATTTTCAACACATACCAACTCATACTGTAACTCATTAGCTGTCAGCATTTAAAAAAAAAAGATTAGCAGTGCCAACTACACCTCAGGAAAAACATTTGCACTCCACACAGCTCAAGTGTTTATTATATACTACAGAAAAAGTGGTGCATTACATTATCTATGTTCTTCTTTTTATTTCTGCAGGGCTTCACTAAGCTGACAACTGACAATTACATGCTTGTTTCAAAACTGCAGTAAGAAATACTTATTTGGAAGACATTGCATATATAATCAACACAATGTAATAGCTAAGGTTTTTTCTAATACACAAGCTACTTCTTTTCTCATTTGTATTTTGATAAAACAACTGACAATTTAACACAAAATGCAATGCTAACCTTGTGAAGAAAGATGTATTTTAGGACCACTTAATAGCCAAATAAGAAGCTAAATTCTGAATACTAAATAATAACAAACAATTTGAGTAGATACGAACCTACAATTAATTATGACACAAAGCTATTATCTCAGGAACCTAGAAAACCTACCCTTAAAATGACAGATTATGTTTAGGAGAAAGGTGTTACTTAATTAAAGATCCCTAATCTCGGTTCCATAATTTGTTGAGTTTTTAATACAATGGTCACAAGGAAGAATAACTATAAATTTAGGAAAATACAATGCCTTTGACATTTTTCATGTTATTTACATAGTATTTTACTGAAGTGTCTTTGAAGACTAAACTAGGCAAGAGCAGTCTGATCCTAGAAATACTCAGATATGCTACAGCAGATATTTAGAAGAGAAACAACTTAATCTTTGTTCCTCTTCCATGTGCATTATCACAGACAACAAGGATGCTGGTAAACAGGAAAGGAACAAATTATTTTTGTATTTGGCAGGAGAAAGAACATTGTTCAGTATAGCCAATCCAGTTACCTTCATTAACTCCCTTCAATGATAGCAATCCAAAAGACCTCCTTCCAATAAAGCCCCAAGAATTACTAACCCTGGGATAAATTGTATAGGATAACTAAATTATCTCAAACTAGTTTAGATTCTGGACCAGCCAAAAAAGTTCCTTACTTTTAAGACTGATCTTAATGTAATTTAGTATTCTCTGTTCTAAAACCTTGTTCCACATTTGAACATCTATGCTTCAGAGAAAAATTATGCTTTTCTTAAAACTTACCTGGCAATAGAGCTGAGTAATTTGCCCTACATAGGGCACTCTACTCTTACCAATGCATCAATCTGTAAGACTGGGATCCTGCACTGAGCTCTGAGTTTTATCTTCAGTAAATGTAAGAAAGCAGGACAATAGAGCAACACCCTTGGAATTCTAATAAAGTTGGCAGCAACTATACTCAGAATTTTACTTCATGATACAAGGCATTTTGACAAAGTCTAAACATTTATTTCTACATGAATATCCCAAATGCAGTACTCCAAGCATGTAGTTTTCTCTGGTAAAGGAGAGATACATTTTGATATCTTATTAGATATCAAAAGTTAGAGAGTATGGGAAGATGACTAAGGGTAAGAAGATAATGGTATGGAAGTCACAGGGGAAAACACAGTTGTACTCCCTGGATGAAACATGGTCAGCATATCTGACCTCCCACACACCATGCAATCTAAGGGGGACCCAAGAGAGGGTGGAGCAGAGTGGAGACACCATGGCCAGGCACTGTGTTGAAACCCTTGCAGAGGAGGGAATTCAGTGGTACTTCCTAGTTGATAAGCCCCATAGCAGCTGAAAACCAAGAGAGATAAAGAAAAATGTCCTGCTCTTGAATCAGCAACTGTTATGAAATCATTCTACTTGGACTAATGCATGTTCCCATCCCAAGGTTATCTCAGGTACTATCCTGAGATATCCACCCCCTAGTACAACCACCTCTCACTGACTAAGAGGTATGACTAAAGCCACTCAAGTTCCACCTAAACATAAAGAAATAGTATAAAAATGAGTTAAGAATGGGGAGAAATGGGGGAAGACTCCAGTGTAACTTCTGGGATCAGTCGACAAGCTGAATCTGTCTTCTCCCTCTTAGGGATGCCTGTAAGAAATGTGATTTCTGCATGCTGAGTGATTGTCTCAGACCAGCTTTTACTGGGGATTAGAGCTTGTTAGTACATTGCTTTAAATTTGTATATTGCTTTGAATATACTTTTTGCAGTCTGATACTATCACTGGCAAGTCTCAAACCTCAACCTTTCACAATTCTATTAATAAAGAGTGTCAGTCTGCCAACTGTTAATGCGAGTCCTCCAAGGGCACTGCCCTCTGCCCATCGTGGGTAAAGGAGGAGGAGGAGGTTCTTCTGTTAGGTGTGTGACCCTGAATAAGTCAGTGGAACAGATCCAGTGGGACTGCTCAGTGAAGGGTCCCATAATGGGACACTGACAGATTGGTTGGGCATAGGGGTCACGGCTTTCCTGGGGCTCTCACAGACTAATTAAACACAAAGGGGTTGAGGAAATCTCCCCTTTTTACATGACAGCAAGGAACATATTTTCCTCTGCTATCACGTTGCTTAGCTCTAGAAAAGTCACACTTCTTTTGCAGGTGTGGAGGACAGGAGGAAGCCCGACCATTTCCAACAATTAAATATTCAAATAGCTCTTTGCTTTAAAAAATACTTCTTGAAACTAGGAAAAAAAATAGGTACTCAAAGGACTGTTTCTATACATGGACAGACAAGTTAATCAACTGTCTGCTGCATTGCTTTGAATTTTTAATCTAAATTATTTCATTACAATTATTTACTACATAGAAATGCTGTCAATCACTTAAAATTTTTATTTGGTAAATGCATAAAAGTAGGACACTGAAAACAAGCTTACACACAACAATACACAGACACATTAGAGGATTAATATATAAAAATCAAGAGATGAAAAACTGACCTGCTGCTTCTGGTATTTGTTTAGCAGGGCTAAAAATACAATGTAACATCTGGAGCAGTCTGCTAAAGCTGCACAGAAGTCATTGTAGGTAGAAAGTTTGCTATAAAGAAAAAAAATAAAATATAAATGAACAAAAGGACTTTTTTCCACAAAACATTTTTTAGAAAGTCACTTTTCTCAGAGCACTTTTCTCTTAGATTCTCAGAGCTGTATTTTACAGCAAATGAAGTGAAAGCCAATACTCTGACTTCTAGCAGAGGCATGTGCAGTTACATAAGAGCACAAGAGAAGCTGAGCTATCCTTGCTACAGTGAATTATGGGGAGCAGCAAACAGAAGGAGCTTCCCAACCTGCTTGCCATATGGGCACAGTATGCTGACACCAGCACTTCTAGTGCTAAAGGGGAGAACTGGAATTTCAAGATGATGTGGGAAGTCAGACTAGAGGAAATAAGGAGTCCCTTCCTAGTGTACATCTAGTAGAGCCAAGCAACAGCACCAAGAGAACACATCTCTCACCAGCAATACAGAGACTGTGCCTCTTTGCTGGCAAGATTTATCTCTGCACATTTCCTAACAGCTGCTCCAGTCCTACACTGCTCACCTTGCCCATTGCCAAAACAGGGAATTGGATATGTTTTGGTCTCACCATAAAAATGCAGTAACAGAACAAGCTAGGATAACATCTTACCTCTTATGTAGTCAAAACCAGAAAAGATCTGTGTTGATGTTCAATTACAACTTATTACAGGAAGATTTACAGCCTTATTGAATGAATAATCTGAACAGATTGAACATATTCTTTACAAAGAAGCTGCCTAAAGTTGATTGAGAGAATAATCATTCTGTATTACTAGAAGACAAAACAAAATTCAAATCTGAGCTCTTTACTGCATATTTTTTGTGACTGCAACTTCCAGGAAGCTAATTAAATTTATTTTTATGGCTAATTTGTATTATTGGAGCGTGTACTTCTAATCTTAAGGAAAAAAAACTGAAGCAGTAGGAAACCTTGGGTAAGGTACGTAATTTTTTCTCCATATTGAATTCTATACCAAGTAAATGTCCTTATCAGAATTACAGTGTAAGTATCAATTACACTTAATTACAAACTCATCCCACTTTTCATGGCATTTTCCAAGTAGGAGAAATGCTCCCTCCTCAGAAGAAGTAAATATGCTCAAAGTGCTGTAATCATTGCTAGAGCTCATTTTTAGGAACAAAACTAGAGACAGATGTGAAAAAAGGTAGCATGGAACTGGGGAAGCCATTCACATGCTTTACAGTTAGCACAAAGAGCAAAGGAGCAGATTTGCCTGGTTTCAGCTGTGGGGAGGAAGGAGTGCCAGCCCCTTATGTAGCCATTGTTCAAAGCACAACTCAACCTCATTCAGAGAGGAGAACGTGATGGACAATTTGGAGCACCTGAACAGGAGGAGAAGTCCATAACAGAATCTCATTGAACACAGAGCCACAGGCAACATGACTCAATGCAGTAACAAAGCAGCAATGCAAATACTTCATCCAGCACATCATTCATAAATTGCACTTATAATCCCATTATTCCTGAAATTACCAACAGCCAATTTCACAACTTCTTTCAAATCCTTACATTGTTTGCAAGTCTATCTAGCACTGAATTTTGCAAGCTGATGCTTGGTAACTGGAAGACTTTTGACTGAGCAACTATTCAGACTACAAAATGATCTTTGTGGTGACTAACCCATACTGATCTCACTCTAAAAAGCACAACTTGGGAAGCAGCCGCTGGCTGCTCATAAAACTGAGATTCTTTCAGCACTTCCATCTGCACACTCAAGCCCTGATCCAGGGCTTAATCTTCTCAAACACTCTGTAACAGCTCAAAACAATGAACACTGGTCACATTTTCCCTCTTGTGTACTTTATTTCACAATACATAGTTCCTTGTGTAATTTCTCTCATTTTTTTTTTTCAAACATGGCGTAAACCAGGATTAATAAATACCTAAGAATTTATGCAGCTTTAAAATACAAGAAACGGTACTTTAAAAAACTCAATCAGAATTGGTGGGATCAAAGAATGACACAATACAACAAAATATTTTTCATGGGGATGATGAATCCAAGTCTGTATGGCTACAATTAAACAATTCTGTAAGCATTAACAGAGACACAATTAACATACAATACCATTACAAGCTACATAGAGCTCTTTAAAAAAGAGTTCAATGTAAATCTTCCAATCTCAGCGCTTGGTCGTGCCTCCTTTGAGGGAGGGGAGCTGCCTGCACACACAACTGCGTTCCCACGTACCTGAGCACGCTGACAATCCAGATGCACACGTCCTTGTCGCTGCTGCGCTGCTCCAGCGCCACGCAGAGCTCGGGGATGGCAGCGCCGGGGCTGAGCTGGCGCCGCGCCTGGGCGCAGTTGGCCAGGATCCGCAGAGTGGCTGCCAGCTGCACACGGGACATGGGACAGGCATTAACCACGGCTGCTCGCAGCACGGCAAAGGCCAGCCCTCACCTACAGCACCCAAAGCTATGCCTGTTAACACTCTGCAGGCTGGTATAAACCAATCAATAACAACAGCAAACTTGCAGGCAGCAACACGGTGTGTTTGGGATAACTGCTTGAAAATGTAAGATTGACACTGGTCTTTGCCTGCATGTAACCTCCTTCCATGAAGGACACGTGATCTTTCATATGCTTTAAAATCTTGCATGTCTACAGCTGTGTACCAAGTGGAATTAGGTGAAATGCTGTGGATGGTTAAAATAAATTTTTTGCGTAATTCTTCAATAAATCTTAGTATTGCAAATTTATATTTAAATCTTGAAAATACTGATATATATTTTGATGGTAACTGCAAACTGCAAACTAAAATGAATTGATTTTAAAACACAATCAGATTTATTCAAATTTAAAAATTAAAAGTTAATCATGATAAAAGAAATCCACTGTTTGAACAATATAAAAAAGAAAAGCTTACGTGCTCAGGTCTATTTGAAGAAACCAAAATATTTTCAGATGATACTGTTCTATTTCAAGGAGCTTAAAGCATAATCTAACTCTGGTAGATGTACAAATACATCACCTATTGCACATCTTGAAATATTCTGATTCTCTTCCAAGGCAAGAGTATTCAAATGACAAGGTCAGACAGGCAATGACATTTAAATTAATTTTGATCTAATCCAGAACTTACTACAAAATGAATATGAAGTCATTCAATCTTAAGTGAATATGGGAATTCTTCAAAGTTTTCTTATTCAGAGTGAAGTTATTAACTTCAATTTGGCTTTGAATGTAGTTTGATAAGGCACAAAAACCATCTGTTCAAATTGTTTCTTATCACAAAAAACTCTGGAAATTAAGCATTTTATCATTAAATTGGACTGCTTATTGAGTGACATGTAATTGCTAATTTTAAAGAAAAACTCTCGACAAAGAGCAGGTTAAGATGTTTTGTTTCAGCTTTTGCACATAGGACTCTATGCATATTCTGTCCATTCCCCAGTAGCTTTCAAATTTGCTGTCCTACTTAAAGAAATTTGACAGCAGAGTACAAATCTTCAGCAACCCCATGATGCTCTGTAATGGAGCAACAGGAGATGCAACACATCAAATTGGAGAAGTAAGGCATAGAGGGGAAAAAAATGTGATTATGTGAATGGATTTAGCCTCAGCACTAAAAATGTAATTTATACTATATTCATAATACAGAGAATCTGAACCTACAGAAGCCATTTGCTTCACATCACTTATATTTTAAGAAGACACCTGGGATTTTTCTTATTTATTTTAACTGAACAACTGCAAAAAAAATTTCCAGATGCATATTCTTTCTCAAGTCATGATGCTTCAAAAATCAACAGATATATTTTAATAAATATATTCTGACCAAATACTTTGCTTTTCAAAAGTTTTGGTAGAAAAACTCTTGTCACATGGAATAGAGACAGGCGACTCCATTCACTGCTTACATACAAGATGTTCACATACAAATGCTTACATACAAGATGTTCAGCCTATCATTCAAAAAATGGTATTTTTTGAATTCTAGCTAAGCTTCAATAGACACAATAAAGGAAATGAAAGATAAGGCACATATTAAAAGTGTTGTCCAAACCCAGACAAGAGCTTTCACTGCAGCAAAGAGACTTACATGTTGGATAATGGAAAAAATGTCAATAGATGATGGTAAAGAGGTCTCCAAAAAGAGAGTAAAATTTTTCAATGCTTGATACAGTTAGATGGTTCAAAATCCTCAAGCAGTAAATTCTATCAAGAGTCACCCTCAGACAAAGACAGGTTGGAAAGGAAAAGCAGTGCAAAATTACATATACATTTAAATGTGCAAGAAAACAGCATTCAGCAGTTCACAGAAGTCTATATCCATAAAACACAGTTAATGTACAACTGAAACCTGAAGAGTACAGTTTGAAAAATAATAGAAGCTAGCCAGACAGCAGCTGAATTCTAGAGATATTGTGATTGATTCAAGCAGACCCTATGTTTCAGGGAGAAATGCATAACAATTATCTTTAGCAACCCCCACCAGTCCTAATCCTTATGTTGCCATATGAAAGATCAAATTCACCCAAACAGAAAATTTAACTGCTGACAAATGCTATTTTTAAAGGAGAAGACATTTAAGCGCTTTTCAATTAAGGAACAGGGAGTACTTATTAAGTCTTGACAGTGACTCTTCAAAAATCCTGGTTTTTGAGTAAGCATTACTGTATTTTGTATAAATATTAACAGACTGTTAGGTTAAGCAACACTAAATTAATCAAAGTTAACCCTGGTTTCATGCCCTCTATTAAGGGAAAAAATATTACAAATATTTTTATTCTTGTATTGTATGACTTCTGCAAAAAAAACATTGCGGAAGAATGAAGAAATCAGATAGTGACTTTATTCCCACAAAAAGGATCAAGCAAGATTATGTATAACACTGCCATCTGGTGATTGTGCAATTATACAGTTAAAGAATGAAGAGTTGGTCCCAACTAAATGGGATACTTCAGTTCCCAAGGTTAAGAGATAGCAGAGCTTCCTTCAGAGACCACTGTGACCATTTAAAGTGTTTTTCTCCTCCAATATAGTTTGCTTTCTATAACTGAAGACATTCTTTCTGTACATCACTGGCTATTTGATCTGTTGCTACAAGATGCAGTATGTTATGAAAACTTTATTCTGAAGGCATCGATCACAGAAGAGACTTTCTCCAACCATCCCTAAAACAGAACTACTCGTTCATCTATGATGACTGATCAATTAACTCACACGAAGGAAGTAGTGCACATGGATTTGTTGAAGGAACCAATATGAGAAAGTCACACAGGAATCCCATAGAAGTAGGAATCACTACTTTTCTCACAAGAAGAAGAGAACCGAAGTATCTGTACTATTATAGAAGAGAACACAAACAAGTGAAAGAGCAATCTCAATAAGAGACAGCTGTCAGTACTGACTTCTCCAGAAAACACTCAAGAACTTCTTAGAAACAGTCAGTCTATTCAAACAGTACAAAGCAGTTTTGCTACACTTCCGTTTTAACTGAAAAAAGCAGAGATAAGAGAGATTTCTTAAAGACAGCATAAAATACAACATTTTCCTTTTACACATGTGCAAACTAAACCCTTGCTTAAAAAAACCTTAAATTTATCCGAGGCACATAATGGAAGAAAAACATTCCTCCGAAGTTGTGAGGAATATCAGGCAGATAGTCAAAATCCTGGAAATAAACTGATTTATTAGTTTAATTACTAAGATTTAAAAAATCAGACAAAAATAACCAATAGTAATGTGATGATGTAGGCTATCTGTTTTCTCATATAATTTCAAGAAGTATAAAATCCTGTGCTTATAAATTAGTAGAGAATTAAAGAAATCTGGCATAATTAGCTGACAAACCGAGTGCAAACACTACCTCAGAAAATTGTCCAATGTATTTTCCTATGATGTACCTGAAAGTTTACAATTCAACCATTGACTAAACATTACATCAGTAACTTCCAAACAAATGCTAGGAATCTACCTGGCAAATCCTTGGTAAACACAATATCCATCCCACAGTGTTTCTAAAATACATGGGTTTAAAAAGTTTTAGGGACAAGGATCAGTTTTCAGAGCCACCACTTATCAAGGTGCTTTGTATGTGAAAACAGTTTTGAGCCTGCTGCCTTCAAAAGATTTAAAAGGTGTTTGCTTTTGCAACTACTTTTTCCTTATATTGCAGTTCTTCAAAAACACTTTGTCAAAGAAACACAGCTATTTCCATATATATTTTTAAAATATATTATTCTTGTAATAAAAAAACTTTTTGTAATCTAGAATATTGCAGAACCAGTTTGTATTTATTATTTCAGTTTCAAGAATTTAGATAGAGAACACATTTTTATCTGTTTACTACAGTATCCAGAATATTGTCAGCACAATAAAGTAGTAATGAGAAACTGGTTTATTAGGTATGAAAATATTTCTATTAACTTCAGAATTTCTAAAGCCTTTAAAACTGACTACACACAAACATCTGTGGTAACTGCATTAGGTCTGAACAACTTCATTTAACTTCTTAAAAATAAATCTATTGAAATAGAGGTACAACTCTGTCAGTAGCACACAGGGTTAGCTTATCTCCTCTAATTAAATTTTTAATTTGCCCTTGAAGAACATTAGAAATAAAACTAAATGCTAACCTGGACTAATAAGTGGCCCAACTTGGAGAAATATGTGTCATGTTCTTTTATGTTATTAATCTGCTTCATTAATTCCAGAAACATTTCAATAGCTCCTTTGCTGACCATTTTAAAACGAAGTACTTCCTTTTCAGACATGACTTTTATAGCTGCCATGCAATAGACAAGAGCTTCGTGGTTTGTTTGTAGGTCTTCATTCCACAGAACCTGCAACAAATAATCTGAAAGGAAAATTATCATTCAGAATGTCTAATATTAAAATTTATATTTGCTACAATCCAGTCATTAAAGAGATTAACAACTGGAAAACACCCTCAGACTGAACTCTTACATTTCTAATAAGTAGGCTAGAAAAATTGGATATCTGGACTGAAACCAAGAAACAATTATTAATGAATAAGAGAATGGGCCTGACTTTTGTTCTTCTAGACTTCAAGAACCAGTATAAGCTGTAAACACATAGCAGGAATCATTGAAATTCTCAGTCAAGATTTGCAAAAGTGATTGTGTGGGCCTGGAATTTTGTGTACTTCCCACTACTTCCTTAAAAATCAAACGTCTTCAAGCATCTCAAATGGAACACTAAAAGGCACAGGTGCCTAATTCAACTCTCACATTTTCAATCTGTTCATAGTCTTTTTAGATTTACTTTTTATGTAGGTAAAGTTGACAAAGAAGTTTTGTTTTGTGCAACCACTGTCAGACATCTGAAATGTTAAAATTTACAGTTAACACATGGCCAAGGTATCTTTTGCAGTCAAATTGAGACATTCTGAATTTAGTGGGGTATCTTAAATAAATGAGTAATCCTAACCAACATTATACTTTTAAACTTCTAGTAACTGATTCAAAGAGATATTTATTTCTGCTTCCTGTGTTCCATTCAGTTCCATCTGAATAAAAACATTTTCCTATATCTTTAAACTGAAGAGATTTAATTTTTTTTTTCTGTCTCAACTGAAGCTGTGGGAAATGGTACATATAAATATATATATATATATATATATGTATGTATGAATGAAGTATACACTCTAGGTTCTTGTGCAAACTCCCACCCTCACCAATTAAATCACTTGGGTTGTGGCAATGTGCAAACTCAGGTTCCTGCTCTGTACAGTATCAAACAGGGTCTTGAACAGTAGTTGTCTATGCTGGGATGAAGGATTAACTTATTTCTTCTACTGGAGATGCTACACTGCACATAAATAGTTCTCAGGGACAGAAGACAAAAAAGAAATTGAATCTATAACCCAGTGACTGTAACAGGGATCTGGGCAATTGTGATGATAGGCCAGGGTCACGTCTTCTTCTGGGACAAGGTGGGTCCAAAACACAAAGAGTGAATAAACAAATAACACCTACAAATACTCTTTCCTTCACTAGTTTTTAAAATACAGGGGAAGAAGAGCAAGTGAAAGAAAAGTGAATGAGGATGGAAATGAGAGAAAAATATGACTTGTTCAAATGCTGTGTATGATGCTGATTTCTACAACCCAGCTGCTCTATTTCCTGTGAGTCCCTTCCTTACCACCTGAACACCATGTCTTCATTTCTGACAACAATTTTGTACTAAACATTAAGACCATGAATACTCTCAGCTATTTAAGCGAATATACACATATGCCTTAACCAATACAGATGCAATAACTGCTTGCAAGACCAAGGCCTACATCAGTAAAACATACGGAAGTTTTAATGAAAGGAATGATTTCAATCAATACCAAGTATCATTTGCACACTTTAATTTTCTTTATATTTCTCATATTTGCAAGGGAGGGTGTGCATGACACAAACACTGCTGCAAACACAAAAGATCTTAGAGCCACTGCTGACAGTTCTGCAAACCATTGGCTCAATGTGAAGCAGCAGCTATAAAAAATATTTTAAAAAATTACTATTCTCAAGGTCCTCCCTGATGATGGCCAACACCACAGTCAGCATTATCTCATTTCTATAAAATTTGCTGCAGACACAGCTCGAATTCTACAGATAGTTTTGTTCCATAAATCTCAAGAAGGATCCACTGGAGTTTGAGAAGGTAGAGAAAAGGACTTATAAAGCAACTGAATGACACAATATCTGCTCAAAGAGCTAAGAGGCTGAGATGCCTCAGTGTTGAAAAGGAGAAGACAGAGATATGTGATAAGACTGCCTTTTAAAAAATCCTGAAGGTGAAGGGTAAACTGACTGTACAAACTCTTATAAATGCTGTAAAACTACAAGCAGGGGGAAAGAAAAATATATAGATTTAAAACACACAGAGAATTGCTGGAAATTGTTCTATGGCGTCATAGAGGGAGACAGAATCAGAAAATCCAAAAAGGCAAATGAATGAACAAAAGACATATAAATGGAAACTAAAAAGGGATTAGGCAGGGATGCACCATCCAATGTCCCTAATAGAATAGAACAGTTCTCGATGCTGGAGTAGCGCTGGGGGAACAGATCACAGAAAACACACAAGATCCAGTGCTCCCCCTGAACAGCATTCCCCATCCCCATTGCTACTGAAACACAGAGTACTGGACTAGACCAACCATTAGTTTGACCTAGTCAGGCAATTTTTAGTCTTTCTTCAGAATTTTTCATTCTGAAAATGTTTTTTCAAAGATGAACAACTTTAACTGTTGAATTTCAACATCTGACTTACAGACAAGAAAGAATACATACCCAATAACGTATCATTTTGAATGATGAAATAATTTTTTTCGTTCCTACAAATTTTAAATGCTAGCTTGCAAACACTGAGAAGATTTTTTCCATCTACTTTCATCTGCAAAGAAATTAAAAGACATAAAATCACAACTCTCACACAACTATTAAATTACAGCTGAAATCCTAACAATACATTAAAACAAACTGAAGATGTATGCAGAATTAAAGGAAACTGAAATAACCTGAAACTCAGGTATTTTAAATTTTATTTAGCAAACTGTGCTGGCTTTAAAATAACCATTTTTAACTTTTAATGTATTAATATAAACAGGTAGTATATCAATAACTTGCAGGATTTTTTCTCCAATTCCCTTACAAAGAAATTCTGTATGGAAGTCAGTGGTTTGGCGTCTATGGCCCTACCACAAAGACCTCCAGTACAACAATACATGCCATAATGAAATTTACTCTCAGCTATCAGAAAACACAATCTTATGATGAGAGATTGTGAAAGGGAAGGAAAGGTGGTAAAAATACATTGACATCTCTCTTCCTTTCCTCTGCATTTCAAGGGCAATTTCTTCTAGGCTCATGGATTTTGGAAGATTACAAAGAAAAATGTCTGTAAAGGAACCTTTCTCTTTAATAAGTACCACTTAGCAACTCTGTGGTATCTGAGTATGTAACTGTATCTTCTCAATAAGATAACTTACACTACCTTATAGGAGAACACAACTCCCTCAACAGACACAAACATTACTCAGATGCCTACAACAAAATGTTAGTGGGCATCCTTTCACCAGTGACTGCCCATACATGCTTTGTAGAACATGAACAAAGATGTTCTAAAGCACAAAATTTAATTGAGAGTTTTAATCAGAAATATTAAAGCAAAAGATTATTTACATTCACACACCTTCAAAAAAAACCCCCTCTATTTTAGTATTTTCAGAACAAGATCAAGACATTGTTTAAAAACAAAGCTTAATTTCTATTGTACATTTTATAATCACTGGGTTTTTTAAATCCCTGCATGTGTATCCCAGTAGAGAACACTGTATCTTTTCCATGCCTATACAATATTACTGCCACCATACACCAACTATTCTATTTTGTGCCCCTCCTTCCTCCCCCAGATGTAACTTCTCTGCAGAAAATAAGCTACAAGTGCTGATGTAGATGGGCAGCAGACTAGTATCCCTGTGGTAGTAAACTGTACTTAGGAAAAGGGTTCATTTAGACACAGTTTACAAGTATGAAATGAAAAATTAAGTGCAAGTTGTAATTCATGATTTTGGGCTTCACATTCTACCAAAGAGCATTTCAAAACACTTACAGCCAGAATAATCTTTGCCAGCTTCAGGGAAAGTGGATCTGAATCAAGGTCCACAAGTTTATATAATGTCTTCAGAAGGATGTTTCTTCTTTTAAATCTTTTTCCAAGCATATTTCCATCACCCAGTGCTTGATGGAGCTTGGTACAAGCTAGACAAAGGTGTTCTATATTGTCTTCTCCTTGAAGGGTGTAGGAAAGGAGAGAAAAATAAAAACTAATTATCAGTGCCACTTTATGCAAAGCATCTCAATACATGAAGACACAGAAGAACAAAATAAAGAATAGGTTGTGCAACAACAAAAATAAGACACCAAATAAATGTCTTCACACGATAACGTGATCCCCAGGAATAATTTTATTCTGCTTTGTCAAAAAAAGGAGACTCAAGATGAGAAATCATTGAGCCAAAATAAAACCTACAGCTAAAATGAAGCTCACCTTTGATGCTTGATAATCAGATTGACCAAATGTCTACCAGGAAACTGTGTCTCTGAAAACATTCTTTAAAGCGCTCCACCGAACATTAGATGTGAAAAAGAGATCATTAAGGAGCATTTTTCTCCCCATATACGTAACTTTATACATCAAACCTTGCTGGGATAAAAAAAAGTGAATGTAAAAACTTGCTAGAACTCTTCAATGTAGAGGTGTAAGACACATTTGAGTGGAATGTTGTCCTATTGACAAAAAAGTGATCTACTTCCTCACCCAAGTCCCTGAGACTCTGTTTAAAATATACAAAAATAAAACAGAATTGCAAAAAGTGCATCTCAACACAATGGAATCATGTACATGTTTACTTTACAGAGAAAAGGAGAAGTCTTTTCTATTTTTAAAATTGAACAGTGAGATTTTTAAAAGATTTTCTTACATTTGCTTTTGCCCATAAGGTGACACTTACAAAGTCCACATAAATCCACACGAGCTGGCGGTATAAACTCTGCATTTACTCAGGGTGTACTTCTCAGCTGAAATAAAGTCATATTCAAGGAGGCAAAGCACTTGTGATGAAACATGTCTGAGGCTCCTACCCTGTAGGCAGATTCAAGGACTGATCCCTCAGGCTGAGAAGTGCCTGGAAGCTCTCAATTTTCAATTATCACACTCAAGGAACAGCAATGACTATTCCATTTCTAGTCCCATCATGACAGAAAATTTAACAAAATTTAGCATGATCCTAAATGCTCTGCTCCAATAAGCTGTAAACAGAGTGGCAAGGAACCAAAACTGAAAGGTCTTACTCTCCATTTCATCAAAATTAACAACAAAAATTATTCATCACTCATCCCATGGGGCATTTTAAAGCTTAACCTCCTGAGTATTGGAATGTAACAAAATAAATTATTTGTTCCTCTAGAAAAAGAGACTTCAGGGGTTTTTTTTGTCATATTATAAACAACTCAAGCACATGATATTCAGAAGAATTTAGGCAATAAATAAGTTCCAGGTTAACTACTGATTTGTTTTTGCATGGAAAGGCTTCTGCAAATATTTTTGCATGAGGAAGGTGAAGAAAAAGGCTTCTCCATTAATAGATGAAAAACTAAATGCAACCTAAGTTCATGTGCAGGGAATGAGGTAAAAGTTACGAAGCAAATGACTGCACGTGAAATTAAAAAATATCAAATTACCAACAGACCCATTCAAAGCATTTCAAATATGTAATTCTAATATTAATAAAAATTATGCAGTAAATAGTCTAAAGAAAGCAATATATCACACAGTTGCAGGAGGTAGTGATGCAATTCAGTTACAATTTGTGTTAATATTAAAGAAGTAGTAAAACTCAGGTCTTCATGTATATGTAGTACTACATTCAACCAATTGGTGAGAAAGTATCATTAGATAATGTCATCCATTATTAGAAAAACTAAGCCATAATCAGGTTTTTATAAAAGCTAGAAAAACCCCAATACACTAACCAAATCAA